>NC_135478.1:39678411-40322161 GCF_052094955.1 Ictidomys tridecemlineatus | reverse complement strand
GACCAGGGAGCAGAGTATATGTATGCCCAAACTATTCATGGTTGGGGACAATGGCCTAAACTATCATTTAATATCTTTTAAAAATAAAAACCTATTCCCAACACTAATTTAATGGAACATGTGCACACCAATATGGAAAAAAAAAAGTAGAACAGAATTTTCTCTCATTTTGCTTAACGCCAAGAGCCACCTTTCAGCTACTATATTCATCAGATTTGTTGATCTAGAGATAGAGATAAGGAAAATGCAAACCTAATGTTGTCAGATTTTTTAAAAAAAAATGTATAGGAAAGTAAGGAAAACAACATCTGATTATCCTGTGATCTGCTCCCCTGATGTGGAGAAGAAGCTGAAACTGGGGGAAAATGCTAATAGTGGTGATGGAAGAAAAAGGAGGAAAGAAATATTTCTAAGTGCTTACTATGTGCCAGGAACTGCACTTCTCATACTCTCTTAACAACCTGAGTGAAGTTAACCCCTGTTTAACTGATGGGGAATTGATATTGACAGAGATTAAATAACCTGACTTGAGATCCAGAAAAATCTAAGGAGCTCCACTGAGCCACAGGAGTACCAGCCACTGTTTATGATATTTAACTGGAGTGGAACAAATAAACAAAAACCAATCATTTAACTGAGTTCTCATGCCTTGAATATTTTTTATTTCCTCTTTCACTTCCTTGTCGTTCTTCTCTTGCTGTTTTATATTTGAAGTGTACATTCCTATTATAAATTTGCATAACACACCAAAAACTCTTGACATCACTCTCTTATAAACAGCAAAGTAAATGTTTTGTCAGAGGGGTTAAGTTGAAGGCATAGCAGACAGGACAAGTCTCATAGGATTTCATAAACTAAGAAGAACTACAATATATCATGTATACACACACACACACACACACCATATATACGTGTGTATATATATATATATGGTGTGTGTGTGTGTGTATATATATATATATACACACACATATATATATAATATATGTATACACACACATACAAATACTATACACACACATATATACACACATATAAACATATACACACATATAAATGCGATCATACCTATATTTTCTTTTGGGGGGTACTACCTATCAATACCTCATCTTTAGAATGATGATGACATCCTATCATATTTTCTTTAAAAAACTAAGGTTTCTATCTGCTTGACCTGCTTGACAATTTTTCACACCAATAATAACAATGAGTTATTAAAGTTTGAATAGCTACTAAGTGACAAAGCCAAAGATTCAAGTTGAATTCTGCTTTATTCCAACAATGTGCTATTAACCTATTTACTATGTTGATGACGAACTTGACACTAACTACTGACAACACATATCACACATTCACACACTTACAAACACACTACACATATGAAATACAAATTTTTCCCTTTGAAAATAATAAAAATGCAGTATACTTTTCTATTTTCCTGGGAGATGTCTCTAGACTTATGCTGTCTGATAAATGACTAGAAGTTACATTTGACTACATAAATTTAAATTTATTAAAATTAAGTAAAATTTAAAATACAGTTCCTCAAACCCACTAGCCATATGTAAACTGTTCAACAGCCACAAGTGACTTGTGGCTGTTGAATTGGACAGTACAGATATGGAACATTTTCATTACTGCAGAAAGTTATATGGGACAGCTCTGCCTTAATCTTTTCACCTGATATTCTATGTAAAGAGAACTTGTAGTAAAAGATCATGTAATGTGTTTTAACTGAATGCCACGGTTTAAATACAGCACCTTTCTATATTAAGAATCCACCTGCTTTTGCTGAAAAAATACCTAATTAATGCACACATATATCCATTCATTTAACGTTTTTCCTGAGTGTCTATTATTTGTTTAGCATCCTTTGGAATCAATAGAATATAAAACATAGTACCTCTGAGTAGCTCATAGGCCAATGCTGGAAACAGAGAAAAGTGTAATTTCTGTCTAGTCTGGAGAGCATTGTAGCTCTGGTAGCAGCACAACAGAGGAACTATACCGAATACCACTGTCACTGGTATTTCTGTCACCAGGACTAGCCCTGTGTTCTTTGAACAAGCCAACAGGAATGTTCTTCAACAAATCACTCCGTGGAAAGTACATAAATATCCACTGCAGTTGGCAATTTAGCTGCTCTCCTCAGACTTGACTCTTCCTTTTCATGGCTACTGAAAATGGCAGCAGCATAAAACACCAGTGAGCTCTAGCCCAACAGCAGGTGGGCATTTCTCTTTTCTTGTCCCTGCTTTACAACATGAGATATCGTCTTGAAAACACCCCTGAGAGATGGGAAGCAAAATACAAACAGACTTAGATCAGACGGGCCTTCCACTTGTCCCCAATAAATCATTTGAAATTAAGAGCACTTCCATTTGGAGCCAGGCAACATGGGAATGCTAGAGGGCAAATGCCAGGCTGCATGGGAGGATGTAAGAGCTGTCCCACAAGCAAGGCTGAGGCTCCACACTGTTCTGCATTAAGATGCCACTTTTGTTATAAAGGAGAGTAAGCAATCTTTATCTGGAGTCTGCATGTGTTGGCTTGTGGCTTTAAATAAATAATTCCTAGCTCAATGTTTCAGTCTCCCTTGTCTAGTTAGAGTTGCAAAGGGGAAAATAAAATGGCAAAGTTGTACCATCGAATTACCCCAAGGAATGATCTTAATATTTGACTTGCAAACTCTTATTAATACTGCATAGGTAATGCTTTTTATGGAAGGCAGGGATAGCGATACACATGTTGTTTGGGGAAAGTCATAGTCAATTGCACAAGAAAAGAATCTAAAGACTTCATCCTTGGGATCAAAGAGTCACATAGCGGGTACCTGAGGATTCTAGAATTCTTTCCTTGAGGGAAGGGAGCCATGAGCTGCAAGGAGAAAAGAATGATCCCATTGTTTAGGGAAAGTGCTCAGGTGGAAGCATTTCCTCCAACAGATCATGGCGTCTGCTTCACATTTTAGTTGCCACCAATTCTGAGCCTCATTTGCATATAAAGCATCTGGAATAAGCAAAACTAATTTGAATCTTCTTTTATAAAATGTTAGCTGGATTAAAGGATCAGGTAGCTGGTTCCTTTACAAGATTCACTGGAGGGAAGTCAGATAGAGAACGAGATAAAATCATTAGGCCAGTCCCACACTGGCAACTGTTCCTGTATAAACTCAGTCTCTAAAAAGAGTATATTGATCTGGCAGCTCCATTTCCTACCCTCCGGACTTCATAGCGATCTGCAGCACAGAATTCTTTAACTGTACACACACCTGTGACACTGTTTATCTGTCCCAAATTTCTTTGTTCCTCTGATCTTTGGCCTCACCACAGAGATGTGAAGACACCCATAAGATGTCCTCATTTAAACACCTGCTATTGCTACAGTTTCTACTGGGGACCTGTATTCCCAGTTATTCCCGCCTCCCCTCCCCCAGCCTTATGGTGAAGAAACATCTGGCAATAAAAACAATGGGACCATTCATGTATCAAAAAGAGAAGTCATTTTTAAGTTTATCTTTTAAAATTCATAACAAGACAGACATATAGCTGGAAGGAATCATAAGACCTCACAATTAATTCTAACTCTTTCCTTTACTAGGAAAGGCAAGTGAAATCTAAAGAGGTAGAGACTTCTTAAAGTCATAGACTACATTCAAGACTTCTCATTCCTAGTTCATGGTTCTGTTCCTTGTAATGCCATTTATTTAACAAGTGATATGAGAAACATCTGTAAGAAGAGCTCTCATCCAAACTCTGGGATAAAGCAAAGATGATTAATCCATAATTCTCTTCCCAAGAAATTGGCAGTTGAGTAGAATGACAAAATTATTGACACAAAGAAAAGTCAGAGTAGTACCATAAGAAAGAAACCAAATAGTTCAGAAGGAGAAAATGGACAGAGCTCAAAGGTCATGGAGAATTTTTTTTTTTTAAATGAGAGTAGCCTATTTATTGGGATGATTTTTAAAATATCATTTTAATCCACAAGACCAGGCCTTCAACCTTTTAAAAGTCAATCCATTGGCCCATAGTGTGTGGATGAAGAGGTTTCTCAGGATGAAGTGTGAGGCCCATTGTTCTGCACACTAATGAAGTCATGCATGTTGGCTTATTGAGCCATCCCTTCCTTCAGGTCTCTTCCTCTTATTATGCTTTGTGAATCTTCATGGTCATTTCCCTAAAATCATGCAAATCATTAAGTGTCTCGGGGAAGATTTCTTCTACTTTGTTTGCTCAACAATTTTTATCCTGAGGAGGTATGTAGTTGTTAAAATGATTCTCACCCCCATCTAGGTAGATGATCTGATCAAATGGTTTTTCTTTGTTTAGTTTGTTAGGGTGAATCACGTTCATTTTTTAATGTTAACCCAACCGTGAAAAACGTTCTTTCCTTCCCTCATCTCTCTCTTCCTCCCTCCTTTACCTCTTTCCTTTCCTTTTTTCTTCCTTCTTTCCTCCTCTTCCCCTATGTCCTTGCAGGCTCTTCCTCATGCCACTTGTTTTCATCCTTCTCTTTAACATGGACATTTCTCTCAAAATCTTTATATTGTTTCCAGACATGTGGGCCAGTACTCCTATATGCTGTTATTTGTCTCTTTTACAATGTAATTACAGTTCAAGGACTGTGCATTGTGTCCATCCCCATTTCTGTAGCCATACAGCGTAAGAAAGGGGTGTGTGTGTGTGTGTGTGTGTGTGTGTGTGGGTGTGTGTGTGTGTCTGTGTATGTGTGTGTGTGTGGGTGTGTGAGACTAGCCTCTCCCTCACCCCAGTACAGAGGCTTCAAAATGGCGGGCCCAGACCACTCTGACACTAGGATGGCAGACAGAGCGTTTATTTGCAAGAGTTGTCTCATCATAGTCTCCTGGGCTCTCTATGTACCTTCGTGGTATACTTTTCTTCAAATTGGAATGTGAATTTGGAGGGGAAATATTAAGGAGAATTTTCAATAATTTTTTTAGATTCATCTTCTTACATGAATAATGTTTATGAAATGTGTAAGCTTGAGGTTGGGAAGCAGATTGGGAGCTATATCAAACCAGATCATACTTTAATCTTCTCTTTCTTTCCTTGGCTGCCACTTTTATTTCTTTTTTCTTTACTTTTTTTTCCTTTTCCTTTTGAAGTGCTTCATACATGCTAGGCAAACATTTTACCACTGTGCTGTATCCCTAGCCACAGACCTTCCTTCATATGGACCCTCCTTCCTTGTTTGATATAATAGTTTTGTATTTTCAACAAAATTTTAAAAGACTCCATTATGTTTTGGGAGAGGTAAATTCCGAGATTTAGTTCTACTCTGATGTTTTTATGCTTCACAGAAACTTTATATTATTTTTGAAGATGGAAGAAACACATTCAATTTAAAAAATAGGTTCTTATCCTTAAACAATTCAAAGTAATACATGCACATTACTAATTAGAACAGCAAGTCTTATAATGAAAAGCTAGGGGTTCCTTGAACTTACAATCCTCCTGCTTTAATCTCCCAAGCTGCTGGGAAGGTAGAGTTTTTATTCCACAGTTCAAAAGATACATTTTTTTTAAAGTCAATTTCTGTATTTATTTACTGATTTCTTTCATTATGCTAAATAAAAGTATTTTAGGGCTACTTTTGATTTAAGTTTAGGTATCTACTCATTCTCTACTCCAAATGAGCCACTAAAAAGAAAATGTTCCTAAAGTCAAAGTGTAACAGCATCCTCTTAGATGGGGCTCCCTAGGAAAAGACTGAGAACGGACCTTATGTGCAGGAGGTTATCAGGGCACATTCCAAGGAGCACTTCACACTCATCAGGGTATGAGGCAAGCAGGATGGGGCAACAGGAGAGGTTTTACCATCATGTAGAACCTAAACTCTGCAGCTGAAAGGCCCTTTTTGTCCTGAGTGGAAGAAAGGAAATTGGGATTTGTACACCCACATAGACTGGGCATTGGCTGCAGTCTGCCTTTGAAGAAGGGGCTTAACTGTGGGTGAATGTCTCTAGCTGGCAGATGACAACTCTTAGAACTTATTTGTGAATCACCAGCAGGCAACTCTCTTGCGGGCTGGAGAAATAAGTACTGTGATCCTGAAGATATGTCTGCATGGTACACTAACACCTTTTTTCTTAAAACTACCTACAGTCATATTTAGATCATGCATTTCTTGTGCATATTTGACTTTCCTGTAGTTTCTAATAGCCTTACTTTTTCTTGATAATAAAAGAAACATACATACTTACTTTACCACAATGACACACAATCTGGTCTTAGATGAGAAAAGGACATTTCCACTGTTGAAAAATTATTCTTTATGAAATAGAAACACTGACATTATTGATATCTGGCTTTAAGTATCATTTCTTTCCTCAGCCCATTTTCATGAGAAAGAACCACTAATGGTTCAGCGGGAAGACTAATGTGCTTATTCCAAAACTGCCTCTTTCTTGTCAATAAATTTTTTATCCAAGGAGAAAGAGATGCTCTGTTCATATTATGCACATAGTTCGCTTTTTCAATTTTTAAAACATAGATTGACTTGTTTTAATATGATTTAGACATCACAAAAATCTTTGTGGATCATATCAGGAAGATAATTATTCCTATGTTGTAAATGAAAAAAATGAGAAATATGGAGATTAAGAGGCAGGGGCATGTCAAAATTAATCAGTATCACCATCACATCTTTTCTGTGTTTTTAAACTTTGGTAGTGATTTATAATCTTTTAAGAAGCAGCTTTTAAAAAAAAAATCCAGCACAAGTTACAACTTATAAAATAAACCTCCCTGCTTAAAGACTTGCTAATGCCCAACCCCATCAAAGACTCCTTTGACCCCTCTGCACCTTGGTATATAACTGACATTCTCTGAGCACCCAATATCTGGCAGCTCTGACGATGTATTTTTGCTCCACTTTTTTATAAATGTATTAGAATTTTGAGCACGATTAATTTAAGAAGTTCAAAATGTTCTATTGGTAAAAAGGGTCAATAATTGTGAAGTTCTATTTACGTGTTTTTAGCAGAAGTAATTGACAAAAATCAAGACATTCCAAAAAAAGTACAACTATGTAATTTTTGATTACTTCCACATTGGTCAAACGACCAATTCCAAGAAATTCTTTCATTGTGTTATTCAATTTGCTTGAAACTCCCTATTTCCTCATCTAGTCTTCTTTTTTCAGCCCTTTATTTTTTAATTTAATATTTATTTTTAATCAATACATAAAACATTAAAGTCATACATATTAATAGGGTACTATCTTCTCAAACATTTATCAATTGTTTGTGGTGAAAACTTTCAAAATGCTTTTTTTTTTTAGCTTTTTGAAATGTGTACTACATAATTGCTCTCTATAATAGTCACCATACTGTGCAAAAGTAACTAGAGCTCCTTGTTGTTCTCTGACTGTGACTTAGTACCCATTGATTAAACTTTTCTCATTCCTACCCAATCCAACCACTCTAACTGATCTCTGGTAAACACTATCTTACTCTCAACTTTAATGAGATCAAATTTTTCATATTCCACATATGAGTGAGATCATGTGGTACTTATCGTTCTGTGCCTGGCTTATTTCAGTTAATATATGGCATTCAGTTCCATCCATGTTACAAATGACATGAATTTATTGTTTTTTATTGATTGAATAGTATTCTGTGCTGTATATGTATCACATTTTCCTTATCTATTCATTATTCAATGGATACTTGGATTGTTTTCATTTCAATGAACATGGTGCAAATGTCTCTTCAATATATTGATTTCATTTCCTTTGGATATATACCCAGCAATGGGATTGCTGGATCATTTGGTAGATCTACTTTTAATTTTTTGAGGAACCCTATCTGGTTTCCATAATGGCTATATTAATTTGACATTCCCATCAACAGTGTTCAATGTATTCTCTTTTTCCACATCTTCACTAATTTTTAACTTTAGTCTTTTTGATACTAGTTGTTCTTACTGGGGTGAAGTGATATCTCAATGTAGTTTTGGTTTGCATTTCCCTGATTATTAGCAATACTGAGCATTTTTTTTTCATGTATCTGTTGGCCAATTGTATGTGTTCTTTGGAAAAAAGTATACTTCGGTATATTACCCATAAATAATAATAATAAATGATAAATTCAGGTTATTTGGTTTCTTATTATTGACTATTTAGAATTTCTTATGTATTGTAGATCCTCAACAGATTTTTAGAGAGGAAAAGGAAGTACAAAATAAAATATGCTGTATTCTAAAATCAGACCTAACTACTACCTTCTGGTTGCAATGGTCTTTCATATTAATTTATAATAGCTGACTTACCTCTAACTACCACAAGGTGGCAAAACATATAATTGACAGACTGTTAAGATCTCCTGAGATTTAGCTATCAATAGCCAAAAGCCTATAGTCATAAAGATGATGAAATGTGGTGACCTTTTACATTAAAAAAAAATGCCTCGTGTTTTGGATCTCTTCTCTTTTAAAGAAAAGCAATGAAGTCTATAATTAAAATTTATCATTCTTAACTAAGCATTATAGCCATGAAAAAAATAGCTAATTGTTCACAGTGGGCAAGACTGTAGAAATCAGATCTGCTGATTAACAAGTAAACTTATAAAATATTTCCAAAAGGTTTTCTCATAAACCTGCTAAGAATTCATTTAGCTTTGGAAATCCCTCCAGATCTGGAAGTTACTCTGAGGCCTCTAATATAATCCCCTTGAACACATTCTTAAGATCCTCAGCTTGCATTGGTACTTATCAGACGTATTTAAATATTTGGCAATAAAATTAAAATATGAAAACTAATATAGCAATTGCCCCCAAACACACAGTTTTCCAAGGAGATTTTGATGATTCAGAAAGAAATCTGTGGAGGATTTTTGATATTTAAATAATAGGGCTGCATTCTGACAGTGCTTCTTATAAAAAATAAACTGGTCCAAGAACATAATAAAAATAATTTGTACAAACTAGGTACATTCTATCTAAAAGACAGGAAACAGGACAACAAAGTAACCTGCAGGGTTATCTTCTATTAAGTAAAGTCAATGTATAAAATTCACATAAGTCAGTTATTTTATGAAATACTCCCAAATAACTACTTATAGAATATTTTATTAAGTAACTGGATTCCAATAATGCATTTAAAGTATGAATTAATCTAAAAATGTTTAAATAATTTTAGGAATGTAAATATTACATAAAATTAAACATACATTATTATTTAAATAGTATTTTTCAGTTGAACTACCTATATGCATGTATGTATAGACATGTGAAAATGATAATATTTATTTATATCATTTAAAATGATAATATTTATATTATTCACCAGATACAGTAAGTTTTGAAATCTTTACCTAATTTATGTTAATGTATATTCATTAGTTATGGCTACAGAACAAATAATTACAGTTTTTCTTTTTAAGAGTGTCATGCTCTACCAACTGAGCCAGGCACCTGTGTTTTTCTTTTTAAAAATTAAAAACATGCATGTACAAATATGTAACAACACATTCCACCATTATGTACACTTATAATATACCAATAAATGTGAAAATAAAATTTAAAAAATATTTTCAATTACAATAGCACCACTTAAATATATGTAAAATAAATTAGTAAAGATAGAGTTATGTCACTTTTGGTCATAACTTCTATTCCTATATGTCCCCTAAGGATAATAAGAATCTTTTGCTCATTAAATGGTTTGGTATTTGCATTTCTTCTATGTATTTATACCCATTATATGGAGTTACATGTAGTTTTATTTTGTATAAGCTTTTTTAATGGAATAATACAAGATATATTCTCAGTAGCTTGCTTTTGCCATTCAGCAACACATACTGACATTTTATCTATATCATTCACATAAATTGACCACATTTCATGAAAATTACACACAAGATCCAGTCTATGCATATATATCTTTTCTATTCATTCTGGTAAACAATGTCACCTCTTCATACTCTTGTTATCAATACAATGCCGCAGGACACATTACTAAATGAGCTGCTTTGTGCACACATCTGCATGCACAAAGATTAAGTAACAAGAAGTGTAAGTCCTAGGCCAAAGGAAATCCATTCATTTATGGAGTTGTACAAGACTCAGAAACATGCTGCCAAATGGCTTTACAAATGGATTTTTCACCAGTGGTGTTTAAGAACAACATTTCCTCTCATTTTCATCATCTCTTAATATTATCAAGCTTTGTGCTTGTTGTAGGACTTGTGTTCTTTGGCATTTCCCTGGTTATTAATGATGCTAAGCATCTTTTAAGTGTTTACCACCCAAGTGTATTTCCTGTTCTATGAATAATCTATTGATATCCTTTGCCCAGATTTCAGTTGGGTTAGTGGTCTCTTTTTAAATAATTTTTGAGAGTTTTAAAATATATTATTTTTAAAAATGCTCTTATGTTTTAAACATGAAAACATAACCCAATAAGAGTTAGCTGTGTAAATTTTTTAGTTTTGGAGTTTTGTTTGTTTCATTTGTCTTCCTGACATTTTCTTCAAAATAAAATATATCAACATTTTTCATATAGTATTTCAATTTGTGTCTTGTTTAGGAAAAAACTATCCTTAGTTCAAATTTCTAAAATTATGTTGCCAAATTTTTTTGAAAAATATTTAATTTTTTACAACAAACTTTAGAGCTTTAAACTATTTGAGTTTTTGTTGTATTTATGTAAATGGTAAAAGGTAGATAGCTCAAATGTTTTTTTCATAAATAGTTGCCATAACCATCTTTTTTCACTAAGTATAAAACAACATTTTTTTTTTGTGTGTGTGTATCTGTTTTTTTATCTTCATTATTTGCCATTAATGAATGCTTTTATGTATCAATACTACTCTTCATAGTATGGTATTTAGGAAGATGAGAGCCCTCATTGTTTCCTATTTTTCAAGAGATCTTGATTATATTTATAAACATTCTTTCATTTAAATTTAGAATTAGATTCTTAATTAATATCCTATGAAAGATTATAATGGAATTTCATTATTAAATTCATTAATAGTTAAATTTATCATTTATTAAAATTATTATTAAATAATTTACTATTATATTGAGGATAAAAGACATTTTTAGTACTGAATCTTCCCACTTAACCTGACATGTCTCTTCTGCATTTGGAATAATCCTTTAACAACTTTTATTTTTGCTATGTGTGTGGCTATATTATTCAGTTTTTCTTCACCTCTTTGAGATAATTTATATTTTCCTATTACATAATCCTTTTAATCTAGGTTTTCAGATTTATTACCATAACATTATATGTCTGTATTTACACTTATGCACCTAACACTGTTGCGCTGTATAAGCACTTTTTCATTTGAAACAAACATCAAAAAAGTGTTTATTTGTCCCTTTTTCCCATTGCCACAATCAATAATAACAAACCTATCTTTTTTCTGGTGGGAGGGGGTACCTGGGATTGAACTCAAGGGCCCTTAACCACTGAGCCCCATCCCCACCCCTATTTTGTATTTTATTTATAGAGATAGGGTCTCACTGAGTTGCTTAGTGCTTTGTTGTTGCAGAGGCTAGCTTTGAACTTGTGATCCTCTTGTCTCAGTCTCTGAAGCCGCTGAAATTACAGGGATGTGCTATCATGCCTGGCGGCCCAAACCTATCCTTTTAATGTTTTTATTAACTCATTATAGTTATACATAATATTGGGGGTCATTTTGACATATTCATACATCCATGGAATATAATTTGCTCCATCTCAATCCCTAGTATTTCTGCTTCTCTCCCCTCCTCTTTCCTCGTGTTCTTCTTCCTCTAATCTACAGGTCTTCCTTCTATTTATTTATTGTTTTCTAATTGGTGCTTTAGGTTTTTCTGTTTTGATAGTTATTGTTTTTTTCTAATTGCTGTATCTACCTTTTATACTTCTATTTTTTGAAAACTCTTTTGGTGTTACTCTAGTTTATTTCGTTATTAAGCTAATTTATAGAAATACTTCCTTTATTTTCAATGCTCCTTAAGTTCTAAATTTCCCACAGGCACTTCCTTCTTAGTATACCACTGATTGATAGGAAGAAGCTAGCTAAAATCATTTCTTTTATTCAATTGTTACATCTCTTAAAAATAATTTAATTTCGGGAGGGGATTTTCTTTGTCTTTCATGACTTTAAGATTTTTAAGGAGTAAAGCTCTGTAAACAAATATTAAACTCTAGTTATCAGGTTTATTTCTCACAGTTTTATGAATTACAAGTCCTGAAACTGCTTCTTAAGCTCGAGGAAATGAGTAAATATATTCAGGACAGAGAGAGTTATATTACTCTCTAATAGAGCAGGATGTCACAGATATGAAAAAGCAGAAGACTAGAATGAATTTGGTGAATTCCAGAAGGACTTTGAAGCAGTGGCACTTCTAGAATAAAGAGCATACCTAAGCTTGGTGACTCAATACCATTCCTCAAACCTAGGAACCAGGGATTCTGGAAAAATAACTGGTTCCAGAGCTAGGGCAGGAGAAGTATAAAATGAGTCAGGACTACTTTAGAGCATAAAGAAATGTTCAAAAGTGATAGAATCATGTCAAAACAAAAACAAACAATACAACAGGCAAATTGAAGGGGTTATACATCTAGTTAAACGGAATGATTTTGAAGTCAAAATAAGGAACAATTACAGGACCAGGGATGTGGCTCAGTGACAGAGCACTTACCTGGAATATGCAAAGCTCTGGGTTTCATTTAAAAAAAAGGAACAATTATAACAGTAATTCTATAACAGTAATTGCAATAATAATTTGATTGATAGAAGAGATGGAAACCCAGTGAATGTCATTTACTGTTAAATTGCTTATAATTTTTCAATCTCATTTTTTTCTTTAATTCAAGAGTCCTTAGAAGTTGTGATTTTAAATTTCCAGTAGAATATATTTGAATTTTGAGGTGTGTTTATGATGCTGGTGGTAGGGATTTGTTCTTATAGCAGCTAATTTCTGATTTTATTAAATTAAAGCCAATAAATGTGGTCCAAAGAATTTTTGATTTTTTTGAATATATTGTGGAATAACACCTAACCAGTTTTGTAAACATTCTCTCCCATGCTCAATACAATGCTCTCATTTAAATATGCATTTTATTATTTAAATTGTGTGCAACTATTCATATAATTCTCTTTGTAAGGATAGTAGTATATATGAAGCTAAATAAAGAAAATATTTTTCGTACAATATAAGAAGTCTAGGACAAACATTCATTGTTTGCACTATAATTTCACAAATTCATTAAATCCCAGCCTCCATCTATCTCCTCATTCCATTTTCAGCAGGTGCTTTCTTCCTTATGACTACTTCTTGTTCATAAGATAGTTGTTTTGTTTTGTTGCTTCATTTGCAGCCACATGCCATTATCTACACAAGAAGAGAAATGAATGACATTTTGACACTCAATCAAGATTTAGTATTCTAAGGAAGCCTCAGTAGTCATCTGTATGTGACTCGTTGGCCAGCATCATGGCAAGTGGCTGGCCCTACATATTGGTGTGGAGCTTGGGAGAGTGACCTGGTATAAAGAAACTTTCAGGGAAGTTATCAACATATGAATGCAACTTGCAAGCTTTGTGGTGGATGAAATGAAATTTGTCAAGAGCAGTGTGTAGACAGCAAATGACTGAGGCCTAGGACCAACAGCAATTAAGAAAGCTGAGCAGAGAAAAAGAAGCCTACAAATGAAAGGGAGAACAGTCAGCCAACAGAGATGGGGAAAAAACAGGAGACTTTGGGGTCTTGGGGAAACAAGTATTTCAAGAAGGGCCATTAATCAAATATATCTAGATTGCAGAAAGACAAGGATGGAATCATATATCTTTTTCATATCATCCAAAATTGCCTGATTCGTCCTTGTATTTTTTTTTCCTACAGTGACAAATCATGGACAAGAGAGTACCCCTCCAAATGCCTGCTGGCATGCTCCCTGACACACAATAGGTCCAGTTAATCTGTCATTAGCCTCATTCTTTTCTCTGTCATAATTCTTCACAAAACCTAAAGAAAATGTCATATGGATTTTTTTAAAGTCCAGTTCATATTGCAGGATGGACATGTTCTGTGAGCCACTTTTTCCCAGAATGACCACTTCCATGGGACATTGTCTAAACAGCAGCCCCTTGGGGCCAGGCAGAGGACATAATTTCTTTGCTATATTCTGTTTTCTATCACACTCAGTTCACCAAAAACAACAGAGAAAAATATAAGGAGAAGAAGAAAGAAAAAAAAAGAGGGGGAAAAAAAAAGCCCTTATCTCCACAGTTGTGATGAATAGACTTGATTGGGCTCTCACACAGCAGGCAGGTGATGGCCATTGCCTATCTATTTCAGGACTAAACTTTAGACTGGCCACAGGTGTTTTTCCTTTTTTGGCTCTGCGGCCCTGCCATCATTAAGTTTGCCTGAGGCAGCAGACAGCTTTTGGGAGACCAAAAGATGGGGGGAGGCAGGGTGCAGAGACGATCCAGCTGACATTTTAAGCAGGAAATGCAACCATCTGAATGTAAAGAAGATAAACCCTGGCTCTACACAGACGGTTCCTTCAGGGGAAATTGAGGTAAAATATGACAGGATTTAGAGAAGGCTACTAGTAGAGGATGTGCCTTTGAGATCACCTTTGCTCTTGCCATCTTATTCCTAGCCGTCCCTTACCACCATCTAGGAAGATTGACAAGGAGGAAAGGAAAGTTTGAACTGGTTACCACTGGAATCTATAATTTGATGGGGATACTTTTTCTATATCTTTAAATATGTACCTATTAATATAAACATAAAACAAATGTAAGCATCAAATAAACATGGTAGAGTTTCTCCTTAATATAGGTAAGACTATGTTACTGTGAGTATGATTTCTGGGATACTGGAGAAGACTGTTGGCCTCTGCCTGTTCCCAGCCCAAACCTCCAGTCATTTCTCACCTAACAATTATTGTTCCAAATTCTTTTCACAGAGGTTAAATGTTTCAAATTTAAGATAGACAGAAAAGATTCCTAAGAAAGTGAATACATTTCTCTTAGAACATCAGTGAATGACATCCTATTCTGATTTCATGTTTTTATAACAAGGTCATCCCTGGAGCTAGAAAGGTGAAATGGGGAAGCCATCAATGTGTACACATTGTCGCTAAGAAATTTTACATGCATTTGGATCTTTGATTTTTTTTTACCCTGATGAGTTTATACACTGTACCCTGGAGTGTATATGGGTAGATATATGCAAAATGCAGATTGCATTTCTGCATATGAAGATTTGGAAACCAGAAGAGGAAAAATTATGTGAAATAAAATGAACACTAATGCTTACATAATTTCTAAACATAGCTAAAAAGTACAGATTCATAGATTTTTGAAATATAGGCATCACAGGGAAAGTTAATAGTTTTGCTTGTTTTTCTTTTTTGCTTTTTAAACAGTAGATGGATTTGTCCCCAGTTGTTAAAAGCTGATTCCCAGGGCACCTGGAAACAGAATTCTAAAATGATTATAGAATCCTTTACTTCAGATCATCTTAGAATTTTATGATAGCTCAACCACTTATTTTGTGATCAAAATGTATTGTTAAGAAAAATCAGAAAAAAAAATTATGCACTGTGACATTGCCATAGTGTTTGGGAGGAAAATGATGCCCTACGATAGAACAAACACTTTTCATAGATCAGCCCAGCAAATCGGCAGCATTGCCAGAGTGAGAACTGAGAGATTTATCTTCCAGGGCCCTGTTCTAATCTGCTGGATGGTCTTGTCTTTTAGTTATCACATAAAACCATCCCTGTAGCTCCAGAGAAAGAATATTCTTTTTCGCCGACTGAGCCAGACACAATCTGCCAGCCATTTTCTAAATTACCACCAAGATTCTGTTATTGCTAGGCCTAACCCACCTCCACCCATCCCCAGTGATTTCAAATCCCTTATTTGCTGCTCTTAGGCAGGAGGAGGGGGTGTTTACATGACTGTGCAAAATTGTTGTTTCCTTGACCAGGGTAATGCTCCTGGAGGGACTGTAGAAACACAAGCTATGGAATCTACTAAGATGCTGCTCAAGGACCCCTGCTCATCTGGGATGAGTTTTTCTCGAGCTGGAATTACTTAAGGATGCTCGAAGGGAAACCTGGCTGCTGATGGGCCAGAGAAGCTGTGGAGAACAGTATCTGGACTTTCATGTAAATCATTGCTTGGAGGAGCTAATGATGATAAACAGTCATTGACTTTGAGTTTCATCCCAGAATACATGTGCTGGGCTAATGGATAATGGAGAAGGATTAGACACTGCAAGGATGCATTCCAGTGGGTACACACACAGGCTTAGCCTGTTAGGACACAATGCCCAGTTCTTGCTGTTCGCCTCTGTGATACTTTCAAGGATCCAAAAGACAGGCACATTTTGTTGAGTTTTAAACGCCTGTATGTATTTATGAATTGTAGAAGTGTAAACTTCAGCTCCTTTGGTAGATTAAGAATAAAACTAAAATGAAATAAATCATGGTGATAAAACTGCCCTTTGTTGTGGTTGTTGATATAGGGTTACTGATATCAAAGAAATGTCTCTATTTCCAGTTTCCCTTTAGAAATTTTCCACAAGTATACTCTTCTTTATGGTGAGTTTCTATGGCGCAAAGAGCAGGAAGCCTCAAAGTTATGAGCAAATATCAATCACATTTAGTCAACACATATGGTTGAAGCTCATGCTGCTCAAGGCAGAGTATCACGCTCTTAGAGGGACAGAATGAGAGAAACAGTGGCCTTTCTTGCCCTTGAGGAACTCAGAGTTTATCACAGACAATAGGGAATGCCAACATAAACTGTAAGAGTGTAGGAAAAAAGTCAGTACGTTCTCTGGAAGAACATCAGGAAAGATCTCTGGGCATGGAGAGGAAATAGAAAGGCTACTTGGAGCCACTGGCAACCATGGAAGGCTTTCTTGTAGAAGAGAGATAGGATTAGGGCTTGGAAAGGGGTGGAATTTGAGTGTTTTAGGCAGCTGTTTTGTTGCTGTGACAAAAAGAACTGACAAAAAATGTGTAGAGGCGCACAATTTCAGAGTCTCAATCCATAGATGGCCTTCTTCATTGCTCTGGCTCCAAGATGAGGCAGAACATCGCGAATGGAGGGCATGGTGGAAGAAAGCAGACTAGGACATGAAACAAGAAGCAGAGAGAAGCTATGCTAACCAGGGACAAAATAAAAACTTCAAAGGCACAGCCCCAATGACCCAAATCCTCTACCTACTCCCTACTTTCCTACAGTTATTACCCAGTTAATTCATATCAATGGATTAATCCACTGATATTGTTACAGTCTTAATCTTGCCATCTCACCTCTTAACATTGTTGTATAGTCTCACACATGAGCCTTTGGGGGATACCTCATGTCCAAACCATAACATTGAGTAGGTAGAAATGGAAGATGAAGACTTCTAGGAGGAAGAATTAATACAGCCAAAAACTTGGAGAGCTAGGTTAAAAAACAAAACAAAACAAAACAAAAAAACAGATGGCCAAACTTTGGAAACAGGGAAGTTCAAGTTGACTGGATTCTTATTAATAAATTCATAATTCAATTTATTTAGGATGTCTAGCAAAATGTATCCAGTTGTAAGAACATTTTTCACTTACTTGACTTCCAAGGAGAGATCAAACATTAGGATTCAGTTTGTTGAATGGGTGGAATGCTCCATTGCAAAGCATTGTTGGACAAAATTCTTTGTGCTTCCAGATTTTTTTCATCAATTCCTTTCAGAAATATAAGTCTCTCTTCTTCTTTTTTCTGTTATATACCATGGACCGTTTTTAGACTAATGTGTTGATTTTTCAAGATTTTCTTTCCTTCTACATTTTCCTACAAGTGTGGTATCACTTATCAGATGCTAATATAATCTTTTATTTGTCTATCTGCTCTACTTCACCCCACCCCTGCCCAAGAAAGTGTTCTCAAAGAACATCATCGATTGGCAGAGAAAGTGAGAAATAGAGAATATATGATTAAAGGAATATATTTGAAAATTGCTGAAGTGTTTGCTATTTTACTGTGAGCCATATGTGAATATGTTGGTTCTATTTCCATTTCTGTGATTAACTGTTGATTTGATTGCCTAGCTCTCTTAAGGGAATAGATACCTCCAGAGTCCGTGTTACCTGCCGCCCCACCTACCACTGTGGGATTTAAAATCAATGTACTATTTGTGTGACCAACCCCAATCCTTCACCAGCGAGGGCCAAATAAGAATGACTATCTTTTAAGCAGCCTTGGAATTTGGGTGTGTGTACATGGATGAGAGGGCAGTACACAATGCCCTAGCAATTTTGCTTTGAACAGTTTTGTGTCTGCTATTTCAGAGTCTTTCTGAGACTACCAAAGGCCATTTAGATTTGCTTTCTTTCCGGAATTCACTTCCTCACCCCCACTTTTCCTCCCCTTCGGTTTTTGTGACCACTGTGATTCTTGGTGTCTTCTTGACTCTTCAATAATGCTGACAGTCTACAATTTCTTCCTCCATTTTGAGTGTCAATTTTTTTATAGGAGCCTATAAACTACTTCATTAATCAGATAGTGTAAAATCCAATTAGAGACATTAGAATCCAGAAATACAAGTGTTAAGGAATGTATTTCTTGATTGACAAGGAAGCCAAATAGACCCATCTATTTAGAATCTTAGCAACAATTAGCTGCCTTAGTTTCATTTATTGTGACATAAAAAATCTGGTTTATTGAGAGCTCTATTGAAGAAGATTTCTATGATATGCACCATGAGAAAATATCTTCAAACTAAAATGATTGTTTTGCTGTAATAAATTGAACCATATGTACACTATGTTATTCAATCTTTTTTCTTCAAGGCATAAATTGATATTAAAGAACATTTAAGTCATAACACATGGTTATCCAGGCATGAACGAGGCAATAACCCATATAAGTTGTCAAGGTGAAGCCAAAGCATTTATTAGAGGTTTGTGTTGTTTTTGAAAAGTGCATGGTTGGATAAACATGGATTAGTGCTATTATGCTGCTACGATGACTCAAGTGTGTTTTTACAGTGTCAGTAATTTTTATGTTTAAAAATCACTGGTGCAGTATATTAGCTATAATTTATGTTTATCATCTTGTGTACTCTAATAGGTTTCAACAAACCATTTAACACTTCAGCTTGTGCATATACATTACTTAATAGGTATTTATCTTAAAAAAGAGATACTTAACGGGACTTTCAAAGCTTGCAACTGCATGCTAAGAGAGAATACTGCAGTGTGTCACATTAACTTTCTTTTTCTTGTTTGCAGTTAACTTTGAACAGTCTGGCCACTTGCTTCTTTGTTTGATGCACCTCAGAATGACATAAGAAGAATATAGTCTGTTAATGCCCTTGTCAGCAGGAATGACACCAAGTTCTCCCAGTACTGAATGTCCGTCACACTTGCTAAGTAGGATGGCTGCACGTTATAGCCAGCACAGCTGAAAATACAACAGAGGTCCAGCCATCAGTGGCCACATTGGTGTGCCCTTACAGAAAGGGCTACTTTACTTCCAACTGTAGCTGTGTCTATGAGGCTTTTCCTGGTTGGTGTGACAGACTGAGACTCTTGTCTCAGAAGAGTTTCCTACAGAATCTAGGGGTGAGTGGATGGGAGGAGGGGTTGGTAGGGAGTCAGCTGGGACTTCCCAGTCACAGGAGGTTTGTTGCAGCAATACAAGAGGGGGACTCCATTTATCATGGCACTATTGATTCTTCCAAATAGTGCTATGCTTATTGTTTTCACTGCAATGATGACCTATTTCTCTTTTGGATATTCTAGGTAGATGAATTACCAGAGTTTAGTCTTTTCATAAAGGAGATTGATTCATTTTAAAAATGTACTAAGAGTTGGCAATGTGGTGATAAGGTTTTGTTCTTTTTTGTTTTTTATAAGTTAACTATGTTTTGACTTATTGACAGGCATGACAGAGATGGATTTAGAAGGGAAATACTCAATGAAACTCTAGTTACTGCTCAAATAAATGATGCCACTTTATTCATTTGTGAGATGTCTGGATAAGAGTTTCTTTGGAATCCTGAAATTATGAATATACTGATCCACTCAGTAATAAATTTTTAGAAAGAGACTGTAAATTCTCTGGAGTCAATCAAGCACATCAGCTGGCTGAGTTAGCAAACAGGGAGGATTTATTACTCTCTGGAGACAAATTGACCAAGATGAACTGTTTAGTATCATGAACCACTTTTTCCCTTGTAAACTAATGATGTCACTTGGACACCTTATCAGAGACTATCATTATATCTTGATGATCTTTTCAGTATCAACAACCTCTGCTAACTGGACTAAAACTGCTTCTTAAGTATTTCAAACTTAACTATTTTCATTATACCATCAAAATTATGTGCAAAATATCATGGACAATTCATAGGAAAATGGATGTGATTGTGTTTTTCATGAAGAGAATTACAGGGAAAAGCTCATCAGCATTCTGCATGAATAGTTACAGTTTCAAAAGAATCAAGAAGGATAATGATCTAAGCCCCAAAATTCCAATAGAACTTTCTAGAATACTTTAGAACTTTCTGGCAACAGTCATTTTTTTTTTTTTTTTGGTCTTAGTTATTCAGTACAGTAGCCAATAGCCACATGTACTATTGAGTATTTGATCTGTAGCTAGTACAACTGAAGAATAAATTTTAAGGTATTTAATTTTAGTGTAAATAGCTACATGTGGCTAATGATTGCCATGTTGGACACTGCAAGATTAGTGCTTTAAGAAGAAGCTTGAAGAGCTATTTACCTATAGGGGTAGTGTTGGATTAGAGAAATAGAATTGACAGTGGCAGACAGGAAATAATACAAGTGCCCACTTTTTAAAAAGTCACTTTAGGGCAGATCAGAAAATATAAGAATGAGGAGAAGAGCCTTATAGATTTTGGAAGCTGAATCGTGGATACTTTACTCAAAGTGTAAAGCTATCCACAGATGAAAATTAATGGCAGTATAAGCGGGTAAATATGGGACTAGATTGTATAAAACAGTGGAAATACTTTTAGAGCTTATATTTAGAGAACAGGAAAATAGTAATGAAGTGTTAAACTATGTAGCTATCATGAATAATTTCATTCTTATTTACTTTTTGCTTTAAATAAGGCATTTTATAAGTACAAAGTAAGTGTATTTGTTTGTGGGTATTCTGTACATTAAAAAAAAAAGCACCCAGGAGAATGTCAGTGGGAAAACTTACACTAAAAAAATACTTCTCACTTTCTCAAAAAATGGTAATCCCATTCCTGGGTACTGGTACCCAAGCTAGAATTCTGGACTTTTCCCCAGTCACTCCCTTTTCTCCTATCTGCAGTGTGTAATTGTTTACCAGTCCTGTCCTCTTTATCTTTTCCAGAGAAGTCACACTGATTCTTTTTCCCTCCTCCTCTCAGTCACCACCTTTATTGAAGGTTCTCCCTAGACTTTCAGTGTACCACATGCATCTCTTCTGATGTAAAGTTTCCCACTTCTCTCTCCCTTCAGCCAACCTTCCTCACAAGTCCTGAGATCATGTTGCTCACTAGCTTAAACTTCTTTAAAGGTTTATGGACTGAATGCATGGATCTATCCACATTCCTATGTTGAAACCCTAACTCCCAGAAAGAGAGTATTTGAAAGTAGGGCCGTTGAGAGGTGATTAGATGATGAGAAGAAAGCCTTGGTAAATACGATTGGTGCCCTTATAAGAAAAGATGTGAAAGAGCCTGCATCTCCTTTCCCTCTCTCACTGCTGTCTCTCAGATGAGAATACAATGAGAAGACAGCTATGCACAGAGCAGGAAGAGGGCCTTCACCAGACAATGATACGCCAGCACCCAGCTTCTAGAACAATGAGAAAAAAATGTTTAAGCCACTCAGCACATGGGATACTACTTTAGCAAAGTAAACTGACCATGAAAGAGGGCTTCTCCTGACAGGTTATTGCTCAGGACTGTTAGCACACCATATATGCCAGATTTTCATATATCCTTTCTTGTCTTCCGTGTCCTGAAAGATATTGGCTGACTTTACATCTTCTACCCCTTACTGAGCCATGCCCCCACCTTTACTGGCTCTTCATCTTTATGCATATATCCCTATTATTTCTGTCCCATTTTCTTTGACCTTCAAGGCTTACTTCAAAGTTTCTTCCTCTGCAGATCCCTCTCTACCACATCCCACACCCCCATGAAAAAGCATTAGTAATTTGGTTCTCTTGCTCCACACTCCCACTGCCATAGTTATGGCATTGAAATCTGGTTTCCTATTTGCCTAAGGGGTAATGAAAAAGCCCTACTTATTCTCACAACCTGACTACCTAGAGGTGACAGATATCCAGCAGGGACTTCCTGGATATCTGATGAGTGAATAAATGCTTTTATGATTACTTCTCTTATCTGGCCATGTCTGTTGTGTTCCTAGCTGCTGGGGCTCTGTTATGATTTGGATATACCTGTAGAAACTATCAAAGATCACATGATGTGATCTTAACTCTTTTCATGATACCATCAATATTATATGCAAAATATCATGGACAATGTAAAACTTGATTTTTTTCATTCCCTCTTTGAGCAGAGATTATACATCTGCTTTTCTTTTTTAAAATTTGTTATTTGTTTGTTTTAGATAAACATGACAGTGGGTGTATTTTGAGATATTATACGTACATGGAATATAACTTTCTGCTCTTGTGGTTTTACATGATGTGGAGTTACATTGGTTTTTATTCAAATATGAACATAAAATAGTAATGTCCAATTCATTCTACTGTCTTTCCTCTTTCCCTCCTTTCCCTTCATTCCCTTTTGTCTAATCCAATACACTTATATCCACCCCCCTTATTGTGTATAAAACTTGATTTTTAACTATAGAATTTGGGGCATGTCCTATTATTAAAAGGACTCTTTTAAGACTACCAATACAACAATACCAAATAATCAGTGGAAAGGACTTGGGAGCTGTTAATTTATATAAATATTGCTACTTTTCAACATTTTATGATATTGTATCATGTCATAACTACTTTCTCATTCTAAATAAATATTCATGTTACATACCTAATGTTATCTGTATAATTTTGTTTTCTTTTTCTTAAAAGGGCCTCCAAAATTGTGTGAGCCTCAGGTCTTTAAAAAGACAGCCAAGGAGTTGACTTTCTCAGTGTAAAATGTAGAAGCAGAATTAATATTCTCTGGAAAAAGACCAAAGTTTAGTCTGGTATGAATTTGGACACATCAATTAACCTCCTGTATTTCTATATCCTTGCTACAAAAATGAAAAGTAGGATTAGATTATTCTAAGCCCCTTGCAGTTCTAAATTCTTTGATTTCCTTTAGTTTAACAGTAATCAAAACTGTAATTAACTAGTTTCCTCATACTTATGGCCTGCTTGGTGCTTTTCTGGGAATCCTATGGTTATAATGTTATCTCCTTCAAGTCACCTTACAGCATGTCCAGAGAGGGAATTGAGAAAGCAGGACATTAGATGGCTGTTACTAGAGAATATTGGTAATTCTAGTTGGAAGATTTTAACTTTGGTCAATGAAACAGGTATGCTAGCAAGGTTCAAATAAATAGCTTAATTTATTAATTCACCAACTATTTATTTAGCCCTTCTGTAACTCAGGAACTAAGTTAGAAAATAAGAATGCAAGAATGAATAAAAATCCATGCCTGTACCAACTGATCATACAAAGGAGTGGATAAGACAAATAAGCAAGCCCAGAATAGCCCTTCTGGAAAGAGGAATGCAAATGAAATGAGGTGATGAAACTGTGAAACATTTTGTAGAGGTGTTGGGATGGAGTTTGGGTAGGATGTGGAGTAAATTTTAAGCAAAGTCCCTAATTTGTATACAGGTCATAAGCATGAGGAAGAGTATATTGCCCATTAGAATCTAAGAAGACATGTGGCTTCAGAAGTTGTTATTTTCAAGGGCTATAATCTTCCAGGCAGGTAAACCAGGCAAGGGCTCAGTAAGGAGTGGAGGGGGACTGTGCTCAGCTTGAGCTCAGGCCCTTGGATGATCTCTAAACATCAGTACTGAGCTCCAGTGGACTCATCCTGGAAAAGGCAGACCCACCATTACTCCAAGGCTTATACCACACCTCATGTAAAAGTGGTCATTTGGTCATGTAGGAAAGACTGAAATAGATGGACAAAAATATAAATTGGTGCTGACCAAGTTTAGATCATCTAAGAAGCAAGTCATGGTCTCAAGGCTATATGTTTTGTTGGTTCCATGGATTATATTATGTTTTATTGTAATTACTTTCAATATTATTATTGTATTAAACTCAAGAAGTTTTTCTTTCTTAGAGTCTTAAAATATCTCTATTAGGGTTAATAGATTTAAATTTTGTTGTGTGATTATGAAAAATTGTAAGCATACAGAAAACAGAGAAAATAGCTCAATATCCAGAACATAATGTCCAACAATACAATTAATAACATTTTTACCTTTCTAATTTAACCCACCTATATGTTTATAGCAGCACAATTCACAATGGCCAAGCTGTAGACCTGACTTAGATGTCTATTAAAGAGAATATACATTTTCTTTACAGCAGAAGATCTCTGTCTCCATTTTCAAATAACTTGGCATGATGCTCTTTATTTTTGTGGAGTGGACTCGTCCATCATTTAAATATAAAGTTCTTCTAGACTCAGAAAATCAAGGGGTTAATGTTTTATATGCAGAAGCTATAGTAAATTAAAGGAGAAAAATGAGATGGGAGGGTTGGATATCATAAAGACAGAGGGAAGCTTAGTGGAGTAGAAAAAGGAGATTGAGGAAAAAAAGAGACAAAAAACGGGAGGAAATTAATTTGATAAAATTATGCTATGTGCATGTATAGATACACCAAAGTGAATTCCACCTTTACGTATATCTATAAAATACCAATTAAAACTAAATAAATAAATGAGTGGAAGGTAAACTAGCAGAGTAGAAGGAAGTGAATAGGGGGAGGGAGAAGGGGATGAAAATTCAGGAAACCAGGGACTGAAATGGAGTAAATTAAATTCCATGCATATATGATTATGTCAAAATGAACCCAACTATTATATACAACTACAATACACTGATAAGAGGGAGAAAATGAAGCTCTTTTCAGGAACAGTAGTGCACACCTGTAATTTCAGCAACTTGGGGGGCTGAGATAGGAGGATCACAAGTTCAAGGCCAGCCTCAGCAAATTAGCAAGACCCTGCCTCAAAATGAAAAAAGGACTGGAAGTGTAGGTCAGTGATAAAGCACCTTGGGTTCAAAAAAAAGTACAAAAAAAAAATTAAGGTCTTGTATTTAATTGTTTTTTGTAGTTGTAGATGTCTTTATTTTATTTGTTTATTTTTATGTGGTGCTAAGGATTGAATCCAGTGTCTCACATGTGCAAGGCAAGTGCTCTGCCACTGAGCTACAGCCCTAGCCCAAAGGTTTTGTTTAAAAAGCAAAATAAGATAATTAAGTTCTTTTTTCATTGTCAGAAAGGCAAGTGTCAACAGCATCGTGGGAGAAGTTGTGGAATCTCCCCTGTTTGTATATTGAATGAATTATAAGAAGACAGATAACATCTTAAAGACCAGAAGGCTTATGATCCCTTTATATAAACTTGAGAAATTTGGCTTACAGACTTATTACTGTTTTATAAAAAGGGGAAAAGGGGGTTCTTTGTATTAAATGTGTTTAATATGCAAATAAACCTCCGCCCTGGATGACAAGCGCATCGACATTCAAATTCTAAGATCCTTTTCTACCATCCCAGAGAGAATTAATGTGTACACACTTCATGAATAGCCATTGCTCTGTATTCTTTAAAGACAAAATATAGCAAAAAGCTGAAGAAAATAAGGGAAGACGTGGATCAAGCAATTCCAAACAGTTGCTGACTTTGGAGAAATTTTCTGACCAACATCTTAGATGTTCTTGATCTCTCATGTGAGTTTAAAAGAATACTCTGGGCATGGAACAAAAACCTGTAAATACACAAACTTATAATTTTTATTTTGACCTCTTGAACTCATATACCAAAACCACAACTAAAATTTCTTAAAAGTATCCAAAACTTTGTCTAAAGGCTTAAAAAATACTTTTAGTAGGTATATTCCCACATTGTTCTTTATTGTGTTTTCTATATCAAAGTCAGAAACACTGCTGTATAAATGTTTAAATAAAGGAATGTTACTAGTGTTTCACTAACTTGAACTTAGGTAATAGTTGATACTCATGGTATTTTTCCTTCCTTCATCCCTCCCTTCCTTCCTTCCTTGCATCTTTCTTTCTATGTTCATTTATGCTATTATAAATCACCTGACACTGTATCTGGCTCAACACTGAGAATGAAAGAGAAGACCGAATTACTTGTTTACAGTAATTCGGGGGAACAGACTGCAAAACAATAAGCATATTTGTGACTTAGAGGTTCCATGGTCAAAGCATATAGAGCAATGGAGACATTCACTCAAAAACCCACTCGCCCCTCCAGAAAAGGCAATACCTAAAGAAAGTAAATTTGTGAAGTCGACCTAAGGCAGGGAATGCTGAAAAGGGAACAGGTATGGAAAGGGAGAATTTGAGCTGCAAGATATATATATGACAATGCCAAGCAGGCTGTTGGAAATATAGGCTTGGAGTTCAGAAGAAAGCCTTAGCCTGAAGATCAGTCAGCAGCTGCCAAGCAGGAGGTAAGCCAAGGATGCAGATGAGACTCCCAGGGAGAGGACTCTGCAGAAGCCCAGAGACAACTGCCTCAAAAGAACCTAGGGGGACTTCACCCCATGAGAGACAAGAGGATTATATGGAGTCCATGTTGCCTGAATGCATTTAATATCCTTCCCCAAGCCAGTTTTGGAATGGTAATCTTCATTCTAAGAAAGAAAAGAAAGTGCAATAGAGGAAACAAGGTGGTTTGAATTTTTCACACTCCCTAAGTTAGAAGAGCAGGGATTCTAGCCTAAATTCCAAGCCCATTCTGCATCCCCAGAAAAGCCTCAGGTCAAAGATTCAGGGAGAATTTATGGATGCAGCATATTTTTGACTGTGAGTGGTAGAATAAGAGGCTTTGTGAACTTAAAGATGGGTTTGAGGCTCAGTTTTGGAGAGTGATTTGCAAATATATAGATTAAGTGTCCCAGTAAAGTTAGGTTAGTAGCCAAGGATGAAAGAGTTTACAGAGAATGCTGATGAATAACTGTCTTGCAAAACAGAGGAGTGTTATTTACACACCTAAATGTGCCTCCAGGTTCAACGACTCATATTATTATGGGTAGTTGTTATAGAAGGTATGTAATAGGTAATCAAGTATTTCAAGGACAACAGCTTGATGAGCTGTCTCCAAGTTTGAAACTCATGATCTCATCTCTTCTGTGTCTCTGCTGGAGCCTCTCTAACTCCCAGACAGCCAGGACCGGCACATGGAGCCTTGACTGGGATATGAGCCTCTGAGGAGGGGAGGTTTCCAGATATCTTTCCATGTTAAGTTACCATCTCTGTGAAGTTGGGCAAGTTCTCATCAGTAAAATGAAGATAAAGATGCTTACCTCCTGCAGATTCAACATGGTAATCTAAGCATCATCAGGATGGGAATTTTCCTTGCTTGAGACTGATTCCCACCTCCTAGAATAATAGGCATTCCACAAGTATTTGTTGAATAAATGAAGGTACATAGGTAGGTAAGAGAGTCCAGTGCAAAACAGATATTTAATAGTTATTTGTTCTCACCAGTAATTAGCATGGGCACTGTCTCTACTACTGTCCCTACTGCACATACTCAGGTAAGTGTCCTGTCTCACAGTTCGCCGGCACATATTACAGAAGACCACGTTATCAAAGAAACACCAATCCACAGAGAAGGTAATATGGGATAAAATATGGTTGCAAACCACTATTTCACATTGTTCCAAGTGATTTTCAAGGACCATTAATGGAAGCTGCCTGGGAGCAAAAAAAAAAAATATCAGATATCAAGTCCAAAAATATCAGGGAAACACTGCCTTGAACATGATTCTTCATTCTCAGGCTTTTCAAAATTTTTATATTTCATATGTGGATTTTGATTCTCCAAGAGGGGAAGAGAAAACAAGTTTCCCAATCCTATTTGAGGAGAGGACCCTTTTGTCATAGAATATCTCATTGTATTTGGACAACTCCTTGGGTTAATGTGTATCTAATCATTAGCTAGAGGAGCAGACACAAGGCAAAAGAATTTATTTTTTATAGGGCAGTAAAATGCCTTTTTAGGTCAGGGAAGGCTTACTTGGGAATGAGATGTGGAGTTCTCACAACCCAAGACAGTCATCCAGGAAATTTCATTCCAATGAAGCAGTTAGGTGAGTGAAAACAAATGAACATAAAATAAGTATATAATAACACCTTGGGAAAATTAAACATCTCTCCATTTAACATCTGTCACATAGATAATCGTAGCAACTAGATTGATTATGGAAGAGGAAATTGTAAGTTGAAAAGGGAAGCAGCTGAGTTTGCTTATATCACCTGCAAAGGGACTACTTTCTTTGGCAGATTGATATTGCACAAAGGTTTGAAGTTTCATTAAAGACGTATGGTTGGATGGTGTAACAGTATGCTACAGAATGTGTTTGTGTAATCAGACAACACGTTGCATTAGGCTATCAGAAATGATAATGCTATTGTGTACACATTCTGGATTGTGCTATGCTTTAAATGACATCTTTACATAAGGAAACCCTTCAGCATCATGTCATATCAGCAACAATAAAAATATGATCAGCTCATTAATTATAAAATGACAGGTGGATTAGTGTCAATTGAGATTTTTCCCCCTTTGCAATTTCAGAATACTTCAGTGCCTATTGCAATTTGGAAAAGTAGAAGTATTCACATTTTCTAAAAGCCATGGTTATATATAATGGGAGAATTCAAAAATCAAAAACAAAACATGAAACAAGGCCAAATAGCATAACAAAGTTCTTAAGTTAACCATGGGAAGGGGCATTAATACCTGCAGGTCATACTCTCTTTTTTACATGTAAACTTCCTGCTGAAAGCATGTCAGAGTTAACAGTAGGATCAACTTTGAAAGTTTTCTTTATTTTTAAACAATTAGTTTTATGTTCTTTTAAATAATTGCTTCATTATATTTTGTACATCTGTGTAGTGGTCTGATGATGACATTTGGTAAATTTCCAAATAGCCATAAAACTGGGGAACACCAGTTAGGCAATAGTATAACACACCTATACATTAGAAAAGAGGTCTTATGCAGTAGTTTAAAAGAAACATCTCTTAAGTAAAAGCACTAATTCTGCTCTGTGAGGAATGGTTCTGTTTCAAAAGGTGAGGATATCAGACACTGTCTTTTGCTCAAGAAGGTTGTAGGTAGTTCAGAAGAGACTAACAGAATGATGAAAGGTTTGGAAAACAAGGCCTATGAGGAAAGGTTGAGAGTATGGGAATATTCATTCAAGTCAAAGGAGGCTGAAGGGAGATATAACTGTCTACTTAAAAGTTTAATGACATTACAAGCCGAAGAAGCATTAATTATTAGTACTTGTTGAGTTCCATTGGAAGAAAAGAGCTGCACCCACCTTACTTAATATAAGGAACATTTTTAACACAACAAACATTCACATGATTGAGTTAA
The DNA here is from genome assembly GCF_052094955.1 of Ictidomys tridecemlineatus. NCBI lineage: Eukaryota > Metazoa > Chordata > Mammalia > Rodentia > Sciuridae > Ictidomys > Ictidomys tridecemlineatus. Next base: position 40,292,555 of record NC_135478.1, on the reverse strand, counting down.
TTGTCACAAGGGTCCAAGGTTTAGCAACTGTGAAATTGACAGACAGCAAATCTTTGAGAATAAGGTGAAGCACATTGGAATCAGTCTGTGGCTTGGAAAATGGGTTGCAATTCAGTTCTTTTGTTATAAATGACCTGTGAATCCTTTAGTGCTATCATAATTTGTTTGGAAATGATATGTATATCAAGGCATTTACAGATCCATGAATCATTCCTAAGGGACAAGCATCAAAATCTAGGATAGAGCTGGGGATGTATCTCAGAGTAGAGCAATTGTCTATCATATTATAAGGCCCTGAGTTTAGCCCCCAGTGAAAGGGAATTCAGAATAAAAATTGAAATCATGAATGGCTGATGTTTTCAGTAGTGAAACATAATTAACAGATGTGACTTTGCATCTATTCTTTGAACTACCAGATAAAAAACTTCTTATAAAATTGTGATTATAAAACAATATGAACTCACAAAGTGGGTAAAAAACACAGATAAGACCTAGAAATACATCCTAACTTATGATATAGACCAATATACATTCTTACATTATTACACAGATAGTTTACATGTAAGAAAGTGGGAAAGTAAATTTTATTTAATATTTTATGAATAAGGGGTAAAAATTGTAAAGAGTATACAAAACAGTTGATCAGTGATATGGATAAAAGTAAGAAGAATAGTCACACATTACACCAAAAGAAAGTTTTACTGGATTAACACAGTGATTCTCAAGAGCTAATAAGGGGGCTGATGGGGAATGGTGTACCACAGTACTTTAAAGATTTTTTTCAAACTACACTTGCTTCTCCCATCAGTGGGAGAAGGTGAAGTTATAACCCTATACTTAGGAAATTGATCTTAGAATGATGTAGTGATTTGTCCAAGAATTAATTGAACTATTATTTATTAAACACCTGCTACTTACAAGGTTTTATGCTAGACATTAGGACTAGATAAAATAAATAAATAAAAATAAAAAAGATTGAGATCCCTGTTCTAGAGGAATATAGTAGATACCTGCTATCTTAGTTCTGTCTGCTATAACAAATATACCATAATGAGGTGGCTTTAACAACATTTATTTCTCACAATTACAGAGACTGGAAAGTCCGAGACCAAGTTACCTGCAGATTCTATGAATAGTGATGGTCTTCTTCCTGGTTTGCAGATTCCCATCTTCTAATTGTATGGTCACATAGTAGAGGGCAGAGAGATAGTAGATGCAAGTTCTCTCATGTCTCTCCTTAGAAGGGCATTACTCTCATTCATGAGGAGTCTACCCTCCTAACCTAATTACTTCCCAAAGACCCACCTTCAAATACAATTACACAGGGGATTGGGCTTGAACATTTAATCTTGGGGGACAGGGGAGACACAAATATTCAGTCCATGGCATGTGCCCTGCCATTGTCCTCTGCCAAGCATCCATACCCCCTTTTTTCTGGTAGCAGCACTCTGATTTTCCTTTGGAAATTTTTTCTTTTGGGAGTACTATAGTACTTCCAATCATAGATCATGGGTTTAGTTAGAGTTTATCAAACTCCTAATTCCAGACATAAGAGTAGGATTTTGGCCTGGCTGAATGTGCATTATGGCCCTGGCTATGGTGATTATTTCAGGAATGGACACAGAAAGCCAGTCTTTGTTCTTATGATGGAATTATAGGAAAGGTGGTACTCTCTTTGCTTTGCTGTATCTAGGTTAAAAGTAACCTGGAGTTGCTATAGGACATTTTGCCACTGCACAGAAAAGTTTGCCTAGGATTAATAGGAAAAGTAAATTATAAAGAAAAAGAAAACAATATATTCTTATGATATTATATGAACTCCAGATTCAGCCATGCCTGCAAGTGACAATTTTTGGACTTTTTAATAGTGTGAGCCTTTAAATTCCTTCTTGCTGTTGTTTTTTTACATTTTTTTTAAGGACAAAATCTCTGCCTCATGCAACATACTTTCCAGAAAGGGGAGAGGCAGATAATAATGAGCATAATGGAACAGTAAATCATAACAAGTAGAAGGTGAGGAATGCTATGGAAAAAAGAAGTAGAACAGGGCATCACATGTATGGGCACATGGAGGGAGTTCAATTTTTAAAATGGGTGATCAAATATAATCTTCTGAGAAGATGAGACATATGAGCAAATTCTTAAAGGATTTGAGAGAACTCTAGAAAAAGATTATCCAGAAAGTCCAGTTTCTAAGATGGAATATGAATAAAGAGATCTAATTGCTACAAAAGCCTCTTTGCCCTACTGTCCCCTCTCAGACAGAATCTATTAATTTCTTTCCAACTGCTATATTCCAGTTGACCTTGGACAATTATTCATTAATAAGAAATGTGATTTAATACTCAAACAGCTTTAGATTTTAAAAGCTGAAATCTAGAGCAAAAATTGTCTAAAGATATGCAAATATATATGTATATACACACATATATATATACACATACATATATAGGTTTGCATAAACTTTTACATATATATTTTCCAGATTCCATTTATGGGTAAAGTTTCGAATTATGAGCTATTTGCTCTTTGCTTTATTTTTGAAAAGTAAATTTTGATAAACCAAAATTTAAGCCTGTGTACAATGATTCCACAATCAGAGCTTAGAATATTTTCTAAACAACCACTTATAACAAACTATACTAAGTAAGGTGCTATCAGTCTTAACAGAAGCAATCCTGGCAAACAATTATTTTCATTGCAGCACTGACAATTATGTAAATGTGTCTGAAACAGCAATGGGCACCTAATTATGACACCTAATTATGCCAATTTATTTATACATTTCCTTGAACAACATTTTATTTATAACTTCCCCACTCATTCAAAGATGAGGTAAAGTAAGAAGTTGTCATCCGTACAAGATTGTTTCATCTTTGCAGTATGAACAGAAGCTGACCAACTTGAACCTGGATAATCTGGTGTGTGTCCTGCTCATGTGAGAGCCTGGTTTGTACCCAATCTCTTTAGGATTTCAGAGAGTAAGCAAACATCAATGTGGCTCTGGCTGAAGAACTGATAGCATTAGCTTTCTCTTCCTAGCAGAAAGAACTATCCTATCCTATCTTATGTAAGCCAAAAAGAAAAATCAAACTTGATAATTTCTTCTACTAAGCATGAACAAATTATGTTACCCTAAACCACAGAGAGTAAATCAAGAAATTCTTGTTACCACTGTAACAAAGGTTTGTTTCCTGCCATTTAGATATGTTCATTTATTTAGACATACTCTTCCTTCCATTTTCTTTCTCTCTCTCTTTTTATCTTTCTTTTTTTTTTTTGAAACCCATGGCATTTCTTGACTTTCATAGAAGACAAGTTATAAAACATAATCTAGTTCAAGTCAGTTTTCTAGAAGCAGAGACTGAAATGAGGATTATTGTGCTGTTTTTTCTTGGGGGCGAGGGGCTGCTCTCAGATAAGGGAGTAAAGGAAGCCGGTTATAGCAGGGGGTTGATAATCTGCAGGGCCAGGAGATTCCTACTTCACCCAAAAAAATTTTCCCCAGCAAATAAATACAGCAACAGGGAAGGGGTAGAGCAAGAGATCTGAAAAAGGCACCAAGAGAATCCTCTAAAGACTCCGTAAACATCTAGTGATGTGTTATTTGGACTGTCTTAAGAAGTTAAATATTGTCCATTGTAGCACAAGAATGGATTTCAGTTTGAGAAATGTGAAATGAAGCTTCTGGTAAGCTCTCTCCTTATTCTTGAAATGCTAAAATGATGCTAAAATCATGGGCACTTTTTGCTAAAATAAAGAGATCAGAAGATATGCCTTCAGAAGTTCTAAGCCTTTCCATTCTAAATGACTTTTGAAAAATTTTTTTTCTTTTCAGAATGTCTACCTTACTCTACTATTCCAGACACGTCGAATTTCCCCCTGCATGCTATAGTTGAGGGACCCTGAATGACATAAAGAATGAACCCAGGGCTAAGGGTTGCATATACACCCTTGACGTGTGGTCTACAGACAAGTACATTACTGAGGAGTCTGTGAGAAATGCAAGCCCCAGTGAAAACCTATTAAATCAAAATCTGCCTTTTCACAAGGATCCACAGAAGATTCATATATGCTTTACAATTTGAGAAACATTAAGACATAGGATGCTGCTAAAATAAACTGATGATAACCTGAAAAGCCTTTCAAGTTGTGGGTACTTCAACTGAAAGGGTGGGGGACTGGTAGCTAAGTATTAAGTTTATTAAAATCTCCAAGAACAACTGGAATTGAACTATTTTCTGATTGTAGTGAAACAATTAAGGTAACCTTGAGTGGGTCTGCCTAAATCATCCATTTCTTTAAAAAAAATGAATAACTCATCAAATTTTGCCTTAGTGTTCAACCGTGGGAAGAATTGGGTAACTTAACAGCCTCTGTAGCCTATCATACACCTCTCCAGCTCCTATTCTGGCAACTGTGTTGAAGTCACTTAAGGAAACTATTCAGTAGCTTCTACTTTCATGGGTTATAGAAAATCTTACTTTCATGGGTTATAGAAAGCAGGAAACCAAATTGAGCTTTGACTGCCAAGGAGGAAAGGAATGAATCATTCACATAAGAGAGGTGCCAAATCATCAATCATTCTAAATTAATTCTCATTTTCCCTGACACTTGGGAAGCACCAAAACACACTTGAGAAAAGGTCCTGAAGAAAACCCAGGGTGTAAGAGCTGTCATCAGTACTTGTAAGGGCTATCACTTTAAGAAGTTAATATTCCACATCCATTGATCGACCTTAGGATTGCCAATCAAGTTGGAGTTCTTTCGTATGTAATATTTGGCAAGATTCATTGGAACTCTGTAGGCCTGAGGGCACCCGTATACTTTTCAAGATTCTTTTCAAAATATTATCCACTTTTTAAAAGATGCAAATATGTGTGAGAGCTATAAATTCTTCTGTTTTAAATATCATGCTGTCCCTTTGGGAGAATCTCATGGGCATAGATAATTACTGCTATATGGGGAATAATGAATCACAACATTTTTTGATTCATATCTACACTCTTCTGGCAGGTCTCTGGCACGAATCACATGCAAATGAATGAAATGTTTTCTGAATTTTACTAGCATAGCTATACTATACTTCAGACTCTAAAATATATGTAAGAGAGAGTGAGATAGAATATTTCTACCCTACCCATTCTTCTCTCAAAAGAATGATTTTGAAAAAATAGAATGGGCCAAATTTTCAACTCACCAAAGAAAGAACAGGGCTCCCCACTGTTCAATGGCCTAGGACAACATCTATTGGGGTGGAAGATTATTAGGATTTTTAGGAAAATTCTGAGAACTCTGTAGTTTTTAGCTAGATCACACAGCAGTCTCTTTTTTCTAGTATCATGTAAGGGACACCTTTTACTCAATCAACAATCATGTGTGGAACCCATATTAAATGGTACTTGACAGGCTTTCTGGGGATCCTGAAAGGAATAAGACTTTATCTATGTTCTTAATAATGTTAAAGTTTAATGAGAAACAAAAACATTCAAACTAACATTGGATTTTAAATCCAATCTTTATTATATTGATGAACAAAGAACTGTTGGTGTACAAAGAAGGTGTAACTACCTGCCATCCCCGACAAGAATTCTACAAGAATCTATTTTCTCCAGGAAGATGAGAAGAATAAAATCTTCCTAGACTAAAAGCAATATTTGGATGATAGTAACAACAATAATAGTTAATATTGGTTGCACACTTACTGTGTACCAGAGACTGTTCTGAGTGCTTTTTATGTATCAGCGTACATTAATCCTAAAGGATTAAAACCTCAAGGCAGGAAACCTCTGTGAGAATAAATGGTGTATCACAACACAACATTTACTCAAGTGAATATGAAAAAAAGAGGAAATAGAATTTAAGGGGCTCTACTCCATGCTGAAATGGAGAGAAGAAAAAGAATGTTCTCCCTTTAAGGAGAAAATATTCTTGTAAGGGACATGACTACTAATTTCCCAATTGAATCCATGTTAGCCTGATTGTTTTAAAGACTTGGTTTTATCTCAGGTTTACATAAGACAGTTGATGTTTAGGTTTGTCTTAAGGTAAGACCAATGTTTGAATTAAGTAAATGTTTTGATGGACATGTCAACTCTGCCACTTGATATAGGTGTAAATTTTTTATAAATCCTCCTGATTTCTTATGCCTTAATTTTCTCATCAAATGAAGAAAGTACATCTCACAGGCTTCTTGGGAAGCTTGAATAAGAAAATGTAAGTTAAGCAGCCACACCAGGAGAAAGTATACTTCATCACATCAAATTTAGTTTTGAAAATGTTATCGTGAAAATTCATTGCATCCTCAGACAACTTTTGAGCTTCAAGACCCAAGAAGCTAGCCTCAGGAATTTTCGCAATGAGCAGTTTCTAGCAATTTAGGCTGGAAATACTGCAGAGGCAACTAAGGAGGGGAGAAAACATGTGGAAGCCTGCTCCTTCTGCGTCAGAGAGACTGCTGTGGACATTAATCTAGACCAGATACTGATGAAATTAAGCCTTTCTTTGGTTCATCCATAACCAAAGCCTTTTTATTCTGAAGGTAGAGAAGGCATGAAAGCATTTGGAAAATGATAGTTCTATTTAAATGCAAGGCATTGTTGTTATTTCTAAAAGCTCCAGAGCAAGGTATGCATGTACCATGTTGTGCTAGCTTTGGGCAGTTGTACATCTTTTAAATGGAGGTCAGATGCCTGAACCCCTACTTGACTTTAACTACTGAAGCTTCCATTATGTTCTTCATTGATCCGAGAGGCAAGCACAAATAAAACTCAAGTGACTGTCTCCAACAACAAGGAATCTTTAAATGTGCATCATTTGGCAGCGGCATTATCTTAAGACGATTATCCAGTGTATAAATGTTTATTGCTTTGCTTTAAGATGCACAATGTAAGATTAACAATCATAGTGTTTTTTGTATAAATGCAATATTTCTGCTATTGTGTTTGTGGAATTCAGCTAGATAATAATTGATTCTGTGACAGGGATTGGCTAATTTGCCAACAGTATAGTATAAAACACATTTATACAGTCAATTACACCCAAGTGCATGGCCTATTTGCTTTATAATTTCATAAACTTGCCAGCAATTTAAATAAAAAAGTTCCATTAAATTATCATATCATGTGATGGAATGATATTGCCAAGTATATTAAACCATGTGTGTTCAGCCAGAATTAATTAAATATTATTACTTTTTTCTTATTAACACATTGAACTTACCCTTCCTACTCTCTACTCGAAATAGAAGCCTATTAGTGAACAAAGTAAACTTAAGGGCAAAGTTTAAACATTTTCCTGAGGGTGTTTCATTAAGAACCCTGGTTCTTTTGTTTAAACATTTGCTCTTGGTAAATGTACTTGTATTGTGAAAATATTTTATGTTCTTAGATATGAATACGGGGAAAGTTTAAAGAATTCCCTTACTTCAACTATTCGGGTATTCAAAAAGGGAACATTATGTTTTCAGCTTAGAAAAAGCCCTGGTATAAACTATTTGTGCATTATTTCAATATTATTTGTTTATGATTCCATTATCTGTGACTCTATGAATCTATCTCATCCTAGTCAGGGAAATATACAGGGCTGGATAATTTAGCATTTCAAAAATGAATACAATACTTTCCAACAGAGAAGATATCTGTTTCATATGAAATAAATTAACCAGGCCTCCCCAAGGGACTCATAGTTCAATAAATCCACAGTGAACAATAAGAATTAAACTCTTAATATGGCCCCTGTTCTATTTTATTAAAAGCAAAATGTAGAGGTGAACTCTTCCCTGACATATACTAATTATTCTAACTAGGTGCTCACAGTTACACACACGCTTTGACCTTTATTCTCACTCTTGTTCTTTGTCCATATTGCAATTCACCAGGTTTGCCTACACTTTAGCAATTTGGAACTAAAAGGTATTTTTTGCTTCTTCCTCTTGCTCCCCCCTCCCTGGTATTTGGTTTTTCTCTATATACAAATGTTATTTCTTCCATTTACTAATTAGAAATATAATCTTTTCTTTTACTGATAAAGCAAAACATATATGTCAGTTAGAAGCAGATTATAACAATCAAAAGTCAAATGAATATTAATTAGAGGCACAGAAAAGACTCATGGAAGTGGCAGGTGGCTGGAGGATGAAGTTTGACAAAGGACAAAAACTAGAAGTGTCCCAAAAGATGAGCAGCAGGACCCCATAGCAAGAGTCACTCATTGGATGTTTCAGTTTTATGCTTACTCTGCCCCAACATGAATCTTACAGCTAATTCCTCCCACATCTGTGAGCAGAGTTTTGCCGCATCAAAGTCTTGGGGAAAAGAGTATCCTGGCAATGCCGTATAACTCCAGGGAATATCTGGCCTCCTTGATCTGTTTTGTAGGAAGTGAGCACTGTCCTAGGTCCAGCAAAATACAGCAGGGAAGTCCCTGGAAAAGGAAACTAAAGTAAACGGAAAAAAAAATGTGTTTTTGATTACACAGCATCATAAAAAAGTAAATAAAATACATAATTATGTTCCCAAACTTGCTACTTGTGAAAACTTAAAAGCAAAAGTAATAACTAAGATAAAATGGTGAAAACACTTTCATAATTGGACTACCAGAAATTAACAATGAACTTGACTGATATCTTTCTAGTCTTTTTATTTACATATGAAATACCATATCATGTACATTATTCTGTAACTGTATTCAAACTTTCAACATTAAATAACTAGTAACCTTTTTGTTCATTTCAATATATAGAAAGGTATTTACCCAATCCATTTTTATGGCATCCTAGTATTCCATTATAGGGATTTTCATAGTTTAACAAATTTTCTATTGACTAGCATTAAGAATTTTTCATTTTCCCACTATTATAAACATCTTTACACATTAATCTCTGCCTTCTTCTCCAATTATTTCCTTAGGAATAATTCTCAGAAGTGGAACTTTCAGGTGAAAGGGTATCCTCATTTAAAAGATAATGCCAAATTGCCCTCCAGAAAGACCGTGAAAATTTACACCCCCACAAACAGTATATGAGATATATTATCAAAATCATCAATTTCTTCACCATTTTTCCTTCTTAATCACCAGAAAGGTGTGAAAAAAACCCTACACTTAAACATAAACATTCATAATTACAAGCACTTACCTTAATAAGACAGTACTTAGAACTAGGTAAGCATAACTTTAACAACAGACTGCCCAGACTCAGCAGGAAAAAAATTATTGTAGATATTTCATTATTATAGTCTAAAGAACTTACCTGAATAATAGTGCAGACAGGAGTCTTTAACAGACTCTGTATTTTAACTTGCTTTCTGTTTACTTTGTTAAATACAGAGTTACTTATTTTATACAGGTGACTTCAAATTCATATAATTGTACACATCACATCTATGAGTCAAACAGAATTCTGCTTATTTGTGGTAAGAGAATAGGATAAAGAGATTATGCCAAGAGAAGTCAGGTTTAGATGGTCATCTTTCCCCCACTAAAATGTTTATGAAGAATTCACCTTAGTTCAATAATCACTTAGAAAAAGTCTTGCATTTAGGGAATCCATGCCTCTGAAGCTTTATTGACACTGATCTTGGAAATTTATAATATTTCTCCAGCATTTCAGAAATCAGGGAAAATATCTGGACAAGAGGAGACTGTGTTAATGCCAAATCTGAAAATGCGAAGATTTTGCTTATTCGAGCGAGTGGTGTTTTTGAATAAGGCAAAATCTATAATCTTAGTAAATATTACACACTATTATTAAAGAAGCAAAAAAGAATTGTGCTGGAGTTAATTAAGGCTTTAAGAAATGCCTGCTTTTATTGGCAAAAATTTTTTTTTGTTGCAACAAGAAAACTAAAAATTAAGAGGATGGTTGGCAGCAATATTGATATGCTAATGGATAAACATGCTAATTTAGAAAAAAACTAATCAGCAAAGACATTACTAATGGAAATGTACAGGAAAATGGCTAATGCTGTATGCAAACCTGGTATCTGCAAAATTAAGAAGAAACCAGTTTTGTTTTCATAATTGTAACTTGAGAGTCAGATCTTCTCAAACTAAGCTTTGCAACAGGAAGATACTGACAAACGTGGTGTGTATGAGGAAGCTAATTCACACATATACACTTAGTTATTATAAATATATAAACAAATACAGTTATTATACTACCTGTGTCCAAATGGAGACTGAGGCTTCTATTGTCTCAGTCTTATGGGGTCTAGATTCACCTTCTGAGAAAAGTAGGCAATGATTTCCAGGTAAAATAGCCTTTGAATTTGATGGACATGAAGTGGTAACTTCACTGACAAAATTAACCTGATAAAGATCATTTCTCTTCTGCAGTTTTACATATAGCTACTGAGTAATTTCTTTCCTTACTTTGTTCTTTCCATTCAAACATAGACATTTAAATGCCTAGAGGTCCCTAGATAATCATCTATGAATAAAGGTGGACTACACTAGGGGTAACACTCCAGGCTGTAATAGGACCACAACAACCTGGATAACTATTAAGTTTAAGGGAGCAGATAATACTCAGTTCTGGTGGGAAAATGCCAGGGCAGAATAGAATGAGACCTTGGTGTTGCTATAATTTCTGTTTTTGTTGTTGTTGTTTTGTTTTGTTTTTTATTGTTTGTTTTTTAAGAGAAGCTGGAAATAACAACTTTTAAATGAAATCTGCCTAAGTTTTTAAAATGCTGAATCAGATAACTTAGGATTAAATCCACTCAACTTAAAATCTTCCCCCTCCTGCATTATTATTCTTGGTTGACATCTAAGTTCCAAAGCTTTGAAAGTATTTGTACACCAAGTATTTGTATATATGAGCAGTTGCAGCTAGGAATAAGCCCTCCACTGACACTGACAATGAGAATAAATACAGTGCCTCTTTTTTCGGTGGGAGGTTACCAGGGACTGAACCCAGAGGTGCTTTACTACTAAGCCACATCCCTAGCCCTTTTTATTTTTTATTTAGAGACAGGGTCTGAGTTGCTTAGGGCCTTGCTAAGTTGCTAAGGCTGGCCTTGAAAACTGATCCTCTTGCCTCAGCCTCCAATGCCCCTGGGATTACAGGCATGTGTCACTGTGCCTGTCTCAATGCCTCCTTTTTAAAAGAGCCTCTAAGGTTTTGATCTACTTTTTTTCCTGACTCTTATTCTTTCACTGGCCAACGTATGGAGTTGTTACCTAGTTTGGGCTGGTCATAATGACTTATTCTGACTGAGCATATGTTCCTACATATAGATCGCTACTTTGAGTCAGGATCTTGAAACTAAATGCTCAAAATATACAGTTTCCTGCTACCCAAAGGAACTGATTTTCTCAAAGCAGTAATCTTTTTGTCTTGAAATTACATCTTTTTAAAAGTAATGAGCTTAATGCTGTCCATTTCTGTTTTCATTATTGCAGTAGTAACCAGTCTCCAAGGACAAAGTGGATCAATGTTTTAGAAGTTATTTTGGGAGAAGATATTGATTGAAAAATGAAAATATTATCTCATCTCATTAGTTATCATTATAATGATTTTATTTTACCTTAAGAATCAAACATCTTATTGATAATTGGTATACTGGTGAGGCTACTGAAAGAAGGGAAACTTAGATCAAATAAATATATTATTGGAGTTGAGAACAAAACTAAATAAGAACACAATTAGTGAATATAAAAATTGTCCCTCCTTTGTTTCTGTGCATTATGCTTTACTTCTCTGCAGATATACCATGTCTATGAAAGGTTTTCCTGTGGGATATGGAGGTGTTTGGGAATACAACCTAAAATTTTATCTCCCAATACAAAGAAAAATATCCCCAGGCTGATGACAATCTAAGAATTACACTTGGAATATCATCTCCAACTTTAAGAATTAACATTTCAGCAAAAAGCAATTGCTAACTTTTGTCATTGCTTCGAATGTGAATCAATAAGTCTTAATGCCAACAGCCAATAACTGAAAGTATTCCAGTTGCTACTTTGGCTGGTGGAGGGAGAACGTTTGTGTTCGGGGTTAAATATCTTTTAGGTTAGAATTTTGCGTGAGAGCTTCTCTAACAAGTGGAGGTAGCTTTTACATTTTTCACAATGACAACAGAATTCACAATCCAGAAACACAGAGGGAAAGAGATAAAATAATGTCAAACCTGTAAGAAGGATCCTAGGAGAATGAATAAAGGAAGAAGTTCAGTTGTTCATTGTCTGATGGAAATCAAGAATGCCCAGCCTCTGAGTCAGATGTTGAGAAGACATTAGAGCCAATATCAGTAACAGACATTGAGAGGGAGGAAGGAAAATGAGAGGCTTAACAACCACCTTGTCTCTGCCTTAGTTCAGGCTCCTCTGAAAGCGAGGCTAAAGGATTTGTATGTAGGCCATGCATTTGGAAACTGACCCTAGGAATAAGAGATGAATGAACAGGGATGGTAAGATGAATAATCAGCAAAAGTAAAAACTGTACATTACTGAACTGGTTATGGCTGTGAGCAACTGGTGTTCAATCCAGCTGTGGAAATGTAAGGAACTGTGTAGGAAGTTCATCAGAATTGTTCCACTAAGAATCAGAGCCTGAGAAAATATCCACCAATATCCACCACTCATTAGTAGAGGGATTTCCCTGGATTATTAACTCCTCTTACTCTTAGGGAACTTCTAAATGTTTTCTGAGAATAATTTTTGGCTTCATGTGAAACCCCAAAAAAGAAAAGCAAAGAGATGCTGAGTTGGCAGGTTAAATTGGGATGACATTGGCATGTATAGAACTGTCTGCCACAGTTGCACAGAATATGCTGAGGAGATGTGTTCACTGAGCACAAAGGAAATGTGGTTTGAGCACCATATACCATACTTAACCTTAAAGATCAGCAGATTTGTGGCACGTGGATATAGTGAACTTATTAATAAGGTATGAACATACATGAAGACTTCTAACCCAGTAATACAGTAAGTCAAGGTCATTGTCAATGCTATGTTCTCAAGTGGCTTTGAATTCTAGTATGACATTTCCTCTTACAGTTCCACATTAGATAACAAAACCCATCTATGATCTCCTATTTCAAACAAGAAAATTAGGTAACTTCTCAGAATCTTGTCATTTCCCAAATCTTGACCCACAAATCCACATATCCCCAAAAATCTTTGTTTTTTCTCCCTGACCTAGATACCAGCCATGGATGCCCATTCCCACCCTATCACATACCCTTTATCATTACTCAGACCTCAACTGTCTAGGTCACTGGAATGCCTTGGCATGGAGCAGAGAGCCTGGATCACAGTGGCATCTACTGTGTAAATGGCAGAAGTTATTTTTCTCTCTGCCTCTTCCTTGCCATTGTCCATAGATAAATCACATCTCCCTCTTTGTCAAAGCTCAGGATCCTTCCAGAATTGATGTGACTCTATCATTTTCTACCAATCCATCTCAAGAAGGCTTATTCACATCTTTTCTCTTAAATGTCCTCACCACTTCAACTGTTTTATTCTTGCATTCATTCCTGTCTTAGACTTGGCTCAGAACCTTGTCATTAATCCTGATCCAGGGCCAGACAATCATGCTTCCCTAGCTGTTGAATTTTAACAATGAAAGAGAGTAACCAAACTCTCCCACTGAACCAGTTGACTGCAACTCATGCAAATACAGGGCTCTGGTGATTCTCCATTCATTACCCTACCAAATTTGTCACAACGGGCCCCATTCTTCCAATTATTTGTACTTTTCTATTTGCTTTTATTCAAAAGGTAATATGACATAATTTGTTAAATTAATAAATAAAACATATTGGAAGTCATCTTTTTTCCATTCACAGATTCACTGCCCCACCTCTTAAGTACACAACTAGTGTTGCGAACCACTGAGTATTTTACATGGTGCCTGTTCTCAGACACAACTTGAAGAAAGTTAGAACAAAGAATATATACCCAGTTAGAGTGAGAAAAGCCAAAGAAGGAAGAAAGCCTGCGTGCGGAGAGATGAGACAAACCATTAAACTGGGCCTAAAGATTGGTGCTGATGTAATGAAAGAAGGAATCTGAGCATAGCTGCCTCTGTGTATGAAAAAAAAAATCCTGTAACAGATATCATATACTACCATCATCCTTATTTTACAGAGGAAGTAACGTTACTTACCTTGACCTTCTCTTACTTGGGTTGGGTCACATATCTTTATTAGTACTTGATGGCAGGAAAACAAACAATTTCCCCTAAAAAATTAGTATACTTCTCCTTTGGCAGATCTGAGATAGGCATGGATAAATAAGTGATTTAAGCCAAGTACAGTGCCAGTAGTTTTGAAATGAGTAATTTCAGTTATCAGTTTCAGAAAAAGAAATCTCCAAATGGCCCATGGAAGTATGAGTCAAAGTGGAAAAATGTTTTTCATATAGACTATCTCATCTGACCCCCCTAGAAGTCTGTTAGGTGTGTGTTTTTTTATATGATCACCTTTATTTTGCAGAGGGAAAGAAAATGAGGATGCATGAGATTTCAGACTTGAAAAGAACACAGAGCTAATGCAAAGTAGATCTAGAATTCAAACTTGGGTCTTTGGATCAGGAGATGTATGTCTCTGTCATTCCTCTATGGAAAACTTAAATAATAATCTCAGGCAAATGTGCATTTTAAAAGTCATGATTTTATCCTTCCTTTCTCCCCCTCTCTCTTTCTCTTTCTCTTTCTCTCCTCCTCTCTCTCTTTCTTTCTTTTTGGTACCAGAGATTAAACCCAGGAGTGCTTAACCACTGAGCCACATCCCCAGCCCTTTTTCATATATTTTATTTTGAGACAGGATTTCACTAAGTTGCTCAGGGTCCTGCCAAGTTGCTGAGGATGGCTTTGAACTCCCAATCCTCCTATATTAGCCTTTCCAGCTGCTGGGATGTCACCACTGTATTTGAGAATGAAATTGATCAACAAGTGGAGTAGTCTGTATATTTGAGGAACCTTTAAGTTAAGATCTAATATCAATTCTAGTCCTAAAATATATATTTGTCAGGATGAAACTTTTTCGTAATTTACATTTCTCCACCTGAATTTTAGCATCCCTCCTCCACTTTTCAGTTGGTTTTACTCATCAAAACTGTTGGACTCTAAGGCACGGGCGTAAATAAAATAGCCAATAGACTATCAGGACTATTGGCTTATTGAATCCTGCTATCCCCACTCTTGGAAGTTTGCTTTGATATAAAATGGCCTCAATGAAACTGGATAGTCACTGGCTCTTTGCTTATGAATACAATTCCAGGTATTGGTTGTTCATCTATTCAGTTCTTGCTAGTTTGCTGTTACATTGATTTAGAGACAATTTTCTCTACATGTTGTTCCCTGACAACCAATGTCAGCCAGCATGCTCCTGAATACCATCTGGGGATGGCAGTCAAAATCAACAAGCAGCTGGGCTGTAATCCCAGCAGCTCCAGAGGCTGAGGCAGGAGGATCGCTGGTTCAAAGCCAGCCTCAGCAATGGCAAAGCGCTAAGCAATTCAGTGAGACCCTGTCTCCAAATAAAATACAAAATAGGGCTGGGGATTCAAAATACAAAATGTGACTCAGTGGTCAAATGCCCGAGTTTGATCCCTGGTACCTTCCCTCTACCCCTTCTCCCCACCCCCCCACCCCCCCACCCCCCCCACCCCCCCACCCCCACTTAAAAAAAAAAAAAAAAAAAAAAAAAACAAGCAGTAGATGTTTTCTTAGATAGGTCTGCTTTTGGAATTTTCTTCTGGAGCTTCCCTAGGCTTACTGTGTTTGACCTCTAGGTGAAATGTACCTCACCATGATTAAAAGACTGGAAAGTTCAGGCATCCAGAGCAGAAAGAGTTTCTAGAAATCCTTTCCTCACAACTTTCTTCCTTCCCTCCTTTTCCTTCTCCTCCTGTTTTTTCTTCATTTTTCCTTCCTCTCTCTCCATTGTGTTCCAGTTGACTGTCTTCCTCTCTGCCCTTTCTCCTGACCTCTTTACTTCTGTCCTTTTCTCTCCTCCCCTCCCCTTCCCATCTGCTCCAACTAAGGTCTCTCTTCCTCTTACACCTATGCGGACGCATGCACACACCCTAACTTTTCCTTAATCATCTCAGAGTAAACTCCCTGAAAGTGCTGAAGGCAAAATCAAAAGTGAATACATGTTTTCTTCACCAGGAACTTTAACTTTTTCTTTGAAGTTTAATTTAGTTTCTGAATGTTAAAGACGATATATTTGATATCTGTAAATCTGTCTGTACTCGTCTGTGCATGTGAATATATATACATGAGCAAAAATGAAAAAAAAAGGAAAAAAAATCCCCCAAACTTCTGCTTTGACTGCAAGATTAGAGGTTCTAACTTCTTGATTATTCCTTAACAAGAACATTTTAGAGAAATCAGTATCTTTTGTCCTCGTTCCATATAGATTACTGCAGTTTGCAGACAGCCGTTTTTGCATATTATGTAAATAGAAAGTTACATTAACAACACTGTAGGTAATGTAGGAACATTTTTTTTAATTTCTCTTTTTTTCTCATAGAAAGAGCTTCTGATTAAGAGCTCTGAATGCCGTTCATCTTTAATTCCTTGCTGACTACCCAAATGCTGTCTGGGATGCCTCAAATACTTTTTGTAAAACCATTAGTACAACTATTTGCATTTGGGACCACCCATTCTGAGAGAAGATCCGAAGTTGGCCCAATGGAAGATGTAGAGTTTTGAATGTATCCTGCTCTGAGTTAGTTAGGTGAGAGTTAAAGTATGAGGCTGAAGGATAAGTTGTCAAAATCCAATATCCATAGGTAGTATTTTTGTAAGATTGTTGGGAATCTGAGAAAGGGCGGGAGGAAGCAGACTTTCAGAGCACTTCTAAGCTGGAGAAACCAGCTCTAACTTCAACAGAGAACAGGAGGGAGTGGGAGAGGAAAGAGAGCCTTGCTGCTCTTTATAGGGTATGTCAAGACATACACACATATATATATACACACACACATATATATAATATATAAATAGCCAGTGGTTTTGTTGATTTATGCTAAGAAATTATTAGATGTAGTGATGTATGCTATGAAAATATTACAATCATGAAATGCTGCTTATAAATGATTGCAACATGTAATGAATGGATACACAGAGAGACACTTAAAGATATTATAATATTCACCCCCAAGGACACAAAAGAGTTACACAAACCTTCCCTTTAGAGAGTGACCTGAATTGTTAGTGGAAACAAAATATTCAGCTTGCAAACCAAATTGGTGACCCTGCCTTCCTGACTCACCAGGAGCTCTAGAGATGAAGTGCTGCCCCATACCAGCTTTCTCAAGGTCCCTAAAATCTACGGAAGCAACTGACCTACTAGCATACCTAGATGTGACTTCCACCTTATACTGAAAAGAAAGTTGCTTGGTTCATTCCAGTGGAAATATCTGATTATAGTTCACATACCTGCAAAAACTTAAATGGTTTTATCAGCTTATGAAATTGTCTCACCTTAAGAAATCACTAAAATTCCTCTCCTTGAGCAAATAGAGTTGATACTGTTTCTATGCCATTGGTGTTGAATGGATTCCTCCATGCTCTTTTAGAGATGTTTGTTGTGATAGCATGTGACACAATTTACTTATTATTGTGGCAGTAGAAGTTTAATGTGATTGAAAGCCATCAAAAGGCATAGTGTTTGAATGTCAAACATGACTTGTATCTATAATTTCAGACAACGATTTGGATGCCTATTGATTTTCTTCCCCATCCACAATGATTTCTTTTTTCCCCCCTTTCCACTAAGTGGCACTGTGTTATTTGCATTTTTCTGTTCAGGTCAAAATATCTGAACATTTAGAATGCCAGTGTGAAAACCAGTTTAAAGATTTGTTATGAATTTTTACTACACAGGTTAGGATGGGGGACGAAGCAGCAATTAAATTTTTATGAGAAAAAAAAATCTTCCATGAAGCTTACTCTTCTGTATTTAACTCTTTCCCCCTTTTTCTTTCCAACTCCATTAGCCTCCAAATAAGCACAGCGTATTATATATGTCGAAGGAAGTTTTATTTAGACTTATAAGGGCTGATCTATTCCCATACTGTTTAAATTAATGTTCAAAAAAGAATTCAAACCACATTCTAACATTTGGACTATGTAAGAAGGAAACAGATTTTGGGGGAAAAAAAAGATGTTGTTTTAGCTAGGCAGAATGGGCTGTAGGAACATAGACACGTGCAGACTGAATTTCTAAATGTGTGTATTATCTGATAAGATCTGGGCTGCTCATGTGTCAATTCAGAGAGTAAATGAGTCCATGAACAGAATTTCTTTCTTCTTTTTTTTCACTTCTCTCTTCCATTTTTTTATTCTACCTTTTTATTCATTTTTTCTTTCTCTCTTTTCTACTCCCCTCCCCCACTTCCTTTCTCTCTTCCTCCTCTTTTACCTCTTCTTCTAACAGCATCAGAATTACTTTCATCTTGGCCACCTGCAGCCTAAGGCTTGGAAACACTCTGGGTTTTTACCTAACTAGTTACTTTTTAGACCAAATTAGTTTCAGAAATGCAGGGTGACCTTGAAAAAAACAATACTAGTTTCTTGAAATAGTGGACCCAATTTGTATCAGGTGTAATATTTTGAGAATTAAGTTCTGATTACCTTGTCCAAATATAGCACACTGCCAACAGGCAGAATGCTTTGTTGGGTTGGCATCTCTATGCAAAACCATTCCATATCAGAAAAGCGTCATGGAAAAAAACAAAGTTAGTGACTTTGTGTGTGCGTGGCCAGCTTTAATTTTCAATACAATGGATTTTTTTTCCAGTTTCTCAAGTGCAGCAAAAACACTGCTAGATAAAGAAGCCTAGAAGCAACCTTGCAAAGGGTTGTAAGGCCAAAATTCAGTGTGCATATACAACTCTGTGTATGTGTGTGTGTGTGTGTGTGTGTGTATGTGTGTGTGTGTGTGGAGAGAGAGAGGGAGAGAGAGTTAGTTCAGTTTGAAACTAATGAATTATGTTTCAATTAGCCAGCTTTTAACAGCAGTTACTTCTTTGGTGTGTTGGCTTCTATTTGTAGCACGTATGGTAATATATTTTTCTCATAAATGAAGTGTATTTTTTTAATGAGAAAAAGAAAAGAAATTAGTGATCCAGAAAAATGTCAGTCTACCTTTAAAATATATATATATATATATATATATATATATATATATATATATATATACACACACACACACATATCCTAGAGAATAGCACCACTGTCTCTTCTATGTACTAAATAAATACTGGCTAACATTGAAGAAGAAATGAACTTATAGATTTCTGCAGACCTATGGATTACAGAGAACCAAGAACATGGAGGGAGCCTCAGCTGGTCACCTACTACAGGTGTTACTGAGGAGGCGGGCGGGGGGGATTGTTCTCATTCAGTTTCATGATAATGAAAGCTGGTGAGGTGGGGGAGAATCAGCCTGCACTCCTCCTCGATACAAAGCCCTTTGGGAAGATATTCAAATAGAAAGACCAATATTTGGGGTATTTTGATTTCTTTACAATAGATTTGTGAAAATTCCCAAACCAATAGTGGATCTAAACTGGCTTAAATAACCTATTTAATTTTGTTAAAACTAGTTTTTCTCACTTTCCTTTTTGCAAACCACATGTATTACAGTGTAAATAAATTAGTTTGATAGAATAGGCTGAGTTTTGCTAAAGTAGCATAGAACCTCCCTAATCTCAATAGTTGATTTCATGAAGGTTTGTTTCTTCCTCATGATCCATATCTAACATGTTGTGAGGGATCTGCAGAGGTTTTGTGTTTGTCATCATCACTCTGGGAACAAGCCTAAAGAGAGAGCCAGCATATGAAGTGGGCCACTTGCTATGCTAGAAGAAAATCAGAAAGCACTGGAAAATCTCACCCAAACATTGACCACAGAATACCCTGGACCGGAGGTGATTCACAGCACTTTTGGTCACAACTAATGGTGCAGAACTAGTCCAGAGCTTCCATCCAAACACAAGGGGACTGGAAATGCAATCCTAATGTTTGCACAAAGGATAGAGATGTGAAAATGATTTGAGGACATCACTAATGACTACCATACCTAGTGTTTTGCAGAATGTATTTTAAGACATTCTGGACAATTTATATTCCTTACATGCTACAAATATCATTGTGCTGCATTTTTCCAAAATAAAGTAGAGCTGCACCTGGGAGAAAGAGAAGAGAGATTGCTATATAGTAATACACTGAAAATACTCCAAACACATGTGGGGGGAAAAAACTTTCTACACTTGGATTTCATAATAACCCACTTATATGAGTTGGGCAAAGACTATGATAAGTATTTTTTTCTTATAAGAAAATAAATAGATAAGTGAAATGACCCTTGTGAGTGGATATAATATTCAAACAATCCCTGTAAATCAGAAGGAAGCACCGGGAGATGGAAAATGTGATCAGGTTCAAATTTTGAGACAGTTGGACCAGTAAGAAATATCACTGTAGTTCAATGCTATTCTGAATTCACAGATTCACCCAGGACGTTTTCAAGTATTGGAGAGGTTATTGAACAGAAATAGAGAGAGAAGTGATGCTCACTAACAAAAATGGTAAGTAACAAAGTCTTGGTGAGGTAACAACTTGTTTCATATATATCTCAAGAGTTTCTGGCCACTAGAAGCAACAATCATTTTTTAAAAAAATCATATGGTACTATCAGAGAGAACATTTCAAACTATTTCTTCAGCCCCCCAAAGCACAGTTAAAAGTAAAAGTCTGCCCTTTCTGCATGCTGTTGAAATCCTATTGAGGAAAGCATATGCAGATTCACTGCTGTTGGTCTCAGAAAGAAGGATGGAGGCACAGAATGACATTTGATAGCTTTGTTTTGGTTTGTCAGTGTGGGTAGGGGGACAAGGGGTGGGAGAGGTTATGCCATGACAGCCACCAGCAAGCCACAAGCTGCATCGCATTACCCATGCAGTGTCCTGCCTTACCTCCATCTCCCCCAACCCCAAAAGCTACCATAATTAGTCTTTCAAGGCTTACAGGGCCCAAGCCACACGCCTGAGGCATTATCTCCTATCTGTGGTATTATGTGCTGTAATCCCACAGCTAAATGTGGTAACCCAAATTTCACAGAGACGCTGTAGCAGGCTTGCTGAGATAACCCATCTCCATGTAAGGAGTGCCAGGTCGCACGGAGCCTGTAGGCTCAGCTCGGAGCGCTATGGATGCTTTGTGTAGCTTCATCCTACGCACCCTATAGCTTACCCATCCTTCCAGAGATCACAGGAACCCTAAATAGCAAATATGGCATCCTAACTAGAACACCACCTGCTTTGTGCTAGTGTACATGGGCTTCTGCCACCCGGCTGCTTCTTTCTCTTTCTTTCCCTCTCTCTTTTTGGTGGAGAAGAGACAAAGTTTAGAGTCCATCTCTGTTGTCTGGCTGACTAAATATACATCAAATTGGTAGATGTTCTGTACCTCATCGTCCCCACCCAAGCCAATAGCACCTATGCCAGCTTTACAACAGTGACCTACATATATCTTTCACATATGTTGCTTTGAACATTTTACATATGCTTGCAGGTGCTGGGATGCTAGGCAATAAAGATCGTTGCTTGACAAGCCTCTTTGTTCCACATTTCAGAAAATTTTTGTGGCTTTTTGTTGTCAAAAGAGATATATTCTTCCTCTCTGCCTCTCTCTCTCTCTCTCTCTCTCTCTCTCTCTCTCTCTCTCTCTCTGTCTCTCTTTCTGTGGTGTGAGATTGCTTAGAAACATGCAGGTTTTGACACATGCTTTTACCTGAAAATGTATCTACTCCTGCTGCTTTATTGGACCCCCTAATTACTTGTAAAAAAATAATAATAAATTGGGCAGGTGTTTGCTCTTCCAGTTGATTAATTGACAATGATTTCACTACAATTGACGGCAGAAAGCTAGGAAGCTGCGGGTTGGGGGTTCATCAGCTTGAGAGGAGAATTTACAAAAGGCTTAAATTGCCAGCAAACTATATGTTTTTTTCATTCCAGGCTTAGGGATCTCTTAGTCCCAATGTCGAGCACTGTTGTACTTAAAATTCTGTTTCATACTTGAGAAATTCTGGAGCTGATAAAATGAGCTTAGAAATGTTTTATCCTCTAAGTGAAAAAGAGCACTTGAACCAGTCTCTGTTAGGTGGGGGAAGAGACTGCAAAGCAGGAACAATGGGTTCTGGTGTAAACTTGACTGTTTCTCACTGTATTGGTGTTTTTATTTCCAATTCACCAGCATCGTGGGCAGAGCAGCCTACCTAAGATGGTCTCTGAGAACTGTGCCTCAGAGAATTTTAGCATGGTGAAGTTGGGACCATTCCATAAGAATAGTTTTTAAAGCTTAACTCCACCACCTCACATAATATTTTCATATTGATGAGTAAATTAAAATACACACAATCATAAAGAGATCTGAATTTCACAAATAGATCCCTGAAACCAAGCACTTTTCTTCGTTTTTGATTTCTAGTAAAACTTTTCAGGTCTTACAGGGATTCTAGTGATATACAGAAGATATGGAATATTATAAATTTTATAATTTCAATTAAGAGTCTGGGCATGAAGCTTAATTTCAAATTAACAGGTTTCCAAAATAGTAGATTGGCCAATAGAATTTTCTGTGAAAAAGAATTTGGTGAACTATGTAAAACAAGTTAGATTCAAGGTTTGGCTGGAGTTCAGGCCGTATTTTTATGTTGATCCTTAGAACTCATTCATTCACTCTATTTTTATTTTACAGCTGGGCTTGTAAGCATGAATAATGTAGATACACAAATAGCATAGAAAGTGACTGTAGCCAGGAGGTAGTGAGAGAGAGAAAAGAGTCCATATTTCCTGACAACAACCCCAAATAAGAAAGACATTTTCATGCTTTTTAAAAGACAATAACAAATAAAGAAGACTTACCAGTAATGCTCATCAACTCAAAGTATCCCTTGAAATATATATTTTTTTCCAAACATAGAGGCTAGGAGACCACCTTACAAGGAATTACTGACATCTTTGTTATTTTTTAACTGATCACATGTGTAAGAGAAAAATAACGACATTCCAGTCATGTCACTGACAGCATGAAATTGATGACCTCACCTCACCTTTCAAAAACCCTTCAACATATGACTGAGACTCAAAATATTTCAAATGAACATATCAACAAACCTAGAAGGTCATTCAATAGAAACTAAATATATGAATTCTGCCTTAAATGTTTGCATAGAGAAATTATATTCTCTTTTACTGAAATAAAGAAGTACAAAATAGAGATTTAAAAATACTATGCATTTCCAGCAAAGGGTTTTGGGTCCTGTCTCCATTCCCTGAGATTACTCTCCTTGGCTATCAAATATCCTCATGTTATGTTGATATTCTGATTGTCAAACAGATAAAAGGTCCAACATCTTCCAAGTTGTCCTTTTATTAGAAAGAATATAAAATAACACAGAAACTCTTGATGGAAAGTTCTTTTTATGGAGTACATGAATTTCCTTCTCTTGTTTCTAGAAGGAAAAAAAAAGTCTTCACACACATTAATCTCACTGAAGGATTTGCATGGTCAATTTCTTTTTAGCTCTAAAAATTAGGATTGAATATGCCTGTCTCTCTCTTATGGCTTTAAAAGCCACCCTTTTTGCTGCTGTGACACTGATGCTATAAGCCTGAGGATCCAAAGGCACTAGGCTGCTGTGCCTGACTAGTGATCTGTTCTAGGGTTAAGGCTTCCCTAGAAAAGGGCAGTGACTCACAACCTCTTTTTTAAAAAGTTCATGTATTTTATGCAAGGGTATTAATCTAACTGTGAAGAGATCACATGCATGCTCATATACACATGCATGCACGCATCGCATACACAAGCACATGCGCGCGCACACACACACACTGACCACTAACAGTTTCCAAAGGCAGCACAAATCAAATTAACTTTAAAAAAAAAAAAAAGGATGGAGAGGATAGCACTTGAGACTTCTTGTAAGAAATGAAGCCTTCCTTTTCATAAAATCCTCCATTTCCCAAGTTCTACCTAAGCACTTTGATTGCTTTATGGATTAAACTGTGTATACTCAATGCCTGCTCCGGATAGGCTGACAGTCAGAGAAGACACAAAGCAGACGGGCATATCCCAGGTGTAAAATTGCACACTCTACCATAAGTGAGCAATCCAGACAACCTACTTCATCTCCTTCTACCAAAATATTGCATTTTCCCTCTCAATAAAGATGTTTTATATTGGCAATGAGGTGCTGTAACTCACGGAGTTTCTGCCTCTCACTTGCTCTCTGTGTCCTCTAACTCCCACTCTATCATGAGAGCATATGTTGTATCTCTGTCATGAATTATTAGTTGGTGATTCCACATTGGAATTTGTGCTTGGCAGGCAGTTTCCCCACCCCCACTGCAATGATTCCTGCTCATTCTTAGAAGGTCCATATTGTCTAATGGCTTCCATGTTGTAAAAACAATTCCTTAGGTGCTGCACCCAGGGGGCTTGGTCTTCTAAATTCTCAATTAGCAAAACCATCCTGAACTTATATAGATATATAAGGTGCTGTGCCTCTTTGTTTTAAAATAACCATTTGTGTACACTGTGCTCAAGAAGGAGGTTTACTCTTCAATGAACAAACTAAATTGCAAAACATTTAGGGTGGCAATGAAAAAAAATCTCACTGTCACAAACAGGAGCAGAGGCATTCAGTTTTTCATGCAATGCCTCCTACATTTCTCTCCACTTGTAAATTTTGAGGATAGAGATAAAAGTTATTGTTGTTGATTTAGTCTTTGTGATTCTGATTTTTCAACAAAAGGTTTCCAAACTATTCTAGTGTAGGTAAATTTTTCTTTCAAATGAGTATTTACTGATTATCTCTTAGTGGTGGTGTATTAGAGCCTTCTCATGCCAGCCTACAAGAACTGAATGCATTCACTCAACTGCATGTTTGGTAGATGACTCATTAGCTTGAAATAAGCCATTGTGGGAGAATTTACACCATAACAATCAACAGATGCCATAAACCAAAGCCTTTTTGGTAAAGTACAAGTCTTAGTGTTAAACAATTACCAGTTCACTATTGCCTCCTACCTGGTAAATAAGATATATACAGGTACTGAAGAAACTCTACATGGAAC
Source organism: Ictidomys tridecemlineatus (assembly GCF_052094955.1). Lineage (NCBI taxonomy): Eukaryota > Metazoa > Chordata > Mammalia > Rodentia > Sciuridae > Ictidomys > Ictidomys tridecemlineatus. The sequence goes on along the minus strand of NC_135478.1, from coordinate 40,267,457 downwards.
ATAAGTGGCTAAGCTCTAGTTGCAAAGGGAATAAATGGTTCAAAAAGTCAACAGAAAAGGTTGTAAATATAAGTTACCAGGTAAGGACTCCAGCTTGGTTCAATTTGCCTTGGTCCACTTATTATTTGAAAATCTTCAGCAACACATTACTATGAATGTCAATTTGATCCACTGTAAAATGTCAATTTTTAAAGTTAGCTTCCTCTAGTGACATTTTGAGAAGTAATTGAGATAATGAATGAATAGACTTGTTGCTTGGCACATCCTGAGAGCTCAGTATATTTTAGCCATTATTATTAAACACACATAGTTGAAAATTACCAGCCTTATCTTAATTATGGTTATTCATTACTTAGTTCCAACCACTATGCCTTCTTGATTGTCTTCAGGAATACCAAGTTGGTTCTTGCCTCTGAGTTTCACATCTACTACTCTCTTTGCCTAAAAAAATCTCCCTCCTGGATCCTTGCATGATTACCTCCTTCTCATTGTTCTGGTTTCAACTCACATGTTGGTCACTCTTCCCTGGCCACATATCCTATCTGTCCCACACCTGGTCATCATGTCCACAATTTTTCTGACCTTATTCCTATAGAACTTACCATTGCAAGAAGTTTCTGCTGCATTGGGTTACTTGATTATTAACTATCTCTCTTACTGAATCTAAGTTCCATGCTAGCAGCAGGCTTTCTTGCTTTTTCTCCTCTTAATCCTGAGTATCAGGAATAATGTCTGGTGTGTGGTCAGCATGAAATAAATATCAGTGAATGAATGAATAAAAAATGTTAACTTAGAAGCCAAAAAGTTAATCCACCACTTAGGTGGAGCAGCTCTACAATCCTATTTTTAGTCCAATTAAGGGTTGTTTTTGATAATAAAATAGAAATATTTATGGATCCACAGGAGGTAGAGAAGTTCATTAATGCTCTGGATAAATAACAGAATGAGCAGTAGAAAATCTATTGACATATTTAATCAGGAAATTGTGAAAACAACTAGATATAGCTGATTTTGCAGGGCATGGAAAGATTGGATTCAGAATAACTTGATTGGGTAAATTTGAAAAGATTTTTCTTTCCCTACACACAGCTAAAAGTTTATTTATCTCTGTGATCTTAGCATAATGATTGGAAATAAGAAAGTGGAATTTAAATTCCCAATCGTTAACCATCTTGATTATTATAATTTTGGATGGGAGAGAAGATATAATGTGAACTAGCCTTGTTGGTATGCAGGAGTTTCCATAGAGTTTAATGCAGGTGTGTGAGCAAGATCCCTCCCATCTTATTGGTTTAATTATATAGAGGGGGTAATGGGTGCTGGAGAAAGGAAGGCAAAACAAACCAGTTAGAATAAATATTTTTAATTTTTAAGATCTCAAATTATGAATTAAATTTTTGTTGTTGTTGTTTTCTTTTGTTTGTTTTGGTTTTTTAGTGCTGGTGATTGAACCTAGGGCCTTGTGTGTGAATAGATATTTTTTCTTCTGATTCAGTAAGAGAGAGAGTTAATAAGCAAATAACCCAAATGCAACAGAAACTTCTTGCGATGGTAAGTATAGGAATAAGGTCAGGAGAATTGTGTACATGATGACCAGGTATGGGACAGGTAGGATATGTGGCCAGGGAACAGTGACCAAGAAGTCCTCTTTGAAAACCTAACATGTGAGTTGAAACCAGAACAATGAGAAGGAGGCAATCATGCAAGGATCCAGGAGGGAGATTTTTTAGGCAGTGGGAACAGTAGATGTAAAACTCAGAGGCAAAAACCAACTTGGTATTCCTGAAGACAATCAAGAAGTACTTCTGTGTGAATAGATATTTTTTACAAGTGCATAAGAGGTTTGGAGAGTTTTTAAAATATCATTCGAAAAATTATGGTCTTTAATTAATAGAAAAATATTTGCAATATATTACACTCATGTAGTGGGACTAGAAAGAGTAGTATGAAGGAAGAAATAGAATTTTACCATAGACATATATTTCTTGCCTTATTGAGAAAAATATATTTTTATAAGCAGAAAAGACACTATAAATAAAAGCTATGTAAAGATAGAGCTCTTTATCTTATAATTGGATTAAATGCCTAAGGTCCAATATTTTTCTTTATTTTTAAAATTTGCTGGGGTAACACAAGTAATGGTGACAGGATTTTCAATTAAATTGTAGATAGATAGTTGGTCTTATATTTTGATCTAGAATATCCCCCAAATGCCCATGTATTGAAGGCTTGGTCCCCATCTGGTGGTACTACTGGGTAGGGACTTCAGGAAATGGGGCCTATTTGGAGGAAGGAGGTCACTGGGAGCATAACTTGGAAGAGTTTATTTGTCCTCCTTCTCTCTCTCTCTCTCTCTCTCTCTCTCTCTCTCTCTCTCTCTCTCTCTCTCGACTTCCCATGGTGCATGAGGTGAGCAGCTTTGTGCCACCATGACCTCTGCCTCACCACAGGTCTAGAATCAACAGAGCCAATGACCACAGACTGAAACTTCTAAAATTATGAACCAAAATAAATCTTTATTCCTATAAATTTATTTTCTCAAGTGTTTTGTCACAGTGACAGAGAGTTGACTAATACAGTTGTATTGAACATTTTAAAGAAATACAGAAAGTCCTGGGTATCAGTTTCAGGAGATTTAAAAGCCAGATATTTAATGCTTTTATGTGTGTGTGTGTGTGTGTGTATATGTGTGTGTTTATGTATTTACTCACCTACATACACATTCATCACTACTATCATTTGGAGGCAAATAATTATGATAAGTATATACCTGCCTATTCTCACACAGAATCTTTTGGACCTATTTCATTATCTTCATGAAGAATTTCAAGACTTACTTTCAGATTCTTAAAAATATAAGAGCTCCTGATTTCCTCTGCCAGTATTCCATAATTGCATTTACATGGCTTAAATACAAGAAATTCCATAGAATATATTTTATGTATAAAGAAACAAGCACATAATTAATTACTGCATGTGTAATCTGTTACTTACCAAAACATGTGTGCACAGACAACATACAAATTATTATGTCAACACAGATACATAGGTTAAATCTTATCATGGTTAATATATGACACTATGCAACCAGATTAATGCTAAATTACAACATTTTATGGAGAAATAGTACTTAGGAACAACATGCCATATACTAGGAAAGTCTAGAGACTATGTAGATTTTATCTAATCTCCAAAGTAATTTATACAGACATGTCCAGATACACGTTATAAATTGAAAATGCATTTAAGACATTTAACTTTCTGAACAGTGCAGTTGAGCAACACAGTACATTGTAGAGTGTCAACTATTTATCCTTGTGATGGTGTAGCCAAGTGGGAGCTGAGGCTCACTGCTTTTGCCCAGCAACAGAAGGATATTGTGTGGCCACAATTTGAAATTATGAAATAATCAAAATTCAAATTTTTATGTATGGTTTCTAATGAGTGTATATCATTTTTGCACCAATTTAAAGTTGAAAAAATCATAAATTGAAGCATTGTTACATCAGAAGCCTTTGGAATATACACACATACACACATATGTGATTTTCAATGAGATATGCATATGCATATATATGATAAATATATGTCTTTATAGCACATAAATTTATAACATAAATCATATACATATATGATATCTTTGTTTTCTTCCCCATTTTATCTCCTAGTCATGTAACATAAGATATATTTAAGGGCTGGGGATGTGGCTCAAGCGGTAGCGCGCTCGCCTGGCATGCGTGCGGCCCGGGTTCGATCCTCTAGCACCACATACAAACAAAGATGTTGTGTCCGCCGAAAACTAAAAAATGAATATTAAAAAATTCTGTCTCTCTCTCTCTCTCCTCTCTCTTTGGAAAAAAAGAGATATATTTAAGTTATAAGATATCAAGGGAAAGACTTAACATAATACAAAGCTTTTGCATCCTCTCCTAGGGAAAAGGTTAGTGCATTTTTGGTTATATGAAGAATAGTTTTATCATGATAGGTGAAAGTATAGCCTTGTGATTGTCTTTATTTTGACATTAAATATGATTTTAAAAGATACATATGGATGTCTAATTAACAAGAGGTGATTTGCAACTGATAATTTTATGTCAGCTTGGCTGGGCAGTGGTACCCAGATACACAAACATTTTGCTGCAAGAGTGTTTTTTAATGAAATTAACATATAAGTCAGTGAAGTTTGAGTAAAGCAAATTAAGCTTCATAATGTTAGTGGGCCTCATCCAATCAGTCGAAGGCTTTAATGAATTTAAAGATGACATTCTACAAACAAGAAGGAATTCTACAGCAGATGTCTTTGAGACTTGAATTTCAACCTCAGCTCTTCTCTGGGTCTCCAGTCATATAGCTCACTCTGAAGATTTTGGACTTTAAACTTAACCTAACTCCATAATCACATGAGCCAATTCCTTAAAGTCAGTTTTATTACACACACACACACACACACACACACACACACACACACAGACTCACACAATCCTATTGGTTCTGATTATGTAGATTCCCTTGAAAAATACACAACTGAATGAGGAAAGGATTTAAATCTATATTTGTTCAGATGAAGAAAATGAAGCTCACAGAGATTTAATTGGCCATGATCATAAAACTAGTAAGTGGTGGAGTTAGGATCTTCTGACATGAAAGTCAGTGTTTGTTTGCATCCTCCCCATGACCCTCCATAGAGGCCTCTCATAATCAACACTTTCAACAATTTATTGATTCTTGAGAGATAAGTAATTATGATTATCACTCTGTAGACTCTGAAAGGACAATAAATGTGCCCTAATTGTCTTGTCATTTATGTCTAGCACAATGTAATCACCAGAAAGCAGACATATACACACACACATCTCCTACACCTGCTATGTACTTACCTACATCACAAGCACATGCACACTCCCTATAGCATAAATTATTTAACTCAAGAGAATCTACCATTTACATACACTTAGGCAACAGTTCATTCCTTTTCTTCAAAGCATTTGATCCCATAAATAACACAAAGCAAAGTTCTCTTCACCTCTGAGCTGCCATTTCTTTGTTTGTGAAACCAAAGTGTGGCCTGCAACAGTTTCCCAACTTTCAGACTTTGGACATTTACAAATTGCCTTCTTGATATCAGCCTTCTTCACATATCACATACCAACTGTGTAATGTGCAGTTGAAAAAAAAACAGAGATCATGTGGAGGGCCCTGCTTATGTCAGGTTCAAATTCAGCAGTGCCACTCATTAAAATAAATACATAATTTTAAAGAAATTTAGTTTTTTTATGTGCAAACTAGAATCACACAGTACCACCAATGAACTGAGGACCACCATGAGAAAAATTAGAAGAACTTAAAAGTCTTTCTAATTTCTATCTTTATATATTTATAAATTCTCTAGTGAATATTAGATAATTCTGTAATTTACTCCAGATATAACCTTCCTCACTCTCTTTCAAAATCTAAAATCCCCTAGATGTGATAAGAAATGTTTTAAATATTTACAAGTCTTACTTCAGCAGGATTCATAGGCCCTGTGAAGTTTTCATAGACACTTGAGAATATTTACATTCACAACTTCAAGGAGTCTTCCTAGATTTGTAAAATAATTATTTTTACTACAACCCACATAATGAAATGCATTTATATTGTGATCCATATAGACATATATGTGCAGTATGTTTGGGGTAAATTTTTAATTAAACATGCTTACATTCATTTTATTCTATTCTATTATTTTCCTTTCATCTATGTGTTGTTTCATACTTTAAACTGTAGATTGTCACTTACCAAATTCATTTCCGCCCACATTGTCTTAACTACCTATTGCTGTGTAACAAGATAGCCATGAACATAAGAGCTTAAAACAATACTTATTTATTTTCTTATAATTATTTCTGTAGGCCAAGGGTTCATATATAGTTTAACTGTATTCTCCCTCTATAAAACTGCAATGGAGGTGTCAGCCAGGGCTGTGGAGTCATCTGAGACTCAACTGGGAAAGGATTCATTTCCTTGTTCACTTGGATGTTGGCAGCAATTAGCTGTTTTTTTGGGTTTCTGGACTGAGGGCCCAGTTTCTTTCTCTGTTAGCTAGAGGCTGCCTGGAGTTTCCTACTACATGAACTTTTCCATAGGGAAGCTTACAAAATGAAAGCTTGCTTCTTTAAAACTAGCAAGAGGGGGAATATCTTTACAGAACAGGTATTACAGTCTTATATAATATGGTCCTGTACACACAATCATATATGCTCCCATCTATTGATAAGAAGAATATCACAGATCCCATGCACAAATAGAAGCCATTGCGCAAGGAGAAGAATATCAAGAGAGGACCTTAAGAGCCAGCCACCTTAGAAACTTTCTCCTGCATTAACCTATCAACCTCTGGCATTTGAAAAGCATCTGTCTAAAAAGGGGATTCCCCTACTATAATAATTCAAAACTTTTGTAGACCAGTAAGAAGAGGATCATCATTCATGATTTTTATAAGTCATTAATGAAACCACAAAAACTAAAGGACATGCTCAGTATTATACAATTCTTTAGTGGCAGCATCAAGATTAGATTCACATGTTTTGATCCCCAGTCTCAAGATGTTTTGGTGACATTCAGCACAAAGCAGACGTTCTAGCAAGGACATCACTCAATTAAGGTGTTTTGAATAAATCAATAAATGAGCAAATGACTGTAGATCTTCATGCTTTTGTGAAATTCTTGGAGCTAATCAATTCAAAGTGCTATCTTGAGTATTTAAAATAGCATTTAAAGTTATTAGTTTTCTCTCTAATCTTTGCCATTTATTATCTTGCTTTATGTTATGTAAACACACACACACACACACACACACACATATATATATATATATATATATAAAAGTTTTAATGCCAATCTTGAATACATCTACTTCTCTACATATTTAAGGCAAATGACCTCACCATCTAGAAGGATAGACTTCACATAAATTCTATGCAGTAAAAGTTAAAGAAAAATTTTTAAGAAATTCAAGTGTATATCATATTATTCCTTATCTTCATTAATAGTATAAAATGTCCCAGCAATTTTGATCACATCATACTTGTGAAAGTTTCAAGAAATTGAAAACAGTTGTCAATTTAGGTATGATTATTTTGCCATCCTACATTTTTAAAGAATTTTACTACTTAGAACAATATCCATTATCCATCACCACTGCCCCAAATAGAACCAGCTCTGAAATGAGGGTCTGAAGAGCTTTTAATTTGTAAATTAAGAATCATAATAAGAAACAGCTTTTCACACTGGTCTTGTTTTTTTCCAGATAATGGTCATTTGAACTGTCTCTGAGTCTGGAGGTTACTGTTAACAATCTGAATGGTATTGCTGCTGGGCTAGTTAACATTCAAATTAGAATTTCAAAATAGTGTGTAGAAAAACAGCCAACTCTGTGATGGGATTTATGATGGACACACGGCTGGGCTAATGAAGACAATATGTCAGGGCTTGAACAACCATGATTTTAGAGATTTTTTGAGTCAGCTATTTGGGTCAATGGAGCTGATTTCATCTTAGAAGACTGTATTCTGAATGAGTGATAACCACCTTAAAGAGAAAATATTGACTGTGAAGCATGTAGGGAGTTTAGGCTATATAAATAATTTTAAGAGTCATCAGACAAGGAGGATTGTTGTCTGAAAAGATATGGATGCCCTAAAATTAAATAAAATATCTGGGAGGGAGTTGGAAGGATTAGGAAGAGACAATGGGGATTCAATATGGTAAAGAACTATTTACCTATGGAAGAGGTAAACAAATACAACACAATGTTGTGTTTTTGCAAGATTCTTATTGCTCATATTCATCTCATATACGAGCTTCCACTTTGAGAAAAGACAGGGAAAGGAACAGCCATTGCTCAGCCTGCACTTGATCATTTTTCATCAGAAGTCTTTTAGATGAGACACTTTTCCCTAAAACCCTGATGAGCCCAGCTCCCAAGATTTCACTTGCTTTTAACTTCTGAACTCTCAAAATTATGGTTGATATTTTCATGTCTAAGAAACATCATTATTTCTAGTATTTTTAGAGAGTAGAGAATAATTTCTAGAGGACAATTCATTTGAAAGGTGCCTAACTTAAAAATACTGCAAATTCTCTTAAAACTATGTAGTCATCACCTTTCATCCCAAGAAATCATTTCTAGATTGTGAGTGGGTTCTTCTTTCCAACAAGATAAAAACTATTCACATAGTCCTTCAGTCTCCCATCTGTAATTTTTGTAGTCCTCTGCAGTAAAACTCAAAAGTCTTATCAAGTTACTTAATTGCCTATAGAATACCTCAATCATGATCCTAGCAAAGTCCATGAGATCACCATTCAACTTTGGTGCATAGAATTCACTAAATTTGGAAATCATCAAAGCTTGCAATTAGTGGTATGCCACTGTCTCCTTCCAAACTCATTTTTACTCACACCTTAGTTCCTTACATTACTATTTTCACAATCATAATTACTATAATAATTAACAGTTAATGAGAATTTACCATAAGCAAGACTGTGTTTTGTACTTGATGAAGATTCCATCAGTAATTCATGTAACAACCATAGAAGGCAAATATTGTCTCCAATTTGGGGATCAGAAAACTGAGCTTCAGAAAACCTAAATAACTATGATAGCAATTAGGCAAAAAATCCAATAGTTATTATTATCCTAAATTCTGTATTCTGTTATTCAAGTATAGCTTGAGCCACTAGATTAAGTCAGCTCTCAGATGGCTATGTTGGAGAAGGCATTTAAACCTAGCACCATATTGATAAAAACACGAATAGCAGCAATTCGATGAGAGTTTAAAATTCGAAGCTGTTAAATGGTTCAATGATTTTGTTTTATAAAAAGTTAATTCCCAATGATTTTTCACCCTGGATGCACACAGTACTCTAGTGGCTCTTTTTAAATCTGCTCAAACCTTGTTCCCATCTTGAGTTTTGGATGCAGCAAAACTATGGTGCGTTCTGGGAAACTATATGTAATGGTTTAGACATGAGGAGTCTCCCAAAAGTTTGTATATGAAATGATGCAAGTAAGTTCAGAGGTGAAATGATTGGGTTATAAAAGGTTTAACCTAATTAGTGCATTAATCCCTGATGGGGATTAACTGGTTGATAACCATAAACTGGTAGGGTGTGGCTGGAGGAGGTGGGTCCTTGCAGGCAGGACTTTGATTTTCTATTTTGTCCTTGTTGAGCAGATCTCCCACACCCCCTCTCTCCTTCCTGGTGCCATGTTCCCAGTTGCTTTTCTTCACACACTCTTCCGCCATAATGTTCTGCTTCATCTCAGGCCCTGAGGAATGGAGCCTGCTGTCTATGGACTGAGACCTCTGAAACCACAAGAACCAAAATAAAATTTTCCTTCTCTAATTGTTTGTGTCAGGTATTTTGGTCACAACAACAATAAAAGCTGACTAAAACACTGTATGTTTTTAAGTTACTTTGAGAAAATAGGACACAAAGCCAAGGTGGAGAAGATGTGACTGAATCCAAAGGACAAAGAACTTTAACATTAGTAACAGGTGGTTAAATAGTTGAAGTGATGCTCTGGCCATGGAGCTGAAATGTCTTCACTAGAAGCTGAAAGTGCTTGGGAGAAAATCAGATTCTGTAAAATCTAACAAATTTGAAATAGAATGTTTGAGATAATATACCAGTAATTCGAATTGAGAATACAATTTCTATAATTGAGTATCTAGAGTGAATGAGAGTAGGAAAAGGAATATTAAGATGAGTAATAGGAGAATACACCATAATATATGCCCCCCAAACACCCTCAACACTCACTCTTTATAGATCTTCAAAAGCAAAGTGAAACATGGAATCTGGCATCAAGCCCTGACCTCGAGGGTATGCTGATGCTAGTCTGAACAGGAATTGCCTAAACCTTGTAGAGAGATAGCCTCCATTTGTAATTTTGCTTGTATACTCCAAGAAATCCCCCAAATCACATTGCACTACATATATTGTGAGCAAACAGGGACAGCCTCTGAGCAGATGGTTTCACCAGGATAGAGTTCATATCTACAACAGGACTGAGGACAAGATAAATAATATTGCACTCATGCTCAATCTTATTGAAATGAACAATAAGGGAGCCCTAGGTTAGGTGGGTAGGTGGGGAGGGGAGGTGTGATCTGATAGAGGAACATAAGAAGTACCATGAACCATGAAAGATTGAGTTAATACACAGACTTTGCATTGAGGATGGTGCTGGCAGGGATGGTAGAGGGGACTTCACCCTCAGGCTAAGGATTACTGGTCAGGAGTTTATATATATAGAGTTTCTTGATAGCCAGCACAGCCCTCTCCTGGCTTCCTAAAGACAAAGTATGAAGCAAGGTAGAGCAATGCTAGGATGGACTGCCCTCAGTGAAGGCTGTCCACATGGTGGCTAATAAATGATGTTTGTACAGTTCATCACTATGCAGAAAGGATCTAGATATATTATTAGTAGAATTGGTAACAGAGAATGGAAGCAGGCTATAATGCACTGGCCTACAGGAGCACTCCTTTCCTCCCATCCCATTCAAATCCCTCACTAAAATATCAAATTGCAAAAGGGAAAGGGCAGCATCAGCAGGCGAAGTCTGATTCTCAGAAGACAGAATTTTAATTCTCTATGTCATTTGACTCTTAAAAAATGATGGAAAGTTGCTGCCTGAAAAAAAAATCAGCGTTCTTCTTCTCCACAGGTAAGTATTTTTAAAAGAAATGGTACTATCAATATCTGATTGAGCAGATTTCTATTCCCCGTAGATTTAATGTTTTCCATCTGCAATATAAAAGGAAGATAATGCACAATTATGCTAGTAAGACTCTCTCTTCCAATAATGTTTGCACTTCTCAATACTATATCTAAAAAGGAAATAGTAGCACTTGAAAAGTTAAGTAAGAAGATGAACAAAATTGAACAGAGGAAAAATAACTGTCTGAAGACACACTGAAAATACATTCAAAGACAATATGTCTGAGACAGAAGCTGATTTAGCTAGTCCGTCTCTTAAGGAGCCAAGTATCAGGCAGGTGTCAAGTGTCTGACCTGGAAACTGAAAGGGGAAAAAGATTCCAATGCAAATATTAAAGGATAAGAAAGAATCCAAAGTCTTCCCAGGAATCACACAATGGAGGTCCAAAGCTCTGTTTCTGCCTGAGTAAATTGTTATTTCCTCCTATTATGAACTAAATATATCCATAGGTAGGTAGGTAGGGAAGGAGATAGATAGATAGACATGTATAACAAAAGACAGATATGTATCTATCTATATAGATGTTTTTAGTTCATAACAGGAAGAAGCAACAGTTTATATATAGATAGATGTGTACACATAAACATACATGCACACACACACACACACACACACACACACACATTATACCTTGCTAAATGGCTTTCATTTATTCCTGAAAACACTATCTCTAAGGAAAAATTGCTAAATGAAAAAAAAATTCTTTACAATACAAAAGTTATGAAATGTTCTACCCAATCATAATATTCAAAATATATCAAATGAATTATTCACGTATGTCAATTATAAATATATACACAATATAGCAATTCAAAAAGATCAATTGAACTATGAAATCAAGTTTACATAGTTCTGTTGCATAAGCAACAAAGAATAACTTCAAGGTTAATAAGTATAGCTTATTCTTAAAATGTAATAAATTGAACGCTTATGGCTCTTAATATAGGAGGAACAACAAGCTAATTTGAGGTGATGGGTGGTGGAAGAGAACTGTAAAGGAGTTATTTCTTGGAAAATATGTTTTTATTTTGCCTCATTTTATTCATAAATTTTTTTTACTCTTTTGTGAACTTACAACTTTCTTGGACTCAGATTAGTTTTAAATTATAACACAGGAAAGAAATCTCTTAAAAGATAAAATGAAGATGAACCAAGAGAACCATCCAATATATGTGGAAACCATGCACACACCATGGATTAAAGAGATGTACAAGTGACATCTCCTCAGCCTCCTCACTTGTGGTACCTATGCATGGTATATTATTTGGGGCTCAGTCAACCACAGGTGCAAATCAGTTAGAGGCATGTGATATTCTGATTGGAAACTCTTATGGGGTAAATTAGTGCATGTATCTTTGCCTAAAATAGTAATGTCAAAATATCACTCTTACAGCATATTTATTTAGTGTCATTTTGGTGAATAAAAAGGAGTTGCTCAAATATAAGTGGTAGACTTTTTCAAGAGAGTGTTGTGAGCTCTGTCAATACCACACTCTTGAAGGAATGTTCAGTTGACTCAATTCATGTTTTTTTCCCCACACTGGTGAGTAGAGGTCTACAGATAATGGTGAGAAACCACCTAAGCCCTAAGGTCCACACTTGTTATACAAACTTGTCCTGTGATATATTGAACGGGAGTTCTACCAGTTAGTCAGATTCCTAGAGGACCCAGGGGGAAATATATTAATGACACCCCTTGGTCTTCTCATTTGATGTACACAGTTATAGTAAATCTGCTCTTCAGTCGTGGAGAAAGATTTATATCATTTTTTTTCTTCCATAATAAAGGATCCATATTTGAAAGTTGGGTAGGATTAAAGTACTATCTGTGGCCTCCAAAGGGAATTTAAGGACTCCTTACCCCAGTTTTCTGATCAGAGGAGCCAGAGACAGAGACTGCATGCACTCAAGAACTATAGATGTGGCATTCTCTGGAGACAGCATATCATCATTAACTTGGTTTAACTGGAGGTTCATCGTGGGTTAGGAGACATCAGGCAGGCAATGTGTTCTGTCAGTGAAGGCTCTATGCCTGAAATACTTAAAATGAATTCTTATATCGTTTTTTCTTCTCATAAAATGAAATTCCAGATTAAAGAAAACAAAAGCGGCATATGCATAAATATTAGAGATAATAAAATCTGCAAAGCTTTTATAGATATACAAGTGTTATTGTGTTTCTCTCTGACTTCTGTATGGAATATAAAGGGAAGCCATTACTACTTTATTGCTATTTAAAAATAAGAAAATTGAAAAGTTGTCAAAAGACACAGTCAAAACACATCACAATGTACATGCAATCCAGGTCTCTGGATTTCAAAATCAGGTCTGTGGCTTACAAATTTAGGCCTTTTCATATTGCCATAAACTCTGGAATGTGAAAATAATGCTAACACCAAAAAACATATTTTTCCCCAATCACCATAGTATTCACTGTTTAGTGATGGAAATAGAAATGATTTACTTAGCAAGTGCATTCTAGTTCAAATAATTTGTATACAGGCTATGAAAACATAATAATGAGACAGATTCTTTTTAATCATCTTGTTTTATATTGCTAATTACACTCTTATTTAATGTTATTTTAAAGGAAAAAAATGCTTTTTTTCCCCCTCAAGTAGAAAAGTCATATATGTCCACGAAGGAAAGTTTGAATAAACAAAAAGTATTTTAAAATGTGACAGCTTAATTTCTAAAGTATTCAAGAAAGGACAAATGAAATAGCATCAGAATAATAAAGTGGCATGCCTTATAAGGCAATATTCAAGGTATAATGGAGAGGATTGATTAGCTTAGAGTTGCAGATCACAAAGTTGGTTCTCAGACTGGCAGCATCAGCATCACCTGGGAACCTGCTAGAAATGCAAATTCTCAGGCACCACCCCAGCCTTACTAAATCTAGGGGTGGGACCAAGAGATATTTCTTTCTTTCAACAAGCCCAGGGGATTCTGAGAAAGCTGATGTTGGAGATATCATGGCTTAGAGAAAACTTAAAAGAGGAAAGTGTTAGTATTTTAAAATCATTGAAAAAAATTTTAAATAAGTAAGACTTGTTTGTGCTTCAATGTACAGAACAGCTGCACTGAATGGACATTAAGAGGAGGTAGATTTTGACCTAACATGGGTGAGCTTCCATCTGAATAGAGCTCTCCAGGAGAGAGGCTGCCCCCTACAAGTGGATGACTGGGAATCTCTGGAGCCAGGTCCTTACATTGAAAGGCAGGGGGCTGAGGTGGGGTTGTACTAATGTATCTATTGCTCTTATAACTTGACATCACCAATATTCCATTCTAAATTCTGTATCAATATCCAATGCATTTGGGTTCTGATGATGAAGACTGGATAACATTAATAAGTACTCTGTTGCTGACAAAGGGCATAAAGGGAACCCAGAATTGTACGCTCCATAGCTTTACACCAATACCTAATTCCTTAGCCTAATTTTTTTTCTACTCTGACTTTACTTGATAAGAAGTTCTCTGACTTAAAGCCCAATGTGGTATGATAAAAATCATTTTGAGAGCATTGAGAGATCCAATTTTTAATTCTCATATTCTCTTATTCAGTAATGCTGTGCTTCCATTTCTTGTTTGTAACATTAAATGGTTGGAATGGAGGCTCCCTAAGTCTTGTTTAACTTGAAATTCTTTGCACTACATACCAAGGTTCTCTCCTACATACCTGACCCATTTGATAATGCTCCCAATTGTGTTTCTAAGACTCAGAGGAGGATGAATATTTGTCCATTGGTTAACAAAAATAATTTTCTATCTAAACAAGAAGCTCTTAATCTTACATGATTCTAGGCAGGTTCTAGGTGCTAGCCCAGAACCACAGGACAATCATCTCACAAAAAGTGCTAAGAATATACAAAGAAAAAATTTTCTTTGTAGATCTATAACTCAATATGGAGTCTAGCTGTGGAGGGTCAGCAGATAGTTTCCAGAACTGGAAAAAGTTTTTAAATGAGGCTTGGTGGGCTAAATACCTTTGCATCATTACAAAGAAGAAAAAAGAGAAATCTTGTAACTGAAGAAAGTGAAATCCACTTTACTTAATGCGGACCTCTGTCTCTGGTGTGCAGGTCCTCTGTGTCCAAAGATAATTAGCACTTTATAATGCTAATTATTATAATTATGTCTGAGAAAAAAATCATTAGGGGGTAGGTCCGTTCACTGATTTTCAATTGCCCCTTCTATTTAAAAATAAGGTCACTTTTCTATGAAATAGCTTTAGGAGCTCAAAGCAGAAGGAGGGTTATAGAAAATTGTTTAGATATAGACCTGAGTTTTAAAATGATGATTCTATGATGTGTCTGAGAACAGAACAGGGAAGAATTTTTGAAGCTATTTAGTCTAGGAGACTAGAAATAAGGGCCCAGAAGAGCAAATATATCCATAAATCAATCATCAAATTGATATTTTTTCGCCATTCTCTGTGTGCCTGACATTGCACTAAGCTGTATACAGAAGCCACCTCAAGTAATAATCTTCACAATTCTGTGTAGTAAGTATTAACATTTAATTTTTTACAGATAAAAAATAATAGCTTAGAAATTATCCTAGTGGCTCAAAGTCATGTACCTAAGAAATTGAAAGGCTTTGGACTCAGCTTTGCTCCCAGTAAACACTTCACTATCCTCAGCTTATATGCAAGTACATTCTTTCTGTTAGGGCTCTTGAAATACTGAACTATGTACTTGGGGGAGGCGGTTTGGAGATAACCTGGAATAAGCCCACTGTCAGGTGGTAGGAGATCAAAGCTAATGGAAGAGCTAAGAACATTTTCTGAGCGCCCCAGAAGTATAGCAGCAGCATAGAAAGAAGAATCTAGGTTGTGGACTGAAAGTAGCCTAGGTCCAAAGACAAGCTCCATTCCTTCCTTTCTGGATCATGAAAATGTCTTTTAACTTCAGCAGGTTTCAGTTCCTAATTCCTAAAACAACATTTCCTGCAATCGCTACTATTACTTCTGATCCTGTTGCTATTATTACCACCACTATCATCCCCACCCCACAACCAGTTTCTGAGAACTTATTAAGTACCAAGCAAAACATTGAGCACTTCATATGCATTATCATATTAAAAACTCATGATGGATACTATTAATCCAATTTCAGGTTTGGAAAAAGAAGTGAGGGCCAAAGGGCCTAAACAACTTGTATGTGAACATGTTTTATAAAATACAGAATGAATATCACTGTCACTCAGAATCTATCAGCTGAGGAGGAACTGGCCTTTCATCTTTCTAAGATGAACAGTTGTCTTTCTGTTTAATGGTTTTTTAAAAATCCCCTTGTGACAAGCTCCAGAGGACAAATAATTTATTTCTTGTGGTGTATGACTCTCTAAAAGAATTAATTGATAGGCATCCCATTGTCAGACTGAGGGATATGGAAATAAAACAGGCATGAAATGTTCTCTACCAAACGAATCTGTTACAAATAGATTTCATATATATGTGTGTGTGTGTCTATATGTATTTTTTAAGTTAATTATATATTTACGTCTCTCTCTTGCTTCTCTTTGAATTTGAGAACCTTTGTCTTTGTTGTGCCTTTGTGCATTGCCAGTCGAGAAGTTTGGTTGTGCTTTTTGATCATTAGTAAATAGAATTAATAGCAATTATTACTGGGGGAAAGAAGGAGAATAAATGAAATCCTTCCTGTCCTCATTCACTAAAGGGAGAATAGGTGGGATGTTTATGATCATCATAACAATAACAGAACACCAAGGGCTATACTTTCCTTCTGAGGGTGGGGACTACCAGCTAAAACTATTTTCAGAGTAATATTAAAATACTATTTACCTTTTGGACCAGGTTGACTCTTATATTGATTGTGCAAAAGCCATGGAACCTTAGCACAAATTAAGACAGTGGACACAAACTATATGAGTATAGTAAATATATTCTTCGTTGTTATTTACTCACAGTAGAAGAGTGGGGAGCCAGTTTAAGAAAGTTTTTGGTGAAGTAATTAAAGAAACTAACTGTATTACATTTCAACCCTTGTGTAAAAGTCTTTTTAAGATCCTGTTTGTTAAAAGGAAAAGAACGTTTGAAGCACTTCTTCTGTATACCACAGTGTGACAGTTGTCTCGAGGTCTAGCACTTGTGTGATTGAGATGCCAGCTGAGCTAGCCCCATTTTTCCAGGACCACCATCTTAACCTGACAGAAAGACAGACAAATATGAGGATTCACAATGGGATATTTGCAGACTTTGTCTTGAAAATAAATGAAGGGAGCCTGTGGCTTCAAGGAAAACAACTGACAGTATTTTCAGCCAATGATAAAATTAAAGAGTTTCAAGAGACCATGCCTTGACAGCTTCCTGGTACTTCTGAAGAGATTGGCAGTGGCATTAATAAATGAGATTTTTTTTATATTATATAATGAAATGTGTCAAAGATTGGAATATCTGTATAACTCCAAAAAAACAATATTTTTCAAATGACCAACATATGATTTTACACAATCATGAATGAATAAAAGATACATTCAAGTGCAAGCTTAAAAGAAGAATTTTAGTCAAGCCCTATATAACTTAGTGAGACTCTGTCTCAAAATAAAAAACATAATGGGCTGGGGATGCAAAATATTTATTTCAGATTCCAAATTGCAACTAATTTTTCACAAAACAACCATTTTTTGAAATCTGAGGACTATCAAGGTATATCTATAATTACATGAAAAGTTCATTGAAATATTTATTCGTTTTTCAACTGCTTATATGGGCAAGGCAGGACTTTCTTCATGTATTTTAACCCACAGCAAATTGACATGTAGAAACAGATATAAGATTTTGCCAGTGCAGTGGCACACATGTATAATCTCAGCAGCTCAGGAGGCTAAGGCAGGAGGATTGCAAATTTGAAGCCAAGGATATGTCTCAGTGTTTAACTACCTTGAGTCAATCCATGGTGAAAATAAAAAAAGAAGAAAGAAAAGAAAAAAAGGGATAGAAATTAGATTTTAACTGTCTTTTGTTTAGCCAGGTATGAAAGAAATTTGGAAAAATAAAAACAAACAAAATCACCCTTTTCAACATTTTTTGTTTTAGAAAATACAGTTACATTTCATAAAATGCTATGCCCCCTCATCCTATATAAAATTGAAAACCTAGGACTTAAAAGTGTTAATACATTTATTCTTGCTATTTTAAATCAACTAATATACAAATTTATATGATTTAATTTATAATATGATAAATATGAATTTATATGTAATACATAAGCAAAGCTGTTTGGGGACCTCAATGATCTCTAAGAGAATGTTGGTTATGAGATTAGAGTGTTTGAGAACTTCTAGTATAAGTTAATGAACAATTGTATGAATTGCCTTGGGTTTATAAATTGGTACAACTTTTCTGCAGAGTAATTTAAATTATGAAAACTACTGAAATTTGGGTAATGTTTAATCAACAATTCCTATCTTTAGGACTTTATTCTTAAGAAATGGTTGTGTATTTGTACAGATATTCCTTTTATTAAAATACTTGTTAAAATCTTTTTTTAACAGAAAAAAAAACCTCATAAATATCCAAGGAATTGTTTAAATAAACTTTGATATCTCCTTAAGATAGAATATCTTATAACTGTTAAAGTATATCATAAATATTGAAAATATTAGTATTCAATAAATTTAAAAGTAATATGAAGTTAGAGTTGTGAACTAAAATGAAAATTCTCTCTATTTTTTTATGTGTGTGTGTGTGTGTGTGTGTGTGTGTGTATACATACAGATATTTGGAAGCTTAATTTCTGCATCCTTCTATATATCTTAAAGCTTAGCCAAAATGTTAGTAACTGATGGATGATTGGGTTATAAATACTTTTAAAAACTTTTCATGTTTTCTTAATTTTCTTCAGAAAATACCTTAACTTTAATCAGGAAAAAAATGTTAAAATTTGGTGGATGAATCATGACTTTTAGGTTAACAATATTTTATTCCTGAGTTTTGAAAGAAGGGAGTAAATTTAATATGTGAGCCTAAGGCAGGAGACAGAAGAGTAGAATGTTACTGAGGTAAAGGATAAATAAGTGGAGGGTCAACAGTGTTGTCTAAGAAAATTGACTTTTATTGATTAATGACCTAAGCTGATTCATGTGTTATGTTAGATACAGAATTAGAAATAGAAAAATCGCTATTTTTGTAGATAAAAAGTTGTTGAAAATCAGCAATTGTGTATTATTGAAGCCAAGTGTCCCATGTAATATAATAGATATTCTTATTAAGCCAGTTATAGAGTTGAAGTGATGAAGAAGGAGCACAGGTTAAAATAACTTGCTAGAGATAACAGATTTTTTTCTAAAGCAGATTTTCCTTTCTTCAAATTTCTGCCATAGATCAAGTGAAGGAAGAGCTCTAAGTAGGCACTTGGGATATACTCAATGAATTACATATAATTTTCTTCTAGAAAACCTTTGTCTACATATCTAAGATGGTATTAGATCCCCTACTGGGTATTTGAACCTTGGATGTACAGGGTGATTAAAACTCTTTGACATAACTTTAATGTGAATAAATGTATTGTAAATGAAAGACAGATGAGTTTTCAAGAGCTCAACATGAGGCCTTTTCTCCAAACAACTGAGATTCTGCTAAGAAGGAAGTAGTGTGTTAATCTCTGAAGTTTACCACCTACCCTCTCTCAAAAAAGCCAAAATAAAGCAACTAAAGCAAATAGACATATAAATGTCATTAACAGTTGAGTAACAAAACCAAATGTAATTCATATTTAACTAAGTGAAAGGAAATGCTAAAAGAAAAAGAGTTTAAAACAAATATTAAATAGAAGAGAAGGGGAAAGATTAATTAATAAAAAAAAATATAGGGCTAGGGTTGTGAGTCAGTGGTAGAGCACTTGCCTAGCATGTGTGAGGCACTGGGTTCAATTCTCAGCACTGCATATAAATAAATGAATAAAATAAAGGTCCATCAACAACTAAAAAAGTATATAAAAATAATAATCTCAGAATTGGCTCAACCCCTCCACAAATATTCTAAAAAACAAACATCAAGAATACACAAATCAGCTGAATACAGAGGAACATTCCTATAATCTCAGCAATTTGGGAGGCAGAGACAGAAGGCTCCTAAGTTCAAGGCCAGTCTAGGAAACTTAGAGAGATTCTACCTCAAAATTAATTAATTAATTAATTAATTAATTAATTAATTAATTAATTAATTTAAAAAGGCTGGGAAAGCAGCTTTGTCATGGGTTCAATCCCAGCACTGACAAAAAATAATACAAAAATCTTACTTTAATATGAGAAGGTATAATTGAGAAAACAAAGTTGAAAATAGCAGAAGCATACTCTGTTAAATTGAAGAAGGCCTAGGGTAGAGGTGAACTTAAGAATTAAGAAGTCTAATAAACTTGGATAAAGCTGTATTAATGCCACCTGGATAATATATTCTTGGCTATTACTAACCCTGGGGAGGGGCACAAATGGAAGAAGCAAGAGCTAGAAAAAGGACAATTTGAATATATATGGATAAAAGTGAAGTAAAGGAAGTGTATGTATTCATGTCCATGCAAGGATCCAAATTATGGAGCCAGCTTTGCCCTGCCAATGTGAAACAATAGAAGAGAGATCCTTTACTTAAGGTGTGGTAGATTTGACACAGAAATTCTTAGGGCAGGAACTCTGAGGGGATTTAACATTTTGGTACAGGATGTGGATGTATCATGTACCCCAATAGAAGCACTTTTTTCCTAAAGAATAGCCTCTTATGGAATAAATATTTTCTGGAATGCACTTAATCAGAAACTAGACTGGTAATCCAACAACATTTTATAAACACAAAATTTCAAATTTAAAGAAATGAAGAGACTTTCTCAATGGTTTTGAGTGATGTCAAATTAAAACTCAATCCAGATCTCCTATGTGCTGTTCACTGTTTGCTCATTTGTATGTTTTAACCAAGTGGCAGGTGTGTAAACTTTCTTCTCTAAACCGGTGTTTTTCCAAACATTTTCATGGCATTCATATGAATTAGTTCTGTTATGAGTGAGGAGTGGAGAAGGGAGTGCTAGTAGGGAGCACTGGTGTGGGGTGACAGGTGTCATTCTATTTGGGGAAGGTAGAGGTTAGGAAGGTTCTGAGTTACGCCATTAAAATGACCTTGAGGACAAAAGAGAGTTGTAGAGGAGATATTGATATATTAGCAGGGATGAGGTGAGACTTGGATAGCCCATGGAAATACAGGCCCCCACTGAAATTCAAATAAAATAATAAATGTTCTTTGAGACTCTGCTCAGATGGTACCTACTAGACAATGTAGGACATTACACTCATGATGTTTGGAGCCTCCTTGTTAGTTGGGTGTCAGTTAAACTTAACTTGAACCTTCAATTTCACAGCTGTAAAATCTAGTGCCTTCCACATAATTTCTACAAATTTCCAAAATTACTGCCTCATAGTCTCCTGGATTTTGATCTTCTGTTTGCTGATATCTTGGAATTATTCCATTCCAACTATAATACCGAGTTTTTCTCATTTGCTAGTTTTTTAAAAATCCAGTCATATAATGAATTCTTATGAGACCCAGGAAGAAATCATGTTGGGCACCATATAGACTCTGAAAATTTTCCATCTTCCCTACACAAATTCTCTCCTACCTTCTTAAAGCCTGGGCTTAAATTGGTAGTGACAATTTTTTTCTAAATCAGAATATTTTAATATGGAAATAGATTGATATTAATCATTATTCTGAAACCACAAATAAACTAGGAATGTTTGGAAGAATACCAGATACAGGATATCCTACCATTATATATCCTAACAATATGTGACCTTCGCACTGAAACCAGCCCTATAGGAAATGTAGCTCCATCCCCTAGGCTCTGAAATCTTCCTTGATCAGACAGTAGACTTTTGACAGGACTCCATGATGTTCTGGAGAATAATTTTTTCCAATTAAGTATAATAATTTATTCTTTTAGTTATCATCAATAGTTTAAATATTCCCTAAATTTATTTATGCTTTCTATAATACATGTTTTATTCTAAAACAGAACACATTTATCCTCAATATAATCAGGTATGCATAGAGAAATATTTTCCACTAAACAGTAAACTCCTCTGTGGTGATGACCATGTCAAGAACATCATAGAAAAATGTTTTAGTTGTTCCCCAATATTTTTTCTCCATTTTCACTAAAATCGTGGTCACACCAAACTAAAACACATTTTTCAGCCCTCTTTTAGCTGGGAATAATCATCTGGTAAAAATTTATACTATGGAATAGGTGTGCCAGTTATGTATGTATTTTCTGGACATATTCTCACCTTTGTCAACTCATCCTTTTTGCTGGATATCATATGAATAGATGAATGTGGCAAAACTGTTAGTGATCACCAATTACACATGTGATGCCTTACATTTATCATCTTCCTTTGCCTGTAATTGGGACCATGTGATAATCTCCTGCCAAAAGAATGTGACTGGAAAAATGTGTCACTTCCAGAAAGAGCCAGTTAAGATCACAAGTGTTTTCCCAATTTTTCTTTCTTTGTCACAGTAACCTTAAAGGCCACTGATTTCTGATATACAGTTATAGGGAGGAGGGCCAGTGAACTCAGATTTGGAGTTAATCTGTTACTACAACATAACCTGTGTTACCTGAAGAGAGAAGAAGGTGAACATCTCAGCCCATGAAGTCAAGGCCAACACCTTAGAGATGAGAGTAACAATTCAGAAGGATCCTAGGTCCCTGACATTGTAGAGATAAAAGATTACCTCAGAACTTTTTCTTTCTGAGCTTCATATGAGAAACAGATTCCTATTTTGTTTAAGGTACCACTAATTTGGGTCAAATTTGCAGCAACCTAATTTTTCAATAATAAATCTATCTTTGTAAGACCTATTTTACAAGGTCTTATATTGTATCTCACTTATTAGAGATGCTCAATATTACATTTGGTGAATTGAAGTTGAATAGATGAGAAAATTATGTGAGAGGGTAAAGGCTATTTCGGCAAAAGTAGATCCGGTAGAAATCTAACAAACAGGAAAAGCTATTTAAAAGGTGTGAACTTCTATAAAAACTTTCCTGTCATTTCCTGGCATACAAATTGGGAAATAGAGCCCCAAACCAGAGGTAGCACTCGGTCAGCCCATGGGTCTAATGAACCTCACAGATGGATCTAGGTTGGCTTGCACTGCACTTTTTAAAAAATGTGAATTAGTTGCCAATTTTCATAAATAGGAAGTGTTTACATGAAATTCTCAATTGCTGGCTGATTTTGAAAAATCAAAAGATCTGGCAACCTAGGCTGCATATTCTTATATGTTAAAAAATAACTGGCTAAGATAATGGCTTGACTCCTTTAGTCAGGACATGAGTTAATAAGTTTGTAATGACTTTGACATGATCTCTCTGACATTAAGGTGACACGTCAACTGCCATCTATCTCACAGTGCTTGATTTCTTGCATTTCAAAACTTATTCTGGCTCAGGAGGTTGAGGCAGGAGGATCACGAGTTCAAAACCAGCCTCAGCAATGGCAAGATGCTAAGGCAACTCAGTGAGACCCTGTGTCTAAATAAAATACAAAATTGGGCTAGGGATGTGATTTAGTGGTTGAGTGCCCCTGAGTTCAATTCCTGGTGTACCAGCGCTCCCCCCACCCCCCAAAAAACTTGTTCTGTTTTTCTGCCTTTTAAAACTTGTTCTTCCATAGGTTACTACAAATAAGCAAGACAGTCCTGCCTAAGCTATCTATACCCTGGCCTGCACATTGGCTTTAGGGGGAAGGGCCAAGGTAGAAGGATTAAGCACCAAGAATAAAAAGATGTGGGAAATAACAACAAAGAAATAATGCCAATAGAGAACTCTCAGGTAACACAAATCTTAATGGCAAAGGTGTTTATTGGAGCAGGTGTGATGAGAGGGCAGTGATCCCAGTCTGCATATGACCATCATGTTCTCTGCCTGTTCTCTTAGTCCCATCAAAAGATGAAGTAGCCCCCAGACCCCAGGTCTAATGTAAGAACCATATGCTGTTGTACACTTTTGAGCCTTGCTCCTAGATCGTGATAGAATTCTTGACAACCTGAATAGTGATTGGTGTTTCTCCAAAGGCTTGGAAGATTGAGAGGAAAATAGATGGTCCATACATCTCCCCTCACTCATCCTGGTTTCAATAAGAAATGTGAGAATGGAAGGTGAAATACAAGCGGACACAAAATGAGGTTGTAAATCAAACACTTTTTTTGTATCCCCTGCTCAGAAAAGCCAGTTGAGCACTTAAAAGAGGAAGAGAAAGAGAAAGATATGGGGAGGGACAGAGGAGCCTGTCATTGAGAAAAAGGGGAAAGTTGTATTTTTGTGTTTCAGTTAATCTCTTGATGTCAGTGGGTGTAGAGCCCCAGATGTTAGAGTTAATGCAATATGCATTATTCCATCACATTGGGAAATCTCTAGTCCCTGCAACAAGGAATTAATAAATCTAGTAATTGCGTCATGTCTGTAATATCAGGGGAAAAATGTGTAAATCATTTGATAAATGTGTGTACTCAGATAGCATGTATTCCTGAGGTCTTCCATGGGGATTACCCCAAAGGTTGCCCAAGCATTTCTCCTCTTCCACTGTGCCCTCTTTAGGAGAAGCTGGCATGAAATAGAGTGGTTGTTTATTTAGTGTGACATTGGCGTCCAATTAATACCATCCCAAATCGATTCTTTATGCTTTGTTTCTTATCAACACCTCTCCCCAGAACATGAGTTCTCTAAGGCAATTAGAAATAATCATGGGCTTGCCAAAATGTTCTTTTCCATTTTTTAAGCATCATAACTGGAATGTGGTACAGTTTTAGCTCTTAAGAGGCTCATTTTTTTTTTCAACAAAATGAACAACCAAGCAGTTGTCTGGAGCATCAGGACACCATCTATGTATCCAGAATGACATATGCAATACTCTTTGTAAAACATTTCTGAATTTCTCTTTTGATTTTTCTGTAGCATGTTGAAGGGTATTAAATTAAAACTCACTGTAATCACATCACCGTCTTTGATTTTTTTTTTTAGAGAGTGAGAGAGGAGAGAGAGAGAGAGACAGAGAGAGAGAGAGAGAGAGAGAGAGAGAGAGAGAGAGAGAGAATTTTTAATATTTATTTTTTAGTTCTCGGCGGACACAACATCTTTGTTGGTATGTGGTGCTGAGGATCGAACCCGGGCCGCACACATGCCAGGCGAGCGCGCTACCGCTTGAGCCACATCCCCAGCCCAGACTTTGATTTTTGTACCTCTTCAGTGTGCTAAATTCTACACAGAGGTACAGATAAGGGAGAAGAAGAAGAAACCTGCAAAGTGAAAAGACTTCAAAGGAAATTCTTGAGGATGGAATCATATGTGCCAGAATTACATCAATTTCCTTGCTGCTGGAAGATTTCTCTGCCATTTATGATGAAAAGTCGTGTAGGTTTGAGTGAACCAATGAGTAATAGCAAGCTATATCCCCCTGGGTACCCAAGGTGATTAATCTCTTAGATTCTTAGAACAAAATAATTTGAAGGTGCCACATGCCATAATTGACACAAGTGATAACTGACTGCCTCTGCTTGGATGGACCCTTGGACAGGGCTGTATCATGTCAGGTAGAAAACCATTATCCTCATCACTGTAAACCTCCATTGTGCCTTCAACAAGGTTTAGAAGCAAAACTCACGCCCATAGGCTTTCATAAATAAATTCCTAACATTAGCTTGATTTCATCTCTTTCTCTCTGTACTATGCACCCAGGAAGGCAAATAGATTTTATCTTGTGTGTCAACCCTGGTAGATTTATTGGTAGTAGTTCCCAGGGCACCATGTTGAGGCCATTTCCTGCCGCAGTGCTATGATTGATTAGTTGGGTCTTCCATGGGTAAGGGAAAAGAGCACTGTGACATATTTGCTAGATGTTTGCCAGACTTCTCGTGAACTCCATTTGTCTTTCACTTTCCAGAGAATCTGTGGTTGACTCCTGGCTATCTTCATGAGATTTCCTTTAGTGTACAACATCCTTTTGTGAATAAACAACAATTTCTCCTACCAGTAAGATGGAGCTTAGAATTTTATCAGAAGTACTGAATCTCCTGCCTCAGACCCTGAATATTTCCAGATAATTACTATGATTTACTAAAACTACAAAACTCAGATTGTATTGTAATGCAAAATTAATAACATATTTTTAAAAATAACCTAAAAATAAATTAACAAATTAGACTAAGAATCTAGAAATTGATTTTACTCCACTGTTTGGGCCTATCTAAAGTGAAAAAAAATGATAGAAAATAGTAGAGAAGATAGTGAGTGAGGAGTTGGCTGAACTTCACATGTCAAGTGACAAGGAAGCCAAAATGAATAAAGAGAAAATTTCCAATCTGAGAGACATGTTAAAGGAATAAACTAGATGCTAGGGAGGTGGGATAAAGATGCATCTTGGAAAAGAGTGCCTGCAAATTCTTTGACACGCCCATCAAAAGGCAGAATAATTCTCCATTATACAAGGACTGGCCTTGGTCTTAGTGACTTGGTGTCAAAGGTTCCTCATGAAAGGTGATATAGCTAATGTGACTCTCCCTCTCCTTGCCTCCTCTCTCCCTGTCTCCCTCTCTCCCTCCCTCTCTTTCTCTTATATGGATTTTTGGACTCTTGAGAAAATCAGTTAAGAGATTATGTTGAAATGCCATGTAAAAATTAAGATGCTGGAGGAGCCCAGCTATCCCATTCCCACCTGTTGGAGCCACCAGGCAGCATCAGCTATCTAAGTCATGAATGAACAAACCTTCAGGTGATTCTAGTCCCACCATCTATTTGACTCAACCCACATAAGAACTTCAGTGAGAACTGCCTAAGCCCAGTCAACTCCAGGACCATTAGAAACAATGATGGTGATAATAGTAACAACAATAAACATTTTTGTTTTGCTTTAAGCCACTCAGATTTGGGGTAGTTGGTTATATAGTAATAGATAATCAGATCTACACCTTTATTTTTTTTTTCCTTGAACCTCCTTCTTTTCATCAGGGATAGAAGTAGACTATCTCTAAAGGTCTTTAGAATTCTAAAATAGAGTGGAGAATCTAAATTAAAGTTGAAGCTCACATAGTTGGGTAGGCTGGGGTGAATTTTAGGGTTATAGTGTTCTCACATTGTGCCTTTATGCTTTCCTCTTCTTAAAGCATGGACTTCTCTACCTGGTGCTATCTAGGGGGAGGAATGTTTCAGGACTGAAACCCAAAGAGATCTTGGCTTCTCATTTTCCAAACTTGAACCTTTGGAAAAGCACATGCCTTTTGTAGAGGTGAAAGAAACAAAGCAAAACAGCATAAAAGAAGAAGCAGAGCAGCTTGGGGAAATATATACAAGAGGGATAGGAAATGCCCCTCTTTCCCTGCATCTAGGTGATTCCTCTGAACTGAAGTTGGAATAGGGAACAATGAGGAAAAGGTATTGGGGTGGACCAAGCAGAGGGGCTATGCATGTCTCTCCCACAGCAGGCTGTGGAAGCAGAAAGTCTCCAGAGAAGAAGTGTGTATCTGGACAGTGGGACTCTGAAAGTACTTTAGATAGTGCCAAACATGGCTTGATGCCCCAGGGAATCACCAGGCAGGAAGGACTTGGAAATCAAAATAAGTCAATTTATAGAAAATGGAAAGACACAATTTCTCTTCTCTTCCTGTGTTTGTGAGCAATGATTTACACCTCATGCCAAAACTTAGAAGATTATCACAGGAAATGATGACTTGAAACTCCAAGATATGGAGGAGAATTTGTCTAGTCTGGGAAGGAAAGAGAACATTTTCGTCTGAAAGGGAAAGAATTTAGGAAAATGCATGGAAGATGGGGAAAGAGAACAATGTATGTCTTTGATGATAATCTCTTTCAAAAACTCATGTTTTTATGTGAAGGCAAAATACAAAAGAAGAGGGGTTGTGTGTGTGTGTGTGTGTGTGTGTGTGTGTGTGTGTGTGTGTGTGTGTTCTGTTAATATGAATTATTTACAGGGCATGAAACACAAGCTGTGCCAGTGTCCATGGCACAAAGGGCCCCACCAGGTAGGAAATGAGAATTTTTCCTGAGAGCTGAAAACACATGAGTAAAACAGTTTTGCTACAGGGAAAGAACAAGGAGGCAGTACCATGGATGGGTCAAGGAGGCACCAGCCGCAGGGACTTGTGGGTACCTGAAGATGCTAAGAGGGATACAGACTTCAACATGAGGGAGGAACAGGATAAAAAACCTGAAAAAGACTCTTCCAGTGTCCACAAGAAACTTCCCACAGGATATCCTGAAACATTTAGGTGAAATATTAAGATCTGCAGATTTTAAGTTTTTCATGTTTCAAGAAGATAGCAGGAATATTATATGTATGTTTGGAATAATAAATTCTAGGAAAACTCAGGTTCCAAAATCAGCTCATTGGAATCTAGAATAAGAATTCTAAAATGATTCTATGATCTAATTGGCAATAAGTAAGCCTCTGATAGACCACTGTGCAAATCTAATTCTATGATTCTTGGTAATTGTGAAATTAAGTTTAGTCAGAAAGCTTCATTTCCTTCTATTTCTTAAACCATGGACTAAATAAACTGTGTTTTATAATTAATCTTTTTTGTCATATGTACCTATAGAAGTATGATTGTTTCTCTGCAGTAACAATGATCACAATCTGATTTGGGTTACTCTATAAGGTTAGCAGCTATTGCTCCATGAGACTGTGAGCTCCTGAAAGGCAGTGACTTTGTCCTATATTTTTAAAATATTTTTCAGTTTTAGATGGCACAGTACCTTTATTTTATTATTATGTGGTGCTGAGAATCAAACACAGTGCCTCATACATGCTAGCCAAGTGCTCTACCACTGAGCCATAACCCCAGCCCTGTCCTATTTATTAAGTGCCTTATAGAACTTTACATATAATACTCTCTCATTCATTGAAAACATATTTGTAGAATATCGGTATTGTGCCCAGCACTGTGATCAATAAATGATGCAGGGAATCAAAAATAAAATCTTCACATTGGTAGCGACAAATCTATTTGACTAAGTTAAGATGTGCCTCCAACATTTTTTTAAAGAAAAAATAATTATAAAATTGGATTTGTAAATATTTTAGTTAAGACATTTTCCTCTACACTTGTAATTGGCATGGTCCTATGGTTTGCAGTTGTGTGCTAACTATAAGGGTTATGATAAATTCACACATTATGTTGAAATCATGGAATAGTTTTTCTATGATATACAATAACTTTTATATCAGAATCTGTTCTTTTAAGTTTAATAGAATTCAACTAAAAAGATGCAAAAGAACCAATCAGATTGAAGTATTTAAATAGAGATGTCCCAAACTGAAATGCAAAGAGGAAAATAAGTGACTAGCCCTTATTATGGAATAAAATACATATTTAAAGTTTATTCCCTTCTTTATTATGTGGGTGTGTGTGTTTCAGTTTCATCAATTTAGCATAATTATATTCTACCCACTAAAGTCTGGTATTAATTTACATTTGCTGATACTAATTTATAATTAATCTACCAACAACCTTTAGAAGTGATAAGCTTAAGTATGAGTATAGGACACCATCCTAACTAATGAGAGGTGATGAAAAGTCTTCTGAGTGTTTCTGGGAATATTTTTGTCATTTTAACTGATTATATACAAGTCTGGATGAAATGTATCTCCTGCTCCATTGATGTTGTACTTTATAATGTGATTTTATTTGGCTAATGAAAAATAAAAGATGTGACAGAAAAGATATATTTAAAAAAGAAATTTTAAAAAACAGAACAAAACATTTTTGACAAGTGGGATAATTACAGAAGTTGCAAGACATTTGTTCTAAGAATATCATAAAGAAAAGAAAACAATAAGCAAAATTCCAACATCTAGGCACATCCTATTCTAACTGCAGAAAAAGAAAGAAAGAAAGAAAGAAAGAAAGAAAGAAAGAAAGAAAGAAAGAAAGAAAGAAAGAAAGAAAGAAAAAGAAAATTCTAGGGAAATAAAAACCAAGAGGAAAACAAACTAGCTAAAGAAGAAAAAGGTTAAAAAATATATCTAACTTCTATTCAGAAATCATGAAAGAAAAGAATGGAGTAAAATATCCAATATGTTGAAAGCAAGACCATCACCTATTAGTCCATATCCAGTGAAATTATCATTTAAAATAAAGGCATTCTCAAACAAAAAATGGGAGAATTTATTAGTAATAGTTGTGTTTTGGAATAAATGTCAAAAGAAGTTCTTTAGAGAGATGAAAATTGATAAAGATCAGAAACTTCTATCTATATAAAGAAAAGAGTATTATACCAAGAAATAAATGAATATTAAAATTTTATTTTTCTTTTCTTTTTATTTTCTTTTTGGTACTGGGGATTGAACTCAGGGATACTTGACCACTGGGCCATATCCCCAGCCCTATTTTTTATTTTATTTAGAGACAGGGTCTTACTGAGCTGCTTAGTACCTCTCTTTTGCTGAGGTTAACTTTGAACTTGCCATCCTCCTGCCTCAGCCTCCCAAGCCACTGGAATTACAGGTGTGCACTACCATACCATCACTTTTCTTAGTCAAACTGATAACAATTAAAAATAACAGCAGTAATGTACTGGATGATAATAGTTAATGAATAAGCCAAATAAATGATAGTCATGTTTTTAAGGAATGAGAAAAAGAAATTGAGAATACTCAGTTATAAGGCACCTGCACTGGCTGTGAAGTGATATAGTGCTACTTAAAAGTAGAGTTAAATGAGTTGTTTATGCATATTGCAACCTTTAGGCAATCTCTAAAACATTTTTGAAATAAGTCTAATTGATTACCTAGGTGAGGAAAGAAAATGGAATCATTTAACATGCTCAATTAAAACCAGAAAAAGAGGAAAAAGATTAACAGACAAAAGTAAAAGAGAAGAGATGCAATGAATTGAAAACAGTTGGAAACAAGGTAGATATTATTCAACTGTACAAATAATTACTTAGAATATGAATCACCTAAATGCAATAATTAAAAGGCAGAAATGGTCAGAATGGAGTAAAAAACAAGACATAGCTATAGGTTGTCCACAAGAAACCCCCTTTAAATAAAAACACAGATAAATTAAAAGTAAATGGTGAAGAGAGAGTTATCAGACTAGTACTACTTGAAGGTAGATGAAGTAGCTGTCTTAACTTCAGACAAAACAGATTTCAAAGCAAGGAAAATTGTCATGGATAAAGAGAGGCATGACATGATGATACAGGAGCCACTTCTTCTAAAAGACCTAACAATCCTGGCAGGTGTACATATACTAGCAGCACAATGTCAAAATAAAGGGGATAAAAGTTAATAGAACTGTGAGGAAAAATAGTTGGTGACTTCAACAGCCTACAATCAGTAGCAGACTTCAGGCAGAAAATCACTAAAGATATTTCAACAACACTATCAATCAACTGGAACTAATTGTAAATTAGAGAATATATTTCACATAGCAAATTCAGAATATACATTCTTCACATTGTTTCATAGAACACTTTCCAAAGGGGATGATAGCATAATACAAACCATGACAAATATTAAAGAATAGAAATATTACAAAGCATGTGTTCAGAGAACAATGGAGTTAAAGTAGAAATCAATAACTGAAATAGAGCTGTAACATTCCAAAATACTTGGAGATTATACAATAGACTTCCAAAGAGCACATGGATAAGAGGAGTCTAAAGACAAATTAAGAAATATTTTCAACCAAATGAAAATAAAAATATAACATCAAAATTTGAGGGATGCAGTAAAATCAATGATTCAAAAAGAATTTATGTTATTGAAAGCTATATTAGAAAAGAAGAAAGATCTAAAATCAATAATCTAAGCTCTCACCTTAAGAAACTAAACAAAAAGATCAAATTAAATCTAAAGGAAGCAGAAGAAATAAAGTAAAAAATGGTGCAGAAATCAATAAAATTAAAGACAGGAAATCAGTGTAGAAAATAAATAAAACAGCTAGGCTTGATGGCACACACCTGTAATCCCAATATCTTGGGAAGCTGAGATAAAGAGTTTTGTAAGTTCAATACCAGGTTCACTAACTTAGTGAGGTCCCACTTCAAAATAAAAAATAAAAAGATGGGGATATGGTTCAGTGGTAAAACTGCCTGGAGTTTTAATTTCCATACCAAAAAAAAAAAGAGTGGAGTGAAATATCCAATATGTTGAAAGCAAGACCATCAACCTATTAGTCCATATCCAGTGAAATTATCACTGAATATAAGCAAGGAAAATGGATATACCATTTTGCATTTCCATGATAAAATGCTAAGAGGGATAAAGAATTTTTAAAAAAGAGCAAAAGAATAAAAATCTAGTTATTATAAAAGTTCCAGAAAATTGATAAATCTCTAACAGGAGTCTGAGAGAAAGAGAGAACACATATCACTAATAAAGGAAATGAACAGGGGTGCATAACTAGTGATCCCACAGACATTGGAAGGATAATGAAAGTATATTATGAACAACTATATGCACACAAATTTGGTAATCTGGATGAAACAGGCAAATTCCTTGCAGTGTACTAGTTGTACTATTTTCCAAAACTCATACAAGGTGAAACAGATAATCTGAACATGCCTAAGTCTACAAAAGAATTGAGTCAATGATCTTTCCAAAATGAAAGACAAGGCTCAAATTTTTTCAGTGGTGAATTCTACAAAATATTGAAAGAAGAAATGGTACCAAGGCTCTAGAATTTCTTTGAGAAAATATAAGCAGAGTAAACACTTCCTAATTCATTTTATGGGGCCAATATTACCCTATTACCAAAACCAGAAAAAGACATGACAAGAAAGAAGAACTATAGGCCAATATCTCATAAGAACATGAGTGCAAAAATCTTTAACAAAAAATTAGCAAATTTAATCCAACAATGTGCAAAAATAAATATATAGCACAATCAAGTGGGATTTATTCCATGTATGCAAACATGACTTAGAATTTAAACTCAGTTAATTTAATTAATCATGTCTATAGGTTACTAAAGAAAATCATGATCATTAAATAGTTGCAGAAAAGCGTTTCATAAAATCTGACATCCATCCAAGATATAAACTTTCACAAACTAGGAATAAAGAAGAACTTCCCAAACTTGGTAAAGAATATTTTCAAAAAGCCTATAACTAATATCATCATTATTGGCAAGAAATTAAATGTTTTTCCCTTGAGATTTGGAACAAGACAAGGGTGTTCCATCTCACCACTCTAATTCAGCCTTATTCATATCTTATATATACATTATAGTTAATGTAATAAGACTTTTAAAAAAGAGAACTAAAATTGAATAAAAGATATACATATTAGGAATGAAGAAATAAAAACTGTTTTTGTTCACAGATGACACAATTGTCCATGTAGAAAATCCCAAAGAATCAGTGACAGGAACAACAACAAAAAAATTGAAACTACTAACAATTATGGCAAAGGTGCAGGATACCATGATAATATATAAAAGTCAATTGCTTTTATATATACTAAAAGTATAAAAATTAGAATTTGAAATTAAAATGTCATATTATGAATTAAAGTAAAGATAACAAAAAATTTATAAGATCTGTCTGAGAAAAACTATGAAACTCTGATGAAAGAAATCAAAGACAATCTAAACAAATGGAAACACTCCATGCTCATGATTTGAATGGCTCATCATTCTCAATATAATCTAAAGATTTAATGAAATCCTAAAAAAAAATCTTCACAAATTATTTTGTGCACATCTAAAAACCAATTCTAAAGTTTATATGGAAAGGCAAAGACCCAGAATAGACAATACAATATTAAAGAACAAAGTCAATAGACTAACACTACCTGACTTTGAGACTTAACTATAAAACTACAATAATCAAGACAATATTGGTATTGGAAAAAAGGGAAAGACAAATAGTTCAATGGAACTAATGAAACAAAATAGAAAGCCCAAAAATAATCCTGCAATCAAATCTGAAATTTCTAGATGGTAACATAGGAGAAAATCTAGATGACTTTGGAATTGACAATGATTTAAAAACACAACACCAAAAGCATGAGTCAGGAAAGAAAATATGTTAAGTTAAAGTTCACTAAAATTAAAAACTCTGCTCTGAGAACAATACTGTTAAGGAAAATAACAGCAAAAAGACAAGCTACAGACTAGGAGAAAATATTTATAAAACACATATGATAAATAATTTATATGTAAAATAAACAAAAACTCTTGTAACTCAACAATAAGAAAACAAGCAACCCAATTAAAAATAGCCAAAAGAGCTGAGCACACATTTCACTAAAAAAACCATATAGATGGCAAATAAACAATAAAAAGATGCTTGATATTATATATGATGCATTGACACCAAATGCTGGTGAGCATGTAGAACAAGGGAACTATCATGGAAATGCAAAATGGTATATCCACTTTAGAAAACAATTTGGCATGTTCTTACAAAACTAAACTATACAACACAATGAGTGATCTCTAATGTAAATTAGGTAAATATAGTTAAAAACAATGTACCAACATTGGTTCATCATTAATATAACACACTACCGCAACATGTGGACATTATACAGGACAGAGGGGGCATACGTATTTTATGCTCAATTGTTCAGTAAGCCTAAAACTCTTCTAAAAAATTATTAACTTTTGAAAAATCTATTGCTCAATGACTCTTTAAAGGTTGATAGTTGTAAAAGGGGTGATATGACTACATATTTTTTTGTACTACAGATTGAACCCAGGGTGCTTTTTTATATTTGGAGACAGGGTCTTGATAAGTTGTCGGGGCTGTCAATCCTCCTGCCTCAGCCTCCCAAGTTGCTGAGATTACAGGCATGTACCACCACTTCTGGCTAGTTGACTACTTCTAAAAATTTTTACTTTTACCCTAAAGATTTATAATAGAAAGACTCTCCAAAGAGGAAAGGTGTCTAAAGAATTTAGACATCCCAAACAGGTCAAGCACTTACTTCTGTGTGTCACTTGCAAATAACAATGGGATTATATAGAGTCTGTATATTTACAGAGAAATTTATCACATTCACATTTATTGTGATGTTGAAATGACTCCTGTCACCATATTTAATATTTTCTGTTTGCCAAACTTTTCCTCATTTCTTTTGTTGAATCGATTTTTATCCTTGAGAGAGATTTCCTCTCCTCTCATGTCTTAGAAATATTAAATTTATCTATTCTATTTTGTTCTACTTTCTTCAATATTTTTATCTTAACACATGTGTCAGTAACAAATCATGTAGTACAGAATAATCTCTGAAAAAAATTAATCTTCTGATTTTATATTTCTTATTCTCTATATGACATTTCATACAAATCCACTGAGTTTTTCCTAGTATGCCATACCTCTGAAAATTTAGTTTTATCTAAGTATAGTTCTTGATTTGCCAAAAAATATATAAAGGTTAGAAACTTCATATCAAAACATTTCCTTAATTACTTTACATTATAAACATTAGGTTTTGAGGAAGTATAATATGAAATAAATAATGTAAATTTCTTAGATGTTAAACAATTTATACTTTCAATTATCATCATTATTGTCAATGGTTTTAGTCCACTAACTATTGATCATGTTTTGAACCCAATGTCCACAGGCAGTAAGAAACATTAGATTATTATGTGTCTCTGCCTAGGAGGAAAGTAGCACATGGGGAACAGGATGTATTTCCAACAGTTAGTGTGCCAGGCTAAGGTCTTGTGCCAATTTTGTCACTTAGTAAAAATGGTAGAATCTTTCTATCCTCCCTTCCTCAATCATCGGATGCTAGAAGGAAATGGATATAAAAATGAATACAGTGAGACTATCTTTTGTCTCAGAATTGAAATGGAAACTATGGACTTATAACTAGAACTAAGTGGTAGAATACATAGAATATTAATGTTCCAATCAACTTTGGATTTTAGTACCACAATACTTGAAGGTAAACAATGACTCCCATATTTCTAAAGAAGAGACTGGGACTGTGACCAAATAATGAACATATAAAAATAATACCAAGATACATTTTTAGAGATCATTTGTTTCTGCAGTCCTTAACCACTAGTCCTTGGATTCTTACTGAGCTCTTGAGAAGGTCTGTAACTCATTTGAATTTATTTGCAAAATTTCATAGATACCTGTGTAGATCTAGCTTTTATCAGACTGTTAAAATGTTGTGTCTTATATAAATTCTGATTTGAAAATGTAATTTAATTCTCTCATTTTACAGAATAAAAAACCAAGGCCCAGGTGGGCATGGTGGCACATGCTTTTAATCCTAGCAGCTCAAGAGGCTAAGGCAGGAGGATTCCAAGTTCAAAGTCAGCCTCAGCAACTTGGGGGGGCCCTAAACAACTTAGCAAGACCATGTTTTAAAACAAAAAGTAAAAAGGACCAGAGATGTGGCTCAGTGGTTAAGCACCCTTGAGTGCTAAAACAACAACAACGAAAATCCAAGGCCCAGAAGAGAAAATTGACAATTTCTGGTCAGCGCTGAGCTGCAGAGTCATGAAAAAAACTTGTGGTAGATGAAAACTCACCTTGTTGTCTTTGAACTCTACTCTTTTACTCAATCCCCAATAGCAGCAATCCTGAAAGACATGCCTCCTATTTTCTCAGCCCCAGTTTTACTTCACATCATGGCATCATGAATTACATTGAAAGATCTGAGCTGTGAACAGGACTCAAGAATCTATTTGTTGAGCTGCCCCACGCGCCTGCAGGGTAGGCGGACCTGCGACACACCAGCAGGACAGGTCCAGCGGCCTGCTGAGGGGCAGGCCTGCCCCCTACCCCAGTGCGTGCAAGGTAGGCGAGACTGTGACCACCAGAAGATCAGGCCCAGCAGCCTGCAGAGGGGTGGAGCCGCCCCTTCCCCCCCGCACCTGCAAGGTAGGCCGACCTGTGACCCACGGGCAGGTCAGATCCAGCAACCTGCGGAGTGACAGAGCTGCCCCACGCGCCTGCTGGGTAGGCGGACCTTCCACCGACCGGCAGAGCAGACCTAGCGGCCCGTCAGCGTGGTAGACAGATCACCCCAATTGGAGGAGGATCACTGCCACTACATGCCCTGCAAGGGAGATTTTTCAACTATACAAGAGCAATATAAATAAATAGAGGAAACATTTCAAAAACACAACAGTTTCACCAAGCAGAAAGAAACGCGAGCAGTATGAAAAGACAAGGAAAGAAAGGACCACAAGCAATGCAGGTCAACTCAACGTTAGAAGAGGTAATAGCTGCAACAGATGGAATGTCAGATAAAGAGTTCAGGATATACATGCTTCAGATGATCTGGAGTCTCAAGGAAGACATGAGACAGCAAAATCAGACAATAAAAGATCACATTGACAAGGAATTACATAAACAAATCCAGGAAGTAAAAGATCAATTTCACAGGGAGATAGAGGTAATAAAAAACAAACAAATAGAAATCCTAGAAATGCAGGAAGCAATAAACCAACTTAAAAACTCAATTGAGAATATTACCAACAGAGTAGATCACTTAGAAGATAGAACATCAGACAATGAAGACAAAGTATTTCAACTTCAAAAGAACATAGACAGTTCAGCAAGTCTGCTAAGAAACCATGAGCAGAACATCCAAGAATTACGGGATAATATTAAAAGACCAAACTTAAGAGTCATTTGGATACAAGAAGGCACAGAGCTCCAAACCAAAGGAATAAACAATCTATTCAGTGAAATAATACGAGAAAACTTCCCAGACTTGAAGAATGAGACAGAATCCCAAATCCTAGAAGCCTACAAGACGCCGAATGTGCAAAATCATAAGAGATCCACACCTAGACACATTATAATGAAGATGTCCAACATACAGAATAAGGAGAGAATTTTAAAAGCTACAAGAGAAAGGAAGCAGATTATATTTAGGGGTAAACCAATCAGGATAACAGCTGATTTCTCAACTCAGACTCTGAAAGCTAGAAGATCCTGGAATAACATATTTCAAACACTAAAAGAAAATGGGTTCCAACCAAGAATCATGTATCCGGCAAAATTAAGCTTCAGGATGGAAGTTGAAATTAAAACATTCCACGATAAACAAAAGTTAAAAGAATTTGCAGCTAGAAAACCATCTCTTCAAAAAATCCTTGGCAGAACATTACAGGAAGAGGAAATGGAAAACAACAATGAAAACCAACAGTGGGAGGTAGGACAGTAAAGGGGGGAAAATAATCAAAGTAGAAAACAAATCAGGTTTAGTAGCATTAATAAACAAATATGGCTAGAAGAACAAACCATATCTCAATAATAACCCTAAATGTTAATGGCTTAAACTCACCAATTAAGAGACACAGGCTAGTTGAATGGATCACAAAACAAGACCCAACAATATGCTGCCTACAGGAGACACATTTGATAGGAAAAGATATACATAGACTGAAGGTGAAAGGTTGGGAAAAATCATATCACTCATATGGACTGCGGAAACAAGCAGGAGTGTCCACACTCATATCAAATAAAATAGATTTCAAGGCAAAATTAATCAAAAGGGATAAAGAGGGACACTACATACTGCTCAAGGGAATCATACACCAACAAGACATAACAATCATAAATATATATGCCCCAAACAACGGTGCTGCTATGTTCATCAAGCAAACTCTTCTCAAGTTCAAGAGTCTAATAGACCACCATACAATAATCATGGGAGACTTCAACACACATCTCTCACCACTGGACAGATCTTCCAAACAAAAGTTGAATAAGGAAACTATAGAACTCAATAACACAATTAACAACCTAGACTTAATTGACATATATAGAATATACCACCCAACATCAAGCAGTTACACTTTTTTTCTCAGCAGCACATGGATCCTTCTCAAAAATAGATCATATATTATGTCACAGGGCAACTACTAGACAATATAAAGGAGTAAAGATAATACCATGCATCTTATCTGATCATAATGGAATGAAACTGAAAATCAACGATAAAAGAAGGAAGGATAAATCATGGATCACTTGGAGAATGAATAATAGGTTACTGAATGATCAATGGGTTTTAGAAGACATCAAGGAGGAAATTAAAAAATTCTTAGAGTTAAATGAAAACACAGACACAACATATCGGAATCTATGGGACACATTGAAAGCAGTTCTAAGAGGAAAACTCATTGCTTGGAGTTCATTCCTTAAAAAAAGAAAAAACCAACAAATAAATGATCTCATACTTCATCTCAAAATCCTAGAAAAAGAAGAGCAAAATAACAGCAAAAGAAGTAGAAAGCAAGAAATAATTAAAATCAGAGCTGAAATTAATGAAATCGAAACAAAAGAAACAATTGAAAAAATTGACAAAACTAAAAGTTGGTTCTTTAAAAAAATAAATAAAATTGACAGACCCTTAGCTATGCTAGCGAAGAGAAGAAGAGAAAGAACTCAAATTACTAGCATACGGGATGAAAAAGGCAATATCACAACAGACACTTCAGAAATACAGAAGATAATCAGAAATTATTTTGAATCCTTATACTCCAATAAAATAGAAGATAGTGAAGGCATCGATAAATTTCTTAAGTCATATAATCTGCCCAGATTGAGTCAGGAGGATATAGACAACCTAAACAGACCAATATCGATTGAGGAAATAGAAGAAACCATCAAAAGATTACCATTTAAGAAAAGCCCAGGACCGGATGGGTATACAGCAGAGTTCTACAAAACCTTTAAAGAGGAACTAATACCAATACTTTTCAAGCTATTTCAGGAAATAGAAAAAGAGGGAGAACTTCCAAATTCATTCTACGAGGCCAACATCACCTTGATTCCGAAATCAGACAAAGACACTTCAAAGAAAGAAAACTACAGACCAATATCTCTAATGAACCTAGATGCAAAAATCCTCAATAAAATTCTGGCAAATCAGATACAAAAACATATCAAAAAAATTGTGCACCATGATCAAGTAGGATTTATCCCTGGTATGCAAGGCTGGTTCAATATATGGAAATCAATAAATGTTATTCACCACATCAATAGACTTAAAAATAAGAACCATATGATCATCTCGATAGATGCGGAAAAAGCATTCGACAAAGTACAACATCCCTTTATGTTCAAAACTCTCGAAAAACTAAGGATAACAGGAACATACCTCAACATTGGAAAAGCAATCTATGCTAAGCCTCAGGCTAGCATCATTCTGAATGGAGAAAAATTGAAGGCATTCCCTCTAAAATCTGGAACAAGACAGAGATGCCCTCTCTCACCACTTCTGTTCAACATAGTTCTCAAAACACTGGCCAGAGCAATTAGATGAAAGAAATGAAAGGCATAAAAATAGGAAAAGAAGAACTTAAATTATCACTATTTGCAGATGACATGATTCTATACCTAGAAGACCCAAAAGGGTCTACAAAGAAACTATTAGAGCTAATAAATGAATTCAGCAAAGTGGCAGGATATAAAATCAACATGCATAAATCAAAGGCATTCCTGTATATCAGTGACAAATCCTCTGAAATGGAAATGAGGACAACCACTCCGTTCACAATATCCTCAAAAATAATAAAATACTTGGGAATCAACCTAACAAAAGAGGTGAAAGACTTATGCAATGAAAACTATAGAACCCTAAAGAGAGAAATTGAAGAAGATCTTAGAAGATGGAAAAATATACCCTGTTCATGGATAGGCAGAACTAACATCATCAAAATGGCGATATTACCAAAAGTTCTCTATAGGTTTAATGCAATGCCAATCAAAATCCCAACGGCATTTCTTGTAGAAATAGAGAAAGCAATCATGAAATTCATATGAAAGAATAAAACACCCAAAATAGCAAAAACAATGCTAAGCAGGAAGTGTGAATCAGGCGGTATAGCGATACCAGATTTCAAACTATACTACAGAGCAATAGTAACAAAAACAGCATGGTACTGGTATCAAAACAGGCGGGTGGACCAATGGTACAGAATAGAGGACACAGAAACCAACCCACAAAACTACAACTTTCTTATATTTGATAAAGGGGCTAAAAGCATACAATGGAGGAAGGATAGTATCTTCAACAAATGGTGCTGGGAAAACTGGAAATCCATATGCAACAAAATGAAACTGAATCCCTTTTTCTCGCCATGCACAAAAGTTAACTCAAAATGGATCAAGGAGCTTGATATCAAATCAGAGACACGGCATCTGATAGAAGAAAAAGTTGGCTACGACCTACATACTATGGGGTCGGGCTCCAAATTCCTCAATAGGACACCCATAGCACAAGAGTTAACATCTAGAATCAACAAATGGGACTTACTCAAACTAAAAAGTTTTTTCGCAGCAAAAGAAACAATAAGAGAGGTAAATAGGGAGCCTACATCATGGGAACAAATCTTTACTCCTCACACTTCAGATAGAGCCCTAATATCCAGAATATATAAAGAACTCAAAAAATTAGACAATAAGATAACAAATA
Source organism: Ictidomys tridecemlineatus (assembly GCF_052094955.1). Taxonomy (NCBI): domain Eukaryota; kingdom Metazoa; phylum Chordata; class Mammalia; order Rodentia; family Sciuridae; genus Ictidomys; species Ictidomys tridecemlineatus. The sequence continues at coordinate 40,226,253 of NC_135478.1, read as the reverse complement.
ACCCAATCAACAAATGGGCCAAGGACCTGAGCAGACACTTCTCAGAGGAGGACATACAATCAAGCAACAAGTACATGGAAAAATGCTCACCATCTCTAGCAGTCAGAGAAATGCAAATCAAAACCACCCTAAGATACCATCTCACTCCAGTAAGATTGGCAGCCATTATGAAGTCAAACAACAACAAGTGCTGGCGAGGATGTGGGGAAAAGGGTACACTTATACATTGTTGGTGGGACTGCAAATTGGTGCAGCCAACTTGGAAAGCAGTATGGAGATTTCTTGGAAAGCTGGGAATGGAACCACCATTTGACCCAGCTATTCCCCTTCTCGGTCTATTCCCTAAAGACCTAAAAAGAGCATGCTACAGGGACACTGCTACATCGATGTTCATAGCAGCACAATTCACAATAGCAAGACTGTGGAACCAACCTAGATGCCCTTCAATAGACGAATGGATAAAAAAAATGTGGCATTTATACACAATGGAGTATTACTCTGCATAAAAAATGACAAAATTATAGAATTTGGAGGGAAATGGATGGCATTAGAGCAGATTCTGCTAAGTGAAGCTAGCCAAGCCCTAAAAAACAAATGCCAAATGTCTTCTTTGATACAAAGAGAGTAACTAAGAACAGACTAGGGAAGAAGAGCACGAGAAGACCAACATTAAACAAGGATGAGAGGTGGGAGGGAAAGGGAGAGAGAAGGGAAATTGCATGGAAATAGAAGGAGACCCTCAGGGTTATACAAAATTACATACAAGAGGAAGTGAGGGGAAAGGGAAAAAATAATACAAGGGGGAGGTATGAATTACAGTAGAGGGGGTAGAGAGAGAAGAGAGGAGGGGAGGGAAGGGGAGGGGGGATAGTAGAGGATAGGAAAGGCAGCAGAATACAACAGACATGAGTATGTCAATATGTAAATCAATGGAAGTGTAACTGATGTGATTCTGCAAGCTGTATACGGGGTAAAAATGGGAGTTCATAACCCACTTGAATCAAAATGTGAAATATGATATATCAAGAACTATGTAATGTTTTGAACAACCAACAATAAAAAAAAATTTAAAAAAAGAATCTATTTGTTGATGGATATCAGTAATCAATGATATAATCAGTCAATAATCTGGTTTGTAGAAATCTGATCAATGACTAATCTATGGCAGTTCTCAAAGAACCATGGGCTTGTTTGTATCAAAACCATAAATGTGCCTTGTGTTCTAGTCTAGATTTTATCTGACTCTAAAGATTTTCCTTGCAGAGCTACAAAAAAAGCAATGTAAGTTCCACCCAAATTTAAATGGAGTGTGTGACACTCAAACTTTAGATTTAGAAAGAAAACAAGACCCTGAACAGAGAGGGAATGATGTACACATTAGCAGTGAGAATTTTTAGTCTGTTTTACCTTGAAGGCTTCTTATCAACATTACTTTTATAATTTTTCTAATGCTAAAGAAATGCACTTGAAAAATATACCATCTGTGCTTTGTCTGATTAGCCAGTCCAAATGGAATGGATGTCAACTCTCTGAGTCCTTTTATTTTTATGAAAATAAAAAGGAGCTTCACTTCTAACTCTGCTTTATGAGTGAATCAATGAGAAGTCATCTACTGCATAATCTTCCTCCTAGAAAGTGATAAATATTTACAGTATATAATGAGATTTCATGTCAAAAATTGATGATATTTATTGTGTTTTAATAAAAGCAGATTTGAAAACATTAGTTTTATTAAACAAAAAACAGAATATTGTTTTAAAAATTGCCATTTTCATATTTGCTTTTCCTGTGGAGACCTTATATACAAAGGCAGATTTTTAGCTAACTATATTACTATGGAAATCAGCTCCTACTGAATAGAAATAGTACAAAATAATGAAAACACTAATACATCTTTACACATTGTATTATTCATCTATCAATTACTTTCACTTTTGTGGGGCTCAGTCTTCTAGGTTCAGCTGTTTAACAGTCATATATTTTCCATTATTTATTCTCAATTTCTTTTCTCAATCTTGATCCTAAGAATTAACTAAAAAGAATATTTAAAAGGTCATGCTGTCCTTTCCTGCACAAATCTGGGAGATAAGGCTGTTACTAACACATTTTCTAATTTTTTAAGTAAATGTTAAGGGGAACATTTGGTTCTCATATGAAAAGATTTTCACAAACAGGTCAAATATGTTACAGGTAGTGGAAACACAGATTTTCCTTTATGGCCTTGCAGGTCCTCTGACTTCTGAAACAGTGGGTTCAGAGGATACTCTCTTCAGACTGGCTTTTAGAAGCCAGTATCCCTCCTACAATGGAAAGGGTTTCTAGAGATGAATCTGCAGAAAGTAGTGCTTCCTCCAACCAATAATGAAAAGAGGTGATTGCAAGTGATTCTCTTTGTGTCTGAGATTAAGGCTCTAATGCCTTTCAGCCTATGGCATAAAATAATAGAGATCCTTGGTGACCACAGCAAATAGAAAACTGTAGGCCCATGTAGATTTGAAGATTCTCATTAATATAAGAATGTGCTGTCCAGGGTTGGGGATGACATATCTGTGTGTTAAATTCAGCCAGTGGCATCCCAGATTTGGGCCTCTGAACTACACAATAACATGTCAACACTTTTAGGACTAAGTTGGTCCTTTCCTCTTTCATGTTCATCTATTAGTTTTCATGCTACATTGCTTGATATATTCTGCACATTTGCCATCAGAATTTTGGTGATTGTTATGGTTAATACTATTACTGTTTTTAAAAAATAGAAAAATTCATTCCTGTGGTTCAAAAACAATAAGAAAATACAAAATGATACGCATCGAAAAGCCTTGCTCCATTCTTGCCTTTATTAGCCCTGTTCCACCCACCTCCTTTTCCTGATAAGTATCTTGTTAGTGGCTTTTGTGTTTCTACTAATATTATTATTTGTATGCAAGTGAAACAAATATACACACACAAATTTGTCTCCAGTTATCAACAACACATTGCATAGTGAACATACTTTTTTCACATTAAAACAAGTTGTTTGAAAGCCATTTTTTACTTAAATAATTACGTGAATATATAAACTATATAAATAGATACACAGGTACATAGTATACTTTATTTTACTATCCTAATGATGGTATATATCTAAGTTATTTTATATCATAAACACCACTGTATACATTATTTTGCTCTTGAATATGTACGTGTGTGATAAACAGCAAAAAGCAATGACTTGATCAAAGGGTAAATGTATTTAGAGTCTGAACAAATATTGTCAAATTATATTTAGAAACCATATTAGTTTGAATCAGTATCCATTCTCACGATATCCAGTGCCACTATCTTTACAAATAAGAGGTCCTATCAAACTTTTAGGTTTTTACTAATATTGGTTAAAATTTTTATGTTCTAGGATAATCTCAATGTATATTTTTAATATTATAAGGGAGGTTGAGTACTTTTTCATATGTTTAAGGCCACTGATATTTGTTTTCCCATGAAATATCTGTGCAAATCATCAACTAATTTTTCCATAGGATACTGATCTTATCCTCAGTTTCTAATTCAATATAAATTAGAAGTAGTAGCTCTTTTCTGGTACAATCAGATATAAATCTAAGTTCCACTTTGTTATCTTCTCTTGTTGCTGGTGGTGATTTCATTTTTTATGCATAGGGTTTTTTATGTAATTAAATTTATCATCCTTTCCTTTTATTCTGTCTAGATTTTAAGTACTAGGTCTTCCTCTCTCAAGGATAGAAGGAATCGATTTACATTTTCTTCCAATATTTTTCTTATTTCATATTTTTGCATCTAAATTTTATTCTTTTTGAATTATTATGGTACATAACGTGACATATGGATGAAACTTTAAGGAAGAATTAATCTATATCTCAGAGATTTAATATACCATCTTTATTAGGGAATGAACTTGTATATATACTTGGATCTATTTATAGAATTCTATTCAATTAGTTTATTTTTTATTTACTCATAAAGACCATACTATAATAATGATGTTTCAATATATGGAAGAGTTTAGTCAACCCCCAATTCTCTTTCTTATTATTTTATATATTTGTTTTATTTCCATATGAAATTTATTGACTTTTTAACTTAGCTTTTTTAATTAATATTTTTGTTGTGATTACAAAAATTAATTAATTAATGTGGGAAGAAAAGATATTTTGTGAAGTAGAGGATGCCAAAAAGAACATGGTCTTTCTTTCCATTTTTTCAAGCTTGTATGTGTATATATGTGTCCTTTAAGAAATTTTAAATATATACTTCATATGTACATTGCATATTTCTTATTATATCTATTTTGGTTATTACATCTTATTATTTTTTCTTTAGCAAATAAGGTCTTTTATAAGTAAAATATTCTTTGGGTGCTGAACATAGATGGAGATACAAATGGAAGTTTACCATGTTAAGGAAATCTGTACTTGTTTTCATCTTTTTATGGATTTTTAATCCAAAATGAACATTGAACTTTATCAAATGTCTTTTAGAGACTTAGATATGATTTTCCTTGATGTATTAATCCAATTAAATACACTTATAAATACTTTATTAAGGAACCATCTTTGCATTTGGAGGAATTGAACCTAGTTGTGTTTCTAATACATTTTTTAAAATTTAAAAACAGCAGTGTTTCCATTTGATTTTATTATTGATTATAGATTCATTTATCATGGATTTTAAGTGTTATGCTAAACAAATGCAAATAATATTAATCAAAAAATCAGAAAATATCCAGTCAGATCATTACCAATTGATGAATTTATGAGGTAATTAAATCACTTTTGGAAATTTTATTTCATAATTATTTTCCAGATCTTTTATTTGCTATAATAAAATTTTTAATTAATTTATGAAAAATTTTAAGCTTTTTGGTCAAAACTTTAAATTATTAATATTATTGAGGACTCAAATATATTTTAAGTGGGCTATATTTATTAATATTGACCATATTATAAATTAAAATTATTTTATAAAATGTCATTATTTGTTAAATGAATACCATGTATTTTTTTCTTTTTTCTTTTTTATTAGATGGTAGAATGAGATGAACATAATTACCCTAGGTACATTTATGACTGCACATGTAGTGTGACTCTACATCATGTACAACCAAAGAAATGAAAAGTTGTACTCCATGGATTTATGTACAATGAATGGCATACATTCTGTTATCATATATTCAGAAAAAGTTAAAAAAAAATACTAATGTTTTATTTAGAATTGTTACATTGATAAAAATAAGTAACATTTTTCTTTTAAAAATTTTTATTTGTTTTAATTAGTTATACATGACAGTAAAATGCATTTATGCACTTTGATATATAATACATAGATGGGAGATATTTGTTTTAGTAAAATGCATTTATGCACTTGATATATCATACATAGATGGAAGATATTTGATGGGATATAATTTCTCGATTTTCTGAGTGTACATGTTGCAGAATCATTGGTCATGTAGTCACATATATACATTCAGTAATAATGTCTGCTTCATTCTACTATCTTTCTTTTTGTGAAATATTTGTTAGCTTTTAGTATTATATTGATTTGAACAAATAATTCGAAAGTAGATTTTTTTCTAATGTTTGGAAAACTTTACATGATATCAAATTATTTATTCATAAAGGTTACATAGAATTCCTTTTGTAAACACATCTCTGGTGTTTTCTGGGAGTTGGCTAACTTTCTTTCTTACATAGAATCTGTTTAAATTTTCTATTTTATCTGAGATAAGTTTTAGAATATTTTGCATTCCTAGACATTAAAACATTTCATCCAAATTTTCAAATGTATTCAAATATTAGTAAAATTTTACTGTTTTAAATTTTTTTCTATTTCTGTAAATAGTCCCCCTTTAATATTTCTTACTTTTGCTATTGAGTGCTCTTCTTCTTTCCATCTCTTTTTCTTGATCAGATTAATAGTTTATTGAATTTTTCAAAATAAAATATACAGATAAAATCAATATAAATTTAAAACTATAAAACTTATAAATAAAGTAACCTTTACTCACTTTCCTAGTTCATAAATTGGTGTTGTACTTGCAAACAACCATAAGATCTCTAGGGCTCTCTTTCCTCTTGGACTGTGATGTTGCCTGGGAAAGTTTTTCTTCTGACTTTGGTGGCAGGAGCAGGTTTGTTTTTTGTGTTATCAGTTGACTCACCTGCTTTAGGTTTCCCATTCTCTTCCTACAATCAGCAGGCTGCTTGTGCATGTTATTCTCTTGACAATGGCAGAAGCTCAAGAGGGCTTGCTCAACTGCACAAACACATGATAGGCCTCTACTACATTATATCTGCTGGCATTCCATCGACCAAAGAAGTCCATATGGCCAAGCCAAAATCAAGGGCATAGGACGTGCCCAAGGAGACTTGAAAAAATGAGACCATTAGTCAGTCTGCCAGTTGTTCTCTGCTTCTCTTCAGTCTGTTTCATCTTCTATTTACCAAATTGTTGAGTTGGTTATCTATTTGCATCTCTTTTTATTTATGTTTTTAAGATCATGCACTCTCCCCTAGATCCTGTTTCCATTACATCCCATAGATTCTAAAGAGTTTTTGCTATATTTTTCCTATTTCATTTTTAATTTCCTCTTCAACCTAGATTTTAAGAAAATTTTTTATAAATTCCAGGTGGAAGTATCTTTTATGGTCTAGTTTTATTGCCTAGTGATTAGAAAAGCTTGCATCTATTGTTCTAATTCATTTTAAATTGAGAGTAGATTAAGGATTTTCTTCTGGCCTAATATGTGATCAAGTTTTACTAAATATTTAAAGGTTAATTTGAAATCAGTAAGAAGAAGAATTATCTCATCAATTAGTTCTATATTATTATATTTTCTGTGGTTCAAATAAATATATCCCCCCCAAAGTTTATATGTTGGAAACTTGATCCCCAATTTATATCTCAGTGGTATTTGGAATTGGGGTCCTTGAGAAGAAGTTAGGGTTACATGACAACTGAGGGATTTATAGCTGGCTCACTGAATTTTCCATGTTAATAACTTAATTCTTCAGTCCATAATTACATACTTCTCTTTCTTTTAAAATAGAAAATGTTTTCACCTCTCCAAATCTGTTTTTGTTTATAAAATGGAAATTATTATGCTTATTTGTAGGTGTCATATCTATGATTCTATCATGAGAATATCTTGAGATTAGATACATAATTTATGTAGCAATATCAGTTATAATAAAGTGTATACAATACACAGTAATTTCCATGACTATAGCAACTTTAGTAAATAGGTCTGAAAAAGCTTCCAAAAATACAAGTTAAATGCTAGGAATTGGGAGTTTTCCCAGGACCATGAGATGTTGCCCTTCTTACCCTGTCTCTGAGTATGTGTTCAGGAACTACATATTCCTGCAATTTCAGCTTCTAGAGGTGCTCACCAATCTCCACTTTGCCAATCAGCTGCCATTTTAATAATATCATTAGTTTCCTCTGATGAAGGAGTTAGGGTTATGGTGTTTGTATAACTAGAAACTATAAAACTATAGTATGCCTTTTGGTTCAATGGCAGAAGACAGATTAATAACTGTGATGCATTCTGACTTGCAGCCCCCTACTCTCTAACCCCCCCACTGGGGAATTCCCTACCCTTCTCAAAGGTGGATCTACTTCATCTTGATCTCACTCTTATTTTTGTATCTAATCTTCAGAAAGAAAAATTGTTGGTAGGTTGTCTTATTTGTGTTATAAAAGTTTATTTTCAGCAGGATTCCAGGAGGGAAGAAAGGAATCCTGAAATCTGTATGAGGTTCCTCTCTGATCCTCTTTGGGTGAGTACCCTCATACCTCTGTGGCTTTTTAACATCCATCATGGTAGCAGATCACTGTAACTCATTTGGCCCAACTAGCTGAGAGAGCCATCTGCTGCCAAGGAACCCAATTCAGAACTGTCCAATCAGGGAGCCAAAAAAAAAAAAATACATCTCTGAATCACAGGACAGAAGGATAGCTGCTATCATCTGCTGGTATTTTTTTTCTTTAAATAAGGTTTTCCCTTCAAGCAGGTGGAAGGATGCACCTTAAAAGGCCTCTGTGATTGGCTCCCAGCCAGTCTTCTGCATTTTTCACAGCTGGCATCAAGATAAACTAATTTTTTTTTACTGAATTGACCCCTATTACTTTCATTTTCACTAGCTCGCAACCAATTGATGGGATACAATTTAATACAATGCAATTAATGTTATAGCATCTTTCACACCAAAGCATCAAAAAGTGAGTTAAAACTGAAACACCAACCAATGGGAGTGAGGGGACAGAGATAGGAAAGGTAGAAGCCAACATAACCCTATGAGAAAATAGAATGCTAAAAAACATAACAATGTATTCTGCCTAGTCTGAGGGAGGAAAACAAGATAGACAACAAATGGTTAATATTTATTTCCCTGAAATGATTTGAAGAATTAAGAAAACTTTCCAAAGAAGATGTCATGAAGAAAAGAGGACACCAAACTGATGAGGAAGAGGAGGACTCTGTCAAGCAGAGGGGAATTATAAGCAGGAGCAGAGGACTGAGAATAAAAGTATTTATAGCCCCTCATGACCTGACACCTGCCCTTTGTCCCTGGTCATTTTCCACCACCGCCTACCTCCTGAACTCTTTATTTGTTCATTTAATTTTCTACCAGTCTTTGAATATGAAGTCAGACTTATGGATTTATTCAATGCATTACAATCCACATTTAGCATTATTTATGCTTATGGCCAGACCATACCAAATTTTTAACCTTGGTAGACCTGATGGCTTCTATGTCCCTTTGACATATCTCCAACATTCTTTGAACACTTACTTACAAGAACTAATCTTTCTTCTAAGGAGTTATGTTACTTTTGAGTGGAGAATGGTATTTAGGAGCCAATGTCTAAGGACCAACTATGCTCATGATACTAGCATTTCCATGTTTACTAGACTGTCTCAGTGTTCAGAACTAGGAAGAATGACTAAACTGAAAATTCACACACACACACACACACACACACATTCATATACAAACATACACACACTTATCTGTACTTATTCACATATTAAAACAATGAATTTACCTAATAATTCAAATTCCAGTACCCTGGGTTTATTCTAGCTATCCACCTTTTATGTGTATAATATTCTTCTCCTCAGAGAAAAATCTGCAATGCATTACCATTAGTATAGCTCCAGGTTCAATCACAGTAAACACTGTGATTTCAGAATTGTTTGTCCATTCCTTGTGAAAAATCAAGCCTACAAAAGAGGTTAATAATTGAGAGTAAAATTACATACAAATAAGAATGAAACTTGTATACAATAAAACATGAATCTTAAATATACAATTCAATGAATTTTGATAAATGTCTGTAAAAGTCTCATCATTGTAGAAAGTTCTTTCTTGGCTCTTCCTGATAAATCTCCTTACCCAGTAGGTTAAGTTTTTCTTTTAGGAGGATCCAAGATGGCAGGTCAGAGGGAGGCAGCATTCTGTGTTGCTTTGTGACCTGGGATTCAAGAAGTGAGAATACTGCTTCTCTGAGAGCGATATTCCTGCTTCTGCACAGGAATCACAGCCACTGTGCCCTTGCACAGCTCCAGGCCTCAGTGTCAGAGTATGTCTCCCAACTACTCACCCAAACAGGACTACTGTGAGCTCCAGTAGGTGGTGAGAGGGACCAGTGGTCAGAGGGACCCTCACAAAACATTCGGCCACCCACCCGAGCAGAAATCCTGGACACAGCGCCCACATAGGACACCTGGCAGCTACCCACACACAGGATCTCCAGCCACCACTCCTGAGTGGACCTACATCAACCAACATGGGGCTCCCCAGGTCGCCTCTATCTTGAGACTGTACAGCAACAGAGATATTCCCCTATTCTCTGTAGCCTACCTGTACTGGAGAACTACACCCAGGCTCTGAAGATAGCCACAGCCACTTTTCATGCCACAGACCTAGTCTCTGAACTCATCATCCAACACCATCACCCGGCTCACCCCAGCACACCCAACACCCCATTGCTGAAAGCAAATACCTCCATCTTGGGTCACCTTCATTACAATCTTTAGTGGGGTCAACTCCCAGTTTGGAACTCTGGCTGGGCAGGTACCCAGTTTCTAACTCCCCCCTCTCTCCAGTAGCCGCTAACCCCCACATAGTAACTGCCCAATGAAAAAACAGCTCTCAGTGGGGTTGGTGTGGAGCACACCCAAAGCGCCACACACACAAGAGCCCCAGAGAGAAAGGTCCCTCATTGGGAAGCAGTAAGGGAGAGGGTAAGAGTGATACAGTTTAGAGACTAACAGAGACCAGGGACTGGGAGGTCTTCAGGCAAGATAAGGAGATAAGACCAGGTGCTCACATCACAGGAGCAGGCCCAAAAAAAAGATCCCTGAGGTGCAGTCTCCCTTTGGGAACTGGCAGGTACCATAGCCTACTTTCAGGTGCCCTCTACCCAGGAACACCCTCCCTCCCTGGTTACCTTTACCATCCTGAAGGCAAAATACCAGCTAACAACAGATGACCCCACCTATTGGAAGAGAAGGGAAGCAGGAACGATATTGATCTCCAACCAAAACAAGCCTTGTTTTTTCCTTCAAGACTTTTCTTTTTTTCTTTCTTCTCTCCCTCTATTCTCCTGTCCTCACATCCCCAACATATGTGAAACCAAATACTTTGCATGAATTAGGATATTGAGATTTGAGACAATGAAATAATACATTACAGTTGTGTTATATATTCTTTTTTTGTTTTTGTTTTTTTCCAATTTTTACTATTTTAACATTTTTTATTTTTCTTAATATATATGTGTATTTGTTTTATGTTTTATGTCTTCCCTCTTATTTGTCTACTCAAAATTACTTCCTCTCTATTCTGCTACTAATCTTCTTTAGATTTCTTTTTCACATTTCCTAAGATATAACACTCTATAGATCCTCACCTTCTTAGCTCCTCAGCATATTTTCCCACACCTCACCCCCAGTTCTTTGTCTACCATCAGAAACTTTTACAAACCTACTGATTATATTGTAGATAATAATTGTATCCACCATTTCTGTACATTGTGACCAAACTGTAAGTATCTATTAGCAACTATTTGTTTTTAGGTGGTATTTGTTTATATTGGGATCTGTTAACATTGTCCTAACCCTCAAAGGAGAGGTATTAGAACCTTACAGAGGCACTATAAGCCTATAGGGTAGAAATGGTAATGCTCAAATCCACAGTGCTAGAACAGAAGACACGTGATTAATGTGAAAAGACAAGGGAAGAAAGTGCCCCAAACAAATCAAGATACCACATTATTGAAATCCATAGCCAGTGCAGAAGGTGAAATGACAGAGAAGGGCTGCAGGATATACATAATTAAAATGTTCTGTGAATTAAAGGATGATACAAGGGGGGAAATACAGGCAGCAAAAGATCATTTTGACAAAGAGCTACATAAACAAATACAGGAAGCAAAAGATTACTTCAATAGGGAGATAGAGGTTCTAAAGAAAAACCAAACAGAAGTCATTGGAATTAAAGAAACAATAAACCAAATTAAAAGTTCAATTGAAAGCATCACCAACAGATAGACCACTTGGAAGACAGGACCTCAGACAATGAAAACAAAATATATAATCTTGAAAAATATGTAGACCACACAATAAAAATGGTTAAAAAAAACATGAGCAGAACATTCAATAAATATGGGATAGCATAAAAAGACCAAATTTAAGAGTTATTGGGATAGAGAAAGGCATAGATTTCCAAATCAAAGAAATGAACAGTCTATTCAATGAAATAATATCAGAAAATTTTCCAAACATGAAGAACAAGTTGGAAAACCAAATTCAAGAGGCTTACCGGATACCAAATGTACAAAATCACAACAGATCCACACCAAGGCACATTATACTGAAAATGCCCAACATACATAATAAGGAGAGAATATTAAAAGCCACAAGAGAAAGGAATCAGATTACATATAGGGGGAAACCAATTAGGTTATGGGCAGATTTTTCAACCCACACCCTGAAAGCTAGAAGATCCTGGAACAACATCTATCAAGCTTTGAAAGAAAATGGATACAAGCCAAGAATCTTGTATCCAGCAAAATTAAGCTTTAGAGTTTATGATGAAACAAACACCATCCATGATAAACAAAAGAACTTACAGCTAGAAAATCTGCACTACAGAATAACCTTGGCAAGATATTCTATAAAGAGAAAATGAAAAACAACAATGAAAATCAGCAGAGGGAGGTATTACATTAAAGGAAAAACTAAGCAAAGGAGAAACCAAGTCAAGTTAAATAACAAAAATGTCTGGGAATACAAATCATGTCTCAATAATAACCCTGAATATTAATGTCCTAAACTCACCAATCAAAAGACATAGGCTAGGTGATTGGATTAAAAAAAAAAGACCCAACAGTATGCTTCCTCTAAGAGACTTATTTCATAGGAAAAGACATACACAGACTGAAGGTGAAATGTTAGGAAAAATTATACCACTCACATGGACTGCAGAAGCAAGCAGGGGTTTCTATCCTCATATCAAATAAAGTACACCTTAAGCTAAAGTTAATCAAAAGATATAAAGAAGGACATTTCATACTGTTCAAGAGAAATATACACCAACAAGGCATAACAGTTATAAATATATATGCCCCAAATAATGGAACATCTACATTCATCAAACAAACTCTTCTCAAGTTCAAGAATCATTGACCACAACACAATAATTCTGGGTGACTTTAACATACCTATTTCACCACAGGATAGATCTTCCAAACAAAAGCTTAACAAAGAACTCAATAATACAATCAATAACTTAGACTTAACTGACATATATAGAATATTTCTTCTTCAATGAGCAAATACATTTTCTTCTCAGCAGCACATGGATCTTTCTCTAAAATAGACCATATGTTATGCAAAAAATCAACTCTAAACAAATACAAAAAAAGTAGGGATTCTACCCTGCATTCTATCAGACCACAATGGAATGAAATTAGTAATCAACGATAAAATAAAAATTACTCCAGCACCTAGAGACTAAATAATATGCTACTGAATAAATAATGGGTTGTAAAGGACATCAAAGAGGAGATTAAAAAATTCTTAGAGGTAAATTAGAACACTGATACAACATATTGAAATCTCTGGGACACTATGAAGGCAGTATCAAGGGGAAAGTTCATTGCATGGAGTTAATTCCTTAAAAGAAGTAAAAGTCAACAAATATGACTTAATATTACATTTCAAAGCCCTAGAAAAAGAAGACCAAACCAAACTGAAAGCAGTAGAAGACAAGAAATAATTAAAATCAGAACTAAAATCAATGAAATCAAAACAGAAGAAACAATTTAAAAAGTTGACAAAATAAAAAGTTGGTTCTTTGAAAAAATAAATAAAATTGACAGATCCTTAGCCATGCTAACAAAGAAAAGGAGAGAGAAAACTCAAATTACTAACATATGTGATAAAAAAGGAAATATCACAACAGACACTACAGTAATACAGAAGATAATTAGAAATTATTTTTAAAACTTGTACTCCAATAAAATAGAGAATATCAAAGGCATCACCAAATTTCGAGTCATATGATTTGCCCAAATTGAATCAGGATGATATACACAATTTAAACAGATCAATTTCAAGCAATGAAATAGAAAATGCCATCAGAAACCTACCAACCAAGTAAATCCCAGGACCAAATGGATACACAGCTGAGTTCTACAAGACCTTTAAAGAAAAACTAATACTATCTCTTCAAATTATTTCGTGAAACAGAAAAAGAGGGAGCACTCTCAAAATCATTCTATGAGGCCAATATCATCCTGATTCCAAAACTAGGCAATGACACATCAAAGAAAGAAAACTTCAAACCAATATATCTAATAAAAATAGATACAAAAATTCTCAATAAAATTCTGGCAAATCGAATACAAAAACATCAAAAATATAGTACACCACGATCAACTGGGATTCATCCCAGGGATGCAAGGTTGGTTCAACATACAAAAATCAATAAATGTAATTCATCAATCAATAAACCTAAAGATAAAAATCAGATGAGCATCTCAATAGATGCAGAAAAAGCATTCGACAAAATACATCACCCATTCATGTTCAAAACACTAGAAAAACTAGGGATAACAGGAACATATCTCAATATCATAAAATCTATGTATGCTAAGCCCCAGGCTAGCATCATTCTAAGTGAAGAAAAGTTGAAAATATTCCTTCTAAAAATTGGAACAAGACAGGGATGCCCTCTTTCACCACTTCTATTTAACATAGGTCTTGAAACAATGGCCAGAGCAATTAGACAGATGAAGAAAATTAAAGGGATACAGACAGAAAAAGAAGAACTCAAATTAGCACTATTTGCTGATGATATGATTCTCTACCTAGAACAAGCAAAAAAAATCCATCAGAAAACTTCTATAACTAGTAAATAAATTCAGCAAAGTAGCAGGACACAAAATCAACACCCATAAATCAAAGGCATTTCTGTATATCAGTGACAAATCCTCTGAAAGGGAATCAAGGAAAAGTACCCCGTTAACAATAGCTTCAAAAATAAAATAAAATACTGGGGAATCAACCTAGTGAAAGACCTCTACAACAAAAACTACAGAACATTAAAGAAAGAAATTAAAGAAGACCTTAGTAGATGGAAAGATCTCCCTTGTTCTTGGATAGACAGAATTAATATTGTCAAAATGACCCATACTACCAAAAGCACTATACAGACTTAATGCAATTACAATCAATATCCCAATGACATTCCTCATAGAAATAGAAAAAGCAATCATGAAATTCATCTGGAAAAAATAAGAGACCTAGAATAGCTAAAGCAATCCTTTGTAGGAAGAGTGAAGCAGGTGGCATCACTATACCAGACCTTAAACTATACAGCAGAGCAATAGTAACAAAAACAGCATGGTAGTGGAATAACAAAACAGACTGGTAGACCAATGGTACAGAATAGAGGACACAGAAACTAACCCACAAAACTACAATTATCTTAAACAAAGTTGCCAAGAACATGCATTGGAGAAAAGATAGCTTCTTCAACAAACGGTGCTGAGAAAACTGGAAATCCATATGCAACAAAATGAAATTAAACCCCTATCTTTCACTATGCACAAAACTCAACTCAAAGTGGATCAAGGACCTAAGAATTAAACCAGAGACACTATGCCTATTAGAAGAAAAAGTAGGCCCAAATCTCCATCATGTCAGATTAGGCCCCAACTTCCTTAATAAGATTCCTATAGCACAAGAATTAAAATCAAGAATCAATAAATGGGATTAATTTAAACTTAAAAGCTTCTTCTCAGCAAAAGAAATAATCAGTGAGGTGAATAGAGAGCCTACATGTTGGGAGCAAATTTTTACCATTCACATATCAGATAGAGCACTAATCTCTAGAGTATATAAAGAACTCAAAAAACTAAACACCAAAAATCAAATAGCCCAATCAATAAATGGGCTAAGGAACTGAGGAGATACTTCTTGGAAGAGGATATACAATCAATCAACAAACATAGGAAAAAATGTTCAACATCTCTACCAATTAGAGAAATGCAAATCAAAACTACTCTAAGATTTCATCTCACTCCAATCAGAATGGAAGCTATTAAGAATACAAACAACAATAAGTGTTGGCAAGGATGTGGGAAAAAAGGCACACTCATACATTGCTGGTAGAACTGCAAATTGGAGCAGCCAATAGGGAAGGCAGTATGGAGATTCCTTGGAAAGCTGGGAATGGAACCACCATTTGATCCAGCTATCCCATTCTTCTTCAGTCAATACCCAAAGGACTTAAAAACATCATACTACAGGGACACAGTCACATCAACGTTTATAGTAGCTCAATTCACAATAGCTAAACTGTGGAACCAACCTAGATGCCTTTCAGTAGATGAATGGATAAAGAAAATGTGGTATATATAAACATTGGAGTATTACTCAGCAATAAAAGAGACTAAAATCGTAAATTTTTGGAATAAAATTGTAAATGGATGAAGTTAGAGAAGATAATGCTAAGTAAAGCTAGTCAATCCCAGCAAAACAAATGCCGAATGTTTTCTCTGATATAAGGAGACTGATTCATAATGGGGTTGGGATGAGGAGTATGGGAGGATTAGACGAACTCTAGATAGGGCAAAGAGGTGGGAAGGGATGGGAGGATGCATGGGGTTAAAAAAGATGGTGGAATGAGATAGTTATCATTACCCTAAGTACATGTATGAAGACATGAATTGGTGTGAATATACTTTGTATACAACCTGAGATATTAAAAATTGTGCTCTATATGTGTAATATGAATTGTAATGCATTCTGCTGTCATTTATAACAAATTAGAATAAAAAATTTAAAATTAAAAAAAGTTTCTTCTTTTAGAAATGCGTGCATATGAAACCATAGAGTGTGAACTCTTCTGTGTCTGACTTTATTTGCTTGGTATTGTCTGAAAGATTCATTCATCTTGTATTGGCCAATAGTTGTTCATTTTTATTTTTTAGTATTATTCCATTGCATGACTACCTCAAAATTATTTACCTTGTCTTTTGTTGATAAGTGTTTGGTTGTTTCCTATATTGAACTATTATTAGTAAAACTGCAAAGAATGCTTTTCATAACGTCTTGGGTTAAAATGCATTCACCTTTGTTTTGGGTAAATCTCTAGGACTGGATTTGGTAGATCATAAGGAGGATGTATGCTCAAATAAAAAAAGGTTTTTTTACAAGATGTATTTTACTGTTTTAACTCCATCACAAATGTAGAATTACAATTATTCCATATCCATGACAACATTTATTATTGGTCTTTTGGGGTTTAACTATTATGCTAAGCATGGAGTAGTCTCCTTATGATTTGATTGCATTTTCTAGCTAATTAATGGTGGTGAATTATTTTTCATTTACTTATTGGCCACATATATTTCTTCCTTTGGGAAGTCTCTAATCAGGTCTTTTTACATTGAAGTGCCTACTGTTTATTATTAAACTGTGGGATAGAAGATTTTCATCTTTTGTCAGGTATATGATTTGCAAATAATTTCTCTTAGTTTGCCCTCAGGTCATAAAGTTTTTTTAGGGTTTCTTCCAGAAATTTTATAAGTTAAGTTTTTAAAATTATGTCTATGATTCATCTCAAATTAGTTTTTGCATGCTGCATGAAAAAGAGGCCAAATTTTATTTTTTAGGTTTTATCCAGTTATTTTAGTAGCATTTATTGAAGTCCTTCCTTCAGTGCTATTATCAAATAGATTGACTATATAATTCTGGGTTTATTTCTGGACTATGTATTGTTTTATTTAATAATCTCTTTAGATACCATACTGTCTTGATATTGTAGCTTCATAGTAAATTTTGAAGTCGGGGAATATAAGCCTTCTTATATTATTTTCCTTTTTAATTGTTTTGGCTATTCTAGATTACTTGCACTTCCATATAAACATTAAATAAACTCATAAATTTTAAAAATAAAAATACTGAAATTATTATTGATCTTATATTGAATCTGCATGACAACTTGGCGAGAATTGACATCTTAACAATAATAAACTTTCTAATCCATGAACATGGTTCATGGTTCATCCCCCTATTTATTTAGAATTTCTTTCACTTCTCTTATTAATTTTTTGCAGATTTTGTAGAGAGATTCTGTGTGTACTGTTCAATTTACCCTTAGAATTTTATTCACTTGATACTGTAAAAGGATTTTTAAAAATTATTTTTCCAATTCTTTGATCTTAATATATAGAAGTATAACTAATTGATGTAAGATAATTTTTATACTGTGACCTTGCTTAATTCACTATTTGGTCTAGCAGATGTTTTGTATATTCTTTAGGATTCACTAATAATTATGCCTTATGCAAATTCTCATTGTTTTAATTCTTACTTTCTAATCTTTGTATCTGTGTTAGGGGATCAGAATGAACAGAATGCATAGGTAATATAAGAAGGGACTTATTAGACTGGCTTACATAATAGGAGACCAGATAGTTCTAGCATGACTGTCTGTAAGCTAGAAAACTTGGGAAAGTAATAGCTACTTGGTCCAAGAAGCCGGAAGGCTCAGGATGAGTGGGCTTAATCATGCAGCCCCAGTCTAAGGCAGAAGGCCAGGGACCTCCATGGAGTGTCACTGGTGCAAGCCCACATTCAAAGGCTGAATAATTTGGAATCTATCCTCCATAGTTGATGGCAGAAGCAAAAATTATACCCTCTCAAGAATATAGCATGCATTGGCAGGCTTCCTACCTCTTCTGATTTTTTGTTCCATACAGGCCCCAGCTTACTGGACAAGGCTGAGTGAGATTAGGTCTTACCCCCTCAGTTGGCTGACCCCCATGCCAATCATCTGGAAATATCCTCACAGTCACACCCATAGGTGTTTTGTTTTGTTTTGTTTTTTAACCAGCTTTCAAAGACAACTCTCAATCCAGTCAAATGGACAACAAAGATTAAATAACATAATATTTGTTTTTTGAATAAATAAATAAATAACTTAATTTTTAAAGAAAAGTTATTTTATAGAGGTAATTCTAACATCAGACTAGGACTCTATCAACCAAATGACATTCTAAGTAATAGCAATTCTGACAGAAAATAACACATATTAACTTAAAAAGTAAGTAAATTTGGGATAATCTGGATTTTAAAAGAATAGGAATTGCCAGGCATGGTGGTACATGTCTGTAATCCCAGCCACCCAAGAGTCTGAGACAGGAGGATGGTAAGTTTAAAGCTGGCCTCAGCAACTTAGCAAGACCCTCCTCAAAATGAAAAATAAAAAGGGCTGGGGACATGGCTCAGTGCCCCTGGGTTCAAACAGAAAGAGAGAGAGAATAGGAATTTACCTACATAATACTGTAGACAATTTATATCTACACTTATTTGTAAAAATTTTTATAATACTTCTATGTAACTAAATTGTTACATGATCTTCTTTCTAATGATGGTTGGAAAATAATAATGTAAATTTTTCAATTAGAGGTAACTCAATCTTTCCAGTTTAAAGTCTCCTTGTTTAGGTAACTTTTTACTCAGTTTACACCTCCACTTGGTCCCCACCATTTTCTTTATAAAATGAGGTTTGAAATTGAGGCAAATGCCTTCTGAGGTTTACTCTTATTAAACTTCAGTTGAGGTATAGCTTGTCTCACCTTACTCTAAGCAATGACTATTTTTTGTACTGCATTTGCTGTTCAGGTAACCATAATAGATATTGTGATTGCCTGTAGTCTCAGCAAAATCAAAGTCTCAGAGTGACTGTCCTCCTTGTTCCTCATTGTTCTGGTTTGCAGACATGAGCATAGGGATTATGGCATGTAAAGAGTAAATCAGAGCTTGATGCATCTACAAGCCAAGGAACCACAAGCATTGCCAGAAAACCACAAGAAACTAGAAGACAGGCATGGAACACATTCTTTCTTGCAGTCTGACAACATCTTGATCTTAAACTTCTAATCTTCAAAACTGGGAATAACACATTTCTGTTGTCCCTAATCCAGCCAGTTTGTAGTCCTTTGTTATAGCAGCTCTAGCAGACTAATAATTCATTCTTACTTCTGGATGCTCATACTTGGTTCCCATTGACACCTGAAGTCCCCTGCATTTTTGCCACAACTTCTTTTTCTGACATAGACTACTGCTACACTCTCTGTTATATGTGATCACCAAGCCATTTACTATGGAAACCCACAGCTGACCCAATGTCTTAAAGATAAGCTATTTTCATTTCCCCCAATAAGAACACAGATAATTTTTCAACTCCTTCTATTCAATATAGCTGTCAAGAGAGAGTCCAGTAGCAAAATTCTTTCCTATTTTTCTGCCTTAATACATATATAATCATTTCTTATCCCACATTGGCACAACAGAAAATCTTGCAAGTAGATGTTTGTTTTAGCCAGCTTTGTTGTTGCTGTGACCAAAGGAACTGACAAGAACAATTAGAGAAGGAAGAGTTTATTTGAGAGCTCACAGTTTCAGAGGTCTCAGTCTATAGACAGCTGGCTTTATTCCTCCAGGACTGAGGTAAGGTAGAAAGAACATCATGGCAGAAGAGTGTGGGGGAGGAAGGGGGCTCACATGATGATCAGAAAGCAAAAAGAGAGACATAATTCACCAGATACAAAATATACCCCAAAGGCATAGCCCCAATGCCTACTTTCTTCAGCCACACCCTACCTGCTTTCAGTTACAACTCAGTTAATCCCTAGCAACGAATTAACTCACTGTGTCAAGGCTCTTATAATCCAATCATTTCAACTGTGAACAATCTTGCATTATCTCACACATGAGCTTTTGGGAGACACATAATATCTAAACCATATCTTTCTGTCCCTGGCCTCCAAAATCTCATGCCTATCTCCCAGTGCAAAATACATTTAGTCATTAATGAAAATTTTTCTTGCATTTACATACATATGGTAATATAGCTTGCTAGCTAGAATCTTTAACTTATTTATTTTTGTGCTATAGATGCAACCCAAGGCCTTTCACATGTTCAGCATGTGCTTTACTACTGTATTATACTCCTGGTCCTAGATAGTTTTAAAATTTTTATTATTTGTAGATGGACACAATACCTGTATTTTATTTTATTTTTGTATGTGGTGCTGAGGAGCAAACCCAGTGCCACACACATGCTGAATGGAACCACCATTTGACCCAGCTGATTAGCCACTCCTTGGTTCATGCCCAAAGGACCTCAAATCAGCATACTACAGTGACAAAGTGACATCAATATTTATAGCAGCTTAATTCACAACAGCTAAAGTATAGAACCAACATAGCTGCACTTCAACAGATGAATGAATAAAGAAAATGTGGAATATATACACAATGGAATATTACTCAGTCTTAAAGAAGAATGAAATTATGACATTTGCAGGTAAATGAATGGAGCTGGAGAATATCATGCAAAGCAAAATAAGCCAATCCCAAAGTACCAAAGGTAAATGTTTTCTCTGAAATGCAGATGCTAATTCACAATGGGTGAAGGGGTAGGGAAGAATAGAGGTACTTTGGATTAGACAGGGGGAGTGAATGGAGAGGAGGGGGATACGAGAGCAGGAAGGATAATAGAATGAATCAGACATTATTACCCTATGTGCACATATGATTACACGACCAGTGTAATTCTATATCATGTACAACCACAAGTATGAGAAGTTATACTTTATTTATGTATGTGTGTCAAAATGCATTCTACTCTCATGTATAGTCAAATTAGTTAATTTGAACAAATAAAGTTATATTTCATGTATGTATAATATGTCCAACTACACCCTACTTTCATGTATATCTAAAAATAATTTTTTAAAAAATAATTCTAAAAAATTTTTTTAAATAATATATTCAGTCCATTTTCAAGAGTTCCAATAACAGAGGATCGCATTCCAGGCCAGACTCAGCAACTTGGCAAGACCCTAAGCAACTTAGTGAGACTCTGTGTCTCAAAGTAAAAAAAATTTAAAAAGTTCTGGGGATGTGTCTCACTGGTTCAGAGTCCCTGGGTTAAGTCCCAGAACCCAAATAAAATAAAATAAAAAATTACAAATTGGTGCAGCCAATTTAGAAAGCAGTATGGAGATTTCTTGGAAAGCTGGGAATGGAACCACCATTTGACCCAGCTATTCCCCTTCTCGGTCTATTCCCTAAAGACCTAAAAAGAGCATGCTACAGGGACACTGCTACATCGATGTTCATAGCAGCACAATTCACAATAGCAAGACTGTGGAACCAACCTAGATGCCCTTCAATAGACGAATGGATAAAAAAAATGTGGCATTTATACACAATGGAGTATTACTCTGCATTAAAAAATGACAAAATCATAGAATTTGGAGGGAAATGGATGGCATTAGAGCAGATTCTGCTAAGTGAAGCCAGCCAATCCCTAAAAAACAAATGCCAAATGAATTCTTTGATATAAGGAGAGTAACTAAGAACAGAGTAGGGAGAAGAGCATGAGAAGAAGATTAACTTTAAACAGGGATGAGAGGTGGGAGGGAAAGGGAGAGAGAAGGGAAATTGCATGGAAATGGAAGGAGACCCTCATTGTTATACAAAATTACATACAAGAGGAAGTGAGGGGAAAGGGAAAAATAATACAAGGGGGAGGTATGAATAACAGTAGAGGGGGTAGAGAGAGAAGAGGGGAGGGGAGGGGAGGGGAGGGGGATAGTAGAGGATAGGAAAGGCAGCAGAATACAACAGACAAGAGTATGGCAATATGTAAAGCAATGGAAGTGTAACTGATGTGATTCTGCAAGCTGTATACGGGGTAAAAATGGGAGTTCATAACCCACTTGAATCAAAGTGTGACATATGATATATCAAGAACTATGTAATGTTTTGAACAACCAACAATAAAAACAAAAAAAAAACAAAAAAAAAACCCTGGGAGGGGAGGGGGTCTAGATGGCGGGGTAGAGAAGGTTAGTTTCCAAACTGCTGGTACCTGGCCCAGGAAAGTGGACAAACAGCTGCTCTTTGAGGTGCCGTAGGGAAAAAAAAAAAATGAAAAAAAGAATCCTAATAGAATTTAATACAGAACTCTCAGAACAGCCCAGGGACTCAAGGGTTGGAGAGAATTGAATTTTAAAAATAAAAGAAAGGAAAAAACCCACCTCCGGCACCAGCCACTACTGATGCGGATCCACAGTGGGCAGGGTAGAGAGAGAGGCAGAGAGTCCGCATTTCAGGTGCCAAGGAGGCGCGCCTTGAAGTGGAGAGGAAGGTTTATTGGGGATATTAAAGAGGTGAACCACTGGGCGAGCGGCATTTTGTTTTCCTGTGAGAGGAAAGCTGCTGGTCTCCTGGGACCTGTGGAGACCTGCACCAGCCGCCATCTTTCTCGGCTGCGCTACGGTGGCCGGCGGGTGTGGGTCCAAACCTACCCCCCCCAGACCTGTGTGATTCCCCCTCCCCCCAGCCTGGAAACCTGACCTGGCAGAGGGCCGCCACGACGTGATCCAGAGTGTGACTAGGAAACCAGGTGAAATTCAGACCCGAAAAATACTGCACCCAGAGGAATTCGAGACGCTCCGACCTGAGAGATCCTGAGTGTCTCTCCCGTTGAGTCTTGCGGTTGGCAGGACCAAGGGAAGATCCAACCAGGGACTTGATAGGGTCGAGGGTGGGGATGAACGTGTGCTTTGGAACTGAGACCGCTTGGTAGAGATATGGGATCCTTGGAAGGTGGAGGCGAGTAAAGAACTGACTTCTTAGCTGATGAATGGAACCCAGGAGAGAGATCAGCAATGCAGAGCCTGGCGCCGACCAGAAGCAGCCAGGCTCTAGACACGTGCTGATTTTAAAAGCTTCATCAAACATTACTCCACAAAGCACCATGGGTGTAGCCATAGCCAAACTCAGCCTCAAGAAGCTCTGCCTCTGGGAATCCTTTGCTGTGAGTAGATAACACCCCAACCCGCACCTCCTCATACTACTGAGAAGGGAATCTGCAATCCGCAACCTCACTAGCTCCGCAAAAAGAGGAAGGAATTAACAGACCCTGACCACTACTCTTGCATGCAATATATACCTCAAGAAAAAACAAAAAGAAAGAAAACTAGAGCTTGACAACCAACTATCGCCTTTTTTTTTTTACCATCCTAAAGGAAGGAAACAATTCCTTAATCTTCCATCAAGAACGTTTAATTTTTTTAAACTTTGGTGTGCTGAATGGTCCATGAAAATTTTTACATATACATATTAGACTCCCTCTTATTCCTACCATTTCTTCACTTGATCTTTTGAGGACGGTCTTTTAAGGAGTAGGGTTATTTATTAGTATACCTTGGTTTTGTTTTATGTTGTTTGTTGTTATTTTATATTGTTTTTCTCCTATTTTCTTTGACTCTCTTCTTCTCTTTTCTTTTGTGAATAGCCAAAATCTATTGTTCTCTTTCATTCTTCCTTTAACTCTTACTACTATTATCTCTCATCCTCCCTCTCTATTATTACGTTCTACATCCCCTCTGCATTCTCCCTCTTCACCTTTTTGAAATAGCAAACCTTTTGTAAACATAATATCTCTAATGTAGGCAATTACCTACCATACCATTTATGTTCATAATGCCAATTAACATTGTAGATGCCAAAATAGGAACCAAGTATTTAGTTTAATGCTGAATATTTATTGCATTTGTTGTTGTTATTATTTGTCTAGCCCTAAAATGTGAGGCACTAAAAATCTTCAAGAACACTATAAATTTATAGGGTAGAAGCTCTGCCACCTCAGATTCTTACTGATAAGTGGGTAGACATACAACCAATATGAAAAAGCAAAGGAGCAAACCATCCCAAACAAACCAAAATACCCCATCAACAGAATCCAATGATATCACAGTGGAAGGAAATCAGAGAAGGAATTTAGAAAGTTCATAGCTAAACTGATCTGTGAGATAAAAGACAATGTACAAGTAAAAAGAGAAAAAAAAATCTGAGAAGTGCATGATCACTTCAGTAAGGAAATAGAAATACTGAAGAAAAATTAATCAGAAATTCAAAATGAAGGAATCAATAAGCCAAATTAAAAACTCAATGGAAAGCTTCACAAGCAGATGTGGAAGACAGAGTTTCAGGCAGAGAAAACAAAATATATAATCTGGAAAATAAAGTTGACCATGGAGCAAAGATGTTATGAGAACATGAACTGAACTTTCAAGAAATATAGGATAACATAAAAAGACCAAATTTGAGATTTATTGGGAATAAATGTACAAAAGAATGTACAATCTTTTCAATGAAATAATACCAGAAAACTTCCCAAACCTTAATAATGAAATGGAAACTCAAATACGGGAGGCATACAGAACCCCAATTATAAAAAATGAACACACAACAAGGCATATCATTATGAAAATGCCAACATATAGAATAAGGATAAAATTTTAAAGGATTCAAGAGAAAAATGACAAGTCACATTTGGAGGAAAATCAACCCAGATCTCATCTGATTTCTCAGCTCAGACCATAAAAGCTAGAAAGTCTTGGAATAATACATAAAAAGCCCCAAAAGAAAATGGATGCCAAGCAAGAATACTATATCTGAAAAAATCAGGCTTCAAATTTAATGACAAAATAATAACCTTACATGATTAAAAAAAAGTTAAAAGAATTCACAACTAGAAAGCCTGCACTACTAGTAAAACATACTCAATAAAATATTTCATGAAGAAAAAATAAAATAAAATGAAAACCAGCAAAGGAAGGAACTACACTGGAATACTCAAGCAAAGAAGAAACTAATTCAAATTAAAAATTGAGAATCAATCAAAATGACAAGGAATAAAAATCATATCTCAATAATAACATTGAATTAAAATGGTCTGAACTCATCAATCAAAAGACATAGGCTGACAGATTAGATTAGAAAACAAGACTCAACAATATGCTGTCTCCAAGACACTTACATCATAGGCAAAGACATCCAGAGACTGAAGGTAAAAGGATGGGAAAAAAAATCACTCATATGGATCTTATAAACAAGCAAGGGTTCCTGTCCTCATGTCAGATAAAGTGGACTTCAAACCAAAGTTAATCAGAAGAGAATAAAAAGTTTATTTCATCTGCTTAAGGGTATTATATATCAATAAGATATAACAATTGTAAATATCCCAAACAATGGAGCATCTATGTAGATCAAATAAACTCTTCTCAATTTCAAGAATCAAATAGACCACAACATAATAATACAGGGTGACTTTAATAAGCCTTTCTCATCACTGGATAGATCATCCAAACAAAAACTTAACAAAGAAACTATAGAATTAAAAAATACAATTAATAATTTAGACGTAACAGACATATATAGAATAATATTTCATGCATCAAAGACTGAACACACTGTCTTCTCAGCAGCACATAGATCATTTTCTAAAATAGGCCACATCTTGGGCCACAAAGCAAATCTTAGCAAATACAAAAAATAAAAAAAATTAAAAAATAGAATATCTTGCATTCTATCAGGTCATAATAGAATGAAATTAGAAATTAACAATATAATAAAAATAGAAGATAATTTAATATCTTGAGACTAAATAATATGCCACTGAATTATCAATGGATAGCAGAAAAAAATCAAAGTAAAAATTTATAAAACACTTAAAAGTTAAATGTAAATAACAACAAAATATATAAAAATCTCTGGGTCACTATGAAGGTAGTTCTAAGAGGAAAGTTCATAGGACTGAACACATTCATTAAAATAATAGAAAGTCATCAAATAACATTACATCTCAAGGCCCTGGAAAAAGAATAACAAATAAATACTAAAAGCGGTAGAAGCAGGAAATAATTAAAATCAGAGTCAAAAATCAATGGAATTGAAATAACAACAAGAAAAAAAAGGCCAGTTCAAAAAAATAACAAAACAAAAAGTTGGTTCTTTGAAAAAAATCAATAAAATGGATAAACCCTTTGTCTTGCTAACTAATAAAAAGAGGAAAAATAATTTCTAAAATTCACAATGAAAAAGAAAATATCACCATGAACACCACAAAAACTATTTTGGAAACTTATACTCCAATAAAATGGAGAATCTTGAAGACACTGATAAATTCCTAGAGATAGATGACCTACCTAAATTGAACCGGGAGGACATAGAATATTTAAGCAGATTAATTTCAAGCAATGATATTGAAGATGCCATCAAAGTCTACAAACAAAGAAAAGCTCAGGACTGGATAGATTATCAGCTGAATTCTACCAGACCTTCAAAGAAGAACATCAATCTTCTTCAAACTATTGCATGAAATAGAAAAGGAGGGAATCCATCCAAGCTCATTCTAGTATTACCCTTATTAAAACTAGTATTACCCTTATTCCCAAACAAGATAAAGACACATCAAGGAAAGAACTCTTCAGACCAATATCCCTAATGAATATACATGCAAAAATTCTTAATAAAATACTGGTAAATGACATACAAAAGAATACATTAAAAAGATAGATTAGCATAATCAAGTGGGTTTCATTCCAGGGATGCAATGTTGGTTCAATATATGGAAATTAATAAATATAATTTACTACATCCTAAAGACAAGAATCACATGATTATCCAAATAGGGGCAGAAAAAAGCATTCAACAAAATACAACATCATTCATGTTCAAAACACTAGAAAAACTTGGGATAGTAGGAAAATACCTAGTGTAAAATCTATATTCATTAAACCCAAGACCAACTTTATTCTAAAGTCAGAAAAACTGGAAGCATTCCCTCTAAAAACTGGAACAAGACAGGAATGCCCTCTTTCACCACTTCTATTCAACATAATCCATGAAACTCTAGCCAGAGTAAGTAGGCAAAAGAAAGAAAATTAAAGAGATACAAATAGAAAAAAGGAGAGTTGAAACTATCCTGATTGGCCAACAACATGATCCTGTTTTAAGAAGACCCAAAAAACTCCACCAGAAAACTTCTAGGACTCATAAAATGAATTCTGTCATTTGCCACAAAATTAATGAAACCAATGGGTGTTATCTTAAGTAAAATAACCCAGAGAGCATGTTCTCTCTCATATGTGAAAGTTTGGGGAAAAAATGTTAACCTGATTATAGCATATTAATTACTAGAGTTTGGGAATGGATGGGAGTGTAGAAAAAGAGAGGCTGATTTATCAGTGCAGGTTATAAGCACATATGGAAGCATCATCCTGAACTCCATCAATATGCACAGTTAATACATATTAATAGAAAACATTTCCCTCTCTCCCTTTTATCCATGCCCCTTTGCAATGTGACTTGTAGCTACTTAAATCAAAAGATGGTCTTTGCTTTTCCAACTCTTGTATCTGGTGTGAAATTGTGACTTGCAATGACCAGTGGAATACAAGTGAAGTGACCTTGTGACAGTCTCAAGCCTAGGCCTCTAGTAGCCTTGAGAATTCTACTCTGTGCAGAAACATCCCAGCCTCTCTGTGAGCCAGCCTGTTGGATGATGAAAGGTCACGTGTACCATGCCAACTGAGGCCATCCTCCACCAGCCTTTCCTATTAACTGACTGTAGGCTCATGGTTGATACCAGAACTGTACAGCTAGGCTTGGCCCAAACACCAACCTACAGAATCATGGGCTAAATAAGTGGTTTCTGCTTAAGGTAATTATACTTGGGGGTGGTTTGTCAATTCAGCAATTAGTTCTATGGCCAGATTGTTCCTCTCCATAACTATTTTAATCACTTTTCAGTAGTCTTCCTCTCTTCTCTTTCTACTTTCATCCAATATATACATTGCTTTCAATTTAATTTCCTAAGCAATATTCTTGTTCTATCACTTCTTGTTCAAAAAAAAAAAAAAACTTCAGTGGTTCTTGATTGTTTAGGTAATAAAGTTTCAGCTTTCATCTGTTATTCAAGGCCTTTCATGATTTTTCCATAATGTAAAGGTTGAGTCCAAGGCTTCTGTTACTTTGCTTCATTTACCCTTGATTTTGTCAAAATCTGTCATCAAAAGTCCTTGACTATGAGAGACCATCGATTGAAGAGCATCATTCATTTAACACACCTCTTATTCTGCTACCTTGTGGATGATATGTTTCTTTCGAAATAGATTCTAAGGTGACTCCTGTTTTTAGGGACATTAAAATATGAAAGGTACTGTGACTCAGAAGTGAGGAAACAGAGTCCTCATCTTTTCCTACTGTCTTACATTACTCGCCTCTCTCTCTTTCTAGAACAATTCTCCCTGTTTATATTCACCAGGTCTACATATTCAAATAATCCTGCACATATAAAAGTCTATTCATATGCCCCTCATCTTAGAAATCCTTGAGACCCTGACTCTTCCCGGAGCTGAATGCAATCACTCCTACATGAACTCCCTTAGAAATCATGAGGACCACTCTCAGGCACTTGTCACCTCCTACTCTCTATTGGCAACTATTTTTCTTAGCTATTTGATTATATACAACTTTGGAATAGTTCAGTATTTATTGAATATTTTATACTTTTTATTACTTCAAGAAAAAAGTTCTAAAAACATCCATTGGGCATTACTCTCTATATATTAATCAAATAAATTAATGAACCTCCGATTTCTAAGACTTCCTTTTCATTCTGTCACTGATTAACCACGTGACTTTAGACAATTTGCTTAACCTCCTCTGGCTGATGCTCAAATCCTATCACAGAGGAGACAATAGATGTATAAATATTTTGTATAAACTGTAAGATCAATTCAAAGCATTATCACTGTTCCCTCTTCTGAGAAATGAGGCATTTGAATTTAATCTATTTCAAAAATTCTCTATAAGTAGCATTCCATGATGATATGATTGCCAGATTTTACTTTTTCCTTAAGGATGAGGTGACTTAAAAAACTGGATACAGAACCTCCCTCTTAGAAATCTTCTCTTGGTAGCTGTTTGGACTAGTGAATATTCCTAGTCTTCATTTCAGACATCTTTGCACCATGCACAGAGGTCAAATGAAACTACAGGTATGGTGGGACCATGCTATTCAGTTGTCTCCTGCATTCTGAGACCAAAGGAGCCATTCTTATGAAGAAAGAGATAGGTGTTATTACAGTGATATAAATTACCCAAGAGTTTGATTCAGAAGTTTTTTTATTAACTAAAACTTTTATTAATAAAAGTAGATTAAAAACATATTAAGAGTTCAATATTTTAAAGAATCACCCTTAGGAAATAGGCATATGGTGATTGGTGTTGGCTGTAATGATATACCATAATTAACATGAGCACTACAGGATCTAGAGCCTCATGTCTCTGCATAGTGGTAGATTTTCTAGCTTGTGGTTCAAAAAAATTCAATTCACTTCACTCTTATTCAATTTTATTTACTTCAACATAAAGGTAGAGTATTTGATGTTGTAGAAAGAAGATCAGTTTTATCTAAGATTTTGGAATTCATGGATTTCAACATTGACTATTTGTGTGGTTGTTTGGAAACTTACCTGGACCTTTGAAATTTAATTTCCTCATCTGTAAAATGGGGACAATTAGATACTTCACAACAAAGTTTCCAGCACAATGACCATCTCATCTTACTGCCCTGTTCATGCCAGTTTTTTTTTTTTTTTGCTGTTGTTACTTAATTCAACATCAACTATTTATCAACTATAGTGCTGTGACACAACAATGATAGTAGCCTCCTTGCAAATATGGTCTTCTGGGAAACCTCTGTGATTCAAAAGCCTATCCTTGAGAAAATATGCATTATTTGATTAAGCAGAAGATTACACTGTAATAGACAATGGAGCAGATGTAGTTAATCTGAAACACAAAGTGATGGGAAATTTAGAGATCCGATGCATATGGACACATTAAGAGTTGTCACACTGTGGTGAGTATAGGGATCTAAACTGAAATTTTCCAGTGTCAAAGATGAATTCTGACTTGACAGAAGACATTACAAAGTCTACTGTAAGCTGAGAATGTTAGTGTATTCTCTCGTTGAGGAATTTAATTGCTCTTGAGCATTAACAATAAAAGTTTGGGAAACTGGGTGCATCTCAGTGGTAGAGCACTTGCCTGGTATGCATGAGACCTAGCACTGCAATAAGTAAGTAAGTAAATAAATAAATAAATGGATGAATAGAAGATAATAGCACATTCTAAATAATTGATAACATTAAAGTATAATACATTCTCCTGGCTCTTATTGTGACCAAAGACATTTGCAAGGGTTTAAGGTTATTTTAGACAGAATATCTTATAATAGTAAAGCACACAGTCCTCAGATCTCAAGACCTAAACATATAAAGTTGATTATCTGTTCCCACAAGCTCTATATACACTGAGTAACATCACCACCACCACCACCATCACCAAGGTAGCTGTGCTCCATGTGATGATTCAGTGATTCAGGCTCTTGTGGTTTTTGTCATCTCAACAACCACCATGTTTTCCTCTCCAGGAGATGTAAGAGAGCCTGGGAAATTGCCCAGTGGCTTTTCTCTGCCTCCAGTGAGAGCAATGCTTCTATTTCATTCGCCATAGTTATTTACATGGACCTGCCTTCTTGCAAGAGGGTTAGGAAGCATTGGCTCTCATATGCCCAGGAAGAAAACAAGGACTGGATATTGGTGTTCTTCATAGCTGTCTGATCCCCATGGGCTTATTAAAGTCTAGCCTTGTGAGAAGATCACAAAGGAAACCTAATGTTTTCTCTCTGAAAATTTGGTGTCTGCTCTCTACTATAAAAATGAATAAGTCTCTGGATTTTAGGGAAACAGTGGTATCCTATAACCAGGTCTGTGGGGAGGGGCTTAAAGGAAGGCATGAGTGAAGATAAATATTGCAATTGGTGGACTGTTTCTGAACCCTCTTGTTCCCCACTTAATGCAGCTCAGCCCTAGTTCTTTCCCAGTCCCAGCAGCATAACAAGCCTTACATGAGCTTTCCCACTCGGAACTCAAATATATGCAACCAGAAGTGTGAATGAATTAATGGATGAATATATAAACAATTCCCTCTTCACTCTTCACCCAGGCATAGAGGTCTGAGATGCATTTCATAAGGCTTCTTACAAAGTCCCATGGGATGAGCAGCTGGCACCAAGCAGTGGCCAACATGATCATGCCTTCTCAGCCTTTCCTCCTTTCCTGTGTCATTTTGCCTGCCCCTCACTCCTGTTTCCTCAAATCACATTCAGAGAAACTTTGGCTAAGACAGAATATAATAGCACAGTCTTTAAAACTTACAATTCCTAACACCGTAACTACTAATAATGTAAACTGATCTGGGTAATCAATTGCATGTCAGAAACCAATGAGAGGGCTGGGGATGTGGCTCAAGCGGTAGCATGCTCGCCTGGCATGCGTGCGGCCCGGGTTCGATCCTCAGCACCACATACAAACAAAGATGTTGTGTCCACCGAAAACTAAAAAATAAATATTAAAAAAAATTCTCTCTCTCTAAAAAAAAAAAAAAAAAATTAAAAAAAAAAGAAAGAAACCAATGAGACCCCAGGAGAGAAAATATTGAAATGTCCTTTTTTGGGGCGGTTTAACGTTATTAGGATAACTATGATACATTAATATGGTCTCTAGTGAGGTTGGTCAAGAGCAGAAAACACTCTGGATCCCTAACATCAGTCTTAGTATAAGCCGGAACCTAGGCCACTGTTAAGCATTGTGTGAGGACAAAGTTGTAAATGTCATCCAATCTGGCCTGTGTGAATGTGCGTGGGGCAGGTTACTGGTGCACATGACTATAATCTACACAGCTATGAAAATGGGAGCCCAGTATGGGCCATTGTATGAGGGCAATTCCAAGCACAGGTGCTTCTGTGTCCTGCCTGCTCTCTAAGCCACTGTGTTAAGCAGTGGCATCTGGGTTAATACATGTTGGTCAGCAGTTGAGGGGCAGGATTTCATAAGACCTGTACTGTGAATCACACAAGAATCTGCAGCTTTTTTTGCCAGAGACTTTCAGAACTGGGGCTGAGAACAGAACAGCGGTGGTGAAACTAAAGTAAGAGTTGCTGCCTGGATGGAAGCTTCCTTACCCCAAGGGGTCATCCTGGAATTCAGATGAGCTGGTGAGCAGAGCAATGTCACTAGATAACCCAGGAAGGATTGAACCAGGAAAAAGAGACATGCTTGTGGTAGTCAAGTTAGAAGCTGGGGACTTGCACAATGTCTTTGAACCTTTGGGTAATGGTGGCAAACAATAAGGAGGCATCATGGTATGGGTATCACTTGACTGGAGGGCCATGAATTCTTCTAAATCTCTCCAAAACAAACGAACAAAAATCTCCACATTTCTGATCCTCCTAGTACTCAGAGATGGGAAACTAAAATTATATAGTCAAGAGTTATATAGTCATGATTCTTCATGTTTTCTTATTGTGGGTTCATGCAGTATGAATTTAACTAAATCAGAATTACAGCTCCTCTTTCATGCATGGCTCTGAACTGCACTTGACCAAAAGGAAGTTTCATGTGAGGCTGAAGATAGAGTGAAGCTGATTTACCTCATCAGTGTGGGACAGTTGCCAAGGGCCACTTCTCCAACCCCAGCCAGGTATCCTCCTTCGGTTTCTCTGTACCCCAGGCCAGGATCATGTCTAGCTTTGTGATTAGGGGGCTGACTTCTATTACAGGACACCCACAATAGCAAAGCTAGAGGCCTAGAGGTGAATTCCAGTGCCCCCAGGGTTACAGCTTGTCCTTGCCCTTCCCATTCCATATCTACTCATCTTTTTCCATGGCCAGTCCTGTGGATGTCAGGACCAGATCAAGATACAAAAGTAAGACCCCTACATAAACTATTTTACCAGCTCCCACAATTTTACATGATAAACTCCCTGAAATAAGCACCGTAATCTGTCACTCCTGGTGCATCTGCTTCTCTGATCGACCTGTGCCTTGCTGTCCTGGCTAAAACCAAAGATCCTGTCTCACAACTTTGGGCCATACATGTTTCAATCCATTTTATCCTGATTTCACTTGTGCTCTGTAGAGTAGGGGTGGGGAAAAGAGGTGATAAAAACAGTGGTGGGCAAAGAGAAGGGTCTTCAGGGACTGTCCCCAGTGTCACACAGCAGCACAGATGTCACGACCGACACCCAAACCCAACATCAAATCCCTGCAGGGCCATGAGAGGTGGAGGACAGGAAGGGAGTAGGCCGGGGCAGACTGGAGAGATGCACCTTCTTGGGGGAAAGCAGCTGATTACTTAAGCCCATTGTAAGCAGGTGAGCATAAGACCTTTCATACGGTTGGTTGCTAAACGAATTCGTGAAAAGCTGCAAATTCAAGTTCTTAGAGAATATTTCCCAATTTTAAATGCTTATAACAATAGAAAAAAATAATCATTGTGTAAATCTAATGAATTCTGTCAATGGGCCACATTTAGCCCAGATTAAACATAAATTCCAGAGCCAAATTATCTGGGTTCAAGTTTTTGCTTCACTCCTTGGTAGATGTGTAGCCTTGAGCAAGTCAAAGTGAACAATATCTACCTCATATGGTGCTCATGAGGATCAAATGAGCTACCAATGAACTTTCTAAGAGGCCAATGAAAGCAAGATGCTCCATTATTTTCTGGGCGTCTGAGATAGCAAAGATGGCCATCAGTTAATCTATGACAGGATGATTTCTTATCCCTTAGAAATGATGTTTTAGAATTATTGAAAATTATTGAGCTCCCTTCAGAGTTATTTCAGCATAGATTTTTGTCATATTATCACTGTTGGGTAGATGTATAAATATTAAGTGAGATAATTTGGTTTGGTATTCTTTGAAATTCCTCCACATTCTAAGTCTGGCAATTATGAATTAGTTACCAAATGTTTTCCAACATAGTACCATGGCAAGTGCTGTTGGGGACATTGGTGATGTGGCACTTCGTTAAAGAAAGCTCCCCACTGTCTCCAAAAATTTCCTCCAAGTTGCCAACCACTCATGAGAGTTTTCATGTTGGCACTTTCTTGATCTTACCAGAAGACGTAAATGGAGAATTCTTAAATAGGAAAGACATGTATTCTTTTCGTACATGGTCTTTAAATTAACGATTGCTGTCTAAACACTTGAAGGATTTCAATTGTTCAGTAACTCACTAGTTTTTGCAAACACCACCACCATGTAATAACTGTTTGCTGAGGGTGGCTGTCAAAATTTCATTAATTGTAAAATATTTTCGGGTTTCCTAGATGTTAATATGTAAAGGGAAAAAAAAGTATGTATTAAGATTGAAGAGAGCCTTTGCAAAGCTCTTAGAAAATAAAGCAATATCTAAGCGTTTGATAAAAAGAAGTCTTTTATAGAGAAAAAAGTTAATATTTTTGTAAGTCTTGGATCAATCATGTATTATATGCCTGGCCTATTATTTGATCTGTAAAATGGGTATATCTGACTGGGAATGATCGTTTGTGTCAGTACTTGTGTGAGTGGTGGTCAGGAGGAGAGCACCACATGTATGTCAATTCATCTAACCTGAACCTGAGGGCTGGAATGGAAACCTGGGAAAGAGCACAGCGCCAAAGGATCCAGGGATTGGGAAGGGCAAATAGAGCTGCTAGAGAGCTTTGAAAAAGTATAAACAGACATATAATATTCCTCTCACATTTGTTGGTTTTGACCAACAAATGTGAGAGGAAAACAAACGGGAAAAGTGAATCAGGGAAGAGAGAAAAAAGTAGAGACAACACCTGCCTAAGTTGGACATTCTGGTTGGGTAGCCTCAGGAAACTTGAGTCGAGGCTCATCTTTCTGACCTAGGATGTCTGGGTAAAGCCAAGCACAGAAAAGGTCATCCTCTGTGATGCCAAAGACTCAGGGACCCACTTGTCCATTAAACCTGAATTCTAAAGTCTCCCCTATAAGAGAAGAAGAGCACTGCTCCAGCTTTAGGCTTCTTATTGCAGTTTGGCCCCTTTGTCATCCTAAGCCCCTGGAAGTGTCAGGACTTAGTGAGGCCAATGCTAGAAAGAAGTCAGGCAGCGGGAAAGGCCAACTCTCTCCTACTCCACCTCCCGCGATTATAAATGATTCTGCGAGCTGAACGGGGCATTGTATATTTCATTTACAATGATTGTACAACAGCTGTATAATCGATGTTGCCGAAGATATGAGTGTTGCTCAGAGTGTAGCATAAATGTCCACAGTGCGCTGCAAATGTGAATAAGAATGGCCCTGCCTGCATAGTAATTGGTATTATTACTGGAATGAATGAGAAAGCCACATATGGATGAATGGGTGGGGCTGCAAGAGGGTGCAGCATGAGAGACTAATGGTAGCTTTTATTTCTCTTATCCATGCCCGTTCTTTTGAATAACCAGCCAGAGTAGGTGGAGGAAAAGACACAAGAAGTGGGAATATAGTAGAGAAAAAGTAAAGCTGTGTGTTCTCGATATTCTTTGTCATGCCCTTTCCTCTTTGTCAATGCCCACTCTTATTAATTGCATTAAAGTACATCCAGGCATCCCTTCCTGGAAAAAAAAAAAATCTCCTTCTTACAGAGGGGTGGAAGGAGAGACTTAGGGAAAGGGATGGGGGTGGGGGGAGACATTGGGAAGAGAAACACTTCAGGTTAATTGGAGCTGAGAATATAAAATACTCGTCTTAAAGTGTGTGCTTCAGTTATGAGAAGGAAAGAGTCGAGATCATAATGTTTTCTGTGCAGGATTCAACACAGCATGGGTGTTTTAAAACAAGCGGTAATCATTTCTCACGGAGAAATTAGAAGCAGCAGCTCCCGGCTCAGGACAAGCACAGGAGAGACCCGTTCTTTTCTTCTCTCTAGGGAGACACCCGGTAGTCAGCAGAGAAGTCCCTGAAACCAAACGACAGAGTTAGTGACAGAGAGAATCACAGAGTTCAATTTGCTTAGTGCTTTATACAGTCAGAATGAAATAACACCGAATTCTCCTAGAAATATGAAAATTAGGAGGGAAGAAATTTGGTATTGGAAAAATTAAACAGTTTGGCTTCTACAGAGGTTGCAAAACAAATTAATCGGTCAACTTTGGAGCCAGGAAATAACTGAACGTTGTTACAATGATTTCTTTGGCAAAGCTGGCTATGTTATTTCTTTGAGATGAGGATCTTTTGAGCCTGGTGAAAAAAACAGCCTCTGCCAGGCTAGACAGAGCTTTGGTTTGCGTGCTCTCATTCTGGGTACATCCATGTGGCATCTGAATCACTATTAGGTCTCTGTTTAAAAATTCATTTTTTTTAACTAGAAATAATTTCTCTAAAGTAATAAACAATGCACTGCATAACACCAAGTTGAAATTTCTTAGAAATAAATGCAGGAAATTAGTTAAAATTATTCACATATTTCTTCAAAATGGTAGCACATGAGAAGAAAGAGGGGTCCTCTCACCCTTTTTTTGAAGACCATCTTTGTTTACTTCATTCCCAAGTATTAAGAGATTGCATGATCCATTTGCATAGGATAACTAACATATACCACATCATTTGCACGTCTGCAAGTACACGTGAGTAACCGTAATTACACGTGACACCAATTACTCTATTACTTTGTATTAAATTATAATGGAAAATTCCACTAGAGAATTGAAGCCTAATTGCATCTTAATTTGCATAATTTTGCATATTAATTACATCTCAGATGAATAATAAATTTCAGCAGATTTTTAATTTATGCATAGACACAAAAACAAGTGGAGAAATAATTTAGAAAAAAAAATACCAGCAACTATTACTTAGGGCATTCAACTAATTTTGCTTAGTTTAGCAAAACAAAACTTGGTTTGTTTAATATAGCATCTTTAGGCTGATTGCTGTTTATTGCACAATATGTCAGTCTTGTAGCATAGGTGCAGACATGGCTTCTCTTAATAAAAAAGTGTTCAATTATAGTATTTATTCAAGTTTAAGGATTTTATATTTTGATAAAACTGTTTCCGGGATAACATCATTTAGTTGGAAATATCTTTAATTGTGATACATTTTTTACTGAGGATTAATTCCTATTGAGTTATTTTAAATGCAGGAGATTACAAAATATAGAATGTAAAGATATCTTAGTGAAGGAGATCACTAATATGTCAATTGCTTTCTTGTTTTGAATCTGCACTGAAATCACCTAAGACTGTTTCAGCGATTTTGCATGAACAATTCGGAGTGAGAATTTCTATGCGTTTTTGTTTTATGGGGTAAAACGATTTAGAAGGATGGCTTTTAAAGATGACTATTATTTTCTGATTGTTTTCTTTGTTTTACATTGCCTGCATGGTAAACAGTAATACTTGTTCTTGATTGCTAGAGACCTTGATTTTTAATTCAGTCACCTTTGCTTTGGATTTATTAAATAAGCAGAAGGTATATTTCTCTAAGTTAATTAATGCATTTTTAGTTACATAGCTATATCTACATTGACAGTCATAAAAAAAACCCCAATGACTTTGTATTTGTCAAATGACAATTTGTAACTGAAAATTCTTTTCATCCACCTTTTGCCTAAACCTAAGGTTTATTTCTTTTTACCTGCTGCCACTGTTCAAGGAGGGGGAAAACCCTTAGCTCTGCCTCCACTAAGTCTAATACTATGATCATTTGCCAAATTATACAAAAGGAGAGGATGACAACGTCCTAATAAATCAGGAAACTGTCAAGATTAATAATCTCAGCCGTCATCTGTTTTCCTATAAAAGCCCTACTGGCATCAAATATTTTCCAGTTTGTTTTGCAGTTCTGTTGGTGCAGAAACTGGACCCGTGCCAGCCTGGTGCCGTGCGACCTCCAAGAAGCCATTCTATATGTCTTTTATCACATTAGTCTGGATTTCACAATTGTGCTGGTTCACAGGGCTGTAAGCAAGAATTCTTTACAACATATGTTCCCCTTCTCCGGTTACTGATCATTGTTATTATTTGCTATGTGATAGGCAACACTTTTGAGCTTAAACGTCTGGATTTGTCTTTGTTTCCTTATATCTCAGCATTTTCTGTTTGCATCAGAAAAGTTTGACTCATTTTAAGCAAACTGAAACGAATGGAAAAATAAAGACCTGT
Organism: Ictidomys tridecemlineatus; assembly: GCF_052094955.1. Lineage (NCBI taxonomy): Eukaryota > Metazoa > Chordata > Mammalia > Rodentia > Sciuridae > Ictidomys > Ictidomys tridecemlineatus. The sequence goes on along the minus strand of NC_135478.1, from coordinate 40,187,785 downwards.
CCGTGCTTGTTTTATTACATAAATTTCTCTTTAGGTGCTTGACTCTTATCTTTGCCTTCTGTTACCAGGTTGCAGCCCAGGAATACATGTGATTATTTAGATATTTAACAACTGAAATAGTTCAGCAATTCAAAATAGAACTGCATTGATGATCGCATCTATCTCTACTTTTTTTGTTCAACCCTTTTGATCAGGTTCTTATATTAAAGAGATTTGATGCTGGCTGAGTTTCTCAGAAAGCCCCAATCCTTCCAACATTTGAACAATGGTTCCCTCTTGTGGCCCTGCCTTAGTACTGCGATTTGAGAAAGTGGGGGAAGTAAAAATCTCTTGTGATATTAAAACGAATTTCTTTGAAGCAAACTGTATTAATCTACTTGCACATTTTATTTGGAGACCTTAGCAGAGTTTTCACACCTCTCTTGCCTATTTACAGTAAGATATAAGTTTTGGAATTTGGTGAGAACAACGGAGTAGTCTGATGCTTCTTCCTAAAGATATTGAAGGGAAAATCTCCATTGGAGAGATAGTGTCTACATTTTAGGACAATTTGGAAGTTGTTAACGTGTATATGGGGGAAAGGCAGTTTGGTTTTCATCATAGGCTTCAGAAATAAATTTATAATTTAGCTATTGGCGGTATTCATCACCTCCTAAAGGAACATGACAAATGTAAAAATAAGTCCTGACCATGCTTGTACTTTCCGACATTTTTTTCCTTAAACTTCATCAGGGGTTAAAAACCTTAAACTTAACCTGTTGCTCAAAGATGATATTTCCAAGCACCTTTGATATATGCTTTTAAAGATTGACTTTGAGTCCCATTTCTCTAGGGGCCCCCATCTTACACTGTCCAAATGATTGTGATCCATAGCCCTCTTCTGACCCAGTCTCTGTAAACAGCCTGATGCATCCTCTCTGTGTTAAGCCATGTTCAGAACAGCAACCACCAGGAGATGTCCCTTAAGTAGATTTTTTTCCCCCTGAAGATCATCTTTAATGTAAAAGTAAAGTGTTGTTAGTAACAGAGACAAGAATCTGCTCTTGCGGTCACAGGACTGTAAGTATCTACGAAAGATCGCAGCCATCCATGCAAGATGGATGTGATGTTTTTTAGTAGACTTCACAATTCCGAGTAATACAAATACCATCCTTCAATTCTATTCTAAGGATCCTTTTTAAAGAATGGAAGCATTTGTATTTGTCAAGCCATTTTCAAGCCACAATCCCTCTCATTCACCACAGACTTTATTTATTTGAAAGTTTAACGTAGGAAATGAGGTTCAGGATGAAAATGGACACTCTTTTGAGAGTCCTGGGGAAGGCAGTAAAAAGAGAGTTGATTGCCAAGAAGCAAGAGCTCAGCGAGCAGATCATGACTGGCACAACATTATTATTCTTTTGATTCCGAATAAACCCCTTCCCTCCCCTCCCTCGGCCACCCTGGCTCAGGCACCAACTTGATCTTTTCACCTCTCAGCCAAGGATGCCAGGAACCTGCAGGCCACCTGCGTAGATTCTGCTGATGAGCCTCCATTTCGGGGAGACGCGCACACCTTTCTCTTGTGTGGGGATGGAAGCCCAGGCGGTTAATTTTTAACTCTCCACCTGCAACCGTGAGTCGTGTCAGAAGTTCACCTCACAAACGAAAGCAATGTCTTCAGGAAATAGGAGAACCTTCAGATTTTTGGTTTAGCACTAACTTCAAAATAGGAAAGAGTGACTTTTTTCCCCTTCAACTAGTGAGACTTAAATTTAAGAAGAATAAAAGCTTCCCGTAATTGTCCTTTGGTGCTCTATTCTGTCATCATGGTGAGTTACAGGTACTCTTCATACATTCCCCCTTGTCAAGGGCAACCCAGGTCTGCTCCAAGGCTCTCCATGGAGTACTTGCCCCATCTCCTAGGACAGGTTTGCCACAAATGCAAAATTACTAGCATCTTGTGGACATCTTTTCCTGGAAATCCCCGTCAACTAATTTTTATAGTACACATGTCCTCAAACCTTATTCTCTCCCTGCACTTGTTCCCAATTTGTCTCTGTCTCTGTCTCTCCCTCTCTGTCTTATTATCTCTCTTTATGAGATTAGCTGATTTAATTTATTTGCACGGGAATAATAAAAAGCAAAAATCCACCAGCTCTTCATTGTCTTTCTCTTAAGAGATCACAGATGACTTGGAAGTTAGCAAACCAAACAAGGAAATAGCAGAACTGACTCAAATCTCAGATTGAAGGAACCGGTAAAATATTAAACAAAGTATTTGGGGTTTAAGATGAATAACGTGCCAGCTCTTTATTTTTCCAAAATAGGTTGCAAACAACCTAGAAAATTGCCATATATCCTAAACGGCATTTAACAGAAACTTTAACAACAAAAGAATGGGAGAACATAAACTCGGAAAAATAAAAAATAGAAGGACATCCTTGTTGTGCTCAGCTCTAGAAAATGATCATTGCATTTTCTTATTTTTCTCCTTTCATCCATGAGGAAATCTGAAGTTCGATCTAGAATGAGACTAGTTCACAGACCAGTGTGCCTGGAGCTCACTTGCTGTTCATCTGTCCTTCAGGCCCCTCATCAAATTCACCTCCTCCAGGAGATTCCCCTTGATTTCCAAGGTAAGAACAAGCCACTCTGCCACGGAAGCTTTCATTAGGCATCATTTCATTTCCATCTATTTTATGTGAAGTTGATTGATATGTAATTATCTCCACCTCCAGATTATAGATTCCATAAGGTCAGGAATTCTTGCAACTTCCTCATTTTTTAAGAAGCACTCCATAAATGTCAAGTGACCAAATGAATCCAAATCTAGAAGAAAATGGTATAACTTATGCAAGTTGCTTTTTCTTCCTGCAGATCAATGATTTCTTATCACCACACTGAAGAAAACGGAGAAATACCAGAACAGGGACTCCATCACCCCTTGCCATGCTTGCAACGATAGCAGTGCCCAAGAGGAAAGAGAAAGCTCCCCAACGGTTCTGTGTCCAACCCCCAAATCACAATATATGGAGAGAGAGTTTCCAGAACATTGCTCTAACCTAAGATGCAGATATAGGAGATCGTGTGTGTGTGTGTGTGTGTGTGTGTGTGTGTGTGTGTGTGTGTGTGTCTTCTATGTCTCAGATGCTCCTTGGAGGGCTTCACCATTCACAGGCTAAGTAAAGAGACTCTTGTCTGTTCTGGGCTTCTGGTTCGTAGAGTGAGACAGGCGTTAAGAGATTTCTCTCTCTCAACATCCCAAATATATGGGAGAGGAGAGAGAGACTGAGACCCAGAAAGACAAAATAGCCATCTTCTGACTCCCAGACAACACTTTCCCCCACTCAAACTATTAAATCAATAGAAGGGAAAATCGTGTGGTCACTTGTGCTTTTAAAAGAGAGGATTTGGGAAAGTAATCTAATTATTTTTATACAACATTAAGAAAGGAAAAGGGAAAGAAGAACAGCGCACCAAAAGCAGGAAGGTAACTCTACAGGAAACTGGGTTTCTGTCAGCTACTCATGGCCTCGGGAGCCAAGACCAGAGCCCAGAGGAAAATCCAGGATGGATCCATTCTTGGCAGAAACCGGTTTTTTTTTTTTTTTTTTTTTTTTTGGGTGAGTAAGCCGCCCACTAGCCTTTTTTTTCTCCCATCTTCTAGATAAAAATGAGTGTTTAAAAACTGTGCTAAAATTTTCAAAAACACCTTAAAAAGATTCCATTACTTAAAGTGATTTGGATAATTGTGTTCAATGGTAGCCATTATTTAAAAATATAATTAGTTGCTGAACTCAGAGAAGGAGGGAAATTTCTGCAGGTGTTTCTCATTATTTGCTATGCATACAAAATATCTGCATAAATTACCATTATTATTCCAATGTATACTAAGAGACAATAAAGCATTAGCAAGCAAAGAAGAATGCTGTTGACCCACAGACTGTGAGAGGCCTGAATGAACAGGAATAGTGTGCTGGCCTTCAGCTCTATTGCAGCACACGTGCAACGGCATTCAGGATCGAGAGAAACAATTCTGCACCTGTAACAATATTACATATGGAACGTAAACTCCATCAGAAAGATATTGAAAATAGCAGAGGGGGAAGGAGGAACAGCCACCAAGCCGGCCACACGGAATTGTGTACCTGGGATTGTTTTAAGAGGTTGATGCATACAGTCAATGGTTATGGGGGAGGGGTATATTTCTTTGAGTTTCAGGCCCCCCTAGAATGCACAACTGATTTTTTTTTAAGTATGTGGTGCATTTCACATTTTTCTTTTATGAGTATTTCTGGGGTTGGGTGGCAATGCTTTTGGCAGCATGGTCCAACAGAATTTTCTATGATGATGGAAATGTTCTGTATCTGCACAGTCCAGTATAGTAGCCATTAGCCAGATGTGGCTGTTGAGACCTTGAAATGTGACTGGTGCAGCTGAGGACCTGATTTTTTTTACAATTTAATTTTAATTAATTTTTATCTAAATAACCACAAGTGAGTAGTGGCTACTTCATTGAGTTGCCCCTGTTAATAAAAACAGTAGTAAATAATACCTTTTAAGTACTTATTATATACCAGGTACTGGGATAAACATTATTTCATTTAACTTATCAGAATAACTCTGAGTTAGGTACTTTTCAGTTGAGGGTACTGAGTTCATAATTATTAAATTATGTGTCTTGATGTCACCATACTGGCTTATGGAGTCAGGATATATTCTAGACTGTCCAACTCAAGCTTTCTCCTTATGAATCTTATTAAGGTGGCATCAAGAAATATGCTATCGAATCTGCTTTATTTATCCACAATGAGTCAACTCCTATAGTTGTATAAATGAGAGCAAGTGATAAATAAGTGATGTGAAAATATGTTATGTAGAAGGTCAAGGTCACCCAGTGATCAGTCCAGTTCTTGACGTGGATGGACAAGCCGGAGCCTCAAGGAGCTGAGTCCAAGTACGCCAGTGTCTAGCAGGCTTAGAACCATGAACATCAAGTACCCCCAACAGCCTGCCCCACAATGAGCACTTAAAAGATAGTGCATCTGCCCCCTCCAGGGAAATTGGATACAGAAGCCAAGCAGGAAACATGGAAACATAGGTCGGGCCTGATTGTCTGGTGACAAGGAACAAAAGAAAATCACAAATTGGGCAGTGAAAAGTTACTAAGGGCTTGATACATAATTCTGCTTTGTATTTATCATCCTTGAGCTATCAGGGATTCACCATCTACATACTCTATATATCATAGCTTCCATTGCTTTGAGAGTCCACAAACCTGCTCATGCTGAAGGTCCATCCATTAACAGGAGTGGTACTAAAGGCATGGGTCAAGGAAATTAAGGAGGCAAATATTTATCACACTCCTGTCACAGTGTGTGCTAACAGAAACCTGTTTCAGTCTTGTAGCTCTAGCCTTTGGTATATTCTGAGAATTCATGTGGTCTTCTGCAATACGTATGAGATCTTCTGTGTAAGCATACACATATATTTTGAATAGAATTGAGGAAGGGTCCAGAAGATAGAAGAAAATTTTCTTTCATTTTGCCCAAACTGTGTGTTTCTCACATTACATATATTAGGTAGGTTAAATTATTCCTACTGGACTTCAGAAATGTTTAGTAACTTTCCCAAAGACACACAGCTAGTCAGTTAGGAACTCAAAATTTGTTCTCAGATCTATTAAATTCTGAAAAGTGACACTGTGTTACTGCTCTGACCTGCCTCCCACTGCTATGTAGTAATGCCTGTGATCCAGGCTTGAAGTTCTGAATAGAGTCTGAGTCAAGTCTCATTTTTGATGTTCAACACAAAGCTTCAAAGACGCAAACCAGTTCAGACTTGCAGGACAACGTGTCTCAAAATCCTTCCTGATTCTCTTCCTTTCAACTGAACTCCACACTCTGTCCCTAGCCCAGCTTTGTGCCATCTCCCACCAAACTTTCCTAATTCATAATTCTTCACAGTAATTTTAATGTTATCCTGGCCCAACTTAGGAGCTGAACTAATTACCCCTCCCTCAACCCATCATGTCCTTCCACGGCATTTACACCTGTTCTTCCATCTCAAGAGTCCTTGTTGAGGTGTCTGTCCTTCATTCCAACCCTTGCAGGTGCATTTTATCCCCTTTCTTTTTGAATCTTCAGGCACTGACAAAGTGCTTGAACACAGTGGGTCCTTAAGCATTTGTAGGATTGGACTGAACTAAATGAAACCACAGAACCAGTTTACCGAGTTCTTAGGAACTACTAATTAACCCAAGACACGCATCCCTTCGGCACTGACATACTACTGAGTGAGTGAGCTAGCCAAATGATGCTTGTCTTCACCACCAACTCTCTCCTACAACTGTAGAGTTATTTGCTCTGATTCTGTTTTCCCACAGAAACTTTCCCACAAACTTTGAGGGCCAGACTGCTCCATTCAAGTCCCAAAGACTACCCCACTGAATAGAGCTCATATTTTTGTCTATAAAATTGACAGACTACACAGAGATCACTACCCTTGAAAGAAAAATTGAATGTCATTCACAGCTGCCTTCGAAATGAGAGACAGGGCATATCACATGGGACCATAGGAGGATGGAGCAGACTTGGTCAGGAGGCAGAAGCAGCAAAATTCAGTGAAAAGGCTAAGCCAGAGCTTTTTTTCTGCAGGAAAGGCAAACAAGGCAGAGCAAATAATTGTTCTATTTATATATATTTACTTATTTATATATATATATATATATTTATATATATACATGTATACATATATATATAACATATATATAATATAAAATTATTCACTGGTTTGAATGATTACAGTAAACTCTCGCCTATAGGTATGCTCCCTAAGCCTATCCTCCTCCAGGAATGATTTGAGGTGGGAGAAAACTTGCTTGACTTGTGAGAAGGTGTGTGGGGGTACTTAGGAGGGATCACTTGGTTTGCATAAGAAAGGTGCACTCTCAGTCCTTCTTTATCCCTCAGGATTGACTAACCCTGGAAAAGGCAGTTTCTCTGTGGCCAGCAAGATTTTTAGGATGTAAAACATCATACGATATAGAAAATAAGAAAAAAGAAAGAAAGGCTAATGTCAGATAATACTTTTAAAATTAAAAAAAAAAACAGGAAATAAGAATCATCTTAGCACAATGACCTTGAACAAGTTGCTTAACCTCTGTGTGATTTTGCTCATGTGTAAAATGGGGATAATAATAATCACAACATCATGGGGTTGTGATGAGGATTAAATTAAATAATATTTTAAAAAAACAAAGGGGGCACAGGAGGCTGAGGTAGGAGCATCACAAGTTCAAAGCCAGCCTCAGCAATTTAACGAGGCCCTAAGTAACTCAGTGAGAAACCTGTCTCTAAATAAAATATTTAAAAAGGGCTGGGGATGTGGCTCAGTGGTTAAGCACCTCTGAGTTCAATCTCTAGTAACAACAACAACAACAACAACAACAAAATAGAGCAGTATGTGACATGGAAGAGATAGGATATGAAAATGAGCCATAGCATTGGTCACTGATACCTCTCATAATGCCTCCCAAATAGGAAATGCTTCAATAGCACTGTATGAATGAACACAGGATCGAGTGAGAGAGATTTCATGACAATGAACCTTGATGTTAAGAAACCAACGTTTTTAATTTCTTAGAGACAGAAAATGAATGCATGGATCAAATTGGCACCGGCGTAAGGACCAATCAAGACTAGCAAAAGAATAAGATTCCCAGCGACTAAAGCCTTTGCTACTGTTTTCCCATAGTGCTTCTCTGAGTCCATCTATCTCTGTCTCAATATTTAAGGCAGGCATTTGTCTTTCAGGTTTCTTTTGGCATCACTGCAGCCATCAAATGAAACATAATTTCCCCCATCCATAACCCAGTGAAGTTTAGTTGGACTTGGTACCAGTAACAACTTAAAAAAAAAAAATGCATCTTCAGACATCAGCAGCATGAGGCAATCTAAAAAATAAGTGTGCATTAGGCCTCAGAATAGTCTTTTCCTTTATTATCTGTATGTAGCACCTATCTAATAGAAAACGAAACATCAGCATCCATCTCTTTCTGCTGGCATTACGGTTCAGTGGAACCTCATGGACTCTCCTTGCAACAAGCATAGAATCGAGCCCTGTTCTCTACTTCTAGTCTTAGAGGCATAGATGTTCAGAGAGTCAGAGAGCTGGATGATATTTAATCTACTGCCTGGATTTTCAAAAAAGAAAAAAGATTCCACTGCCCCATCTGGCATCTCTTGTCAACAGCCTTGGGACAAGGACTCATTTCTATGTATTTAGGACATTCAGGATGATGCCTTATTTTCTTAAACTGCTATGGAACTCAAACGAATACAAATATTTTACTATAAATAACACAAGAAATTTAACTTCAGTGAGCAATGAGGACTGTCAATGTCCATCTACTGTGTCACTGATGCCAAGAGCATGCAAGAGACAATTGATATCACAACACAGATAAGTAACTAATCCTCTTATTCATGGATGTGAAAGGCTCTACTGGAATCGCCACCGGATGGAGGCTTCCGAGGCCCAGTCCTGCCAGCATCTAGATATGTGACTGTGTAAATGATTTTAAAACCCAGGGCCTCTGTTTTCTTATCTGTAAAATAAAAAGAGTAAACCAGATGTTCATGATCTAACATCTCACGATTTTATGAGGGGATTTATAATCAAGCCTTATGGTACTAATTACCTACAGGTCACTTTAGTATGTCTGCCATCAATGCCATTTCACACGCACCCAGTATAGAATTAAGCAGACCACATGGTGACCTCATTAAATGTACTCTTTATACATTTATAATCTTAAAAAAAAACTTTTTAGGTTATTTCCTATAACAAGAGGTCTAATTTAAAAATGAGTCAAGTTATAGGCCTTTCTATAGCATTCATTTCTACACACTTGAAATAGGAAATGTTAGCTATTTAATCAGTCAGGTTCGTAATTTAGTTTGTAAACTCAGAGACCATATCTAGGTTTTACATAATATTGATTACATGATCAGGGCTCATTAAAGGATAATAATTTAAAAATCACTTCTAAGTGCTAGCATTTTCTAGCTAATTTCCTTTCCATGTGAATGCTTCAGATTTTAATATATCACCCTTTTCTCCTATTTATTTATTTATTTATTTGCTCTAGAAAAAGCCAGTGAGAATTAATCTAGAATGATGACAAAATTAATGAAAATTTAAATGGAAGTGTAATCTTATTGGAATTTCAACTTTGATGACATAATAATAGGCTTATATAGCACCTTTCATCTATGGACCTCTAAGCACTTTACAAACATTAGTTAATTCGCACAACAATCCTGTGAGGTTGGCAATTATAATCAGCCCCATTATGTAAATCAGGGAAGTGTAATACAGGAAGGTTAAGTTCCTCAGGCAACAGGAAAACCAGTGGCAGAGCCAGCATCAAACTAGGAGTTTTCATATGCTTAGAACTGCACACTCCAAGAACTTCTGGGAAAGCCTAATATTGGGGTTGGTTTTCATGAAAGATCTCTTTTCAAAAGAAACAGAGTCCCAAAGACTTGCCCAATTTTGCCACCTTTATAGTGTTGCACACAGGTTATAAAAGAATAGGAGGGTTAGAACAGGGCTCTGGGGAACCTGCCTTGTAATATGAAGAAGAATGTCACTGTTCTCATGCATTTCCTCACCAGGCAAGACTCCAGTCAGAAGGCCATGTGATACTCCTTTTTGCACCAGCAACAATTGAAGGAAAAGTGTTAATCTAAATACTAATGCAAACATTGTTTACAATAGCAGAGAGTCTTTATTCAGAGCTTTTTGGTGGATGTGCAGGATCCCAGATATTTTATATGTTATCTCCTTTAATCTATATAATAACCTTATACATTGGTGTATTAGTCAGCCATTGCTGTGTAACAAAGTGCCTCAAGACATAGTGACCTAAAAATACATTTATTCTTGCTCACATATCTGAGTCAGATAGGGACTGGTGATGTGGATGGGTATTATGGTTTGGATGTGGAATGTCCCCCAAAGTCTCATTTGATCAGAGGTGTGGTTTGGGGTAAGTTATTAGATACCAAGGGCTCTGACCTCAACAGTGGATAACCTAATCCATTGATGGCTGAATGGACTACTGGGAGGTGTGACCTTGGAAGAAGTAGGTCTCTGCAGGTGTTCCCTAGAAGGGTTTGCCTTCTCTCTGGTCCCTTCCCCCACCCTCTCTCTTTCTCTCTCTGCTTCTCAGCTGCCATGAGCTGAGGAGCTTTTCTCCACCACGACTTTCTACCATCATTTTCTGCCACACTTCAGGCCCAGAGCAATGCAGCTGGCCAACTATGGACTGAATCCTTTGAAAACATGAACCAAAGTAGCTCTTTCCTCCTCTAGGTTGTTCTCGTCAAGTATTTTGGTCTCAATAATGGAAAGCCAACTAACTAACACCTTGGGGCTTGGCTCTTAGCTACCGATTGGATCCAGGTCTACTCCATCAGTCTCTCCTCCTCTTAGGCAGCAGGGTAGCTGGAACATATTTTTCTCAGGGCCAGGAGATTTTCAACTGTCACCGTATCCCATCTACAGCAATCTCATTGGGCATGCAAGTTACGTGACCATCCCAAAGTAAAGAATATGGCCCAGCATGAGGCCAGTGAGTTTGCATGGAGAAACCCAGCATCTAGGAGGTAGAAAAGTTTATTCTGCCCATGAAATTAGTGGAAAACTGGTGAATATTTTTAATGATAATCAAACCTAAGCCATTGGAGGTATTCTTGTGCCCCATTTTATAGATGAGGAAGCAGCAGAAGGCAGGGAAGAATTGGTTATTTGAACTTCCATATCTCTACCAATCCCTGCTCCCAGCGCTGTTTCTCTTAAAACACCAAGTGTATTATAGGCTGTTTTCTTGTTCCCGAGATCGTCCACTCAGAAGTGACATATACCCACCTCCTCCTCTTCACTGGAATCTGATGATAATTTAAATTACAGGGCCAGGGACCTCTCTCTCCCGGTTATGGCTTAAGTGGGGGCTAAATAGCCCTTTTTGATTCCATGCCTTCAGTTCCTCATGGGACCAAAAAGCCCTGCGCCCTCCTCAAACCTTCATCACCAGTGCATTTAAGCCATTAAACCATCCTGCTGCATTTCAAAAAACGATGCAGGCAATTCACAGAAAGCGCCCTTTAGCTTTTGGATGTATGAATTAATCATTCCAGCTAACTAGAGACAGAGTTCACCTAAGGTCTCTGACCTCCTCAAGATAAATATTAAACATATCGGACTTACTCAGTAGAAGCAATGCAAATTACCAGCAGTCCCCAGGTCAAGGATTTAAGAGGTGATAAGAAGTTCAAATGAATCAGACCATAAGGGCAGGCAGGAATTTTATTATTGGTGTGAATATTACATTGCTCCCATTCTGTTGTCTCCTGCCAATATCAGTAGGGAACACCAGGAAGGGTAAAACGGGCTGGTACAAATTTTGTACTTTTGCTGGCAGTTATAACTTTCAACTCTATTTACTCTGCAGAATTACAAACATGAGAAAAGAGAAAAGATTTGCAATGGTTCTTAGTAGATATCCACTGGTTTAAAAGGAGCTAACACTATTTTGTATCAGTGAAACTATGAAATGCATAAAAGCTGCAACATTCCAATATTTGCTCTTCAAATTCCATTTTGCAGAGAGCAAGGATTCCCTGGCAGGGCTACAGGAGCAGCTGCAGGAGAAAAAAGAGAGGCAGAGGTACAGTGCCCTTGGCCTCCCCTTATTCTACCGGAGCAGCTGCATTTTTATCTGCTTTATCAATTGAAGTCCATGTACAATTACATCGAAATAAAAGGATTCTGCTGTTGAAAAAAAATGGTTGGAAACCATTGGTTTTGATCATGTCTTTCTCTGCTATAATATTCATTTTTCTAGACCAAACAACTGTGCTTATCTTGAACATGGCCTTAACATTTATTTATTTTATTTTTGGCTCTTTGTGTATTAGCAAAGAATGGCATTCTCTTTGCCACGTTTTAGCTTTTTTCCAAAACATGCCCAATTTTGTTTTGATTGCTTTAATCTTTCTGTTCTCTTCTCCTTATGTTCAGCATCAAAATTGCTATTTTACTCCTAGCCTAGGGACAAGGCATGTTTGATACCATTTCAAATAAATAATCTAACTGGAGATTGGAGAGGAAAACAATGTGATCTCTCAGGTCTAGGAATGGTTGTGTTACATTTAATTTATGCAAAGCTTTCCGTATCACACTCCCTGTAGGATTTCCCTTGGAAGCCTGACCACTCACTACCTTTCAGGATAGTGGAGTTCTGTGGCATACACAGTCAGGAATGGTATAACCCAAAGGGCTCTTTCCCATCACTTCCACTTTCCATCTCTTTTTTCTAAGTGTCATGGATGGATGAGCAGAGAGACCACAGACACACACAGGCTGTTCCCTGAAAGCCAAAGCTGCTTTGTATCCATTTATATGTCGACATGGTGTGAACCCCCCTGGACAGACACAGCAGTTCTTCATTGCAAGCACCTCAGACTTCTCTTTAACACAATATTCCAGCTCTCCCTTTTCTCTTCCCACCCTGAGCAATGCCTCACTTCGCACCATCCCTCAGCTCCTCGGTTGTCCAAACTGTGCCATCGTGTAGCAGAGAAAGAAGAACCAAATTGACTCTCTGGTGCTATCAAGTCATTCCTGTCTCTTTGGCACCATTGCTGGTAGAAATTTCTGACCTATTTAAAATGACCGTGGTTTTCAGGCTTCGTGAAAACTGTCTTGCCCATTCCTTCTTATATTGGCAATCATGTTGAAATAAAATTCATGATGATTCTTTGTCACATTTTAACAATGTTGAAGAAAAAAAATGCCTGGAATACTCATTTTGAACCTTTAACATGTGTTTGAGACAGAGGGTCTATATTGACCCCTATGAAGTAAAAAATATTTTCCTTCCATATAACACAGAGATGGATATAACTGAGGTCCTACTGATCTTTTAAGTTTTTTTATACAGTATATTATGAATTTGAATGTAAATCCTGATTTTGCAAAACACTAGTTCCTCAACTCCTGGTAGTAGATAGCGCCAGTTCTCCACCCATATCTGCTTGGGTTTTACAATTTGAGAGCACCTAGAGCCAATTTCTAATCGTTAGCCGAAAGGCTTCGATTAGTGGATACATGCACCCCTAAATGTACAAAAAGATGAGAGTACAGCTGATTAGCATGCTTTGGGGGACAGCCACACCTATGACTCTTAGGAATTTGGAGTCAGCATGCTCCAGTTCCATCATCCTTCAGATGGCAAAATTCTGAGGGGCATGTCCTCTTTCTGTCTTTGCCTCATTTCCCAGGTTTCCAACTAGAGTCTCCTGGGATCACCTCTTAAACTATTGGCACTCAGGTCTTTGTTTCATAATTTGCTTCAGAGGTCATTGAAACTAAAACTACCCTAAGTTTCCAGTCCATCATTCATAAAAGGAAGGATATGCTAACTCCCTGATAGCCTTGTAAAGAGTCAATGAAGCACAATCTATAAGTCATTACTGCCACCAAGTAGGCTTTCAGTGAATTACAATGACCATACCACGTACTCCTCACCTTGCCCCTCCCTTCATTCCCCAATTCGCCACAGCTTTCTCCCTTACTGCTTCTGATCAAGACACAGTGTTCTTCTTCTCCCTCAGATACATCAAGCATACCCCTGCTATACAGTCTTCACAGTGTCCTTTTCCTGATACCTGCCTAGCTTTTTCCATCACTTCTCTTCAGTCTTGCTCAAACACGATCTCACCCATAAGCGTTTCCATAAGATCTCAAATTCCCCTTACCCTATTTTATTTTTCTTCATTATACTCACTACTGTTCCCTGGGATAGAAGTTCCATGATGGCAGGGGCTGTGTCTTGTTTTTTTCCTGCTGTATCACCCACCAGTACTGATAACAAGGATAAGCATATACAGAATGAAAATAATATTTATTAAGTGAATGAATGAATATTCACAAGATCCTAAATGTAAAAAATCCCTTTTAAGAGAGTTCTTATGCTGAAATGTATTTTTTAGGGATTTTTTTTTTTATCAGATTAAGCCAGTGGTGTGCTGGAGATGGCTTATAAATACTCAGAAGAGTCAACTGTTAAACATTCAGGGATTTTTTTTTCCCATCCACTTGCTGAAGTGTTGTAGCTTTAAATGGGATATGATAGAAGGATTTACACCATAGAAATTAGAAAATGCTATAAATCAAGATTTTTATTTTGGCAACCCAGCTTTCCAACACTCCCCTGACAACAGCTAAGAATCTGGTGCAAACCAAACTGCATTTTGATTGACTGGAATGTAACTTTGGACTAAGGTGAAAGAGTAACATTACTCAACATTGATATCAACCCAGTCACTCAGATGGGCTTTCCATGGGATAGGGTAGAATAACCCATCCCCAGGCAGCTTTGGTAACATTTTCTTCTGTGCTGTATTGCATGATGCATACGTTTTTACTGTTGTTTATATGACATGTGGAAAATCTGAAACTTTAAAACCAACATTAATATATTGTAAGTTAGCTATGTGAGGACAAGATACTGTTCATCTTTATAATCCCCAAAGACTAACAAAATTTGTCTACAGCAGTCTTGTGGGATGTTTGAATGGCACAACAGTAAGAGTCAGGGTTATGAAGATTGTCACAAAATAAGGACATACAACTGACTCCATAATGATCCCTTTCATAGTACGTTAAATAATAAAGTTGAGCCCAATGTCATCTTGAATTGGCAGTCACCTCATGGAGATGGCAATAATAATGTAATGGAGTGGGTCCATTTTTCTTTGCACAAATAAACTTTACTAAGGGTAGGAGTTTTCAAGATATAAATTCTAGTCAATTTTTAAATAAAAATTGACTTCTAGAACCACAGGAATGTATGATGAAAAATGAGTAAAACTTCAGTTTTGATTTACATGCCATTTGTTTCATTAAAGATGTGTTATTGAAGTCTGAGTAATAATTTTCTCTTTAGATGAACGTCTTAGGTGAGGCAGAAAAGTTTATGCTGCCTAATAACTAAATCTAGAAAGTTTAGTGGTAGAAATCAATAAAACTACTTTTTCCTATGCATCTTAGTTTTGGGTTTTTGTTGTTGTTGTTGTTGTTTTGTTGGTTTTTGAGACATATGGATAACTTAGGTAGGGCTCCTCCAACACATTTGTACTTGCAAGACTCAGACAGACCACTCCATTCTAATTGCAAGAAGCTGAGAGAGGTACTCTTCCAGTGGGTTATGGAAGGAGAAATAATTCTGAGGAGTATCTAGTCAGTCTCTGCTAAAATGTGGCTAAAATTCTCAAGGGATTCTGCATACAAACTCATTTCATGGGAAATCTACTACCAAAAATTATTGACAACCATCCACTTGTCCTGTGAGTAGAAAAAAGAAGTCTGTTTGCTGTCCAACCAAGGTATCCTTTCCCAATCCTATCTAGGAGAGCTTGTACCCCTCTCCTAGAATCTGGTTTGCCTAACCTCCCCTTGATTGACCATATAAATCTGGAATATATATCTGATGGAAGTTGCTGGGGAAGATTTTCCTCCCCAAAGAAAAAGAGAAGAGAATTTAAGTTCCCCCATTTTTCTTTGTTGATGTGGGCATGTGCTCTGTGATTTCTGAAATTAGTTCCACTACCTTGTGACAAAGGTACAGAGGTGGCAGGCCCATAAAATGAAAGTCACATGAGTCTGATGACAGAAAAGAATCACTGAATTAACTACAGAACCTACTACCATTGGCACCTTAATATTTGAGATAATAATTTTTTTATAATCAAGCTTATTTCAGTGTATTTACATGTTTTAGGGTAGTTAAGCCTGTATTCAACAGGTATGTATTGAGTACTTTATTAACACAAAGTGGAGAGGTGACCATAAAAGGCCATTTCTGTGCCCCTCCAGATTTGCTTTATTACTTCAGCCAGACACTCAGATGATGCTAGACCTATGCTGAAAGACAAGGCTTGGCATTGTCTCTAGTGAAGAGACGCAAAAGGGGGAAGTCAAATTGTTCTTCATTACAAAGTAACAGCAATTTTCAGGATATTTCTATGGTAGATCAACAGAAAAGTGATTTGGGACTCAGAGAGGAAAAAAAGGAAATGGACATCTTTGTCACATTGATGTCTGATCTCTAAGCTTCTGCTGTTTTTCTCTTTCTACTTTTTTTTAATATGTATTTTTTGGTTGTTGATGAATCTTTATTTTATTCATGTATTTATATATGGTGCTGAGAATTGAACCCGGTGCCTCACACATGCCAGGCAAGTGCTCTACCACTGAGCCACAACTCTAGCTCCTCTCTTTCTACTTTTATTTCACTTTTGTTATTCCAAATCTTTCAGAAAGTTGTTAAACATAACAGTTATATATCGATGTCTTAGAGAATAAGGTGAACAACTCATTCAAGTTTGCTCAGAACTTCTTCAGTCTTAGCCCAGAAAGTTCCACATCCCACACAAACCCAGATGGATGGGTGTCCTACTTAAGAATGAGGGAAAGAGGAATCCAACCCTGGATGACAGTGGTAATTCAAGTGTGAGAGCCAATCAAAATTGAGCCAGGGGCAATGCTCTGACAGGTACTGAGAGAATAAACATATTTTCCTGGGAATTTTGAGTGACACAGGACAGGTCATTGCATTTACTCCTGGGACAGGAGATGTCAAATTGACTCTTTGAATGTAAAGAAGAGCAACATCAGACAATTGGGAAGCACAGGAAAACTGATGTTCCTGACTTTAACTAATTTCCATAACTCTGATAAGTGCTGCAAAGAAACGCGGAACTTGCTGAGAGCACCTAACAGAGCAATCTTTCTAGATACATCTAGAAAGAGCTGCAAAGAACATGCATCCTGGCCATTTTGAATTTGAGGTCTTCCCAGCAGATGAATTCTCCAGTGTCACTGACATAAAATAGCACTTTCTAATGTCTACAATTAATAGTAACTTTTAGTGACTGCAAAAAATGAAATTTGGAAACTAGTGTGAGAATTATAATAATTCTTATTTTAGTTACTTCAAATGATTTTTTTTATAGACCTCATCTCCTGTAAGACTATCCCATCTTCAAAATGGAGTGTTTTGGAATCTCTCCACTTCATTTTTACCTGGATCTGACTAAGGGTAGAATTTTCCCAATTCTGCTTAACTTGATAACTCATCAGAAGTTTGATTCTCCCAGATATAGACTTTCAAAATGAGGGAGTGATGATAATGCTGCATCACATCAGCCCCAGTGTACGTAGTGTGGGGACATGCAATGTTGACCATGAGAATCCCAAGATGTTTTCTAAGCCAGTTTCCAAAACGAACAAGAAAATTCTTATGTGTATCTTGCAACATGTTCATCAGAACGCCATTAATTTTGTTGCCAAGTGTTTCGGTTCGCATTTGGAATGTCCTTGAGAGATTCATGTGTTGAAGGTTTGGTCCCCCATGCAGCAATATTCCAAAGGGGCTTTTGGATTATAAGGGCTCTAACTTCATCAGTAAATTAATTCATTGTTGAATTCACAGCTGAATGGACAACTGGGGGATAGTAGAAACTGTAAGAAGTGGTACCTATTTGAAGGGAGTGGATCCTTCAAAGTGTGCCCTAGGAGACTGTGTTGCTGTGAGCTCTACTCTCTTGTATCCTCACCCACCCCCCACCCCAACTTCCTAGACACCATGCACAGAATAGTCTCCTCTGCCACATGTTCCTGCCACCATGATATTGTCTCTCACCTCAGACCCAAAGCACAGGAGCCAGCCAATCATGGGATGAAACCTGAAACAGTGAGTCACAATAAATCTGACCTCTTTAAGTTGTATACCTCAGATATTTTGCCACAGTGACAGAAAGTGACTAGCATACCTGGACAGTTTGTTGCTCATGTGTGAAAATAAACCATGCAACTTTTTTAATTATACAGAATGAAACTTTTTTTTCAGTTTGTCAATAAAGTTCAGTGTTACTGGTTTCATATCCTCACTAATGGATTGGGATCATGGACCTGCTCTTTCTGTTTATGGTTGCATGTAGTATTGTTTTTGTTTATATTTTCACATATTTCTGTGAGGATTTAATAGCTCATGTTTTATTTTTTTTATTTTTTATTTTTTGTACTGGAGATTGAAAGAGATGCTTAACCACTGAGCCACATTTTCAGCCTTTTTTATTTTTTATTTTGAGACAGGGTCTCACTAAGTTGCTTAGGATCTTGCTAAGTTGCTGAGGCTGGCCTCAAATTTACAGTCTTCATTCCTCCACCTCTTGAGTGGCTAGGATTACAGGCATATGCTGCCACATTCAGCAAAATTTTCTTAAGTTCAATGGTCAAAGAATTAAGGTAAACATTGACTGAATCAAAACTTAACAAATGTCTTCTTGATGCAACTTTTCAGAACCTTTAATATGCCAATGAGCATTTTCTATCTACTAGAAGAAGACACCATAGGCACACGTGATAGTTACAGCATTTTCCTCCATGGGGAATTGGGAATTATGGGTGTGTTTTAGGGAAAACATCACAAAGGCCTGACTTAAGCACTCTTTCTTTCTTTGGAGAATAAACAATGAAGCAATGCATTTGTTTTGCATTCTATACTTTTATAATATACTGTCATATATAAAGTAATAATTCTTCATTGCAATGGTCCCCTGGGAAACAACAGGAAAATAATTATAGACTTAGAAATAAGATGCCTTTGAGGGTTCAATTGTTTTCTTTATGTCACACCATGAGACATGGAAGACTTAGGCCCCCTGATTTCATGTCTTTTGTTCTTTAACTTCCTCTTATTCAGGTAATAATTGGACCCTTGGCCATACAACCTCCTTCTTCTGGTGGGGGTTGTAATATCTGAGGACACACAGAACCCTGGGTTTTGGGTCCAGAAGTAGTCCTGCTTCTGAGGAGCAGCAGCCAATTGAGGAAATGTCTGTGAAGCAACTCTATAGAAATTAGAGCCACCCTTTTGATATTGATAGACAAGAGACTGGCATTGGTTTAGAAACTGGAACTCAGAAAATCAGGTAATTGCCTAGTTGGGATAAACAAGAACCCTGTGGGTCAAAGTTCTCTCACGTTCCTTGGAGGTTACATAGCCTATGGGTGGGTCATCACAGAGCTGTAGAATAAGCTAGGGTCAAGGAGGAGTGTGCTTTCTGATTATCAGCTCCCTGTTCCAGAAGGCAAGAAAATATGGAACACATCAAGAGAAAGAAAGCATGCTTTGACTTCATTCCTTGGAGCTTTAAAGATAAATGACATTCTCAATAATGATAATACAGTTCCGCCAGGCACACCAGGATAAGAAAACAGATTTGGAATTCGGCACCAAACACCTTTCTTATGGTCAATCCACCTTCTCATCATCTGAGTCTCCACAGCTGAAAGGAATGTGCAAAGTGAAGGATAAACCCTACATTCCCAGGGAAGAGAATTCTATTCAGCCAAAGTCAGTTAAGCTCATAATGTATTTTTGTGTGCTAAGTGGCATTTTACTGTAGAAGTTGTCTTAGCAGCACACATTGGATTGCCACCAGCCTCCAGACCTGTAAGAAAAGAAAATGATCGCTTATGTATCTTAGTGGCTTATCAGGGAACATGGAAGAATTAATGTATTTATTCTTTCTTCTGAGATTAAATGTAATTGCTTTAAAAAGATAATCATGCTATTGTTTGAATTGTATGCATTTCTTATGAAGCACTAATACATTTTCCTGTAGTCTGACAAAGTGTATGGTCTCTTATCCTCATTTCCCTGTGGATAAATACTTTGTTAATTAATAAAGTATTATATGAGCACTTAGTGTCTGCATTTAACAGTGCAAGGATTTCATTCAGATTATGTTAATAGATTGTTCACATTATTTCTTGCATTAATTACAACTTCTTTCTGTGGTTTCATCATAAGAGCATTGTCTCTGTGAATACAGGGGGCTTTTTGGATTATATTCTTGTTTGACTGCTGAAGTAACGCTAAGAAAATATTATTATATTGAGAACCACTCTCTAGGACTTGGATCAAAAGACAAAAACATAGATTCAATTATTTCAAACTCTTAGAGGCAACACAATTAGTCTGCCCTACTTGAAGCAAAATCAAGCAAGTTGGGATTTTTTTTTCTAGAAGCCACAATAACTTAGCAACAAATTTATTACATTGGTATTCCATATCATGTTACTTTAGGCATAATTATAAGAAAAAAAGTAAAAGGTTTCCTCCTAGTAATTGGTAAATACGGAATTCAAATGAAGCAAATATGTGGTGTGGGTACAAATTCTTAGGCCACAGGTGTGCAGGAAATTTCACTTTCTTTATTTTTTCAAATCAACTTAATTTTGACTCATCCTGCTGTGCTAGTAGGAACTTTAATCATCATTATTACATGGACCACTCCTCTCTCCTGGTGTTAAACAGGCTCTGAGGTCTTTGGTAACTTCTAGAAATGAGGAAACTCCTAGGACATCCACCATGGGTCTACCATGGTTACCACAAAGGCATCTGTGCCCTGGTACTCAGAGTCCCTTCAGGTCTAACTTTGATGCATTTGTGCCTCAGCAGTTTGCATACATTGGAAAGCTGAGGATCTCTGCTGGCTCTAAGGATGAGCCTCCCATCCTATCTCTAAGGAAGCAATCCTCATCAGTCTACAGATGAAGCACTGCCACTAGGAAATAAGTCAGTGCCCTTCCATCTCTTTTCTCATTCCTAGGAAATATTTCCCTTCTTCACTCCTGTTATTCTAATAGCCATTTACTCTCTTTGTCTCTAGTTGCCCACAGAAACAACTTGAGCATTTATCTTTTTTAGGCTTTTCCTGGTCAGGAATACAAGTTCCAAGGGATTGAAGATGTCTACCAGGCCAAAACATCTCAGCAGTCTATTCAAGAGAACTAGCTCTGTGCTTCCAGTAAAGATGAAAAGAATAAATATGTTAGGGTGGGGGGCGGGGGGGACACAGAAATCATCTTGGCAACAGATTCTGGAACATAAACTATTTTACAAAGCTATGCAATCTTATTTTTTTTTAAGTTAAACTTTGCAAAATAAGTTCTGTGGTCATTATTTCATATAAAAAGGGAAATGATAGGTGACCACAGGGGTGAGGGGTGGAGCTCCAACACTGCAGGCTGAAGGAAGGAAAAAGGGAAATGATTTGTAAAAACTAAACTAGCTTGCATTCAGATTTTACAAAGGCCCAAATTTGATGTTCTAGATGATAAAATGACAATACATTAATATTTGAGATTTTATCTAATTATATTTGTATATGAAATGACTAGATTATTTTCATTTTGTTTCTCAAATATTTCAGTGAAGTGTAATTTCTGAAATTAAGAAGCATATTTTCTTTCCTCCCTTTATATATGCACACCCACATCATTTTTTCATCTTGCCTTTTCTCTCGGAACCCAACCCTTCAAAATGTACTCAACTTCATAGGCAGTTTATCCCATTCATAACTACCTCTTGCCCTTTGTGTCTACGTTTCTTCTACATCTATGGCTACAGATTTAGCAAATCTGTAATTTTACAATTACGGAACAACTAGTTATCTTTGAATTTCAGAAAAACAATACAGAAAGTTTTAGTATTCTAGTAATTTTAGTGTGCGGAACATACTTGCTATAGTTTGGATGTCAAATATCCCCCAGAGGCCTATGTGTTAAAG
Organism: Ictidomys tridecemlineatus; assembly: GCF_052094955.1. NCBI lineage: Eukaryota > Metazoa > Chordata > Mammalia > Rodentia > Sciuridae > Ictidomys > Ictidomys tridecemlineatus. The sequence goes on along the minus strand of NC_135478.1, from coordinate 40,166,093 downwards.
GATGAGTCCCCACATGATACTATTAGAAGTTGGTAAAATCTTCAAGAGTAAGAACTTTATGGGAGGTCCTTAGGATATTGGTGGGGGGCGGGGGATACCTTTAAAGGGGATGATGGGATCCCAGTTCTTTCCTCCTCACTTTCATTGCTTCCTGTCCCTGAGGTAAATAGTTTAGCTTGGCCATGTGCTCCCCTTATGATGTACTGCCTTGTCACAGGCCCAAAGCAATGGGGTCAATTGCCCAAAGACTGGAACTTCTAAAACTGTGAGTCAAAACCAACAAACAAAAAAGCCTTTTCTTTGTATAAGTCGACTATCTCAAGTATTTCTTACAGTAATGGAAAGCTAACTAACACAATAATCATACAAAAGAAAAAAAAAACCTTCATGGTTTATATGAATGTCAGTGATAACTGGGAATTTTGTATTTTAACTGGCAACTCCACTAATAACCCAAGTCACTTTCTCCTTTTTTTTCCTCTAACCTCTTCCACCTCCTGTCACAGAGAATTGCTCCATGTTACTAATCCATGAGCACAAAGTTTCAAACAAAGCAAGACAAATAAGCCCTAGAGAGGTACCATATCACATTGTCCCTATAGTTGATGATACAATAACGTATCACGAAATTAAAAATTGGTTAAGAGGGCTATATATCATGTTAAGTGCTCTTACTACAATAAAATAAAATTTAAAGAAGAAAATCCATTGTAGTAAATTGTGAAGGAAACTTCAGAGAAGAGGCACTTGGATTGAATATCTCAGTATCTCTGACGAATTTCTCAACCAGTGCTCCCATGACCTAAGCTCTCTTAGAAACAGGAAACTGACCTCAAAGCCAAAATCTAACAGTCTCAGGATTCCACATTTATGGTTGAAGTAAAGATTCAAGACAAAGAGAGTTTAAATTAGAAGACAGTTTGAGTTATGTAAAAAAGAAAACTCAAAGAATTTATAATAACCAGGCGTTCCGAATTCATGAAATAAAATGGAAAAATCCACACTGCAATTGAAATAGAAAGAAAAGTTGTTTTACTTTTTTCTTTTTTAAAATTTGAGAGCACTAGAGTTAGGAGGATAAGTTTATCATCAAACAGTTCTCTCTAGAAATCTTGGATCTGAACTATGAAAACCCTTGATCTAGAGAGGGGAGGTTGGGCAAGTGGAGGTCTCTGAAGATGGTGGTTGGGTCAATCATACATGTGGTTGAAGCAAAGGTGAAGGAGCAATGATTGTTCCTGCTAGAAAATGGAAGTAAACTTGCAGATCAGGATCTAGAAGTTGAGTGTAAGAATGGGAAAACAGAGGTGTTTATTTCAAGGCAAAGCAAGAAATGTGTAGAATATGGACCTTCGGGTACAACCAAGTCTCCAGGATGCTTTCAAGTCGAACATGTTTTTGCATTGCAAGGATATTTCATAAGTGGTTTTTTTTTAAGCTGTTGCTTATTAAATCAAATCTGAATCTGGCAAAGTAACAGCACGAGACAGGGGAAAGCCAGTAGATGATGCATTAATGCAGTCTTGAAAATAATTTTCAAGTCTTACTCAGCAACAAAATTTGGTTATATCCTTGCTTCATAAGGAATGATTTCATTCTTTTGTTTTTTTAATAAGTCTGCCTTTTACAACAGCCACTGAAGTCAGGCATTAAATTTATCAAAAAATTCCTTCTTATAATTAATTCCAAAAAAGAGTACTAGCTTCTCAAGCAAACACAGAGTGAGGACCTCTGTCATTCAGTAGGATTTATGCAGAAAGAAATGATGTTTATTTTTAAAAAGACATAAGAAAAAACTAAAGAGAAAGAGAGAAAGAGACAAAGAAAGAAAAATGAAAGAAAGAAAGAAGCAGATTGAAGCAGATCTGTTTGAAACTCATCACAATAATTTACTATCATTTACTTTGTGTGGCTTTGGGATGGAGCATTAACCTCTCTGAGTTTCTTCCCTTAACTATAACATGCTATAGCAATGCCTTTCATACAAGACAGTTAAAAATTTAAAATAATATTTGTTAAGTGCTTTATATATAATAATACCTACCATTTAACGAGGTCTATTACTATACTCCAAATCTCAAAAAAGAGTGTTGCTAAGACCTCGTGGGTAACATTTCTCAAAATGTATTGGGGAAACCTCAGTCTCTACAGATGGGTCTATTTGTTAAAGACCATAAGAAGCACTGCACCTTAAAAATCTGCTTGGATGTAACGCTGAGATTTCTAGACTTTAGAATTCTGCAATCTTTGATTCAGTGTTTTAATCTGTTTTCTGCAACTGTAAGAGAATAGAGAGACAAGTAAATTATAAAGAGTAGTTTATTTGGCTTTCAGTTCTGGAGGCTGTAAAGGCCTAGTTTGAGCCATGATCTGATGAGGGCTTTTATACTGCATCACAAGATGGTGGCAGAGCAGGGGGCACATAAGAGACTGAGAAAAATAATCATGCTGAACTCATTCTTATATCAGGAGGCCATTCCCATGGTAATGGCATGGGGGGTTAATACCCTCTAAAAAGCCCACATCTTGTCTTTTTTTTTTTTTTTTTTTTTTTTGAGACAGGGTCTCACTGAATTGCTTAGGAACTCTCTAAGTTGCTGAGGCTGGTTTTGCACTCATGATCCTCCTGACTCAGTCTCCTAAACCACTGAGATTACAAGCATGTGCTGTCATGCCCAGCAGCCCAATGTCTTAATACTGTCACACCAGGAATTAAGTTTCCAACACATAAATTTTGGGGACACATTTAAACCATAGCCGACAGCTACAGAAATTCTAGCTTTGAGCCAACTTTGTTCCCAGTATTGAAAAAAAAATAATTCATTTCTGACAGTTCAGCTGAGGAAATACTTCCCACTTATATTGATTTCAACATTGTTTCCGTTATTTTTCACTGATATTTTTAAATCCCCAGTTTATGAAATGTGGAAGAAATGTTATTTATTAAAATTATACTAATGCATGTTTTGTCCAAGGGACTTGTGCTCAAAGTTTCAAAATTTTTTATCTGAATTGATTCATTTCTTTAAGGAAATAATACATCTACAACAAAGAAAATGCACTAAAAGAGAATTTCTAAGACCTCTTTGCTTTATGAATGAAACAAGCCTACATTCCCAGTTTCTATGGATAAAGATCCTAGACTGCCTCAATTTATACTCAGAGCCTTCTTTCTCATCTCATTCTTTCATATACCATTGGTTTATGTTCTCACTGCTATCTCCAACTAGAATAATAATGGTGAGCATCCCTACATAATACAATCCACCGTGTCATTTATTTTGCTTGAAAATTTTAAATCTTCCCCAACTGTCCATTAATGACTGTCTACAAATAGCTGTACAAAATGTCAAAGAACCAAGTCACCACTGTCCCTGCCCCCATCCTGGATCTGAGAGTCCATGATGCCTCTACTTCCTATAGCCTACCAAATGTTTAATCTCGACATTTTTAGCAACCTGGAAGCAAACTGTTGATTACCAGGGAACAAAATATTTTTTTTATAATAGATACATAGGATGGCAGTGGTTTTTACATGACTGGTGAAATACTTACACAAGTACCTGTTAAAGAAGACAAGACTTCTCTATGAGTAGACTGACAGTACAGTCTTACTTAGGTACTGATTTGGTCTTTAAAGGAAGTAGTCTGTTAGTAATAAACTATAATCCAGAAGCTACCAATTTGAGCATTTCATACCTGGCCATCACGTGTTAAGCCCAGAGACCATCAGCTCTGATCCCAAAGGCCTCATAGAAAGCATTGGTTGCGGGATGCAGCCAGACCTCTCATCTCAAAATCTCAATTCCTAGAACACTACAGCATCAAAAGCCATGCTGGGTTGGCAGGAGCTTCCTCAGTGATGTCCAAGTCCAGGGCTGTGGCGGTGAAAGGGCTGAGGTGTTTTGGCACCAGCGATGGAGAATGGCTTCTCAGCACCTGCCCACAGCATGCTTGCTTCCAGGTGCTATGATAAAAACCTTGGCTTTTTATTATTCTTCAGCCCCACATAAGACCATAAACAAAAGGGAATGTGGATGAACTCCCTGGATGGTGAAAATAAGACCTTTATTATAGCAGAATGAAATACACATGCTCATCATCAATCCTTGCTTGTATCTTTCGTATTGTTATTTTCACGCATATGAAAACTCGTTGTCATAAAATTCAAGTGTAAGTTCTTTCATCAAGTTTTAGCTTCCCAGACAGGAAGCTCTTGAATTTAAAAGTCTAATAATAAATGAACACACTGAGTACCTTTCCAATAGAAACACAATTCCAAACATTTCAGAAATGTTGACTACCTCAATCTTCAGAACAACCCTATGAGGCAAATTGTACTATGAGTCCATTTCAGAAGTGAGAGCAAAATGAAATAACGATAGATGGGGAGACTGAGGCACTGCTTGATTGTGATCCTTTACAGACCAGATAGCCCTGTCAGAGCGAGGAAGTGCCAGGAAGGACTTTGACAGTGGAGACCTCTAACATTACTGTCAAGTGATAAATATCAGTCATTAGAATCACAGTTAGTCTCAGTTTTCCTGTCTATAAGATGAACATATGCTCAGCTTTCTCCTTGAGTACCTGAAAATATGTTTACAAACATGAAAATCCATGACAATTCTCATAAATAATAGCAGAATCACTATTAATAAGTAACCCACAATTATGAAATTGGAAGTGACACAATTTGATCCAGAATGGTCTGATTTCTATGCAATATGATATCTCTTACAAGAGGACTTATTAAATAAGAGTGCTTTCTCTGGAACCATTCTAGGGTAAACTTTTAAGGAAGAGAGGAAGTCATAATTTATTCTGAGCTATCTTCCAGTTCCAGCTGAATATTACAATAAGATAAATGAAAGTGTACTTCAACAACTTATGACTTTTAAAATGACAATTTATTATAGGTCAAGCAAACATAAAACTTATTTTATGAGAAGTAATGGGAAAAAAGCATGTTTGATTAAAAGGTAAATCTGCAACAAGTCTAGGCAGAAATATCTAGGCTAAAACAACTAACCTCTACCAGATCTACAATGACCTTAAATATATAATAAAAATATGGGTGCAAAATGTAATTATTTCCATGGAAATTTGAGTTATTTTATGAGATCCCAGTTAGCACAGGTGATACACCTGGAAGCATAGAATTTCGGTCCTCATGCTCAGTATTACAGAAAATGTGATGCATCTACGTTCAACCTTTCTGAGCAGGAAATTTTAAATACAAATTTTCTAGAAATCCTCTTGCAAAACAACCAAATAAAACAATAATAAATTCTCTTCCTAGGATTTTTTTTTTGAAAGACAGTGAGGTAATGTAATGGAACTCTGTAATATACTTCTACAACTACCATTGTAGTCTGTGAGATAACCCTAGAAAAACAGATTTGGAGTGACTCCAGTTCCTGCTGTCAGTTTGGACTGAGACAAGCAGTACAAATGGGCAGACCACTTTTTTTTATATAATGAAATCTAGAAATTTGTTTGGAAGACCCTGAGCAATTTCATCAGTGCTGTTTGATACTGCGGTGCCATCAGCATGAAGTGGAACAGTTCTGCTTTAAAGTGCCTGGCAAAAAAAAAAAAAAAAAAAGGTGTATGTCTCTGCATCTCAAAAGCACAAGCTGTAAACATCACACTACTGTAAATTCCATTTTTTACAGCAGAGATTAATAATGCATGAGCATGCATTTCTTATTGCCATTCCAGTGAAATTTCTGAAGACTTTTAATTCTAAGTGAAAGGACTGTGTAGATTGTCTATGTTGTCTTGTGTGTGCTGTACGTGTACAAAGAGATAGAGACACATAAAGAAAAAATTATAACTCTTGGAAGAATTATCTTTCACCCATAAGTATTATCTGGTGTCTCTAGAGAGATCAAAAATGTCACTGCACATATTTCAGAAATTAAAAAAAAAAAGAACAGAAACATGATGATGTTGTATCTTCATGGGGATTCCGTTAGTTACAAGTGAATTTGCAGGTGAGTACAAAGAAATGGTTTCTCAGCATTCTCCAAATGCTTCAGAAATTAAAAATTTTTTCTGAAGGTTAACTTTAGAATGCTTTGCCTGGAAAATGCTATCTATAAGAAAACATGTTTGTTTTGACAGGCACACACAGGTGAATAAGCACACAGAAACATAATATATGAACAAATGGAAGGTGGTGGCTAAAACGGTCTTTCTGTGGTCAAGATATTAGGTCTTCAGTTGGAAACTTTGGTTTTTCAGTTCATAAGGACATTCAACCTCATACTTCAATTATTTTTTTTTAATTTTTAATATTTATTTTTTAGTTCTTGGCGGACACAACATCTTTGTTGGCATGTGGTGCTGAGGATCGAACCCGGGCCGTACGCATGCCAGACCAGCGCACTACCGCTTGAGCCACATCCCCAGCCCCTCATACTTCAATTATTGACGGGAACTTTTGCTCAGGAGGCTCCCAAGAAAACTCTTCTGTTTGTTTTGCTGCTATGCATGTGAGTGAAAAATACCAAGTGTTCCAGAACTTGACTGTTGAGTGAGCTCTACAACTTCTGTTTATCTCTGTTTCTGGCTCTTCTTCTCTTCTTCGTAATTTTTCCATAGATTTTTAATCTGTCTTGTTTTTGTATTAGCCACACACTAGCATGTGTTAGACAGACAGTACTTTCCACAACAAGGGAGGTTGGCTTCTAATTGTGTGAAGATACTAGAATAGTCACATCTCTAGGGCCCATTCTTCAGAAATTGATTTTGCAAAATGACCTTCCAGGGAGATACGAACCCTGCTGTGAGATTACTTGATTTTCACTTGCACTCACCTTATGAGGAAGATGGTGATAATTGTCAACCTAATATTAATTCTTCAATCCCATCTCCCTTGTTCAGGATGGCAATGTGCCTAGCTAAAAATAGTCTATTGCATCTATGTATGGCCATAGATGTAACCTTAACCAATAAAGATGGCTGAAGGTTTCTGGTTCCCTATTATTTTCATTAACTAAACACGCCCACTTCTGTAACTAGCAGGAAGTAGCTACTGAGTTTCTCAGTGATGCCAGAGTCTCTGTCCTGAGTGCAATTGTTACCATGTTTCTGATGGGAGTGCCCTCTAGGCCCTCCTTGGGAAAAAAGTTGCCAGTGGATTCTCTGCTCTTAGGTACCTTACCTTAACGAATCCATTTTAATGCATTTTTATGCTTTTAAATTCTTATTCAAATCTACCATAGTTGTCTCATATCTTTACCTCACTTACTGCCATTATTTCTAGTCCCAAGGAAATATCTCAACTTGAGAGTGGTGAGAACCAAGGGGTCAAGTACAGAGAACCAATAATATGTGCTCCAAGAAGAAAGAGATAAATCCTTTCCTATTTTTACTACCTAATTTATTGTTCTGAATTTTGCACTCCCTAGTATAGTAGCCAATAAATCTAACTGGTATTTTAAATTTAAATGAATTAAGATTAAACCAAAGTTAAAAATCAATTCCTCAGTCACAGCAGTCACATTTTTGAGTTCTCTGCAACCACATATTTATTGGCTATTACTTTTTTATCCATGACATTACTGCCAGTTCTTTATAGTTATTCCTCACAATGACTTTCTGAAACAGATTCTAATTTTACCAGCACCAACAATATCAGAGACTAATCTATGTGAAGGTATTGCTATGGTTTTTGTCCCTCATGGATTCATATGTTGGAAGCTTAGTCCTCAATGTGCTGATGCTGAGATTTGGAGGAAACTTTAAGAAGAGACCTTACTGTGAGGTAAGTAGATCAGTGTGGTCACTGCCCTCAGAAGAGATTGATATTGGTTTCATGAAGTGAGTTAGTCATTCTTTCAAGAGTAAGTTGTTATCAAAGAGCAAATCTGAGCATGAAGACCTCCCTAGCTTCTTGTTTTGTCAAGTGATGCCTCTCACTGGCACTCCTACCATGAGGCCAGCCGCCATGAGGCCCTCCCCAGAGGCCAAACAAATGGGGATGCCTGACCTTAGAATTTTAGACTCCAAAACTGTGAGTTCTTTTCTCTCTATAGTACTCAGCCTCAAGTATTTTGTGATAGAAACAAAAAAAATGAATAAATATAGATTAACATAATTTTATGAATTTTCCAAAGTTATACAGTCAGTAGCTGTGAGTCTGGAAGATAAACCTGTATTATTTATCTCCAAAGTCACTCCATTATGTTGCCACAAGAGCTCATATTTTCCTAATGACTTAGATTTCTCACATTTTTAGACAGATTTTTTTCTAGCTGTGATCAAAAGATCTGACGAAAACAATTGTAGAGGAGGAAAAGTTTATTTGGCATTCACAGTTTCGGAGGTCTCAGTCCATAGATGAGCAGATTCGATTGCTCTGGGCCTAAGATAAAGCAGATCATCATAGTGGAAGTGTGTTGAGGAGGAAAGAAGAACAGGGCAGGACAATCAGTAAGCAGAGAGAGATTCTCTGCTCACCAGGGATAAAATATAAACCCCAAAAGCACACCCTCAATGACCTACCTCTTCCAGCCACATGCTACCTGCCCAGTTACCACCGACTTAATCTATTCAATTAGATTAATGAATCAATTAGATTAAGACTCTCATAAAGCAATCATTTCACTTTAAACTGTTTTGCATCACCTCATCCGTAAGTTTTGGGAGATACCTCATGTCTAATTCATAATACTCGCTGTCCTTTAATGTTTATATTTAAATTGAGAAAGAGTCATAGGTTCTGACTCTGTGCTGTGAACAAATGAAAATTTATTTTGAAAAGAGATTTCAAGGGGCTGGGGATGTGGCTCAAGCAGTAGCACGCTCGCCTGGCATGCGTGTGGCCCAGGTTGGATCCTCAGCACCACATACAAACAAAGATGTTGTGTCCGCCGAAAACTAAAAAAAATAAGTATTAAAATTCTCTCTCTCTCTCTCTCTCTCTCTCTCTCTCTCTCTCTCTCTCTCTCTCTCTCTCTCTCTCTCTCTCTCTCTCTTTAAAAAAAAAGAGATTTCAATTTTTTGTGAGAATTAAAAAGAAAGCTGATACCTACAAGAAATAAGTAATATAAAGTAGGAAAGTAGACAAAACATCAAAAATGTGAGATAACTTTAGGACCAATATGCATGCAATGGGAAAACCAGACAGTGTGTGGGGGAGCAGTATAAGAAATAACAACAAAAGCCTCTCAAATTTGCTGAAAAAATATTAACATATACACCCAAGAATTTCAACAAATTCCCAGTAGGAAAAATTCAACACCCAAACACATCATAGTGAAAATGCTGAAAACCAAAACCAAGAGAAAATCTTGAAAGCAGAAAGATACAAATGAGTTGTCACATATGAGGAGCCCTGATAATGTTAATGTGTGATATCACATCATAAACAATGGAGAGTTAGTGGGATATTCAAAGTACTGAAAGGACAAAAAGATAAAACAGCACACCAAAATGATCATCCAAGGATCTTATATCCAGCAAAACTATCCTTCAAAAAATTAAACAAAATAAAGACTACTTTCTAAAAATCAAAAGCTCAGAGATTTAATGCTAGAAGACCCACTTAACAAAAAATGCTCAAGAAAATTCTTCATGCCTTAAGCAAGTTAATCAATATGGAAATTCAAATTCACATGAAAAACCAGACTATTATACAATTATAAAATACAATATAAGTGTCTATTTCTTCTTTATTCAATTGTATAAAACAAAATGCAAAGAATTATATTGTGTAGCCTACAACATAAAAAAATGTAGCATTTTACAGTAACAGAAAAAGGAAAGAGGTGGGAGCAGAGTTCTACTGAAGAAATAACACCATATGTTACATCATGAAAACAAACTAAAAAGAATAGAAATGGTCAATAATAAGGCAAATACATAAAATTCTAAAAATACATCCTTGTTTTCTTAGTGTATTTAATAGACAACTATATAAAGTAATAATTATAACAATGTGTTGCTGAGTTTGCAACATATATAGATATAATATACATAACAATAATAGCAAAAAGAGAGAAGTAAAACTATGTAGTAACAATGTTTCTATCTTGATGGAATTAAGTTAATATAAATCTGTAAATATATCTTTATACATAAAATGTGTATTTTAAGCTTGAGAGCAGCCACAGAGAATATAATTTAAAAACATAGTGAAAAATATTAAAGGCACCAAAATGTTACAATAGAAAACCACTTAATACACATGACAGCTGGAATGGGTATACTAATACTAGACAAAGTAGGCTTTAAAAAATGCTAGAGATAAAGAAGAGCATTTTATAATGACAAAAAAATCCATCAGGCATTTATAACAATTGTAAATATATATGTAATTGACAAAAGAGATTTAAAATACACAAAGCAAAGGCTCACATCATGGAAAGGAGAAAAAGACAACCGAACAATAGACTGAAGTTTGAGAATTCCAAATCCTACTTTCAAGAATGGATATAACAATCAGATAGAAGATCAATGAGATGCTAGAAGGCTTGAAAAACTCTATATAAACAAATTAGACCAGTAATTATCTACAGAATATTCCATCCAACAATAGCAGAATTCACATTCTTAAGAACACATGGAAAATTCTCTGAGATAGACATCTACTAGACTCTAAAACAAACTTCAATGAATTTAAAAAAAAAAAATTAAGTCACACAAAGTAGTTTCTCCTATTATAATTGAGTGAAATTAGGAATTAATAACAAATTTGGGGTTTCAAAAACATGTGAAAATAACACTCAGGAAATTAGCCAATGAGGAAAAAAAAGAAATTATAGGTCAAAGATAAAATGGTAGGTAAAATAAAGATATAATAAAACTCATGAAATACAGCTAAAGCACTCCCTAGAAAAAAACAAGAGCTCTAAACACCTACATAAAATGAGAAGAAAGACCTCATATCAACAAACTAAATTTTCTGTTAATTTATTAGAAACAAGAGTAAATTAGGTTCACAGCAAGCAGAGGGAAGCTAATCATATGGATTAGGGTGAAAAATCAATGAAATAGAGTAGAATAAAAATAAACAAAATAAAAAACCCCCAAAATTTGGTTATTTGAAAAGGTCAAAAAATTCATAATCTTTAGCCAGACTGACCAAGGGCAGGTATGGTGGGGTATGGGGGGAGAACCACAGAAGTCTCAGATTATCCAAATCAAAGATGAAAGAGGGAACATTATTACTGACCTTAGAAAAATTAAAAAACAGAATTATGAAAGGAAAACTATGAACAACTATATATCAATGAATTAGATTGCTAAGATGAAACAGAAAAATTCCTAGAAAGATAAAACAGAAAGAAACAAGAATAACTGTGCAATTCAAATAGAGCTGTAACTTGTAAAGAAATTCAATTGGTGCTTTAAAAAACAAATTCTCCAAGAAAAAATCCCAGGACTATAGGACTTTATTTGTGATTTATGCCAAAAACTTAACACCAATTCTTCAAAACTATTCTCAAAAATATAAGAGGAGAGAAATTTCCCAACTTATCTTATGAGGCCAATAGGACCCCAAGGCAAACACATCCCAAAAGAAGAAAATGAATAAGGAACAGCTCTTAGATACTGATTTAAAAATTATGAACATAATACTAATCAATCACACCCAGTAATGTATAAAACATTATATGCCATGAGAAAGTGGGATTTATCTCAGGAATGCAAGGTTGATTGAATATTGAAAAACCAATTAATAAAGAATAAAACTTCATGATCAGAATAGCAAAGGCAAGCAGGCAAGAACATGATTGAAAGGAAGATGCAATTGAAAGGAAGATGCAATACTACTTTTATTTGTAGAAGACATAATCTTGTATATAGAAAATCATACAAATTTACTCAAAAGGTTTAGGGGAAAATAAATGAACTCTGCATCATCAAAATAAAAAACTCCTGTGCTTCAAAAATATTCTATCAAAAAAGTAAAAAAGGCAACCTACAAAATAAGAGTAAATTTTGCAAATAATATACCTCATAATAACAAGGAGATACTACTTCATACCACTACAATGGCTTTAATAAAGAAGATAATTTATCAGTTGGAAAAGATATGCAAAAATTAAACCCCTCATACACTATAATGCAATGAATATAAAATAGGGCAATCCCTTTGAAAATCAATCTGGCTAGACCTCAAATGGGTAAAGACAGAGTTAACCTATGATTTCAGCAATTGCAGTACTAGGAGTATACCCAAGAAAAAGAAAAACATAAGTTCACATAAAAACTTGTATGTGCATGTTGTACCACACTATTCACAATAGTCAAAAGATAGAAACAGCCCAGTCGAAAGGTAGAAACAGCCCAATGTCCCTGGTACTTTTTTTTATGACTTAATTAATGTGTTCTATTCATACAAAGGAATATTATGTGGCAATACAAAGCAATGAATAAGGGCAAAACTTGAAATGTTTTGCTAAGTGAAGACAGCAGACAAAAAAGGATGACAAGTTTTATGACCCTGTATATGTGCAATGTTCAGAATAAGCAAATCTATAGAGACAGAAAGTAGACACGCCGTTTCCGAGGGCTGGAGAGTTGGTGTCGGGAGTATTGGGCATGATGGATGATGGCAAAGGGTGCAGAATTTCTTTGGGGGGTGATGATAATATTCTAAAGTTGATTATGGTGATGATTCTCTACAGTAAAAAATGCTAAAAATCATTGAACTGGACACTTTAAGTGTGTGAATTGTGTACCACAGTACCAATAAAGCAGTTTAAAATAGGTTTCTGTTAAATAAGGAAAGTAGGAACAAATATATGAGTATATAAATCATATAGATTTTATGTTCAATGCAGTAGCTACTAGCCACATGTGCTTATCTAAACTTAAATTTTAAGTAGTTAAAATTAGACATGATTAAAAATTGGATTACACAATCACAGCTATCACATTTTATGTTCTCAATACCCACATGTGGCTACCCACTAAACAGGGTGTATCTATCTAGCACATATCCATCATCTCTGAAGTTCTACTGGGCAACACTGATATCTATAATCTTATACGTTTACACATTTGCCAAATTTTTATCTCTTAATAACAATTTCTTATTTTGAGTTTTTTGTCCTGGGTGGTTTAAAACTATTTTTTCTAATAATGGAGGTTATTTGTTAATAACTTTTTTGACCTTGGCGAAAAAAAATGATTGTTAATCCACATTAGCTCTCACTCCCATTTCCAATCTCCTTATGAAAAAGTCTGGGATCATTGAAGTATAATATTTTCAGTAGTACCTCAGTTTGCAATTTTATGCAGAAAAAAAAAGTAGTTTATAAGAGTGAAAGTAGAGAAAGATGAGAGTCTTGGCATATTAAGATGCATCTGATCGGTATGTAAATATTGAGTATTAATGTAAAAACAAAGGTGGTTTTGACAGTGAAGTGCTAATATTTCAACCTCATCTGAGGATAAAAACATGCCCTTGATTGAATCAAAGGCATTCAAAAAGAAGGGTTATTTCAATTGCTCTGTCACTGGAGAATAAGAAAAAGGTAAAAGAAAACATTCTATTGATATGTGTTGTCACTTGGGTTTGCTTTTCTGTAGTCATCTGTGTGTGAATTTGATTGTATTTTATGTCACCTTGGTGAACAATACCACAAATGTTAAGACCACTTAGCATTCAACTATAAAGGAGCTAAGAAAAGAGTTCTGGTTTTCATGTCGATCAGCATCGGCTCCTTAGATTGGGAGGCCTTAAAATTAACTCAAACAGTATAAAAAAAAAATCAGACACAATGCTTAACAGGCAGTCTCACAAAAGACTTCCTTTGTGGCTCATCAGAGTAAATTTCCTGTCAAAATACTCCCTGTGCTAAGTAAAGGTTATCTATTCACAGGAACACCTGACTTATAAAATCAATCAGGGTACAAAAAGAAAGATGCTTGCTTTTTGTATGCATTCAAGTTGTTGCTCCCATTAACTTAACTTCCTAAAAATATATTTCAATTTTTCAGTCTGCTCTGCATAACTCATTAACATCATAATCGCCAGCAATAATTGCCAGAAGTGAGTAAAGAAAATCGCAAAAGATGAAGAGTTGAATTACCACTTAATGAAAGAAGAAAAAAAAAAGAAGACAATTTAAATCAACAGTCTACGATGCTGCCACCACTCCCTTCCTTGAGAAAATGTATAGTAATTGTGTTTCTTGGAGTCTGTTGTGTTTATAAATGAGGCTTCTCAGACAGTGAATTCTTGGAATGATTCTATGGGTTTAATTGATGGCATGAATCAAATAAACTTAAGAATATTTGTTCAGCAATCTAAAAATGCATTTTTATAGCAAATTGCAAAATAAAATCAATGAAAATATTTTCAAAATCTTTTCTAGGACAATAAAGAGTGGCCAAAAGAAAATGTTTCTGCTTTTGGTCCTTGAAAAGATGTAGACTCTCTCAAGGAAATGTTTGCTCTACTTGAGGATTCTATGGTTATCCATTTTAACTGGTGCTTCTCACCTGGAATTGATTTTGGCTCTCAGGGAACACAGAAGAATGCCTGAAGAAATCTTCAGTAGTCACAACTCAGAAAATGCTGCTGGTATAGGACAGCTCCCTGCGACAAAGAATCAACTGTCCCAAAATGCCATAGAGCAAGGCTAAGAAACTTTAATTTACACCAACAAAAGGACTTGAGAGGTTATGGCAAAAGACAATAAATAAAAAGATGTCCTTTAGGCTGGAGGTGTAGCTTAGTAATAGAACCTGTGCCTAGAATCTGCAGGCTCTGAGTCCTACCTCCAGCACAGCAAAAATAAATACTAATAATATTTCTTTCTTTTGTGTACTAGAGATTGAACCCAGGGATGCTTAACCATTAACTCGTATCCCCAGCCCTTTTTAATTTTTATTTTGAGAAACAGTCTTGCTAAGTTTCTTAGGGCCTCACTAAATTGTGGATGCTAGCCTGAAATTTGTGATCCTTCTACTTCAGCCTCCCGAGTTGCTGGGATTACAGGTGTTTGCCATCAGGCCTGGCCAAAATGTTTTGTCTTTTCTTTTTTTAAAATATTTATTTACTTTTAGTTGTAGTTGGACACAATACCTTATTTTTATTTATTTATATGTGGTGCTGAGGATCAAACCCAGGGCCTCGCACCTGCTAGGCAAGCTCTCTACCCCTGAGCCACAACCCCAGCCCCAAGAAATGTTTTTTAATAACAAAAAGATCATGATAAGCCTGACCAAAGCTAAAAAATGTAATGCAGCATATTATAAAACAATAATTTATTTTACAGTTTAGAGAGCAAGCTGAAGATGGAAGAGAGAGGATGATACATGACTCCAGCTGAACTTACTGGCCAAAAGCTCCGCTCATGGTGATTTCAGTCTGATGAACGTCAAATAATCAGCAGGCTCTAACTGTA
The DNA here is from genome assembly GCF_052094955.1 of Ictidomys tridecemlineatus. Lineage (NCBI taxonomy): Eukaryota > Metazoa > Chordata > Mammalia > Rodentia > Sciuridae > Ictidomys > Ictidomys tridecemlineatus. The sequence continues at coordinate 40,150,722 of NC_135478.1, read as the reverse complement.
GTAAAGTATAATTATGGTTTATGATTTTGTAGTTATTTCTTAAATCTGCAAACTTGTGAGTTATTATGAGAAATAGGTTAAGTGGGTTGATAATTTCAGCCAAGTATACCTATGAAAGCATATTAAAGTAGAATTCTGGTAAATGCCTTAAAATAGTGATTCTCAAGTAATACCCTGCATCAGAATCAACTGGAAGATTTTTTTTTTTTTTAAGAACACCACTTATAGGCTATACCTCTCTAATTTTTGATAAAGTAGATCTAGGGTGGTTCTTAGAATTTACACCTTTAATAAGTGTCCAGTGATGCTGATGATGGTGGTCTGTGGTCAGTCTTGGAAAAACATTGCATAATTCAATGGAGACTGCATCCTAAAATGAAGCAAAGGACAACTACGATGCAAATGTTTAGAAGAAATGGATGAAAAGCTCCCCACCCCCAACAAAGACATAAGCAGATAGAGATGTAAATATGAGGGAAGTAAAGCTTATGCTCTTTACTTCTACCCTCCCATAGATGGGTCTGGAGGGTGCAGACAGCTTCCATCAAGACTAGAGGAAAAAACTTCAGTTCAACCACATGGAGATCAAACTACAAGTGTCACAACACAGAGTAGATTCATTGTAGTTTGCGACACAGAGTAAACTCAATCATCACTGTCACATGAGAAATGTGAGAAATTCAGAAAATGCTGCTGGTATAGGACAGCTCCCTGCGACAAAGAATCAACTGTCCCAAAATGCCATAGAACAAGGCTAAGAAACTTTAATTTACACCAACAAAAGGACTTGAGAGGTTATAGCAAAAGGCAATAAATAAAGAGATGTCCTTTAGGCTGAAGGTGTAGCTGAGTGATAGAACCTGTGCCTAGAACCTGCAGACCCTGAGTTCTACCTCCAGTTTTGTAGTCTGATTTGTGGATGCCATTTAAAAGAGAGAATTGTTGAACAGCTGAACAGTGGCAGGACAAAGGTGAAGTGGCTAGTGTGGTGGAATTAATCCACATTATTGGAATTTGTCAGGAAAAGAGATGGGAAGAATTTCCCACCTTTAGATCACACATGGCCTGGGCAAAGGTCCCAACATGGGGTAATTTTAAATTCTGTCCACAATAAGAGGCTGTAGGGACCAAAGGGATCTCAGCAGAAAAGGCAGAGGGTATTGCTGGATGTGTAGGGACTGGGAAGAAAGATATGAGGTCATTTCTTTCACCAAGGCCATGACAGGTGGGTGATTTGAACAAGAATGAGGAGATAAGAGATCTCCAACAACCCATTGAAGTGACTTCAGAAATTACACTTCTAAGTTCCTCCCACATTTTCACAGCACGGAACCTAAAGAAACAGAAAACTACTGGCTAAATGGGAATGTTTTCTCCTTAGTATATCTTCCACCCTCGCTCCAACACTGAAAAGGTCAGAAGCAAATTTTAAAGGAAAAAAAAAATTAGACTCACTAAATTTAACAGTTCAAGTACAGAATGATTCATGAATCCGGCAGCACTCAGAACCAGAAGAGTTTCAGAGAATTTGGTGCAGCAGCTAGATTTTATAAATCCAATTAGAAAGCAGAGACCATCATCTGACTGACAACCACTGGGCATTTCCCCGCTTTGGGCGTGGTGTGATCAGCTGGCTGCCTCTGACTGGCTGAAGTTCAACTGTTGGTGACTGGCTGAAATTTGGATATTTGTTACCCCAAAATATTCTCTTAAATTAGATTTTATTTACAAACTAAGTTAGGTTATAGTTTGTGACACAGGAACTGAAAGAACAGATAGCCTCAGGCTGATAGCTTCCTGCTTATTTAATTTGACATTTTCCCCCCTTTCAATCAACACCACCACCTTGAAAGGTTGGCCAGAACCTTGGATATGAACAGCCACTCTCCCTTACCATTATAATGGACTTGTTTAGTCTTAGTGTGGAAGACACAAGTCATAACATGGGGTCATTTGAAAGACTCTTTATGTCCTCTTTGTGTTTTGCTTATTTTAACCAGACTGAGATCATTTGATGCACAATGGATGATGGCATACAAGCATTTCAGACTCTTAAGAGGATACTGCGCACCAGGGAGATGGCTGTGATGTCTATCAGGAGGATAATCCAGAGAGACTGAAATATGCTCCTTAAGAAAGGCCTCTACAAATCAAACCAATTAAAATCAAATAAAAATCTAAGAATGATCTAAAAAAGAAATTACTTGTTTTCACCAAGAAACTTGTTTATTGATTTCTTGTACCTGAGTTTCTACAATACCAGACATGTTAATTCAAGTGTAGCAGGAGATGTTAGCTATTGCACATACCCCTCCCATTCAGCCAACAGATAGAACAAGGCAATCTTTATCTAAAACAACGTCAGCAAGGGGATTTAGAGAAGTCTCTTGGACAACTACAGCCTTTGAAGTAGAGTCAACCACAGTGGGTGATGCTTGAGATAGCTATGGAACAACAACCTCATTTATATTTATGCCAAACCAGATAAGGAGAATTCTACCACAAGATGCCTATTTTGAGAGATTTATGCCCGCTGGAAAATTCTTCTTCCTCTATATTGCATATTAAAAGGTCTAGACCAATGTCCAGTTTCAATTTAGTTCTAGAAAAAGGGGGATATCATTAGAGTTCCTTATTTATTTGACCGCTTAATTCTCCCTTGTTAAAATATGCAACTGCTCACATGTATAATTGATTGCTAAATCCTCCATGACTATAAAAATGCACCCCAAAGGGACAAACATACAATACCTCATGAGATACCTTTGGTTTTAGGGGTGACTGGTAGGGAATCACTAGTAGTATTTATAAAAGACTCCACTATTGAATTATTGATTGGTCCGATGCTACCAGCAATTATGGTTACAAATTTGCCTACAAACTGTTGAATTCTCTTTCCCTTTGGTTTTCCTATGTAGTTTCTGGCATAATTTAACTGCAAAATACTCACCATAGGTTTTGTCTACTGTTGATTTAAAGGAGGAATCTGAATACATGAATGTAAAAGCTTAACTTTATAGAAAAGGCTCAGATGTGCAAATTGAACATGTAGTCACACTTGAAATATCACTGAGATTTGTTACTGAGTGAACTACAGCATCTCCAAGATCACATAGGGATTCAGGTTTAACATGACATGTTTAGCATTCAGTTAAGTTTTCTGCAGAAATTATCAGTATGACTTCCAAATGTTATCTTCTTCTTGCCATTCATAAACAGAAAGACAGGATGGTTAAAAGATTAAAGAGGATCAAGTTAAATGATAACAGGAAATTCTTGATCCGTGATTTTGATGATGTCCTTGTGTAGGCTGTTGTCAGTTCTGGAAAGGATCCTCCTTGATGAGGTCTCCAATGTGTATATGGTCTCATAAGGTCTGCTGGGGCTATCTCCAATTAAGAGATATAGACCCCAGACAAAGCCTTGAAGTTTTACGACAGCTTAGGTGGTAAGAACTTAGTATTCCTTCCCCTGGGATTCAAGGGCAGTCTTTCTATGATGTCGATCCTAAAAGATCCAATCTCTGGGTTCTTAATCTTGAAAAGATCGGTTGTCCTCAGTCAGTAAATCATGAAAGCCTTCTTTTACCTGGTGAAAATATACTTTGGTATGATGCATCAGTCTTAAAATATATAGTGATGTCAGAGCTTACAAGAGCAGGAGATACATGAGGTTCAGTTATTAGGGGCATATATTTTCCAGTAATTCTGTCATAAAAGGTTAATTTATGTTTCCTAATATGAGTAGATGGCCATCAAGGCCAATGGCTATATCTCTGGTTAAGACAATGCAATTGATTCAGATAGAAGATTCATTTTGTAGCAACCTTAGCATAAGATTTTTTTTTTCCTAATTGTTAAGAACAGCATTTTACCCTTCTTTTTTGCATGTCTGAATTACCAGCATAACTTCTTTGTGTATTGGAGCCCATTATTAAGTAAAGTTACTTGAACACAAACACTGTTAAAACCCTAATAACCAAGGTGACCACCATGTGACTAATGGGAGAATATACTATATTACCTGAACACACTGGGCTAAGGAATGACTCACATACAGGCTGAGATGAAGCAAGATAGCATGCTATAGTATCATGTATCATGCTCTCAGAATAACACAATCTATCTTTTTTTTTTTGGGGGGGGGGAGTTCTTTTCAGTTATATATGACAGCAGAATCTATTTTGATATAATTATATAAGCATGAAATATGTCTTATTTTAGTTACAGTCCCATTCTTATGGATGTACATGGTGGTGGGATTCACTGTGCTGTTTACATACATATAATAGGAAAACTCTAACAGATTCATTCCACTGTCTTTCCTTTGCCAGTCCTGCCTCCTTTCCCCACCATTCCCCATGGTCTAATCTATTGCACTTCTTTTCTCCACCTATCAGAGAAAACATTTGATCTTTGGTTTTTTTGGAACTGGATTACTTCAATTAGCATGATACTCTCCAAATCTGTCAATTTCCTGGCAAATGTCATAAAGTCAGAATGACACAATCTCAAACCTATGAGTTGTTTATTTCTGAAATTTCTCATGTAATAGTTTGGATCACAGTTGATCATAACCTAAACTGAAGAAAGTGAAATCATGAATAAAGGGGAACCACGGCATTCACGTGCTCATTCTAGAAGGAATTTGACTACAGAATCAGCCAGTTTCACCAGAAAAACAGAACCCATATGTATGTGGGGGTTTGTGTCAAAATATATATGACATGTATGTATCTATGTAGATATTTCATGCCTGTATTTATATATATATATATATATATATATATATATATATATGTTATGTGTGTATGGCATATGAATACATGTGCATTGCATATCTATGCATATTATGTGTGTGTCTGTGTAAATATAAATGATGTATGTATATATAAATGATTGAGGGGACTGACTGGACAGATCTAAAAATCCATAGAGCAAACCATTATGAAGGGGAAGCTGAAAATTTTAGGGCATGCGTTTGGGCCCAGTCCACAGAGTCGTTTTTCTTCATCAAGGAAGCCTCATTTCTGCTATATTATGGTTGGTTATGAGGTGTGTTCCCCAAAATCTTCTCTTAATGGAGGAATATTCAGAGGTAAAATGATTGGCTCTCAAGGGCTATAACCTAATCCATCCATTCCAGTTTGAATGATGGTTTGGTAATGGTAAGTAGATGGGGTGTGGCTGGAGGAGGTAGGAAACTGGAGAGTGGTGGCTGTCCTGGGTTTTCCCAGTGGCCCCTTTCTCTCTCTGGCTCTCTGCTTCCTGACCCTGCCATGATCTGAGCAGCTTCCCTCCATTGGACCCTTCCCCCACAACGGACTGCCTCGTCTTGGACCCAGAACAAAGGAGTTGACCATCTATGGACTCAGATCTCTGAAACCAGGAGCTCCAAATCAACTTTCCCTCCTCCAAGTTGTTCTTATTGGGAATTCTGGTCACAGAAATGTAAAAAGTGACTAAACACACCCTTAAAGTCTTTTAATTGATTAGATCAGATCCATCCAGAGTTTCAAGGATAATCTCTCTTCTTTGCTACCAACTAATTATGGTATTAATGACAGCTATAAAATTCCTCCACAGTAACATCTGGATTAATGTTTAATTGAATAACTTGACATATAAAACTGACCATCACAGCAATATTATCCAGGAACTTAGATAGCCTCATACCATTGGACACAGGATTCTAATTCCTGAAGTCTGAAAATATGAATAGGTGTGTGCAAATTTTTATACATATTAATAGTTCACTCCATGACTTATCATGAACCAAATCTCTGTTGCCCTAACCCTGGGCACATACAGTCTACCCCAGAAAGCCTGCTCACTTGGCAAGTTTAAGCCAGTTGTTTTTGAATCACTAATAAATTGAGCTTTTAATTTTAAAAAAGGAAACAAAAGTGTTAAGACTGCATATTGTCATTATTTACCTACTTATGACATATTCCAAAGGTTCTATGGTAGATAGTACAATGAAAACAACCTAGTATTTAGCAGAGTTTGGACAGAGTCTCTCTCTTCAAATCTGTTTGATCACTTTGGTCCCAAATTTTAGATTTGAAGTTGGGAGTGAAGAAGAGAGAGTTGGCAGTTAGGAGATTCCACTCAAGCCCCAAGCTTTAGCCCTTTTCTACTCTTCAGCTCTGAAAAGATGGCCCACATGTGGTATGGAATATTCTTCCAACTATCAATGAAGGGCTACTTTGAGTCCACATTTTTCTATTGTTTATTTTAAATACAGTTCCTTTAGGAAGCCAAAGGGATTTAAAGTAATTGGCAGGGCAGAATCCAGACATTCCTGAATTTCTTGTTCTGGTTCAAGCATATTTCGTTTAATAGTATTAAAATCTCAATCTTAACCCGTAAGAGTGCTTCAGATGGGAACTTCCCTTTTATTTTCACCTCACATGCATGTGATAAATTGGTGTTATCCCCGCATCACTCTTATTTTGAAATTTGGTGTCCTTCTGAATTATTGTTTTGGAATCCTCTCTATGCAAGCCAAACCCTTACTATCCAATAAAGAGTTTTCTCTGTGTAGATTTACCTCCTTGACCCCATCTCCATTTGGGTGATTTACTAAACCAACTCATCCTGAGTTTTCTCATAGGCAGAATTATAAGGTATTCTCCAAGATGACTGATCCAGATGCCTACACCCTGTATCTGTATAATCCCCTCCCTTAAGTGTGGTAAGGTTAGGGAATAAGATGGATGTCACTCTATGGTAGTTTGTATTGTATGACAAAAGTTATAGGATTTTGCAGGTGTCAATTGATATTTGGAAAAATCAAGTGTGATGTTCCTGGGTAATTTTGACCTATTAAAAGAGGGCCTAGAGGTATGAGAAAATAAAGTGTAAACACACTTCCTATTGGCTGCCATGTTACTGAGAAAGGTGTGTGGCAGATAATGCTGGGTGACCTCTAAGAACTTGGGACCTTAGTCTTTGTACCACAAGGAACTAAATTCTTCAATCTTTGAAGGAAGAACCTAAGCTCTAGAAAGACATGCAGCCCTGTCAATACCTAAATTGCAGCCTTATAAGATGCTGAGCAGAGGGCTCATTTGTGACATGCTTAGATCCCTCTCCTTCAGAAACTGTGAGATAACCAATGTATGCTGTTTAAAGTTGCTAAGTTTGTAATAGTGTGTTACACAGCAATGGATTAATGTTTCCAGTTATGTTTCTCTTACCAGAAACATAACTGAAGACTGGGATACTTAAATACTTAAGTACACATAATCCAGGGTTGGCCAGTAATTATCTTAGCAACTATACCCCCGACACACATGGGGTGGGGGTGAAAGATAGAGAAATAGCAACTCCTCCAAGGTAAACTGCTAACATATCTTCTGCTCTTTAAACAACTGGATCAAATTTCCCACCCAGACTCCTCCCATCCTGCACTCGACTTATACATACACAATACCCATTATGCCTTTTCTCTGAATCCTGAGATACAACAATGTTTTTCTTGGACTACCTGGGGAAGTTATTTTATTAATTAAAATAAAAAGAAACCTCTTGTATGTGGTATTGTGATGCTTGTTTTAAAAGCTATATCCTCTTAAACATTGCCCCTTATTATATTTTATGGACAAATCCCTTTACATAGGACCGAAAAAATGTGACTTTCTATAAGCTGAAGATTCCTTCTATAACAAAGGCCAAGAATCATCATAACTAAAGACTGGGATACTTAAGTGTTTAAGTACATGTAATTCCAGGGTCAGCCAGAAGTGAGACTGCTTTTCCTAAAGCTGAGCCATTCTTGCACACATTGGGAAAATTGACAAATCCCATACAAAGGGAGAAATTAGTATTTGAAAGCAAGAGATGTCTCCCCTTCAGTTCATTCTAAGAGTATCTTTATCTTACATTGCTTATAAAATGGGGAAATAATATTGCTATCTGGGTTTCTTTTTGTGAATAACTGTATAATTCATCACTTCAGAATCTAAGTCTTTCTCTCTGATCTGTAATTCTTCATGGCCTCCACAATAAAACAGTGAAATCAACTCAGTGTGTCTCAACTGTCCCACACTTTGTGATATTTCTGTTCAATGTGGTTTTTTGGGGCTCTTTGGCACTGGAGTTTCTTGATATATGCAATACCTTATTTATGGCTATGACTCATATTTGCTGGGTAGACTCCAATGATTTGTATAGTGATTTGTAATGTGTGTCCCTGAAAGCAACCATACAGAAATGAATTGCATTATAAAAACCACATTTGATGCCTCAATCAAGCCCATTCATTATACTTGTGAAAATTCCACCACACACAGGTCAGAGCTACTGCTCTGCATATACCCATAGTTTCCATCCTTATAGATTAGAGATTTCTAAGTTTTTGATTATTTTCTAAACCCAACTGAATGTCAATAATCAGAGACAAGCTATTTGGTTTTAACCATTATAGTAAAATAACTTATCTGATTTCAAATAAATAAAACCAGTTCTTTGATCAGAATCCTTGCATGAGTACATAAGCACTGCAGTAGGTAGCATATCAAGAACGGAGAAGGCTTATTGTGAAGTCAAAAGAAACAGGAATGATTCCTTTCTCTTCTTTGCTTTCTTTTCCTCTCATGAGCAGATAAGAATGAGTGTGTGGTAATCCATCATGTGAGTCATTGACAAAAAAAAAAAATGTAAATGAATGAAAACCAAAGACATCCTAAAAAGTCATGATAACTTTTTCAGATTTGGGTATTTCTGAATCTTTCTAGATGTTCTGTCCTGCATCTAGGTGCTATGGTTTGGATGCATTTGTCCTCCAAGGGTTCATGTATCAGAAACTTGGTCCTAAGCTTGGAGATTTAAAAGAGATGGTGGGACCTTTAATAGATGTGTGTGGTGGGAGAGCCTGAGGGCATTGGTTGAACTGGTCTCAGAAGGGATTAGGGGAGTTCTCATAGGAACACTGAGTTATTTGTCATGAAAGCAAGTCTTATAAAAGCCTGATCCAGATCCTTGAAACTCTCTTTGGCTTCCTGTCTGGGAACATAATTTCTTCCTCCTGCATGTGGTGTCATCTGCCATGAGATCCTCATCAGAACTGAACCGATGTCAGGGCCATGTCTTGAAAATGTTTATTTAGTCCAGAGTTTTAGAGGCTCTAAGTCCAAGACTGAGTGGGCTCCTTTGATTGGGGCACTGGTGAGGGTGGTGTGGAGTGGCACACCATGGTGGGAGCAGAATGAAGGGCAAGCAGTCACATTGTTTATTGGAGCAGGGAAAGAGAGGAGAAGGATCTCCCAATACCTTTTAAAGGCACACCCGAATGACCTAATGAAATCCCACTAGGCCCACCTCCTTAAAATTCTATCATTTATCAATAGCTCCTCCTTGGTGACAAAGCCCCCTTACCATATGGAAATCTGGGGGACACAACCTAGATTCAGATCATGGCACCTACCTTGTATCAGGCATTCTGTTAAAGTGGTAGAATACCATGAAAAAGAAAGTCAGCATTTCCAACTCTGTGGAAGCTGCAACCCCTTGGGTATGGCAAAGGAAGGGAAAAAGCAGGCTGGGATACAGCTCTGTGCCTTGCATGCACAGTCTCTGGGTTCAATCCGCAGCACCAAAAAGGAAAAAAACCAAAAACATATTCAGGGACTGGGAAAGATATGAAGAAGGAATAATGTATTTTTTTCTTCTTTTAACTTGGGTCTGTTGATCATTTAAAATTATTATTTCTAGCATATTAATTCATTTCCATTATAATGAAATATATACCTGAAATAGGGTCACTTTATAAAGAAAATAGGTTTATTTAGCTCTCAGTCTGAAAGTTCAGTATCCAAATAGCATAGCACAGAGTATGAGGTAGGAGGGTTGGCCCTTTGGCTGTATCATCTTATAGTCAATAGCATTGGCAAGAGTATATGTAAGAGTGTGTGCAGGAACAACAAGACTACACTTTGAGCCAGGACACAGAGAGACCTGGGATCCACCATCCCTTCTTAGGACATACCTTCAATGATCTAAGGACCTCCCACTAGGTCCTACCTCTTAAAGGTTACAACACTTCGAATAGTACCACCCAGGGGACCATGCCTTTAACACATGAAACTTTGAGGGGACACAAATCATAGTCAAACAGTAATGAGACCAAATAGTAGTGATACCAGTGTTGAAAACCAGAATCCAAGTCCCATTCCTCCGGTACTAAAGATTGAACATCCCAGAAATGCCAGGACAAGTTCAAAAAGTTTTATTTAAAGGATAGAAGGGGGTGGGGGTAAAGAGAGAGAGAGAGAGAGAGAGAGAGAGAGAGAGAGAGAGAGAGAGAGAGACTCTTCCACAGAGGAAAGGGTCCAAAACTGGTTCCTGAGGGAGTGGGGGTGTCCCGCCCTTTTTATCCTCTCTTCTCATGTCCCCTCCTCCCCTATCTTGCCTACTTGGCCAAAAAGTGGGAAAGGAGATTTCCATGGGTGCTCTTCCATCTCTGCCCAGAAGGGCAGGAAGGGAGTCCCCCAGGAGGCACTTCATTAACAGCTCCTCGGTGGGAGGAAGAATTCCCTGGATGCAGGTAACCTTGGCAACAGGTTGGAGGGAGAAAGTGCTCTGGAGGTATTAGCATTTTATTTCCTTTTGAATCAGCCCCATCTTCCTAACCCAATTACCTATCCATTACCTTCACTGACAGTCCTTTTGCCCACCCTTCAGTAGCACCATGTTAAGATAGAAATTTCCCACCACTTCTTAAACCAATCTTTGACTAACCACTAAACTATGCTGACTCAGGGATTACCCATAGCAAGCTAGGATTAAAAATAAAAGCAAGAACTAATGGGGTGGGGGGAACAACACTTATCAGGAATATTAGAGGGCTCTATAGAATTAGTTTTTAAAAAATCACTACACAAACAAACAAGTGGGACAAATCCCAGCAACATCCACAACCTCTGAGAGAACGGGGTATCACAATCTAGGGTATACAACATTATCTAAAGTATAGTTTTAACCAAAAGGGTAAAGCAACAATATGCAGGAAAAATTGTCTCTGCTTTGTTAAAGCTTCTCTGAGAGGCACAGGTGTTGGATTTAGCAAACAAAAAGAAGCATATATATATAGTAAACATATTCAAAGGCATAAAGAAATTGTTCAAAGAATTGAAGCACAGTATGATGGCCAGGGCTCATCAAGTAGAGAGTATCAGTAAAGGAATAGAAAGTATAAAAATGAACCAAGTAGAATTTTAAGAATTAAAAAACATTTATGTCAAGAGCTTTATAATGTTTTGAACAACTAATTTTAAAAAAAAGAATTTAAAAACATAACCATTAAATCAAAAATTCATTCATGTAGTTCAACAAAAGATTTGACCTGGCAGAAGAATGAATCAGCAAATATGAAATGGATCAATAAAGACAATCCAAGAAAAAATGGGGAGAAAAGAAAGGAGAAAATAATGAATAGAGCCTTAAGACACACCTAGGACCCCATCTAGCCTACCAACATATGTACAAACAGTGTGTCAGAAGAAGAGAGAAAGAAGAAGAAAAAATATAAGAAGAAATCATGGCTAAACAGTTCCAAAATTTGATCACCCACTTTCCAAAAATAGAAGTGTTAATCTACATATCCAAGAAGGTTAACAAACTTCAAATAGGACCAAAAACAAAGGGGTCCCACCTAGACACATCACAGAGGAAAGGAGCGAAAATCTTAAAAGTAAAAACCAAAATATTCCAATTCATCACAGACAAGGAAATCTCATTAAAATTAACAGATGACAGGAAAAAATTGAGATCAGAGGCAGTGGGACAATATATTTAAAATGTCAAAACAATAATACTGTCTACTAATAATTCCATATCAATCAAAATTACAGCTCAGAAATGAAGGCAAAATTAAGACATTTCAAATACAAAGATTGAGAAAATTCATCACTCACCTTTTACATGAAGAAATACTAGGGAGGGGGCATATCAGGGCACTCCTGTAATCCCAGCAGCTCGGGGGCTGAGGCAGGAGGGTTTTCGAGAGTCCAAAGTCAGCCTCAGCAATTTAGTGAGGCCCTAAGCAACTTAGCAAGACCCTGTTTCAAAATGAAAAATAAAAAAAAAAAATCTGAGGATGGGACTCAGTGGTTGAGCACCTCCGGGCTCTTGGATTCAGTTCTGGGTACAGAAAAAAAAGAAAAGAAATACCAAGGAAGCACTTCAGACTGAAAGAAAATGGTGACACTTGGTAACCAGAATCCACACAGAAATCAAGGTACCAGTAAATCTATGTAAGTAAATATAAAAAAGGGAGTAAAGCTACACTTGCATATGAGCACATATGTAAATATAAAATATGTTTTCTCTTCTCTTAATTGATTTAAAAGACAATTGAATAAAATTTATAAAGTTACTGTGGAGCTTATAACATAAAGATATATGACAGAGGGAGCAAATAATTCTGCATTGGATAGTTTGTTTCTTTCACTGGAATCAAAGGGTGGGAAGAAGACTAGAAACGAAGATACTTTAGGAACTTATTCCAATGGCTAGGAAATGGTCACATAGGAACTAAATAGGCAGGTGGCAATAGACTGAAGGAAATCTGGGTAGGATGAAGAGACATAACTAAAAAAACTTAATAAAGATTATTGGAACAAAGGGGCAGGCAAGGAGACACACAGATTAAAGAAAATATAAAACATCTTGAAAATGAAGAACTATCCAATGACATAATTGAAAATATTGACCCTTAAATGTAGATCTATTTAGATTGTTTCTCAGCCTGAGAACCAAGTAAAAAACCAGGTTCCTGAGGAATGAGAGAAAAGGTAGGTTAAGTCTTTGTTGTTGTTTTCTGTTTTTTAAGCATATTTTATTTATTTTAAAAGGGGTAACATAGACTTCTCCCAGAAGGGAGAAGGGGGCCAGAGCTGGTATCCTGGTGTCCAAGAAGTGAGGGTATTTTGCCTTTTTGTTTGTCCTAGGCTTCCTTTGTTCTCCTGCTCTCTTCCCTTTATCTTTCTCCTTCCTGCCTGTGTGACTAGGCCCAGTTAATGCTGGTGGGATGCCCAAAAGGTGGGAAACAGGTGGGTTGAAGGGGCCAGGGAGGAGTGATCCAGCAGGTAAGTGGTGTAATTAACAACTCCCTGTAGGGAGGGACAATCCCTGCAACAGGTTACCTTAGCAACAGGTTGGAACAAGAGCAAGTTATCTTGATAAGAGTGGAGGAAGGGCTCTGAAGGAATTAACATTTCACTTCCTCCATTCTCTGGATTCCACCCTTGTCAACCTGCCTGTCTAATTCTGGCTTCATCCCCCCCCCCCCCCCCTCTAATTTTAGGAACTCCTTACTACTGTAAGGAGAAGGAGCAACCATGATCCCTCTGGCTGCTTTGAGCTGAGAAGACCTGAGATGAGGTGGGGCAAACAGTTTGGAGTTCCCTAGAAAAGGTGGGTTAAGTTTTGATAAGCCTACACTCTCCACCCCACCCCTTATGAGTCACTATCCTGGGAAACCCATTCCAGTATGCCATGAGGGCAATGAGTCTCAGCAAGAAGAGGAGATCAACATGAAGTGCCAACCTGTAATGACAGCAAATGAAAGTTCCTCAAATGGTTTATTATTGTCTAACTGCGACTGTGAATAAGAAGAACTCATTTTCAATTTGATTTAAGTTAGCTTTTTTTTTTTTAATAATACCGTGATAAGTTTGATGATGACAAGGAAGAAAACTCCTAATATTTCACATTTGGAAGAAACTAGGAGAGGAAATGGGAAGAAAGAACTGAAAAATGAAATTGCATTGGCAGATGGAGAGAAAGAGGAGCGATTTCACTGGGACACCCTTTTTCCTTGACTTTGTTTCTATTTTGCCATTCTCTGTAGGTTAAGTGATGAATTCATTTTTCCTTGTTTTCTTCCCAGTACCCATGTTTATTTGAATAGTTTCCTGAGTTTATGAAAACATTATTTAAATTCATAGACCATTCTTATATTTCTTTTTCCAAATATCCCAAAACCCATTAAGATGACCCTGGATATTTTTATTGAATGTCTGGATTTCTTGGTCCCACAGACCTATACAGATAGGCCATCAGAATTTAGAAGTCTTGAATCTTCTATTTTATAGTTTCTTCCTGAAATACAGAAGTAATTGTGAGAATGATGCTAAGCTTTTATTGATCTATTATCTATCTATCTGCTTATAGATTAGAAAGATCTAGGCAAAGAGACAATTGTTGTGGAACCCGGAGTTTAGACAAGCATGCAGAAGATAATGCTAGGATTAATAAAAATGTGGAGCAGTATCTCCGTAGAACCAATAATTCAAGAAAACTACTTTCTATATTTCTGTGTGCTCTTATCTCACATCATCACTCTTCCTATTCCTTTGTCTTCCTTTGTTATTAAAGGGAAATACTGCCTTCTAGAAAGATTTTTGGTTATCAGAAGTAGCAGAAATCACTATACAGACCTGGTCAAGTAGGCTTGAAATAAATATACTGTCTTGTTAAAACAAAAAGAAAATCTTAGTTGAGGAAAAGGCGATGCCAGGATGAACTATAGATATTGACATGATGAAAATCCCCAAACAGGGCTGGGGTTGTGGCTCAGCGGTAGAGGGCTCGCCTCTCACGTGCGAGGCCCTGGGTTCGATCCTCAGCACCACATAAAAATAAATAAGTGAAATAAAGGTATTGTGTCCAACTACAACTAAAAAATAAATATTTTAAAAAAGAAAATCCCCAAACACTATTTAGAGCTATTTCTCACTCCTTCCTTTGAGGACTCCCTATTTTCCCAACAAATGGATAGTCTTGTCCACTGAAGGCACACAAAACAATGGGATCTTACCAATAATAACCATAGACTTTTTTATTATATAAATTTAAGGTATATAGCATGATAGTTTGCTAACCATAGTTTTGATACTATAATAATTTGTAACAGCTTGCTCTACTGAAAAAGTATGAATGGCTCATTTTATTGAAGGTGGGGAAAATAATCTGGAGTAGAATAGCTATTCTGGGCCAAGAACATTATAGAGATGGTCTCTGGCTTATGAGGGTTTTACTTATAATTTGTCAACTTTATAATGGTGTAAAAGTGATATGCATTCAATAGAAATCATAATTCCAATATTGAATTTTGATCTTTTTTTCACATTCATGTTATGTTGTACAATACCCTTGTGATGCTGATCAAAAGGATGAAGAGCAGGTACAGTACAAAATACATTGTGTTTCTAACCTCTGATGTTCAGTAGCTTAGGTATATAAAATCCACTTTCTACTTCTGATATTTTCAACTTACAATGAGTTTTCTGGACATAACCTCATTATAACTTGAGGAGCATCTGTGATATTATTAATTGAATTCTTTCTGTAATTATATGAGGAAGGTAAAATTATTTATATTCTATGATGGAGAAGACTACTTGCATAAAAGTTAGATAACTTCCTCAGGATCATATAATAAATGCAGAATCGATTATGGAGAGGGATACCTGCACATTGTCTGTTTTCAAATGGCAACAGGACATTATCCAAGTGCTTAGAAAATTTCTTGATAATTAAACCAAGAATTCACATTACATTCCTAACCATTATTGGGAATACACACATCACTTAGGATATGTCCTCTAAGGTTTAAGGAAGGTCAAAATAAGAATATAACACTCCATCTTGGTGTTAATCTTATTTTTATGGAGTAAATATTCACCAAACATTAAAGAATTATTTTGGGAGGAGGAGATACCAGAGATTGAGCTCAGAGGCACTTGGCCATTGAGATAGGGTCTCTCTAAATTGTTTAGCACCTTGCTTTTACTGAGGCTGGCTTTTAACTTTTGATCATCCTGCCTTAGTTTCTCGAGCCACTGGGATTATAAGGATGCTCCACCACGCTTGGCTAAGAATTATTTTTAAAATAAGCTTGCATTGCTAGTTTTAAAGGACCTTGCCTGTCTCAATAAAGTCTGGTTGTATAGGGTTATAGGTTGAGTTTCCCTGGAGGTAGACTCTGAGATAGAGTTAGAGTGCAGACAGTATTTTAAAGCCTATTCTTAAAGATTAACATCTATAGAAGAGAAAGGGAACTTGCAGGACTGGGCCAAGAGAGAAGACAAAACTTGTGGTGGAAGATTTAATAAAATTCTCGACCAACTCCAAGTGGAGCCCTGAAGCTGGGTCCTTCAGAATTGCTCTGATTTTTTTTTTTTTTTTGGACTGAGATAGCCCAGTCTTTATGTGTGCATATCAACCAGTCATTAGATAATATGGATCAGCTGCTTTGTGGAGGGGTGTGGCCTTGGGCAAAAAATTACCAAGAGTAATTTCAGGGGATAGCTGACAGCTCCAGAAGGTGTCCCCGTACGGGCCACCAAATGCCGCAGTCTGGCTGGGCACAAATCAGGAGCCACTCAAGCAGGAACAAACTTTATTTCTGAACTCCACCAGCACACTCCACACACGCTCCCCCGGGAACTCTCCCGAACACCACCCACGCCGCTCCTCCAGGAACACACCACACACCAATGGGAACTTCCTCTCCCAGAACTTCCCCCACCAAAGTGAACTCCCCAGGCAATCCTCGGGAGGACTCCAAAGTATCGGGTGCGCCGGAGGCGGACAGTAAAGGTCTAATATACAATTGAAACAATCCAGCATCAATCTTAATGGCTCGACTCTCAACCATTACTTCTGGCAAAATGCCAGGGGCCATGGCTCTCAGCACCAGACAATCATCTGACAGACTCTCATTCAGTAGAAGAAAATCTTTGGCATTCCTACCTAAAAGTAGTGCAGGGTGGATCACCACTACTATACCTACCTAGTTAATGGCTAGGCCAGTCTTCAAATTCAAACCTGTATGGTTCTAAGCATGTACTCTATCCTTTATATTATTGCACCTGTCTGAATGCACAGGAAACACAGTTTATGACTATTACTGAAATCGTGACATCTCTAACCAGACTTCAGAATATCTTAAAGAACAGAACATGTGCACCTGGATGCTTAGGAAGCGTTTGGTTCAGCTGCAATGAGTGTGAACTCATTTGTGAAGGGTCATGAGAGTCTCCTCACCCTCCACTCTCTAGCCAAATGACTCAGAGAAACCATCCCAGGAAGCAGGAACATTCAGTTACACACCACTGCTTTGTTGTAGATAAGTAGTCCTGAAACTTTTCCTAATCCTTGGGAAGTGCTCTAAAGGATGAGAGTTGGGTGCCCAGTTAACTCCTTCAAGCCCTTGATTTCTATCTTGAAGGAAGTTATCTGTAGCTGTGCATTAGAACTTGGTCAGTGCTGTTAGACATTGGCTTTTGTTTTCCCACACAGAATGGCAAGTGGCCAAGACCACTACAGGTAAACTAGGTAAACCGAGCTAAGTTAAGAGTGATTTTTGAGGGCTTCTCCTGCCAATGAGGATTGAGCTGATAGGGAGGAGCCAGATGTTTCCCAAACCATAATATAGGAGTCTTAGTTTGGGTTCTTTTTCAATACAGCCTGAGAAAATGACTCAAATACAGGTAGATACTTGGGGGAGGTAGATAATCCTAGAAAGCATGATGGAAAGTGTTCAGGTTTTTCATTTTCTTCTTCTTCTTCTTTTTTTTTTTTTTTTTTTTTTTGGCTACTGTGAGCAAAATACCTGACAAGAATGTAGAGGAAGAATTTTATTGTGGCTCATGGTTTCAGAAGTTCAGTCCATGATCAGCTGACTCCATAGCTCCAGGCCCAAGGTGAGGCAGAACACCATGGCAGAAGAGCCTGGTGGAAGGAAGCAGCTCAGGACAGGGCAACCAGGAAGCAGAAAGAACTCCACTTACCAGGGACAAAATATAAACCCCACAAGCCTGCCTCCTATGACACACCCCCTCCATTCACACCCTACCTGCCTACAGTTACCACCTGGTTAATCCATATAGGTGCATTAATCCAGTGATTAGGCTATAGCTCTTGCAATTTAATCATTTCACCTCTAAATATTCTTGCATTATCTCATACATGAGCTTTTGGTGACACCTCATATCTAAATCATAACAGAGAATACAGAATAACACAGAAATAGATTTCAAGAGTATCTGTTATTTGGACTGGCTATTGCTGTTAGCAGTTTGGGCTCAATTCCTCTAAGAATCTTTTAAGAAACTTTGCAGAATTGTGCCTAAACATCATCCTATGAAGATGGGCACCTGAGAGATTTTTCTAGTGACTGTAATTTCTTAATGTGTAATGGTTTCTACAGGAGATACTAATTCTCTCACTCTGCCTGAGCAAACTCCCTAGGTTTTAGAAGGAGTATTAAAGAGCAGTGGAAAGTCCATGCAGGACACTGTCAGCCTGCATAGGAACCATTCATTACACCTACTGCTGAAATTAGACAGGGGCTGAGGGGGTAAGGCATAGGACTCCAAGAGGGCTGACTACAGCCCATGATTATCCCAGTCAGTATCCAAATGGTTTTAAAGGGATTAGCTCTCATAGGATCAAGAGTGGAGAAATGGTCACTTGGATTGCCCACTCAGCTCTTCAATGTTTCTGTTCTGTGATACTCATAAAATCTTCCTTCTATAGACATCAGAAAATATTTTTGCTCTCTGGAATTGTTTTTCAAGAGCATTTATGGGCTTCCTGCTTTTAGGTCTGGCTCAGGAGTACAGGAGTGATGTACCCAAGCCAGGAGTCTTTTAACCTCAGTAAATTTCTGGGTCTGCATCTAAGAGCAGCAGTGGTCAGGAGATTACATGACTGCACAGTGTTTTAAGGTTGGGGTGGTTTCTCCTAGTTATACGTGTTTGCATTAATTGACCTGATCAGTGCTTAACTAAGAGCCAGTGATCATTGTAAATGTCTTATTAGTGGCCTTTCATTTTGTCTGCTGAGCTCCACCCCTGGAGCTAGACTTTACCACTAACTTTGTTATTATGTTGTATCTCATCTGCAATTTCTATGATTTCATTATATGATGTAATGGGCTTCTGTTTCATATTTTTTTTCAATTATTCAGGCAGTTTAAATAGGACAATTCACTTCCTTTTGTTTCACTGAATATAATTCAGCAAAGGAAATCGAGAGAGCTAAACTCTTTGAGTAGATGCTTTTCATCGCAAACCAGTTGTTTTTTTCTCCTACCTGTTGAAAAATTCTGATAACATTCATGCTTCCAGATTTCTCCCCCTCCCTGCATTTTTGGGCTATTTCTCTGCATTGAACCTTGAAATGCAATTTTTCAGCACAGAGAAAAAGGCCGCCTTCTTTGGCTGATGTCTACAGACAAAAAAAAAAAAAGAAAGAAACAAACAAACAAACAAAAAAAAAAAAAAAAAAAAACATGAGGGTAGGCGTTAGCCATCCTTCCTTTTAATTAACAAAAGTGTGAGTCTAAATAAAGTAGTTCAGAACTCTGAAACATAAATGCTGCCTATCCCTGGTTATACAATACAGGACACAAAATTTCATTCTTTTAAACAGTGAACCATATTTATTTGTATATCATAACTCTCTTTATGTTCACAGCATTCTCTTTGAAATTGCTACTAATATTCTCCTCTGCAGATGACAAAACTGAGGCATGCAGGCATTGGACAGCACTCTCATAGTAGATGCAGCAATTAATCAGAAGAGCCAGGGCAGAAACTCAGGCAATCTAGCTTTAAAAACCCAGACACTTTGCTCAACATCCTTTGCTTCCTCTTTTTTAAAGCCATCTCTGTATGTCTGTGGTGTGAACTTAAGGATACTGTATTAGGCTGTAATGAAACTGAGGATATCTGCATTGTTTATGTAAAATGTTTAAATTTGTTTGAAAATTAGTAGTAAAGCAATAAAATTCCTGATTCTAGTTTTTATATGAAAAATCTAATTTCAACAATCTTTGATTTCTCCCACAAATAGGAGCCCAAGGATATGCTTGTGTACTTTCTTCTGATACCTCAAAATACCACATATATAAGGACTGCAGTTTGGAGATATCTCTAGTTATAGTAAATAAAGTTTGATAAAAATAAGAAGTCTTTTAGTGAGTTTTGACCTATCTACCTAAAATCACCAGGAACCCTCCCTTAAGATAGCAATCATAGTAGTGAACTGGTGTGCCTGTGTACTGCAACTCTGATTTTATTTCATTTTTTTCCTGGCTTCGAGATGTAATGAAGTCTTTGGTACACTAGATGGTAGCCTTGCCACATGAGCTCCCAGCCCAAGATCCCAGTCTTTGAGAACTAAAATGAGAAAGGTACCCATTTCAAAGTAGAGCATTTACGGAGTCATAAATGGGCCTACTCTGATTACAGTTAAAAGTAAAGACCTGTGGAAGAACTAATACAGAGTTGAGAGAATTGTTTCAGCTCCTAGCTCAGTCGTGTCAATAGGAATTATCCTTGAGAGATTTTCCCCTGTGAAGTTAGGAAAGTCATATTATGATCCTTAGGTAATTTGCATAATGTAGAAAGCTCCTTTAGGGGCCCATTAGAAAAACAAAAATAGTTTGCTTGCCATTCTATACTAAAATAGTGGACTTCTTATAGATTTTTAATTATATGATGAATTTATAACCATAAATAATCATACAACTACAAATGAAATATATGCTAGACATTGCATATTGTTTCTTCAAAATAGGATTTTTTTTCCCTCCAAAACATGAGATTTTCAGGGTTGAATAAAAAGCTAATAGTCTCAATATTATAATGTGTAGTCCTTTTGAGTTACAGAACATCTCCGCATTTTTTTTCCTTGCCCCAGAAATGCATTTTCTTTATCCTTGCTGAACTCAGTCCAAGACCAAATGTTCCATACCAATGTCTCCATTGACCGTCTCCCTCTCTGCCAAACAGACTAAATGGGAGTGGAAAGGGTTGGAAGGAAGGAATTCCCTATCTCACAGTATCTAGAAATATAGACCTAGCCCTGTTTCACCTAGGGAAACCCAAACCCATTGCCCTGTAAACACAAAGAGTACTTCAGTTATACTTCCCATTAAACAGGCTTTTGTGGGCTGGCTTTGGAACCAACTACCATCTATATACAATAGTGTGCTTGTGACAAATAGATTTGTCAAGCATGGCATGCTGTTCAAATGACTGGGCTACAACCAACTCCTAGACTGGGGACTAAAAATAATGTTTATCTCTTTCGTTTCCCTTTGACCTCCTACAGTTTTAATAAGATATCCTTGGTTATATGGCTGCTGACATTCTAATTTATCTTGCTACAACTATTTATTAACAAAGTAATAATTATGACATGACAGAGGCTCAGTAGGATAATCCTGCTTTATGATTATTTCCCTGGAGACAAAGACAAAAAGTTTCTGTAAAACCCTGCATTTTTCTGGACAAAATCTAGGTGAGAGTGTTTTGTGCAATGTTTAACAAAGACAATTGATTATGAAATATTATCGTCAAACTCTACTTTGAAGAAGTATAGATTAATAAAGCCTTAATACACATAATGACGTATTTCCAACTTATTCTACTAGCCTTTAAACAATTTTCTGATTATAGGGTTTTTTTTTTCCCTTCATTTTAAGATTATGTCGATCTGCCTTTCTTCCCACAGTCCTTCAGCCAAAAGTTCCTCAATGTAAGTTACTGTATAAGGACCACAGTAAGGGTACATGTCAAAAAAAGGAAACACTTCTTACCTATTATCCAGCAGATAACTTGAAATTACAGAAAACACTATCTATTGATTAAAGTATCGTTTGAAGAATTACAACATTTCCGGGTCTTTGCTATCTACCTTCATGTGTGATACAACACTCAACTGACAGAACAATCCTTAAATAGAGAAAAGTGAGATGCAAAGAAGCGGAGGGTCTTGTTCAGGATCATGGGGAACTCTAGAGCAAGTTGCCTTACACTGATGCCTAATTGTAAATGAATACCTGTACCTTGTCTCTGTTTTAAAGTTAAGCCTCACCTTGCTACCTGCTAGGTCCCTAAACCAGAAAACTTGGCAAATCATGGTAAAAACTGTTCTATTCAGGATTATTAGCTCCCTATAACTGTGGCCCTCTCTGCTATATGTAATTTACATGAAGTTTCTCTAATCTTTGAAAAGAAAAACCAAGAGTTTAGGTTTTTGCCTATGTGGTTGTAAGTAAAGGAATAAACAAGTCCATCGAATTGTTTGTATTTGCTCTTGATTGTACAAAAAATAAATAAGTAAATAAAAGCAAAAGTAAAAAGCTCAGGCTGGGGTTGTGGCTCAGTGGTAGACCACTTGCCTACCATGTGTGAGGCACTGGGTTTGATTCTCAGCACTGCATATAATTAAATAAGTAAATAAAGGCCCATCAACAATCAGGACAAAATTGTTAATCAAAGGTGATCCTCTTAGGTCCTACCTTCTCATATTTGTCTTTGAATTAATTTCTTGATCCCTAAAGCCATGAACTAAGTTATGGCCAAAGTCAACTATTATTCCCAAGACACTGAAACTGAGTTTGCTCTATTATGGGGAGATATTTGGAAGAAAGGTCTGTTCTTCAGGATCTATGTCAAAACCCCATAAGTTATAACCTAACTTAACAAGAATTTATTTTGGGTCTATGAAATTTTAGCATCACTGTGTTTTAAAATCAAGCTTTGCCTATAACCTTGAAAGGGGCAAAATGTGATGAAGTGAAAAAAATTTCTGTTCTAGAGGTGAAGATAAGATAGGGATCTCCAGATACCAAAGTCAATGGCCTCCAGAGCAGGCCATTCTGACAAATTCCACTTCATAAATGCTAACTATCTCCACAGTGTTTGAGGAATAGCCGTGTACAGTGGGATCCATCTCCCCAGAGGAAGATTAGTGATGCATATGATGTCAATTATTTGGAAACTTCATAAAATTCCCCAGCACTAGCAGCACCGTGTCACAATGCCCTCTCCTATTCTTTCTTTGTTGGTACTCAGGTTGTGATCCAAATGTAACAGTAAAGTGTCCTGGCACTCATTGCCATCTCAATGTGCACCAAGATGATCAATCTATAGAAAATAACATTTTTTCATATATTTGTTGATTGATTGTATATCATCTTCTGAAAAGTGTCTGTTCAGGTCCTTGGTCTGTTTATTGATTGGGTTATTTGTTTTTTTGGTGGTTAGATTTTTGAGTTCTTTATATACCCTAGTGATTAGTGCTCTATCTAATGTGTGAGGAGTAAAGATTTGTTCCCAAGATGTAGGCTCTCTGTTTACCTCACAGATTGTTTCTTTTGCTGAGAAGAAACTTTTTAGTTTGAGTCCATCCCATTTATTGATTCTTGATTTTAATTCTTGAGCCAAAGGAGTCTTATTAAGGAAGTTGGGGCCTAATCCCACATGATGGAGATTAAGGCCTACACTTACCTCTGTTAGACACAGGGTCTCTGGTTTTATTCCTATGAAGAAACTGTAATAGCTCAGCTCCACACCACAAGATAGGAAGACACATAGACAACATGAGAAAAAAAGAGAGGAAAGTGCCCCAAGTAAACCAGGACACTATAAGAACAGAACCCACGGACATTTATGGGTGTTAATTTTATATACAGTCCTTGATCCATTTTGAGTTGAGTTTTGTGCATGGTGAGAGATAGGAGTTTAGTTTCATTTTGTTGCATATGGATTTTCAGTTTTTCCAGCACCATTTATTGAAGAGGCTATCTTTTCTCCAGTGCATGTTTTTGGTGCCTTTGTCTAATATAATTATAATTTTGCGGGTTAGTCTCTGTGTCCTCTATTCTGTACCATTGGTCTACCAGTCTGTTTTGGTGCCAATACCATGCTGTTTTTGTTACTTTTGCTCTGTAGTATAGTTTAAGGTCTGATATCCTGATGCTACCTGCTTCACTCTTTCCTGCTAAGGATTGCTTTAGCTATTCTGGGTCTCTTATTTTTCCAGATGAATTTCATGATTGCTTTTCCTATTTCTATGAGGAATATCATTGGGATTTTGATTGGAATTGCATTAAATCTGTATAGTACTTTTAGTAGCATGGTCATTTTGATAATATTAATTCTGTTCATCATCACTAGCAATTAGAGAAATGCAAATCAAAACTACTCTAAGATTTCAACTCACTCCAGCCAGAATGGTAGATTTTATGAATACAAACAACAATAAGTGTTGGCAAGGATGTGGGGTGAAATGTACACTCATACATACACTGCTGGTGGGGCTGCAATTGGTGTAGCCAATATGGAAAGCAGTATGGAGATTTCTTGGAAAATTGGAAATGGAACCACCATTTGACCCACCTATCCTTCTCCTCAGACTATACCCAAAGGACTTAAAAACAGCATACTACAGGAACACATCCACATCAATGTTTATAGCAGCACAATTCACAATAGCTAAACTGTGGAACCAACCTAGATGCCCTTCAATAGATGAATGGATTAAAAATGTGGCATATATACCCAATGGAATATTACTCAGCAATAAAAGAGAATAAAATCATGGCATTTGCAGGTAAATGAATATAGTTAGAGGAGATAATGCTAAGTGAAGTTAGCCAATCCCCCAAAAAACAAATGCCGAATGTTTTCTTTGATATAAGGAGGATGATTCATAGTGGGATAGGGAGAGGAAGCATGGGAGGAATAAATGAACTCTAGATAGGGCAAAGAGGTGGGAGGGAAAGGGAGGACGCATGGGGTAATTAATGACAGTGGAATGTGAGGATCATTACTATCCAAAGTACAGGTATGAAGACATGAATTGATGTGAATATACTTTGTATACAACCAGAGATATGAAAAATTGTGCTCTATATGTGTAATAAGAATTGTAATGCATTCTGCTATCATAAATAAATAAATATAACAATTTTCTTTGAACCTGTACTCTGTTTCCATCAAGCCTTCTACCTCCCCAGGACTACAGTCAGCCTGTCATCTTTCCAAAGATGTGGGACTCCCTCCATAATGTATAGCCCACAGACCCAGCACTAGAGCTCATATGACTCTATATTTTTTATCTAAGCCTGTAAATATTTCATACTGAAATGGACAGTATTCATAATTTTCTAGGAAAACCAGTATAAACCAGGTCTGGGTCAATCAGATTACATAACTAACTACCTACAGCCAACATGGTTTGAGAATGAGACTGTGGACCCATGGCTAATATATACATCTCCTACTGGGCATCTAGCAAGGGGATACCTGACTCACTTCTGTTCATGCCATGTTCTTTGCACATGATACTAAAAATTATCTGGTCCTTCTTATTGGAGACCATACCTTTAGATTAGTTTTTCTCAGTCTGTGGGAAATGCTTTCTAGGTCATTCCCATTTTGAACAGATCTTCACTCTAAGACCATGCCTGTTATATCTCACAAGGAGAGAATGTACCCAGGGAAATACATTTAGTTAACTTTCCCTTTACAGTTTTGGATGCCTGGTGATTGGCAAGAATCTATATTTATATTCATCAGATATTTATTGGGTGCCTACTATGTGTAAAACATTTAAAAGGAAGGGATTATAAATCTAAATCATAAGAAATAAAGGAATTTGAACTATGATTACAGAGTGCTAAGTGTCATTAAAGGAGTTCAGGTAAGGGACATGGTTAAAATTCAAGATTAGGTCAACCAACCATTAGCTGCACCAGTTATTCTCAAGAGGAAAGATATAGCACTGTCAGGATCATTTTAAACACGTTTTCACAAAAGAACTACTACAAAGTCATGTGCAAGAAGTTGGGGGACAGTAAGGATAATGCAGGAGACTTGAGGTGGCAGCAATAATCACTACAGGACTACAAGGAATGAGCAGACCGTGGAGAGACTCATGTAAAGTGGACTATCTTGAGAGCAGTAGCTGGAGCTGAGGGCAACATTCATTCTGAAACAACTCCTGGGGTCCCGAGTTGGCTAACAGAACTGGACAATGGGGCACAGGAGCCTGTTGATGTAGTTCAGCATCCAAAGGAAGACAGCATGCTGAGGGGAGTTAGGAAACAGCTGGGGATGAAGGGCAGATGGGAGACATCTGCCTCACCAGCACCAACCAATTGTCCTAATTACTACCAATGCATGACAAACTACCTCAAACTTACTTGAGTAACCCAAAATCTCATAGAGTCCAGAAAGAGACATATTCTTGGCATCCCATAGAAAATTGAGTTGGAAATTCACAATAAACATGAGGGCACAGCTTGTATCTGCTCCGTGACATCTGTAGTATCAGTTGGGAATGCTTTGAGGGGTAAATTGATAACTGGGGCTAGAATCATCTGCTCACTCATCCAGGTGTCAGGCTGTTGACAGAAATCTTGGCTGGGGCTATGAACCACAACACCTGTATAAGTAGCATCTTTATGTAGTCTGTGCTCTTGCAGAGAACAATGGCTAGACTCCAAGAGCAAATGTCTCAAAAGAGAACCAGGTGGAAGCTGTCAATTTTTATAAACCAGCCTCAGATTTCCCATAGTATCAATTCTACTACCACAACAAGTTCACCCAGATTCAAGGAAAGAGAATATAAACCCTACCTCTCCATGAAAAGAATATTAAAATCACATTGTATGAAGAACATGAGCAATAAGAGAGAATGTGGCTAACATTGGAAAATGAAGTCTACCTCACCCAATCAATAGAATTCTCTCTCTCACTCTTAGCATCAGTGATTATATAACTCATATGCTTTAAAAATAAATTTTGAGTTAATCCCTTTTTTTGAAAGTGAATGTGATACTTATTAACTGATTGTTATAATACAATTATAGATCCTGACCTACCTTCCATCATTTTGGTGTACTAACACCTCTAGAAGAAAATTTAACTATAATTAGTCTATTCACACATTTAAAAATTAGATTAGAGCCAATTTTTGATTTTGTCATATAGGGATACACATTTGAGAAATTCTGTTAAATTTGGTACTTTTTTGCTAAATAGTGGGATAAGAAAATAGAATTTTTGTGTTTACCCATGAAATCCAAGATTAAACACATAATTACATAGTGGTGAAGTCTAATTGAATTACAGGAAATTCAAGTAATAAACTGGATGTATTCCATATCTCTCAGTGTGACTTATTACTTGTTCCATGCATAGTTCTGTTTTGAAGAAAAAGGAATCCCTCTTGAGATTGAATTAAATCCTGTTAAAGACATGGCTCAAAATATCAAAATATGAGCAGAGTGAACACTCTACATTGCCTTACTTTACATCAGTAAATAACAGATCTCTTCTGAGGGAGAACAACTCAGTGATCAGAGCTGAGAGATAACCAAGACCCAATAAAAACATTTAGACAAATTAAGGGCAATGTCGTAGAATGATAATAAACTGGTAAACAAATTATATAAACAAATTTAATCCAGTGTTTGGCTATCCTAGCTATGAAATAGAAATGCTTTCATGAAAAGACCTTGATATGTATTTGTTGTAGATAACAAATTATAAAATATTCCATCAAAATAAAGAATAGAATAGACTACCAGAATTGGTCTATACCTACTAAAGACATTGAAATAACAATTAATAACCTTCCAAAGTAGCAAGTTCCAATCCCAGGTGGGCTCAAACTTTATTAAACATTTAAGTAAAAAATTAACCAATTCTCTCCAATCTCTTCCAGAAGATACAAGCAGAGGGAATGTTTTCTAACTCATTGTAGGAGAACAGCATTATACTAATATACAAACCAAACAGAAATATCATAAGAAAATACAACATGAACAAATACTACATGAACAAAGTTCTTGTTCTTTCATTAACAAAGGTGCAAAAATTCTCAACAAGGTATGATCAAGTGAAATGCAACCAGATATAAATAGAATTATAAGCCATGACTTTTAAGTAGAATTATCCTAGTTATGCAAGGGTGGTTCAACACTCAAAAGTCAACTAATGCAATCCATCACATTTTTTGACAGATTAAGGAAGAAAATTCACATGATTACATCAACAGATGCAAGAAACATCTGAAAAAAAAATTAAATACCCATTCAAGATAAAAACTGTCAGTAAACTAGAAATAATAGTTAGCTTTCTCAATTTCATAAAGAATATCTCCAAAAAACCTACAGCTAATAATACTTAATGGTGAGAAACTAGAAGTTTTAAGGTAAGATTAGGAAAAGGGAAGAGATGTCCCTCATACTATTCCTTTTCAACATCATATTGGAAGTCTTGGTTAATGTACTAAAACATGAAAAGAAAAGAAAATGTCTTCAGATGTGGAAGGAAGAAATAGTATTGTCTTTGTTCACAAATAAAATTGCCTTAATCATCTATGTAGAAAATTCAAGAGAATTAATAACAACAATATAAACATTTTGGAACTAATATGTGCTTTTAACAAGGTTGCAAGATATAAGGTTAAAGTACAAATGTTAATCACTTTCCTATATACCAGCAATGGGCAAGTGAAATTTTATATTAGAAACATTGTTTGGGGCTGGGGATGTGGCTCAAGTGGTAGCAGGCTTGCCTAGCATGCGTGAGGCACTGGATTTGGTTCTCAGAACCACATAAATGTAAAGTAAAGAAAGATATTGTGTCCACCTAAAAAAACTAAGAAATAAATATTTTTTAAAAACATTGTCATTTATATAGGATCTTAAAAATGAAATATGTAGGTATAAATTGAAGAAAATATTTAAAATATATGTTAGAAACACTATAAACCTCTGATGAAAGAAATCAAAGAACTGAACAAGCATAGAGATATTCCATGTTCATGGATAGGAAGACTTAATATTATGAAGATGTTACTTCTTTACAACTTTATCTAGAGATTCAAAGTTATACAAATAATAATCCTAGATTTATATTGTGAGTATTAAAAACATGATTCTACAGTTGTGAAGAAAAAGACTCAGAGTAGACAACATATAAAAGAATGAGAAGATAAGCAAAAGCTTGGGAATAAATATTTGGGAAAACTATATTTTATAAAGGACTCTTATACACACAGAACTCTTAATACTCAACAATAAGAAAAAGAACAAACCATGAAAAACTTGGGAGACTGTAGCAGCATTCTGTATGTCATAATTTACTAGTATGCCAGACAGACCCAATTCTCTGGGCTATTCCTGTGGTTAGTATTGACTTGGTAAATAACTTATGCCGGATGCTCTTATCATTTGAAAGGAGATATGCCATAAAATGAAAAATACTCAGAATCAACACCAACATCCTCCCTAGTCCTCCTGCTTTAGCCTCCCAAGTCACTGGGATTACAGGCATGCACAGATGGGCTCAGCTACTAGTAATTCTTATATACAATATTTTTAGTGTGTGAAAAAGCTTTAGGTTCATGTGTTCACTTTAATTTATGACTTTGAAGACACCATTTTAGAGTAAAGGTACTTCATATGCAGAAATTATATTTTAAGCATTTCTATAAATCTCATGATATACATATTTATATATGTATATATGTATATGTATGTATACATACACACATATATATGTGTATATAATTTCCAAGTAACTTGTAGAAATAGATAGCATCACCAATTTGAGTTATACTAGGAATCCTGATTTGGATTTGGCTGGGTAAGCCACACATTATTCTCATTTTCAATTGGCACATTTAATAGCCCTTATTGTCACTGGGAAATTGCTTCCTTTTGAATGACTAGAAAATGAGCTTGAGTTTTTTTCAATCTGGATTCAGGAAGATGTTAATGTATTCTCTTAAGCACAGAAAGAATATATTTTCCTGGGGTCTAAACGGTTGGGTTTCCCTTTTTCAACTGCAATTTTATGAAGGC
Source organism: Ictidomys tridecemlineatus (assembly GCF_052094955.1). NCBI lineage: Eukaryota > Metazoa > Chordata > Mammalia > Rodentia > Sciuridae > Ictidomys > Ictidomys tridecemlineatus. The sequence goes on along the minus strand of NC_135478.1, from coordinate 40,121,037 downwards.
ATGTTCCTCAAGCTCACTTTACTTGACTGTGGTTCCTTGCTTTTAAGGGTCACTACACCCACCTCTCGGCCTCCTCCATCCTCAAAGAGAAAAGGCTAGTGCAGATTAAAGAAATACAACTACCTGTAAAGAGAGGAGGGAAAATCATTGCTCCTTTCCCCGCCTCTGTATGGTCCTGGGATTATAGCTTATGAAGTACCCCACGTGTCTCCCAACCAGGGGCCCATTATCTACATTTATCTTTTGCAGAGGAGGAACAGGGGTCTGGGATATAATAAGGTTTATCTCAAGGTCACACAGGAAACAAAATGCAGAGTCAGCCCAAGAGACCATCAAAAATCATCATCCAGATTTTTGTCCTCAAACTTGAGCATGTGTTAGAATCGCCTAGGGGGATGGTGATTGTGAAATTTAGAACCCTAACAACGTTCAAGGGTTTCTGATTCAGAAGGTCTGGAAGTGGCAGGAGTCAACCATTTGTATTTCTAGGTGCTGTTGCTGCTGGTGGTTTGGGAACCACATGCTGAGGACCACTGGTCTAAGAACATGCTCTAAGCATGTACCCATGCTGTTCACATGTTCCTTATACCAGACCTAGATGAATGTCATAAAATAGAAACAAATATGCAATGAAACTCAGAGGGGACTATTATTAAAATGTCTTCAATTGGGCTGCCTCCCTTCTGACCTCTCACCACGGAGCCTAGAGTTTATCATCATTGCTGCCTTGCTGTACCGTCCTGAGATGGAAGTGTTGACAGTCAGAGGCTGCAGGGAGAGGAGACTGGGTGGGCTTTGTGTTTACAAAATGCATTTCCAGAGAATGATCATTTTAGTCTTTTCTTTTGATTTCATCACATGCTGTTCTCTCAGCAGGCTTTCAGCATCTGGCCTCCACAGGAAACTCCAGCTTGACTCTAAGAGTGAGGTAAGTCTTATTTTTAGCCAGAAAATATTCACCATTGCTAAATGTGTTTGGTTTTGCTTTAGATTTAAATATAGATTTATTTTAAAAGGCAGTGAGGCCAATGGAAAAACAAATAGCCCTGCATGTGTTCAGGAAGAACTGTCTTATTAAAAAGAGAAGTTGGTCAGCTGAAATAAATTTCAAATATTTTTTAGAGCAAAGTACTATGATCTCAGGAAGCCACTTGATTTTAAATTCTTAGACTATTCTAACAATAATGTGCCCTTACTCCGTGCCACATGATGTTCTGACAAGTATTTACATTAATTATTAGCGCAAGAGCTGGGATTTAAAAGAAAGAATAGAAAAGAGTGGAAGTGGTCTAGGTAGTGGGGATGGAAGAGTTCAGTGGAGGGCACATATTCTAGGAAGAGAAAATGTCATTATAAAGTGGCTGAGCTCAGTGCCTGATTTCAGCCATGAGCATCAAGTGCAAGTAGAAACCAGAAGTCAATCACAGAGCTGGGTTGCACATAATAAAAGGGGAGGTCTGCAGTTCACTGAGCTGGGGAATCCAGGCACTCTAGGCATGGGGCTTTGGAATGGTCTCTATCTGCTGCTGAAGCAGAGCTTATTGTCTGCTTTCAAGCTCTGTTCTCCTTGATTTCAGAACAAAGTAGGACCTGATCCTAATGACATTTAATTTTTGTTTCTTTAGGAAGAAAAGACTGACTACCATAGCCCCAATGGAAGAGTTTTGAGGTGTATAGTTTTTCCTACCTTTTTGTACAGTTTTTCTTGATGCTTGCAAGCAAATGGTTTATGAGTTAAAAAATTATTTGATTAAGTCCTTGCATTAATATTAAAGGACTCAGGGAAAAAATAAAGTTTTAATAATTTCAAAAAAATGAAAAATACTAACCAATAACAATATTTTTACAAAGGAAATCCTGGGAAAAATTAGTTTTACCAGAAAATTCTTGCAAATCTTCACAGTATTAATATCTTCAGTCTTACACAATAGGTAACTCCCCTAGTCAGTTGCATGAGAAAATGTAAACTTGATGCCCAAATCAACAAGGACATAATGAAAAAGGAAAGTTGCAAATTGATCTCAATCATTAATATGTATGAATAAACCATAAATGAAATATTAGCAAATAATTCCAACAATGTGCAGCAATATATATCACACCCAATTTGAGTTTACCTAGGAAATGCAAAGTTCATTTAAATTAGAAAATCAATTAGTGTGATTCACAACATTAACAAAATAAAAAAATGTGATTAAGTAGATTCAGAAAAGTAGTCAATAAAGTCAATGTATATTCATGATTTTTTAAAAAGCACATTATTATCTAGCCAAAAATAGGTTGGAATTTCCTTAGTCTGATAAAGGAAAAAAACCATGACTTGAGGATTTACTAACTATTATTACTAACCCTGCTTTCTTTGTTATATAATCTCATTAGTGGGGGAGGATATCAGTGTGGTCTACGAACAACAACAACAAAAACCCACATTTCTTAACTGTACTTGTGGCTGATTGTTCTTGAAATCAAGGGCAAGTATCTTGTCAGACCTCCAAGAAAGCCTCTTAAGAGCAACTGATTCCTTTACTTTCTCCAGCTTCCCTGCCTCCTTCTGACTCCCTAAACAGTTGTTGTGACAGCTGAAACCCAGCAGCCATCTTGGGTCATGAAATGATCTTAAAAGGACAATTCACATAAGGAATGTTAGAGAAAAAAAGAATAAAGAGTTACATTTCTGATGATTTTATGTAGCTGCTATGTTTTTCTTTGATTGCTTACCTAGAAGAACCTCAAGTAGAAAAACTACTTTCATTTTTGAATTTCCTAAAATAAAATTTGTGATTAATTTGACCTAATACAATTCTGATATAGAATTGAGAGAGAGAGAGAGAGAGAGAGAGAGAGAGAGAGAGAGAGAGAGAGAGAGAGAGAGAAAGAGAGAGAGAGAGAGAGAGAGCGAACAATCGAGCACACATCTCTGGAGTAAACTTCAGACAGTTGAATACCAATTTATTCATTTTAAATATTTTAAGTAGGAATCAAACAAGAATGTGCATTATTTGAACTTCTAATTAATGTTATACTGGGAATTATAGGCAGCTAGTAAGAAAATAGAAATAAAAATGTAAGATTTTAAAAAGAAGAACAAAGCTGATATTTGGAGATGAGATGATTTCCTATGTGGAACAGTAAATATTTTACAAATAAATTGTTAGAATTAAGAAAAAGTCTTAGTAACATTGCTGAATCTAAAGTCAAGCAAGATAAATGAACAAGACTTCTATATACTAGGGCAAAGTTGGAAAATTAGAAAGAAAATAGCATAAAAGTATAAGGAAGCTATAAATCAATCTAAGAAGTTTCAGAAGCTTTCTGGGGAAAATTAAAAAATCTTATTGAAGGACATAATAGAAATTGTAACTAATGAAGCATCTTATCATCTACAGAGATAAGAAGGCATAATGCTATGGAGATGATTCTTAAGTTGATCTTCAGTTTGATGTCATTCTAATAAAACTTGCAATGGTATTTTATTGATCTAAACCAATCTTTAATATAGATGAAAAAAGAAAAGAACAAGGAGAGATAAGACATTACTATCGATGAAGAACAGCATGAGAAATCCTAGGGGTTAATGCATCCTGACAATTTTGGAAATATTAATAAACAGGGTAATGGAAAAAAATAACATACAAATAAAAGCATGTTTTATGATAGAGCTGGCATTTCACATCAGTTAAACTAACTAAAACTTGCACTGGAACAATTGGTTACTTACGTGGAAGAAAATAAAATTAATTTGAAGTGTGTTCAGGGCTTAAGTGTCAAACTGAACACTTTTAGTGCTTATAGGAGTTGGTAGGGTAAAAGGCATGATATCAGAACAAAGAAATGGTTCCTTTAAAAAAATACAACCCATGAACACGTCCAGAACATTGTAGAAATTTGACATTACAATGAAACACTTTTCCATCAATAGATCTTATGAAGAAATAAAGAGACAAGTTCACAAGAGAGCCTTTTAGAATGTTGGCATATGATGCACTCAGTTTGGGGTGATTTTGCTGGTTTGTTTTTGTTTTGCTTGTTTTTTTTCATGCCAGGGATGAAATTCAGGGCCATTCTCATGATAGGCACGTGCTCTGTTATACTCCCAGCCTCTAATGGTTGTGCTCAGTTTGTAAACCACCACCAAACTGTGCAATTTGAAAAAGTACATCTATCTATCTATCTATCTATCTATCTATCTATCTATCTATCTATCTATCTACATATTGTTTGTTTGTTTTTAGCACAAGTTTATATTTTGTTTTTAAAACAAGTTCCATCCTATGATGACCTTATAATTCACCCAGGTGGGCACTTGTTCACCTGAGACAGAAGGAGTGAGGTGAGGCACTAGTAGCTGCAATGTGACAGGCAGATTTTCTGTGAAGGGAACAGAACTCCAGGGGCTCTCTCTCAGTCCCAGGAGTCATTCCCAAGGTGCCAGGTAGGGGACTGAGCAACCAATTAGCTTTTCACTCCATTTTAAATCATCACCTTCTCATATGTAGTACAAGAACGTGTGTATGCAGATGACCTTCATACCCACACCCTGTGACAGCCCCCATCCTCAGGCTTCCCATACTGAGTGCTCCTCTGGCCCCAGCACAGACCATGCCACTTTGCGTCAAGCTGACTTTGCCATGGTTTGGAGCACAGGATCCTACCTCTCCTTCACAGGGACTCAAAGGAGGCAGAAGCTGCTGTAAGAGCTCCCAAAGGGAGTTGTCTGTTTGGAGAAGATGAAATTCTTTCCCTCTTATGGTTCCATTTTTTTTCCTTTGAAAAGATTATCACATAGTTATGTAAACATATCAGGGCTTATTGAAGGCTTAGGCCAAACTAAAGAAAATTAAATGTGAGGGAGAGAACTTAAAACTGTGAGCTAAATGTCTCATATCCCCTAGTCAAAGGGAAAATAGCCCCAAATTAAAAACCCTTCACAGAGAATATGCTTGTCGGTACATCCCATGTCCCAGCCTTGCTCTCTTTGTTCTGGGTTTACTTTCTTTTCAGAGTCAGGTCACCTAATGTCAGGTACAAAAATCTTGATCCATCTTTGGGAGACCTCATCCCTTACCCATAGATTGTTAAGAATTACTCCGATCTTCAATTCCTTTCCTCTACAGTTCACTTCTTCCATTTCGAGTGATTCAATCTAGGATACTTCCCTAGAGACTCCTGAAGAGCAGCCCAGGTTTACTTTGTACTCTAGGGCCCCCAGCACAATGCAGGCTCACCAAATTCAGCTACTTTTGAAAGTAGCCCAGCTACTGGGAGTTACAGCTATGCTTTTATTTTTTATTTTATTTTTTCAAGTTTTCAGGGGATGTGTGAGCATACACACATAGACTTGCACACACGCTGAAAGCCTATACCTCCCTAGAACAAAGATTACCTCTCCAAGTCTCTTAATCAATAAAGTCCAAACTCAGAAAGAAGACAATTTCCCAGCTGCTCCATCACCCGTGAAGCCACTTCAGTCCACAAAAGAGTTTGCATTCATACCACAGAGAGCACTGTGTGTTCAGGCTTTTCATCTTTGACCTACTCCGGCTTTCAACCTGTGGTCCACCAGGCTTGCTAGGGACTAAGAAACTGCCAGTTACTGAGTGAGCTATTGTTCCACTGCTTCTGTAAGGACTGAGCTGAAATATCAAAACGATGCCTTGAAGGACCCAATTAACTGACACCACACTGTCTTTCCTTGGTCATTGTGTGAATGTGCTACAAACTAGTGATAATGGGAAAGGGAGGCACAGTCCTAGAATTGACTATATATTTGTTTTTCCCCTTGCCTAGAAAAATGGATCTCAAAGTATGATTTCCAAAACAGCAGGGTAGGTAAGACCTGGAGACTCATTAGGACCAACTACAGATCTACTCAATTAGAAGCTCTAGAGTAGGGACCAGGGATCTATGTTAAAGCCTGACCACCATTGGTCTAGAACATTCTTCTCCCACTTATTTTCAACTCTTCCCAGAAGAATGCACTCCAATTTCACATCCATTTGTGAAGTCTTCTCCAAACCCACAGGCCTGTTCACTAAGTAAAATAGAATTGCTCTGAATTGCTCTCTCCATGGTGTTCTTACCGATTTTCATTATAACAGGTATCACATTTTCTAAAATAGCAAATTTTCTACCCACATCTCGTATCAAATTGCTTGGATTTCATGATGCCAGTTGCAATACAAAGGTGTCATAGAGGAGGCTTCTTTTGCTGACAATATTTTATGAGGAAGTCATGCAGGTGGAAATCAATCATTGGAGAAAGACAACACAAACACTGTCTTGAAATTTTCATGCAAGTCTTTTCTGATCTTCTCACAACTTCAAGAGAAACAAGAACCAATAAGGTAATTATTAAGAGTAGGAAGAAACTGATGAGGCAGAAAAGATTAAAAATAAGATCAGTGATTGGTATGAACATTGAGTTGTTGCTTCTTCCTAAGCTTAGACAACTTTGCCATTTCTTAATGAACCATTTTTGTGTTGTAGCCATTCACAAGTTTCAGACATCAGGTCAGACATACATTGGGGTGTAAATCTTCACCCTTTGAAAGAATCATGTGGTTAACAGTTTATGAACCAGATATGGATGTTTGAGATATACTTGCAAGCGGATTCACATTGTCCCAGTGGCAATGGCTCCTTGATTATAGTTAGATACTTTTGGATACTGCAGAATTTTCTTTCAGTTAACTGAGTGTAATTACAAAATTAGTGCTCTAGTGATCTAAACACAGTTTTTAAAAGTAAAGGCTAAGGATGCAAATTCAGTGAAGATTTCCCTCATTTTCCATTATCTGTGTTGGAAAATCAGAGTTGGATATTTGTAGCCCTATCAGAGATTGCTGCAAATCACATAATGCCTATTTTTTGCTTTGACTTGGTAACAGCTCCATGAAATTCTTTTCATATGCTCCGTCTTTTGTGTAGAGGCCAACTAGACAGATTTTCCTTGCAGACATTGTTTTTGAAATGTTGAGCAAATACTTTTCATGGCTCATCTCCTGATATTTTCGATAAAATATAATGCCTTGTTGGTATTGAAACTCATTACTTTGAAGTTAATTGATATTGAAAGAGAGCAACAACTCTTAATTGATGATGGAAAATAAAGAAAAGGAGCTATAAGATATCCCCCAAATTTTTATAATTCATCACATAATTTTAGTTATGCTTTTATATGTCCTAAACAGTAGAAATAAAATTTTTTTATTACCTTTTCATTTTTTCTACTTATGATTTTCATTATATTGTAAATAAATAATTATAGGACATATTCTCATTATGCTGTTTTAACAATTATTAATAAAAATAATGCCTTTCCACTTTGGATAATTAGGAAGTGTAAGCATGTAATAAAAAGATAATCATACCTAATCCCACCATTAAGGGAAAACCCATTATTGGTATTTTTGTGAAGAATTTTCAAGTCATTTATCTATGTATTCATTTAATTAATTTTCAAATTTGGGGTCATGATGCTCTACACTGCTTTAATATTCTTTTATTTAGTTATTATATCTTGAGTATTTATGTTTACTTTTTAAAAAGATTTTGATTCAAGAAAACTCAGATAACACACCTAGCTCAAAGATGTCCAAGAGAAAATGTGAACCACACACATAATTCAAAATTTTCTTAAAATCAAAAGAAAGCTGAAATTAATTTTAATAATATATTTTATTTAACCTAACATATCCCAAAAATGACATATTAAATGTAATTGATACAAAGTATTATTGAGATATTTCACATTCTTTTTATATTTTAAATCTTTGATATACAGTGAATACCGTACATATACAGCACATCTTAAAGCTGACAAGTCACATGTCAGTTGCTTGATCTGACCCGCAGCTGCCCTATAGGACAGTGTAGTTCTATATTGTCTCAATCACGCTGTTTTCTTTTGTTTTTCTATTTTACTATAGAAGACAGTGAGCAGCATATTAAAACCAGAACACTGAAGAATGCGATTTCCTGTACGTTACTCTTCTATAATTTTTCCCTCACATCATGCTTCCCTCTGAGATTCAAAGATAATCTCAATAATCCAGAATTCCCAGTAATCTAGAGGTGCAATCTCCTCAAAGCACCCCTACTCTGTTGCTTCATCCCTGCAATTTCCACACTCACCTCAATTCCCAGAAGCCTACAGTTCGGTTCTAGAACTTCCATCCTGAGGTGTCAGGTCAACCCTATCTGTGCCCTTGCTCTGAAGAAATGCCTTTGTCTCTATACCTGCTGATTTCTTTGAGGTGGGGCTTCCTGACTGTATTTTTGGTTACTATTTTTATCTTCTTCCTACACTGGGCACGTTTGTAAACAGTCCTCTTAGGAAGCAGCCTTAAAGTGGGGTCTGGGAATCAGAGTTCCCAAAGGCTACATGGGCATATGGACGCTGTTGAGAGAATCAAATTTCAAATGCTCAACTTCCATATGTATTTTCATCTAAAATTAACCTGCTTGAGAATGTTTCACACAAATTCTATATTCTTATCTCTCTTTAAAATAATATTTGTCAGTGTAATTTTTCTTCAGGCCTTGTTTTGCTGTGTGCCTTGAACAACCACTTAAAATCTCCAGTGTGTGCAACAAAGAATATTTCTAAATGTTGGTGCCCATGCTGAGAAAGCGAATAAGTAAATGTAAGAAAATGATAGCAAACCATAATAGGTTCAGATGCTTCCCAAGTCTTTGTTTTTCACAATTCACCTAAGCAAGTTATCAGTTACAGACTATTAAAAATAATTTGACAATAGGTCATTATTAATTTCTTGTTGTATAACTTGGAGGATTTATCAAAGAATTGTGACATCCTTGCAGTAATGTAACTCTTCCTTTGCCAACAGGCAAACATGATTTCCTAGCACTTTTATTAAGAAAAATATAGGAATAAAACCAATGCTAAATCTCATGTTTTTAAAAACATAAGTAAAACCCCATATGCATGGGGAAAAATCCCCATTCCTTCTCAACAGTTAACTCATTTTTATTAGTTATGTTTTCATAATTATTACATAGATAATTCAATTGTCATAAAAATATTTAAATTTCAATTTACTTTTGCAGTAGTCACAACAATTGAATTGTTTTCCCTATTCAGAACTAATTGTTTTACTCTTGCCTTCTCATTTAATACTAACAGCAATCACCTGAGGTAGATTGTTTGTCACAGCTATCTGTTGCTGAGTAATAAATCGCCCCAAAATTGAGTGGATTGATACACAACAATTTATCATTTCTCACTATTCAGTAGGTCAGGATACAGGAATGTCTCAGCTAGATAGTTCTGCTACATAGGGATCACTCATTCATCTGGCATCAGCTGGTGGCTAGGCTGAGCTCAGAGATCCAAGAAACCTCCACTTAGAAGTCTGGTACTTCAGTACTCCTCATCACATGAAGTTTCCCCTGTCTCATGGTGTCACCTGAGCTTCTTGATAGCATGACATCTGGGTTTTCAGACTTCTTCAAGTTTATTTCTCAGACTGGCACAGAGTTATTCCCTCTACAATCTTGTGGGAAAGAGAATTTATGAGGCTGGTTTACACTTAGGGGGATCTCCCTCTTGATTGATGGAGCAACATGAGCATATACAGAGAATAGAAAATGATTGCTGCTCATTTAGGAGACTAGCTGTTATGAGTCTTCTCATTTTTCATATGAGGAATTGGGTTTCAGAGAGATTAGGTTGAAACATTAATAAATGGCAATTATGTGAGTAGAATCCAGATTTCACTGATTCCAGAGGCACGTCCTTAATTATTATGCTTTACAGCTTCTAGTAGAGTGGCTTCCATAAATCAATTAACGTGAATTTTTCTCAAAATTTTCTATAAAGTTCGAAGGGAGGAATCCTTTTCAAACTCATTCTGAGACCCAGCATACTTTGATACCAAAACCAGACAAGGACAAATAAAAATATAAAACTAGACCAATATCCTTGATGAATATAGATGGAAAAATTGTCATCAAAATTTTAGCAAACTGAATCCAACCACACATCAAAAATATCATGATCAAATGGGACTTATCCTAGGGATGCAAGGATGGCTCAACATGTTCAAATCATTACATGTAAGGCATCTCAATAGAATAAAGATCTAAACCCGTATGATCATCTCAATAGATGCAGAAGAGGCATTTAATAAAACTCAACATTCCTTTCTAAAAAATCTCCACAAATTGAGTATAGAAAAAATGTACCTCAACATAGTAAAGGCTAGATATGACAAATTCACAAGCAATGTCATATTGAATAGGGAAAAGCTGAAAGTGTTTCCTTTAACATCTAGGAAGAGACAGATGTGCATGTTCATCCTCCTTATTCAACACAGAGTCTTAGCCAGGGAAATTAGGCAAGAGAAAGAAATAAAAGGTACACAAACAGGAAGAAAGGGAGTCAAATTATCCCTGTTTACATATGGCCTGGCTTAAATAGGAGAACCTGAAGATTACATGAAACAATGATTAGAACTGACAAACAAATTCAGTAAAGTTATAGGATATAAAATCAACATACAAAACCTGTAGTTTTATTTATGCACCAATAATAAAATTGCTGAGAAAGAAATCAATAAAGCAATCCCACTCAAAATAGTTTCTAGTAAGAAATAAAATATCTAGGAATAAATTTAATCAAGAAAAGGAATGACCTCTAAAATGTAGGAAAATTACAAATCACTGATGTAAGAAACTGAAGAAGACACATGCTATATTAGTTAGGCCCTTATCAGTGTGATGGATTAATAATAAAAGACCCTGAATAGCCAAAGTAATCTTGAGCAAAAAGAACAAATCTGGAGGTATCTCAATACCTGATCTGAAGATTTTCTACGGGGCTAGAGTATATAAGACAGTGTGGTACTAACATAAAAACATTCACACAGACCAGTGGAACTGGACAGAAATCCCAGAAAGAAATCTATGCTTCTAAAGCAAATTGATTTTCAACAAAAGCACCAAAAACATACATTAGAATAATGTCAACCTCTTCAATAATTAGTGCTGGGATATGGATATTCATGTGCAGAATGATTAACAAATATATGAAAAATTTCAACATTACTCATTAAAGTAATACATATCAAAATACAATGAGATCAACTCACCGCAGTCAAAATGACTATTACCAAAAAGCAAAAAAAAAAAAAAAAGATTCAGGTGAGAATTCAGAGAAGATAGATTTACACATTCTATTGAGAAGGTAAATTAGTATAGCCATTATAAATAACACTATGGAGGTGCCTAAAAAACCTAAAAATAAATATATCATAAGATACAGCTCACCCACTTCTGGTTATTATATACAAATAATGAAATCAGCATATTGAAGAGATACCTGCACTTCCATGTTTATGGCAGCACTCTTCACAATAACCAAGATATGTAGTCAACTGATATGTCCATTGACAAATGAATGAATAAAGAAAATGTGATGTGTGCATGCGAATATTATTCAACCATAAAAAAGAATAGAATTCCATCATTGCAATATGGATGAACTATAGGAGAGTGTGTAAAGTAAAATGATCCAGGTACAAACAGACAACTATCATATGTTCTCTTTCATTTGTAGAAGCTGAAAAAAATAGTTATCTCAAAAAAAAAGACTAGAATAGTGATTACAAGAGAGAGGGAAGAAGGGTAAAGGGAGAGGAGGAATAAAGATAACTTGGATAATGAGCACAAAAATATAGTTAGATAGGAGAAATAGATCTTTTTGTATTCTATAGAATGGAGGGTAATTTTAGTTTACAGTGACCTATTATGTAATTTATGAAGAACTAATAGAGAGAGGCTCCATGCCTTCAAAATAAATAAATGATAAGATGAAAATACTTATTATTGATCTCATCATTACACATTGTATAGATGTTTTGAAATATCATATCATGCCTCATAACTATGTATAATTATTAAATGTTAACTAAAAAGAAAATAAAAATAAAAAACAGCAGACATCTTGTCTGAAACTATGCCAGCCAGAAAACAATGGAGTAAGATTTTTGGAGAACGATTAAAAAAAGAAAGAAAGAAAGAAAGAAAGGAAGGAAGGAAGGAAGGAAGGAAGAAAGAAAGAAAAATTTGTTAATCCAGAATATTCAATTTACAATTTTAAAAATCTTTTTTAAATGAAGGAAGGAAAAAATTTCCAGACAAACATAAATTGAGAACTTCATTACTACCACACATGCAGTACAAAAAAAAAATAGTAAAAGAAAAATTTCAAGCATGAGTCAAATTGGATATTCACGATGAAAAAAGTTACTCATGATCCCTAGGTGCATATATATATATATTGATTAATATATGTAAATTGATTACAGGTAGATTTTAGAATAATGTGAAAGTCAAGCAAAAATGTCTTTTAAAACATAATGTAGAAGAATATTTTCTTAACTTATTAAATTTCTTAGATTGATATGTTAGACTACTTTGAATTCAAACACTTCTATTCTCTAAAACATATAAAGTAAGTGAAAGCAATCAAATGGAAGAAGTAAGCCACAGCACACTTAGCTGAGGAGTTATCTTCAAGCTGGTATGAAATCTTACAAATATCTTCAAATCAGTAAGAAAAAGCAGATGAGCCAGTAGAAAAATGAACAGCAGGCTTGGTTACTTCACAAAAGAAGGTATACAAATGGCCAAGAAATATTTTAAAACATGCTCAGTTCTTTAGCTATCAGCAAGATGCAGCTTAAAAGCAAATGGGACACCACCACAATGTGTGAATGTAAAGGAACTGGCAGTACAAAGTGCTTATAAGGATGTATAACAATGGGAATTCTCTTCAACTGTTAGAGGATTATAAATGGTATCATTATTTTGGAAGGATGTAATTTTCAATAAATTAAATATACCCACTCTTTGATCTGATGATTCTGAAGTACATGTCCGAAAGAAAAGAGTCCATCTTTCTATATAAAAAAGAACTTTTTATAAGAATAGCATTGCAGATTTAGTCATCATAGCCCAAGAGAGGAGGCAATCTCAATGTTTATCAACAGTACAATGGGAAAGAAATTAATGATAAATTTGTACAATGCAATACTTTACAGCAATGAAAGGAATAAATAGGGCTACATGTGACACCACAGGTAAGTCTCACAACCACACTTTTAGTGATAGAAGCCAGACACAAAAAATATTTAGTCTATGTTTCCATTCATATAGAATTCAACATGAGGCAAAATTAATCTCCAGTGATAGAGTGTAGATACAAAAAAACATTATAGAAGAGAGGCAGCATCTGGGAGGAGCCAGGAGATATGCTGAGTATGTGCTATTTCTTTGTCATTGTATTCACATTGTCATAATTCCTCGAAGAGCATACTTAAGATGTGTTAATTTTATTGCATATATTAAGATCTCAATAACAGATATTTTAAAAATAGCAAAGTGCAGGGCATATTATGTTCCAAACTTGAGTAAATTTTAAAGTCACAAAATTGGCAATGACTTCTTGTCCATTTGACCTCAAGTTTCCCTGGGAAACTGGCACTCTGCATTGGATCTGTGTCTGTGGCATAGATGACCTTCTTGGTCGACCGACAGCCCTGTGGAGCCTGAACTGTGAATCAGTTCAGGTTCCATTAGCCTTTGAGAGAGCAGCTCCCAGCAGGCAGCTTCCCTTTGCCCTTTCCTAGCATCTTTTACCTGTTTACTTTATGCTCCCTTCCTGCAGAGAGGTCTCTGGTATTAACAACAAATAAACTGCAGCTGTAGCCTACACAAAGGGATGCCTTAGGTAATCCCTTTGTGATGAATCATCTGATTTTTTATTAATTCTTGTCCTTTTGATTTCAAGGTAAGGCAGAGGGCACTGCCTGAGATCCTACCAGTGATGAATACTTTTTTTGCTGTTTACTTGCCAATAATGGAGGGGTTTGACTTTTCTAAAGTATATGGTAATTTTAATCACGGTAGTGCTCAAATAGCACAGCATCTTACAAAACATTTTTATATGCATTATCTCATTTGTTCTTCATAATAGTCCTTTCAAGGAAAGTGGGGCAGACATTATTATCTCCATTATATTCAGGAGGAAACTGAGTTCCAGAGACATCTTGCAAAATAATCACTTTATTTCAGATGAATAGAGGAAGGTGAACTTTCATATCACTGTCTGAGTTTGGATTTTTTTCAGAGGCAGAGTCTAAGCCAAAGATTCAAGTGCAAGGAATTTCTTTGGGAGAAGAAAGTACCAGAAAAGGAAGGGAGAAGTGAGACAAGGAAGGGAAAAGCAATCAACAAAAGGATATATTATCAAAATTTTCCACTGTGGGCTACTGGAATTTAATCCTACTGTGAAAACCAAAGTTATACGTACATCTAAAAATTATCCCACCCACAGAGCAAAGGAGCTCAGAGCTGGGGTATATTCACTCACACAGAGACCATTAACTTCCTTTCACTTATGGCCTGTTTGATGGACAAAGATTTTGAAGACCAAAAGCATCCTCAATTAAAAAGATGCAAGGGTCTGACAATGGGAAGTTAGGCCCAAGAGCACTGTAGTGTGATGATTATGTGCAGGGGATTAACAAGTCTGCTAGCTCCACTTGATTACTGAGTGTTATCTTCTTGTCATTTGTGTTAGCCTTCCCTGCATTTATTCCCTGATTCTTTCTTCTTGTGTAAGAGCTCCCCATTACTGTGGGGACCAAAGGGGAAGCATGTGACTTGAACGGGTCCAATGAGAATTATGTGCTTTTTCTGGATTCCTGGGGGGAAATTTATCACTTTATCCTGATAAATGTGGAAAAAGAAGCTTGTAGTCTCAGCAGCTGCTGGGAGTCTCCTTGGTATTATAGAGAACTAACTTGAAGATAAAGCCGACAAGGTCAGTCAAAGGGTGTAAACACAGAAAGCACTTCGTAAATGGTAGTATAATTCCCTGGCTCTAGGCTTACTTGAATCAATCTGAAAACTTGGACTCTAAGTAAAATAATTTTTTTTTTTAGTATTTAGTTATGTGAGTTATTTACTTACAACAAAGAGACTGATGTGAAATATATATCTAATATAAAACATCTTCCATTGCAATCATCAACATTATTTTATATACTACTGAGAAAAAAATGCTTTCAACAGCATCAATGCTTTATAATGTCTTAGGTTTTTAAAATTTTATAGTTTCTGAAAGATAACTGTTAGACTTTTTTAATTGTAGATTTTTTTTATATTTAACTTTTAATAGCATTCATTAAAAAGGGAACATGAATGAGAATAAAATAAACTAGTTAAGATAATCCTTCACCACGTTCTCATTTAGAACCCACTTATGCTCAGATCATCTCAACCATCATCATTACCCATGCTCAGCAGATATGCTCCTTTTGGACACAGCTTTTCTTAAATGGCTGAGTTATCTCTGCAATCTTCTAGGCTTTCACACCTGCCAGTTTTGAAGCTTACAATTTTTTGTATGTGATAGGAAATCCTTTAGCATATATTATTAGTAATTCAACCTAACATGACCTCATCTACTGTGGATTTCTTTCTTTAGTCTCATAGAGCGTTTGGTTGCAGGTTTGCAAGAAAATGTGAAAGGAGTTTGTTCTTCCTATGGAAATATTTGACTTACAAAGAGCAAATTTATAACCCACTGCCTTCTTCCATTGCCTTTCTTGGTACATAATAACTTTTCATCTTTAAATCAAACTGCAATCTGCAAAAAAGCAGCAATGGTATTCAATATGCATCATATATTTTAATAATGTCTAAAGCTCAAGTAATGTCATAACAACCAGCTATGATCAAGTTTCAGTCACACACAGGTAATGATAACTAAGTCATTGTTAATTGGCTGAAAGTCATTGTAAGAAGATGAGCGTTTCACACATGACAACTTCAGAACTATCTGGAAATATTTACATTTTAAAAAAGATGAAATATGTTATTACATATTCAGTAATACAGTATCAAGTCCTCTCTACTAATCTAGTCTTTTAATACACTGTATGCTTAATTTCAATAAAGATAGTTTGTCTTCTTCCATTTCATTGTTATAGTTAGGATTCTTTTCAGAATTTTTATTGTTTGTATATTTTGTTATATTTCTTTTGATTCTTTGAAACAGAAGAGTTTGATAGTACTTAAAAGATACTGTATGATCCAATTATTTTTAAAAATAGTATAAAATAAGATCTGAATAAATGGAAATGAACACTCAATTGCTGGGTAGGAAGAGTTAATAATATACCAAAGTAAATTCAGTAGATAAATTTGAGTATCCAAAAATATTTTCCATGGATATGAATCAGTTTATTATGCAATTCTTCTGGAAGGACAATGCAAAAGTAACTTTTCTCCCCTTTTTAAGCAAAATTTAAAAAAAGGATAACTTTCTCTAAAAGATTTAAAATGTTCTGCAAGAATTTTTTTATTGGTTGCTCAAAACATTACAATGGTCTTGACATATCATATTTCATACATTTGGTTCAAGTGGGGTATGAATTCTTATTTTTACCACGTGTACAGATTGCAGGATCACATTGGATATACATCTACGTTTATACATATTGCCATACTAGTGTCTGTTGTATTCTGCTGCCTTTCCTATCCCCTTCATATCCCCCCTCCCCTCCCCTTCCCACCCATCATCTCTCTCTACCCAACCTACTGTAATTCATTTCTCTCTTTTTCTTTTTTTTCTTTCCCCTTTCCCCTCACTTCCTCTTCTATGTAATTTCGTATAACAATGGTCTCCTTCCATCTTCCATGCAATTCCCCTTCTCTCTCCCATTCCCTCCCACCTCTTGTCCCTGCTTAATGGTGATCTTCTTCTCAGTCTGCAAGAAAATTTTAATGAGGGCAGTGTAGGTTGGCACTGGTATGACAAAACAAATGGAGTAGCCTAGAAGGTGCAAATCCATAAACTTATGCAGAAAATTAATGCAGATATAAAATGGCTTTGAAACTTGGTTTGGGGGGTGAGTTTTGCAAAATGACATTGAAGCAAATTATTATCAATTTGTGGCCTTGTGTGACTCAAAATTTAAGAATTATAAATAAAACAATACATGGATAACACCATGTAGATATTTGGAGGATTTAAAGTTTTGTTATAATTTGGTGAGTAAACTCCATTTATAAAATGCATGAAACCCAGAAGAAATTAAGAATGCATATTTAAAAACCATGATGGGTATTTTAAAAATATATGTGCAGAGAAACCTTTATAAAGAAAGTTCCTGGTTAAGTGACATATTGGAAGAAAATATAGGCATGTTTGTATAACAATGTAACAACTAATATTTCAAATATATCCAAAGTATAAAAAGTATGTCTGCAGTACAATAAGAAAACAATTTAATTTTTCATGATGAAATTTTGTGATTAAGAATGCATTCAAAAAATGAAACACATTATGCTTTCATACCAAGAATAAAACAGATTTATTTAACTTGGGATGATCAGGTCATAAATACATATATCTGTGTGTGTGTGTGTGTGTGTGTGTATGTGTGTGTATACACAGATGTAGATTACACAACATTCAAATTGTGAGTCTGCTATTGAAAATTGTATGTATTTTAATCATATATATCAGTGGTAGTTATATCATATGTATCAGGGAAATGTGAATAGAGTGATATTATTTTCTCTTCTTTAATGAGCAGTATTTTCTGGATATCTAACAAAAAACAAACCATCAACTGTTACCCAAACTAAAAGTTTCCTAAATGTACTATGGGTGTTAATTTTTCTTCTTTGAATTTTTCTTTGTTTTCCAAATTTGCTTATATTTATTTGTCAGGATAAGTTATGTCATACTTTAACACAAACTGGCCCCAAATTTTCAGTAGCTGTACACATTAAAGAGCACCTATGATTTCTGCTTTTTATTTTTTGGTTCTCAACCAGCTCTGTAGTTCCCCTGAGATGAGAGGAAGACCATATTTATTCTAGGAACAATGAAAGTCTCTGCTACCACGTGTCCTTCTGGGAAATAAACATTCTTTGTTAACTTTTCTCCATCCAGCAGGCCATCAGTCTTCCCTAAAAGTGATAACCTGATGTCATAGGCAGTCACTGACTGCATCCAGCTCAAAATCCAAGCTGTGCTGCAGTTGCTCCCTCAGATTGAGTTGCAGTTCCTTTGGCCCCAGCATCTATGAATTAGGAAGCAATTGCCTTCTCCTCCCTCACTCAGTATACAGTGGTGGAGAAAGAACAGGATGACCTCAATGAAGCTTCCCAGCAGAAAGAGAAGGAACGGAGACACATGGCCTGCACCCAGCTGGCAGCAATTCTGAAATTCTGCTTAACACTCTCCCTTGCAAGTACCTTGTCAGGCACTGACTCAGCTCTCAGCTCTCAGGGAGAGGTCCCTGGGCTACTACTTCTCTTGACTCCTGCAGCCTTCTAGGAGTTTGTTTCTCTGGCATTGCTTGCTTCCCCCTCTCCCCCATTTTAACTAAAGAATGTGCTCTTTGGGGTTTTATAGCTTTCCCTTCTCAGCCTGCTTCTTGCTTGTGGAAATGAAATTTTGGAGACCTAAGGATTATTGTTTTGTGCAGTCATGATTATTTTTGGATCAAACTCATGTTTTATAAATGTAAAACTTGATTTTTAAAATGCAAGAATCTTTGCCTTTATTTGCTTGCAGTTTTATGAGTATGTTGTACCACCACCCAGATTTGGTATATTTCTTTACTTTCTTGCCCTATATCTTTCTTGTTTCACTTGCTGCTAGATATCTTAAGGTTGTTAGGACAATAGTCATAAATCGTATGCTTAATCTGATCTTTGTCCTGATTATTTTAACAGCTGCCCAATTTGCATTTATTGAAAAGAGCCTTCTTAATTCCTCTTTTTTAGGCTAGCATATAGAATCAGTTTTTTTCTTCCAAACTTATAAAACCTTGAATTTCTGGACCCTCTTTATTTCTTCTCATTTTTATTTACACTTGAGACTGTTTTTCAAAACCTTATTTTCTTCTCTTATTGCCAAAGGTAGCCCATGGCACTACCTCATGCTACCAAGTTTTACTGTTTTACCACAGTGTGAGGTGGATCCTCATCCTTCCAGCTTCTGTATTTACCTTTTCACTTGCTGTTGCACACCTGTTAAGCTAACACTACATATGTCATGGTTTTCTCTTTCTTTCTTGTTTTTATAGCATTCCTAAGTTGGAGTATCATTATTTTTACTGGTGTTTATAATTAGTTAAAGCTGAACTAAGAAATAAATCCTAAATGTCAGTAGCTTCACTCAACGAAGATTCATTATTCACAAGTATATGCATCCTTTTTTCCTGTTGCTAGCTAGTGACTCCCTTGCTTAGCAGATCTCTGTGCAGATCATCTGATAGTTTTAATCTTATGATAAGGATACTGGTTTACAGAAGAAAGGGAAGAAGGGTACCACCATTAGCCTATGACATAGCCATGTCAACTAAAAGGGAACTAGGAATTGTGAAGAATGCACATAAGTATACGGTGAGATTAATTGTCTCTGTCACAAGATATTATGAGTATTTAATACTGCATTGAAAAAAAAATTAAATGCACTTCATGTAGCCTATTAACTCCCCTCCCAAGAAATACATAGGGAGGGGAGTTAATAGCCTACATGATTTTTTCAGCAATCATAACAATTAAGGAAAAAGTTTAAAAAATGTATTCCAAACCAATAAAAATAATATAATATCATACCTTCTTTGTACTCAGATGTTTTTCCTATGTCAGAAACATTATACTCAGTTTATAATTATATTGGAAATATATTTAATTATCTTTACCTTATAAATTTTTGTGTCAGTGACATTATAAACATTACTGCAAATCTTTTTTTTAAGTGTAGATGGACAGAACACAATACCTTTATTTTAACAAGAGAATTATTTTAAATTATGATATCAACTTTATTCTAGTATTATCACAAAATACTTGGAAATTATGTAAATAAAAAAACCCAAGAAAACTGTAAAAAAATAATCATAATCCTGCCTCCTATTGATATCTATTGTTAACATTTACATATATTTTCTTTAAGTATTCACACTCACATTTTATGTTATAGGATATTGTAAATATTATTTGATATATTTTCTTTTGCTAAATATTTAACATAGTATTTTCTCATACCATTCAAAATTATATGTAAACATCATTTAATAGCTATCAATCAACCATATGGTATGTGCCATAATTTATATAATTATATTCTATTTTTTGGACAGCCAGGTTTCTTTCCAATTTTCTAAATTATAAGTTATAGGAAATGAATATATTTGCACATAAATCTTTGTACTTCCAAGTGTTTCATTAGTATAAATTTGAAGGAGTGCAATTACTTGATCAAAGAAAATACATATTCAGAAGTTTAGTAAATATTGGCAAATTTACTTCCAGAAATGTACTAATTCGTACTCCTACTATCAGTGTATAAATATGTCCATATTACCAAACTTTTATTAGAACTAATATATATATATATATACACACACACACATATATATACACACACATATATATGTGTATATATACACACACATACATGATATATATCATGTATAAATATTTTATAGGTGTGTATATACATATTATATATCTTTGTTAATTTCAAAGAAGTGAAAATGTTACCTTCTTGCTCTATTCTAAGCATGTTATTATTATCATTATTTTAGTTGTTGATAGACCTTTATTTACTTATTTATATGTGGTGCTGAGAATCTAATTCAGTGCCTCACATATGCCAGGCAAGTGCTCTACCGCTAAGCCATAACTCCAGCCTGAAGCATATTATTTTTTGAAGTAATTATTTTCATTTAATGGAAAGTAATTTTAATAAAATAAAACAAGAAGAATTTAAGGTTACATTTGGTATCGTTAGACGAATTCATGTATGACTGAGCAACTGCTACCCCAGTGAAGATACAAAATATTTTAATCATTACACAAAGTTCTGCTCACTTGAAATTAATCCTTCTCTATAACTAAATAGAATTTTGATTTCATAATTTTGAAAAAATCAAGTTTATCAAAGTATAATTTACATAAAGTAAAATATGACTATTTTAAGTACATAGACAAATGAGCTTTAATAAATTATGTCAAACATCCCAATCAAGATAAAAAGCATTTCTATCACATCAAAATTTCCTTCCCTATGTCATTAATCCCCTCCATATCAGCCTTAGACAAATACCAGCCTTAGACAAATACCAATCTATTTTATTTCTAGAATTTATATATATATTTATATATATACTGTTATGTGTATTATTTTGTTTCTGTCTTCTTTATGTAAAATATTTCTGAGGCTTATTCATATTGTCATATTTAGCAGTTCATTCTTTATCTTTGCTAGGTAGATTGATACTAAATGAGTATTATATTCTACCTTGTTGGTGAACTTTGGGTTATTTTCCAGTTTGGAATTTTTATGATTACAGTTGCTATGAGTATTGAGTATGAGATTTTATGTAGACATACTGTGTTAGTCAGCTTGGCAATTCTGTGACCCAAATACCTGACAAGAACAATATAGAGGAGGAAAAGTTAATTTTGGATCAGGTTTCTGAGGTTTAATCCACTGAGCATTGACTCCATTGCTCCTGGTCTGAGGTGAGGCAGAACATCATGGTGGAAGGGTGTGGTAGAGAAGTGCTGCTCACCTCATGGCTGCCCAGAAGCCGGGGAGGGGATGTGTGAAGGAAGAGATCACAGGGAAGATGTACCCTTTAAAGGTGTTGGAGTCTGTAAACAAGTCAAGATGGTGCCTGGCATTTTGCCAGAGGGAGTGGTTTGTGAAGTAACGCCAGCGAGCCATTAAGTGTGGAGATTCCTTATTGGTTGACTGCTGTATCTATTTTATATTAATTAAGCTGTGTGGAATGTATATATCCTACTCCTGTCCTACAATAAACGGCTCCCACTCCTGCTGTATCAATCTACACAAGTTGCTTGTTACCCCCCAGTTATTTTGCTGCAGTGGGACTGTGGCATCAAGGCATGCCTCCAGTGGTCTACCTCCTCCATCCAGCCCCACCTGCCTACTGTTACCAGTTAGTCTGTTCAAACTATGATGTACCAATTAGGTTACAGTTCTCACAATCTAATCATTCTCCTTCTAAATATGACTGCATTAGCACAGGAGCTTTGGGGAACACCTCATATCCAAACCATAATACATACCTTTTATTTCTATTAGATAAACACTTTGGATTAGAATAGACATTTCATGTAATAATCATATTCTGAACTTGAATATTACTGCAAAACTGGCTTCCAAAGAGCTTCCATATTCTCACTAAAATGTATGAGACTATTGGTCACTCTACTTCCTTGCCAATATGTGGTGTTCCTTTTAAAAGTTCTAACCATTCTAGTGCCCCTCCCCCCCCTCTCTCTCCTGATTTTAAGTTGGGTTGTCTTATTATTGATTCATAAAAGTTCTTTTTTATCTTTGTTGGATACTTTTCTCTAACTGACAGTGCATTGCATTCTTTTTTTTTCCAGTTGGTGTTTTCTAATTTTTTTTTCATAGTAATGTCTTTCAAAGAGCAGCTTCTTTTTTACTTTGATTATGTCCAGTTGTTATGGTTGGAATATGAGGTGCACTCCAAAAGTACATGTGTGAGACAATGTGAATTTTAGAAGTAAAATCATTAGGTTATGAGAGTCATGACCCAGCTGGATTGACTCACTGTAACTGTAGGCAGGTAGGCTGTGGCTGGAGGAAGTGGGTCACTGAGGGTGTGCCTTTGGAATTTATATTTTGGAACTCTCTCTGCTTCCTGATTGCCATGTCCTGAGCTGCTTTCCTCCTTCACATCCTTCCACCAGGACATTCTACCTTCCCTCCAGCACAGAACAATGGAGCAGGCCTTCTGTGGGCTGAGGCCTCTGAAACTATGAGCCCCGGGTAAACTTTTCCTCATCTACATTGTACTTGTCAGGTATTTTGGCCACAGTGATACAAATGCAAAAGCTGACTAAAAACCAGTTTACAAGTTTTACTTACATGGTTGGTGCTTTTTGTAAACTACCTAATAAATCTTTAGGAATCTTTTTTTATATACCATATTAGCAAATATGTCTTCTTGTCAAATTCTAGAATTTTGTAGATTTAGCTTTTATGTTTAGATCTATAGTCCATATTACATTAACTTTTATATATGGTGTGAGATAAGGGTCAAGACTCATTTTTCCCCCCACAAACTGATTTCCAGTTATTTCAGCATTGTTAGTTAAAAAAGTTACAATTTTCCCAGTTAATACTTATATGTATTTATTAAAATTCAATTAACCTTATATAAGTAGAACTATTTCAGTTGTCTTTATTTTATCTCCTTCACTTATATGTCTGTTGTGTACCAATATCATACAGAATTAACTATTGGAACCATATAATTTTAGGAAGATTCTGGGTGATGGGTTAATCCATCCACATATGAATAAGTAAAATTTAATAGAACCTGGATAACTAATGTGAAGGAATCCCCAATATGCAAAGAATTGCACTTTCAACAAAAGTTAATTTAGGATCTCCCAAATTTATATTTAGGATACAAAATGATGGCTGCAAGATTTTATTTTCTACTTAGTGAAAATCTATAATAGTTCACTGTTTTAGGAACGTATATTTAAAAACTGGAAGGAATCTCAAATATCATGTAGTCCAGCATTTCTCGAGTTGCAATATGCATAGACTAGGAAAGTATATAGTTCCCAATAATCAGGTATCTTCCACTGCTTACACGTTTTTAGTTTTATTTCCACTTGCAATATTACTACTTCATATAATCTCTTTTATAACATAAATAATTTATATAATGCAAAAATTAAAGTATATTTTAATCACTACTGAAATGGGGAGATATTTTTTTCTAGTATGTGTTTTCATAATAGATGATTATTAAAATGAAACAATGTCATCTTGGTAACAAAGTAAAATCATCCCATAGGCAATGCATAGCATTGCAGTCTGAGACGTGCTTCCCTAGAGGCCTGTAAAACTGTGCTCTGTATCTTTAGGGGAATTTCCTCAGCAAAAGAAATGGTATTGAATTGAGTCAGTTAAGTTTCATTTTTAGTGACAAAGATTTTGAATATTTATAACATGACCTATTTGTTCTAAGTGCTCAAGACTAGGACTCTGTAGTCTCCTGATTCTAAGGCCAGTGATTTTTTAATTATTCTTGTGTTCAGGAGCCTCTTTTCTCTGTTACTTTCTAAAACATGTGTGTACAAATAATTTCACATAGTTTCTATAAAAATGGAGCCATTATTCACATTAATATAATAGTGAAGGAAGAGCCCAATTAGCAAGTCAGACTATGCTTTTGAGTTTAGTGAATTTATAATACATAGAAAGCAGTAAGTTTTGGGATTAATTTCTGCCTCAGAAAGTAATTAAATAACACTTAAAATGCTGCAAATGAGAAAATCAATTTTCAATGTGATTATTAGCTTTTAATAATTTAGAGTATAATAGAATTTCTGTTTTTTCCTGAGTACAATTAATATAAGTACTATTTATTCTCTGAATATAATAACACATTATACAATTATACATTTTTTAAAAAGTAAGCTATTCAAATGCTTTTTAAAAAGAACCTGATCTTTAAAAAATAAGAAAGGGAAGAGAGGAGATTTTAACTATTCTTCTCCACAAAATTCTTCCACATGTGCTTAAATAAGCATTTAACAGCAATTAAAATAAAATCCCTAGATGTTCCTGTTTTGTTGCCTTTGGCAGGGAAGAATGAGTAAGCTTACAAAATGCTATCTAGGGAAGTGTTTAACTGTTGAAATTTGAACTTAATAAAGAAGAGGCAGTGTGAGCTTGTCAAGCAGCAAAAATACTCTCCATTTCCTAAACTGAAGTAAACCCACACTTCTGCACCACACTTGACAGAAGCAAATACCACACTAAACCACAGCACCTGCTGCTAGATTACAAAGTACTTGGATCCATCCATCCATCCATCCATCCATCCACTCACTCACTCAATCGCTCACTCACTCAGTCATTCTTCATAGGACCAATCACATTTGTGTGGCATGGAACTCATTTTGTGAAATATTTTCATTTAGAATTCTTTTGTACATTAAGCACAGTTATGATAAGTATTAATTATTTTTATTTATTTTATTTTTATATGAGGATTGAACCCATTGTCTCACACATTCCAGGCAAGCGCTCTACCACTGAGCTACAACTCCAGCCCAGTATAAAGTATTTTTAATGAAAATAATAAGCCATTTGGGCTTCACCCTATCCTAAGGAATCTTAGCATTTTATGCCTTATTTCTTCACCTCTAATTGCCTACCTCCAAACACTGTGACTAAACATGACATTAAATAGTTGAAAAGAAGCAAAAGACTACTGAAAAGCTAACTACAAATTATATTGTTTAAACTGATAGTTTTTGTTCTTGGGAAACAACCCCTCCATAGCCTCTCCTTTGTAGTGTGAAAATGTTGGCTTTTTTAGTTAAAAAAAAATCCACAGGTGTTAAGATATGAAATTAGAATGACTTCATTATTTCAGAAATTTCATTACTTTTAAGTATTTCATTTTTTCTTTTTGATTAAAACTCACATGTAAATTCGTTTTTCTTTAATGTTCCCAAGAGAGATTTTTGTTATGCATATCTCTTAGAAAGAATAAAATAAAGTTGCATATAGAATCAGGTAGTTGTGTCATAAGGTAATCAATTAAATGTACACATAAAATATTCTAAGCTATGGGCTAGGGATTTAGTTTAGTGCTAGAGCATTTGCCCAGCATACATGAGACTCTAAATTCAATCCCTAGTACCAAGACAAAAAGTTACAAGCTTTATATTCTTGGTCTAATTATAATCTATGTGCGAAAATTAGAGTTTACAGAACTTTCCATCTGTTTTCTCTTACATCAGCAATTCACAATGGAAATATTTCTTAAAGTAAACACAGGTTGTTCTTTTCTAATTTGTTTCAGAGTTTAAAAATACTCCAGTGTTGGAGCTTCTAAATTTCTGTAATACATACTATGGCTTATCTGGGTTTTCATATTATTTCAGGCAGATTTGCTATGCACACTACCTTTAAAATCTGTTTGCCATCCTTAATGTACAATCCACATTTACTAGTCATTTAGTAGGTATTGCAATCAGTACCTTGTGAAATGGTCAAGAACACAAAGGTAAGTAGAAAGTCAAAAGTAAACCACAAGTTATAGAATAATTTCAGCTGGTTTTATAAACTGACACTGCAGGTGTTCTGCAACTCACTAAAAAAATGTCACATTCTATATTTCATCTTACTTCTCAAATTTTGCTAACCTCAAGGCAGCCTGAGTGCCCCCTTCCCGGGGAGAATAACCCAAAGTAGCCACCAAAACTTTGAAAAAATGTAAAAATACCATTATTACAGAAGAAATACATCAGTATACTTAAACATGAAAATAAAAGTTCTGGAAGATGTGTCTTGTTTATCTTGTGACTTTAGAAATAACTTTCCCACACGCCATGAATCCCACAGACACTTCGGTTTGAGAAGCTTTGAAGGTGGTCTACAAAAGATGAACTGCCATGAATATTTTATCATAAGCGTTAACACCTCAAAAGAAAAGAAGGGAGTTAATCTTGCAAGACTACATTAGGAACTGAGTATCAAGTGCACTATGTTAATAATTTGAAAAAATATTGATCCAGGAAGGAGCAGCTGGTACAAAGGCAGAGTCATCAGGGTATTTAGGTAAGACAATTAAGGTTTAAGTGTCCTCTCTTAAATTGGCTGTTTGACCTTATAAAAGTCACTTTCTTTCTCAGTGTATTACCCTTCCTCTGCTAGAACGACTGTGCAGTCTCTGTGGTCTTCTCTAGTTTTGCCTTCTTATAATTCTAAAATATACTGAATTTCTTGTCACTTTACTGTACTCCAATTTGAATTAATGAACACAGTAGAGTGACAGTGGCCCCTTAGTGCCAAGCTCACCTCCAGAAATACTTAACAGCAGTATAATTTAAAAATGGATTTTCACTGCCTGCTATTTTGAGATTGCTGCAAAGGGAAGGAACTAGCATATATTGACCTATTACAATGTGCCAGGCCCTGCATATTCACCAATAAAAAGAGACATGACCCAACAACACTCCTTCCAATCTATTTGGAAACAAAGTTTGTAGAGTGGAAATGTGTAAGAAACATTTCCAAACTGAGCAGCTACAAAGGAAAACGTTAATCTTCAAGATTTAAGTCACTTCAAGTTATAGTAATGGCCAGAGGTGGAAAAGAATTAAGAGTGTAAGATTTTTTAGAGAAGGTGAATTTTGAACAGAATCTGGGAGAGGATGGTAGCTAAGTGATAGAAAGAAGAAAGAGAAAGCCAGATATAATGAATAACATAGCTGAAGTGGACCTGTCATTCAAAGATTTTGAGTTAAGTATTATATTGAAGATGCTGGAACGCAGAGGCCCTTGCTAAGTTCTCCTGACAATCTACACAGCCTTCTGCCACCAGATACAGAAGACAAATCTATATTGAAAATCCACAAAGAGCAGAGGTCTAGGTTAGGTACTGTGAAAGATACAAAGTGTCTAAAATACAAACCCTGCCTCTAAGGCAGCTCTGATCTCTTAGAAAAGCTAGGATATGTGACAGTGAAAGATAATGAATCCTACATTTTATAGAAAGAACTCAAGACATCAAAGGAACTATGCCTTTATATTGCATGAGATATTACCAAATACAAAGTTTGCATAGTGCTTGCTACTGGAACTCAGAAAAGAGAGAGATCACAGAGCTAGTACTCTGAGATAAGTGAAAAGAAGTGGATAGCATGATGTCTGACCACCAGGAACTTACATTTTCTAAACAGCTCCTTCATCAACACTCAGAACTGTTCAACCTCCCTTCCCTTTATTTCTGTTTTCTGCTAGCCGAGTGATGACGGCATTGCCATTTACATCAGCGCTGAGTATCTATTCTCATCTTCTGCTAAAACATTGGGTTTAAATACATACAAAGGAGCAGCAGGAGACTTGGAAAAGACTGACTTTATATGAATGTTGTTTTTTTTTTTCCTTCTGTGAACATCTAAAAACAGAAACCCGGATACAGTCTAGGGAAGAGAAGGAGAGTCTAAGAGTCACTTTTTTCATCTTGAATGTTCTAGGAAACTTTCTGAATTGTCTCTATGTGTGTGTGAGCAGGAGCATACAGGTTTTCTTTCAAGTCTTCAATGGGTAGCAAAGATTGTTGCTGGGATCAAATTTCACATGTAAAGATATAATTCCAAAGCTTTTTTTTTTGAAATTTTCTTCCTGAATATGGATCATTTTCTATTAAAATCAAAGACACCTTAAAAATGTGAAGCTACTCTTCCTTTTTCCCCTATTCGAATCCCAGAGACAGTAAGTGATTTGCTCCAGGTCTTGGAATTGGCTGAGAATAAACTTGGAGTAGAACTTGAGTTTTTGATGTGTAGTATTTGGCTCTTTTGATAAACCAGTGGATGAGTTCCTTTTAGAGTTTAGTACCATTAAAGACATTGCTGTTACCTAAATGGCATGTCTATTTCTTACCAGGATGTATTTTGGCCTCTTTTAAGACAGAGCTTAATTTAAATACTTGGACCAGTAAACCATATTCTTTGTGCCATACATTTCCCCTACCTTCATACAGTTTCTGATTCATCCCATTTTTTCATTGTAATTTTGGATTTCATTATTTAAAAAATACATATTCATTATTAAACAATTCAAAAACACATCAGTCTATGTTCTCATCATCCCAACACACCTGTTAATTTACTTGAACTCCGTTTCTGTATGTAAGTTTGAATTTTAAGCAACCAAGAAGTAGTTTAAAAAGTAGAAAGAAAAAACCCTATGAATAAATGTATTTTATCAACCAGAACTTGCATCAACTCACTTTTCACAAATATCCACTCAGCTATTGATATGCTTAGTCATTTAGCTTAACAGGCATCCAATAAAAATGGGAACTTTATAAAAATATTTACATCATAAAGAGATGGAAAAGCTAGTATGGAACAGGAGTGTAGGATCTTGAACTCATAGTGAATACTTATAGGTTTAAGAAAGATGCTCTAACCCAGAAGTTCTGTGATTTAATTTACATTAATAGGAAGTATCTGTGCATTCAATAATTTGAATGGGCACATTTGGATCTCATGCAATGCCTTACCTCACGTTTTGCATGCAAATGATCAATCCGACAGTGTGGGGAAACATCCTCAGAATTTCTTTTAAGTTCAGATTTGGTTGACTTAAAAATCTAAAATATATTGTACTCCTCCCCTTCATCCCCACATCTACCTTCAGGAGATCAATCAAACATGAAAAGAAGAGATTGGATAACAAAGGGAATTGTAATGAAAGAGCCACAAAGTCAATGTTGACATTTGCTCCAGAGGAAGACCTGCTATACAGTAATTTCATTCATCCATTCCTTCTTTCTCATTCACCAAATGCTATTTAGTACATCCTATGTACTAGATAACCTTAAATAAAGGTTTGGACTGGACAATAAAACAAATGTAGCTTAGAATGTAGCACAAGAGACAGAGAGATAAATTAACTAATATGCTTTTTTTTAAAAAAAAATATGTGCTTCTAATACGCCAGAAACTATGTTTGCTCCTGAAAGTACCATGGTAAGCAAGTGGTGACTACAGTGCAAATCACTTTGTCCATGTTGTCTCATTAATCACTCACAGCTGCTCAGTGAAATGGGTGGTTTTTATAATCCCCAGGAAATGCAGAAAAGACAAGTAATTTGCCTGAAACTTCACAGGCAAAACCATGTCAGATGATATGTAACTAGTATGACAGGAAATGCCTTCATTTCAAGGGGTATCCAAATTAGGCCCGAGTGGAAATATAAAGGCCACAGTTGAGTGCTGTCCATCAGAAGCTTAGTAGAGAAAGCTGAGGTTCAGGTAAAGGTGTGGAAATCATTTTCATAGAGGAGATATTTAAAATATGAAAGAATAGAGATGGACACAATCAGTGATCCAGTTTTATAGAATCTTGAGGAACACTAGAATATAAGTAGAGGTTGAATGATGAGAATTTTTTTTTTTTAAGAAACCTGAACATTCAACAGGAAAGAGTCTTTCTGTCCTAAACAAAATTTGCAATCTTAGAAATTTATAGAGTAGAAAGTTTGAAGAATGAATTCATTAACAGAGTCAAATACAGGAAAAAATGAATATATGAACTGAAAAATATCTATGAGATGAGACAAGTTACTAATGACTTCAATAAGAGCTATCTTGGTAGAATGTTTGGAGGAGGAACCAGATTATATAGGGCCCTTGAGGAAAGGGAAGGAATGAAAGTGACATAATTATTGTTGACAGATTTTCAGGAAATTTGCATATGAAAGGAATAGAAAAGATGAGGTAGCTCAAGGAAAGGTATTGATCAGGACCATAGGGCCTGGGATACGGGTTGAGGAAAGAACTTAGCAGTAGAGGGAGAGGCAAACATACAGGAGAGAAGGCTGAGACAGACTGACAACTCTGAAAGTAGACTATGAAGGTCCGATTGACTATGATCCTTTTGAAGGAGGACCTTTCTTCTTATCTTCTGGGAGAGAAGGAAAAAAATCAGAAAAACCTAGCTCCAAATCCACTGGGTAGCTGAAAGAGCAGGCCATTGGTGGTTTTTACCAATAAGGTCCAATGAGATTGGGATTCCAGCTTTTGTGTAAGAGGCTTTAGCAGAGTCTTGAAAGTTGAAGAGCCACTGAGGAACATCATATTAAGTTTCCTGTGACAGTGTATCTTCAAAACAAGGGAAAGATGATGAGATGTAACGAACAAAGCAATATTCACCTTTCACTATTCTGAAGAGGCTCAGGTTCTCTGAATGGCAATAGGATATGAAATGTGTTCTCTGTCGGGGGACTAACCTGCTATGAAGGTTAACCAAGAGTAGAAGATGCTATTGGATGAATCCACATAACTCCAGGAATCTACTACCCAACTGCTGTTCATTATAGTGACCTAACTTTTTAAGATGAAGGTATGTTCAGGATACTCTATAATAATAATACCTACATTCATCAAGTTCTTACTATAATTCAGTTACTGTGCCGTATTGTTTTATATTATAAATTTAATTATCACAAAAAAAAATCTGAGCAAGTGGTTTTATTCTTTCTTTTTTATACATGAGGCGGATGAAGCACTTTCCAAGTGTTCTCTATCTCTTACAGGTGAGCAAATCTGATCAAAGAGCTCTTGGAATAAGTGACATGTATAATTGCTGTACAGAAATACAGCATAGCAGATATGTGAACTTCCAGGTGACTCTTCTGTTCAGTGATAACAAAATGAATATTACCTTGGAATAATGATATGAAGGTTTGGGTCTCTGAATGTGCAACCACAATGTAGCTGAGAATCCATCATCCTGAGTACCCACGTAATTGCATGAAGAAAAGCCTCTTCTATTGCTCTATAGTCAATAATTAAATTTTGATGATTAGGTCGCTTAAATTTGAGGTGGTTATTCATTTGCTGCCATAACAAAATCTAACCTATCCTTTCTAACAAGCTAGCAAAATAAGAGAGAGCATTAGATAATAGATCTGGTATGTACTTCTTCACTTTCTTCTGTAATGGCAAGATAGGGACAAATGTGTCTCTTTGGGATTGGCTACCCAACAAACAGCTCCAGGTCATATTGCAGGTATCTAAATCCCTAAGGTTATTCCCATGTTCATGGTAGGCAACTTTAGATGAACTTCCACTCTCTCACTAAGCCCAAGAATGATCTAAAATTTTTTTTAAATATAGAAAGTCAGGTAGCTACTATCAATTTTTTTTCAGAATTCAAATGTGATCACAAAGGCCAAAGATTATCCATGTTAACCAAAGATTATCCATGTGATAGGCCTTTGTTATCACATTTGTTTATGTTATTTTTTGTTTATAATTATCTTTAAAATATGTGGTAGAATGTGTAAATTGGTTGGCACAAATAATAATCCTGTTTGTTTAAGCCATTATTAGTGATTCTAAGTTGTTGTTCTCCTACTAGCAGACAAATGAAATCCTAGTAAATATAGGGCATTTTTCTTATATTGTGCGGTAGCTATTAAAGCTTATGCCTGTACCTATTGGCAAAGAGCATATGTGAGCTACTGTAGGATCACAAAGAAGGAGTTTACCTAAATTGGATAAAGGAACTCAAGGAAAGGTTTCAGTGGGACTGACATTGAAAATCATTTTGTGTCATGAATTTAACTGGTGAGGAAAGTTAGCAAGTGTGAGATGGTCATTTGAGATAGAACAGTGTGCTCAAAATAAATGGAGAACAGAAAGAGAAGATAAAACATTATGGGAACTTCCTCTAATGCAACATATATCAAGTTCAAGGTGTTGTAGGAGTTAGATTGCTACATGAGTACCAGGTGAGGCTAGAGGGCCATGTGGGAGACAGGCCTTGAATTGCTTTATGGACAGGTAGTGTAGTTGTGCTTTTCCCTCAAAGATATACAGAGTTCAAAGAAAGAGTTACATAATTATATTATAGGAAAAAAAAAACCCTCATGCTGGCTGCAACAGGAAGGGTGAACTGAAGAAGAATGGCTTTGTAACAGGAAGATCAGCTAAGAAAAATACTCATAGTAAGAAATAATGAGTGCATCAACTAAAAGGATGACAGGAGAAAATGGAGAAAGCACAGTCAGTTCCTACATATTTGAAGATGCTAGAGGTGACAGATACTAGTGGAGATTATTTATTAGAGATTAAAGAGAGGATATCCAGATGGTTTCCCAGATTACAGTTTGATTATAGCTCATGGTAAATCATGAATGATAAATTGGGGGAAAGTGAGAAATAGACGCTGGAGTGAAGGCAACAAAGATGTGAGCTGTTCTTTGTTGGTTTTTACAATTATTATTCAAGTTGTACCATCAGCTATAGAATCTAGCAAATGGGCTCAAGGTTCTCCCCTCTCAGGAGATCTCCCTGATAATGCAAGGTTCAAATTGGGTCTTCTGCAAAGCAAACAAGAGAGGACTAGATGTCAAAGAAAGAGTGTGTGAAGGATAAGGAATGGGCTACAGAGTAGGCAGGGTCTTCAGAATGTGATGCCAGGCTGACACCTGGGAAGGGGAGACAAGGAACAGTGGGTAGGATGAGCAGTAGACCGAGAAAGTTGACAAAATCGTTTTTAGCCTAATGGGGAATTCCTGAGCAAAGATCAACTATTAGTAGAATTCCCCCATTGGATAGGAATGACCAAGCTTTAATATTGGCATCATGTTTAGTCATTGATGGGGAGCAATCTCCGAAGAACATGGCTCAGCATGACTGTGCTCCAGATTCAAGTTTGTGGCAGCTGTAGGCTGTCACCAACAACACACTTCTTAGGAAGTTCTCTTGAAATGAGATTTGAGTGGAATGCTTCCACCATCACAACATGTCAGTTTTTGAATGTTCCAGAACTATTTTTCCCTGATCCTCATGGTTAGATTGTATTTTACTATGTCTTTAAAATTAGTATGGCTATGTGACTTCTTTAGCCATTAGTTTTCAAGTTTAAGTTCCAGATAATTGTTATCCCACTAAGGGAAACACATTTTGAGCAGAATTTCCATCAATCTGGGTCCCAATAATGAGCAGAGGTCCTTGCCAACTCATTCGAGAAATAGCAGCATCGTAATAAGCCATGGAATACCATTTTTAGTGAAGAATAACCTGGATTATCTTGAGACTATAGTTTTGGAGGTTTTGCCAATGCAGTAATTCCTGTTTTGATACACAATGGGTAACAGGTGTAGTGACCATTCCCCTGAAATCCACCTTGGACATTAGAGCAGGACAATTCAAAAGCATTAGTCAAAAATATTAATAAACTTGAGCTTCTAGAGCCATTTACATTTAGAAAGAAAAGTTGGCAAACCATTGTTCCTAACAGGGTATTAATACATAAGTAGAACCCACACAATGTTAACAATCAGTTGTCCATATTTATTGTGCATAAACAACTTTGTGTTAGATGCATTAGAGTATAAAAAGAAATAGATAATAATCCTTTATATCATATGCACACATTATGGGTTTCCAAGGCTTCTCACAATTTTTTTTAAATGAAATAGGTAGGGAAAGTATTAACACAGTCTTATAGATAAGAAAATAGTAACCCACAAAGATTGAATGACTTTACCAAAGTCATATGAAGGTCAAAAAGGGGATAAGTATTAGAGACAAAACCAGCACTTGACACAGTGTTTTCTTATATCAATATGTAAATTGAATTTTTTTCCATATCTTGAGGGTTAAAATTAAAAAAATTTATTGTCACATTTTAATTATACATAATAGTGGTTTAATTGTGATATATTCATATATGCACACAGCTTAATTTGGTCAATTTCATTCCCTTGTACTACCCTTTTCCATTTTCTCCCCATCTTCTACACTATTGATCTCTCTTCTATTTTCAAGAGATCCCTCCTTGCCCCACATTTTTTCCTTTTTCTCTCTTGCTTCCACATAAAAGAGAAAACATAGATCCTTGATTTCCTGAGTCTGGCTTATTTCACTTAAAATTATATTCTCCAGTTACATCTGTATTCCCACAAATGACAAAATTTCATTCTTCTTTGTGGCTAAATAAACTCCATTGCATACATATACCACATTTTCCTTATTCATGTATCTTTTGAGGGATATTTCTGCCAGTTGCATAACTTGGCAGCTGTGAATTGTGCTGTTATAACCATGAGTATGCATTTATCTCTATAGGATGCTTACTTTTGTTATTTGGGGTAAATACCAAGGAGTGGTATACCTGGGTCATATGGTGGTTCCATTCCTAGTCTTTTGAGGAAACTCCATATTGATTTTTATAGTGGTTGTATTAATTTACAATTCCACTAATGGCATATAAGTGATCCTTATTTCCCACATGCTATCATTTATTCGTATTCTTTTTTAACAAATATTTTTTAATATTTATTTTTTAGTTGTAGGTGGACACAATATCGTTATTTTATTTTTATGTGATGCTGAGGATTGAACCCAGTGTCTCATGCATGGTAGGCGAGCACTCTACTTCTGAGCCACAACCCCAGCCCTAATTTATTTGTATTCTTAATGTTTATGAGGGCTAAAATTCTTGTTGCTAGAATTAATTTACGAATATTTTCAAGGCCTACAGGCAAATACATGTACATCAATAAGGTGTTTGCAGCTGTTTTGTATCACACATTGGCTGAATACTTTAGGCAGGAAGTAGACCAGAAACTTTCAAGCAGTCACAGGGAGTCCTGAAGCCCTTTTCAGTCCCAGCATCAAGTGTTGGGGAGACCATCAACATTAAAGAAAATAATGAAAATAATAATTGCTTTATCCATGGCTTATATTTCTTAAGTGACTTTAATGTATATATGTTTCTCTTGCGCCTTGTATTTCTGTATAAGAAATTATAGAATTGAACCCATACCTTATACTCATAAATCTGTGGAAACATACAAAGTAAGTGAAAATTGATTTTTAATCAAATTTTGGAATACTATTGCAAGGCAATGCGTTTTGAAACTCAAAATACTAAAAAAGGATGTGTAGATTTTAAAATATTACCCCCAATTCTTTGATACATCTTCCATTGAGAGAATAGATTTTTGTCTGTAATAAAATGAGTCCGGATTTTTTTTAGTTACTCAGTGGAGATTTCCTTTAAGGATATGAGATTTGGGGCAGCTGATAGGGAAAAATCCTGCCTCTCCTGGTGACTCTTTCTTGGTCTTGGATTTCAAGGTGACAAACAGGATTTAGTATGCTTAAATTCCCATGGGCATCGTATTTTAATGGAGTAGTTTGGCCTCACACAGGGTGCGAACATTTAGGAGGAACATTAGGATCCAGGAGTTGAATCTCAATTTAGGGCAGGACTCTTGTCATGCCTAACTTATAGTGAGGGCTGAAGGACAGACTAAGACAGTGAATGGCAAATGCCAGGCTTCTTTTGCCACGAAAATGAGGTTTTCTTTTGTTTTCCCATTCTCAAGCACCTCGGTAGCTTGTTGATAGAAAGCAGTTTCCTGCATGAGGCAACCATAGATCAGACCCACAAGGATAGTTTTTACATACACACACACAGACCTATAGTGCAAATTTTATGAGCCCAAGCCGTGGCTTACAACTAATAAATTTCATGCTGAACTTCAAGCCACTTATCGTCTTTACACCGACAGAGGCAGCTGGGTTTTCTTGCACGCGATGCGCCACCCAAGCAGAAGCAGGGACTCCCTCATCTTTCTTTCCTCGGCTCCGCCCAAGAGGGAGCCAAAGGAGACACCGCAGTTGCGCTCAGCTCGCCGCGTGGGGGACACCCGTAGGAGCTCGGGTTTCCACAAAGCACAGCTGGCACAGGACACACACACATAAAAATTGCGGTGAGAATGGGGACTGACCCGCTGCCAGGAGCAGCGGCTTACTGGGAAAGAGACCCCCACGTCAAGGGCGTCACCACGGTAATGACCGCCCACTCAGGAATCCCGGCCCCTCCCGGGCGCGCCCCCGCCCCACGCGCAGCGCGCCACTGCCGGATCTTGAATTTCAACACAAAGGGAATCCTCGGCCGCAGGAAGTGCATCACCAGAAAGGGGGACCAGAGGCGGGGAGAGGGGGATGCCTCTTTCTCTCTCCACCCCCGCCCTCCGGGAGCCCCGGGCAGTGGTGACGAAACCTGCAGGGTCCCTTCATCCCCGCCCCAGGAACCCGAAGAATTCAAAGAAAGAACGCCCTCCCCACCTCCCACCCCCCACCTTGCCCGAGTCTCGGGCGGCGGGATGTGAGCTGCTACTTGCAAAGGCTCAAACACCTGTTCGCTTTTTCCCTTCTTTCCTTCCGGGTGCTCGAGCACCTGGGCTAACGTTTATTTTTCTATCCGTAGGTTCTCAACTTTCCTTTCACACCTCTTTTCCTTTTTAAGATTTTCCGTAGAATCCAGCTCTGGGTATTCCCCTCCACTTCCCGCAGGGCTGATCTGCAGATCTGGGCGGCTTTTTGAGGCATAACATTAGTAAAGAGGGAGTCCCCGCGTCAGCCAGAGGAAGAATGGCCGAGAGACCACTTTCGTTTTCTGAGACACCTGCGGTTCCTGGAGCTAGGCCAGGCTTTCTTCTTGGAGGTGTCAGTCTGGCGGGCAGCTTTGTTATTGGAGAGGGGCGGGGAGGAAAACGGTTAGGGGATTTGTATTGAAGCTGTTTGCAAGGGAACCTTACTTTTTTAACTTATGTGGTATCTTGCAAATCAATAAAATAGCAAACTTTTCTAGAAATGCTTTATTCACATTTCACTGAAGAGTGAAAAACCATCCATTGTCCATTTAAGCCCCCGCCCCCTTTACTGTGGGATGGGGTGGGGAGGCCAATGGTATTTGGAGGAAGGTGATCGAAACACCACTTTTTGAAGCTCAAGGAGAGACTGAAAACCCCCTGAGTTTTGGGCCAATTCCCAGGGTTAAAAAGACCCTTGTGACTAGGAAATGGGGCGCGCGACTAACTTGGAGCTGCCCTGCTCCTGTCGCGGGAACTCGAAATGGCAGGTGCACCGGAAGGGGGGCCACCTCACCCCCCCCCCCGTGTCCTTGGCTGCCTCTGCTCCCTTGGACACCACTGGGGGGCCTCCCCCTCCCAAGTTCTAGGCGGAGGCCTGTTACCTGCCGGGACCTGTCTCCTCCCCTTCAACAATAGTACACCCACGGGACTCATCTCCCAGGGAGAGGACCAGAGCGGGAACAAAGGGGTCTTTGTTTCCTGGCTCCTGGGGGGTGGGAGTCGCGCACGCTTCCTAACGCCCCTTGGAGACCCGGAGGCTCAACGACACAGCTTCCCCGAGATCAGGCGCAGTCCTCCACGACCCTACAACCTTAGGTCAGGGCGCGGCGCCCTGGACCGTCGCGTGCTTTTTCCGGGAGGGCGAGGTGGGGGACAGGCACCGCGCGGCGGCGCCTGGCGGGCACAGTAGCCCGCGGAGGGACGGTGGGGGGGTTTCGGCAGCTGGCGGAGGTGGAGGGGGCGGGAGAGGGAGCCTGCGCCAGGCTGAGCCTGGAGGTGCGGGGCGGGCTCGGAGAGCGCTCGCGGGGCTGCTCTTGCGAGGGCAGCAGCGGCTGGAACTCGCTCTCTCTCTCCTTCCATCCTCCTTCTTCCCTTGATCGGCCCCATCACCAAGCCAGGCCCCCCTCCCTTGCCGTCATCACGTCCCCCTTCTCCCTTCTTGGCACTTTCCTTCCCTACCATCCTTCTGGACAAACTTTGATGGAGAATTTCACACCACGCTGGAAAAATGCCGGTTATGAAAGGATTACTGGCGCCCCAGAACACCTTCCT
This sequence comes from Ictidomys tridecemlineatus, assembly GCF_052094955.1. Taxonomy (NCBI): domain Eukaryota; kingdom Metazoa; phylum Chordata; class Mammalia; order Rodentia; family Sciuridae; genus Ictidomys; species Ictidomys tridecemlineatus. The sequence continues at coordinate 40,082,707 of NC_135478.1, read as the reverse complement.
GGACACCATCGCCACCCGTTTTGACGGAACACGTAAGTCTTACACTTCAATGAGTTGCATGATATTTTCCGGAGAATGATTTTTTTTTTCCTTCTACCTACTTTCGCTACCACCTTTCTTTTTGCACCAGAACAATGAATTTCCTTCTGTTCTTGGCAAGGTGTCTTTTGTGAGCAGAATTTTTTTTCCCCTCTCCGGTAGGTGATTCAGTATAGTATTAACAGTTTGGATTGGTGTAGTGGGTTCTCTTGACTTCCTGGGTTGGTAAGGCTGTAAAAACAGCCTAAAGGAACACCGACGCCCGTATTCCCTGTGGGACTTGCATTTTTGATACAATGTTAGGGAATTGGTTATAATTCTACGAGGTGAAAATTGGGATATTCTGCAATTTATCTTTCTAGAGTTCCACGGCTCCTGAGGTTGGAGAGTCTGGAGTGTTCTTTCCTGGAGCTTCATTCCGAGAGGTTTATGAGCTTGACATGATTTCCCATCTGAGTTTTAAGAAGTGCAGACTAGAATCAAGATTGCCAAGTGTGAGCTTTCTGTAGACTTCTAAGTGTTGTGAGTTTGTCAGAGGCTTCATTCCTGATTTTTAGCTAGAGTAACATACCTCTTGATCCTGAAATTGGCTTAACTGAGTGAGACTAATCAGGAAGGAGTAGCTGGATATTATAAAGCCTGATCTGATTATAAGAGAAAGTTTCAACATTTTGTTGATGATAAATATTACTGGATATTTGTCTTGTTTAAATTGGAGTGGAAAAAAAAAAGAAAAAGAAAACAAAAATAGACTTGATGCTGGGTGGATGTTTGGAAACTGTTCGGAATCTGCAAGTGGTTCTCTTTCAGGACCACGGTCAGGTCCCCTCTCTCTTTCCCAGGCTTCTGAAACTGGGAGCTTGAGCCTGGGGAATCTTCCCAGTAGGCTTTAGCCCCCAAACAGGAGTCTGTACTACCACCCCTAAAAATGCCCTGAGTTGCTTCCACGATTATATCTACCTTTCTCCTAGCTTGTGCAGCTTCTGTATGCTTCTATGCTTCTCTCGCCCCCCCCCCACACTTTTTTTTCTTTTTTTGGTCTGTTATACAAGACTCATTTAAACTCACTTACTCTAACAGCTTTTTTTAGTGGTTCAAGTTCCATTGTTTTTACTAGGACTGTGCATTTCTTAGAGCTGATATGAGAGAATGCATCTAATTCCATTTCCACTCCAGTAGTCTAGATACGTTCTCCTTTGGGGTGTGAAGCAAGTCTTGGATTTCTATGCTTTTGGAATTGTTGGACAAGTTTATATGAGAGAAAAATGAAACACTTTGAGTTTGTTCAGTTTTTATTTTTGACATTCAGTTTAATCATGGTTGGTGTGGATATTTGGTTAATTCTTCCAGTGTTTTTATCTTTATGTTTATTTATGCATTACATTTCTTTTTATATTCTACTTGTGTCAGACAGTAAGAGTGAAGTTAGCAAAACTGTTAGATATATTGCTTCTTCAGTTAATAATAAAGAGAATTGTAGAAAAAGTTCACATACCTTGCCACTACCACTACCATCATCACCCGAGCACCACCAATATTACCACTGCTGTCCTTAACCATTCACAGTTACATGTATTACTATTTAAAACCTGAGAAAATATCAATTTTATGTGGATATTGGTTCTTAAAATTGAACTTGTAAAAAATAAGAGGTTCTGAACATTGATCCTGAATGCATCTCAAGAAAATGAGGTAATTAGAAAATGATAATTGTCTATCTCATTGTCACTTAAAGTTGAATGGAGTACAATGTGTATTGAATCATCCCAGCAGAGCCCTGGGAATTACTGCTGAGATACATTTAGATATCAATTGCTAATGAAAGAGGCTTTAGATCATCAGTGTGTGGATATCTTGTCCTCTTTCTGACTCTCACTATAACATGATAACAGGAGGCATGTAGGGAGAGAGGTGTGTATGTGTGAATCACTCTTTTTCTATTTTAGCTATGCATTAATGTTAATATGTAGGAAGTCAGGCATTTCAAATCCTTATTTAAGAAGACCATCATCACATATCAATCTTTAGCATAACAACAACAACAAAAAACCTAAAACTCTATGGGAAGGAGACCAGGCTTGGTTTGTGCTCCATAGAATCTGGAGAATTCCTAGAGGGACACAATTTGTATGAAATCCAACAATCAGTGAAGTAGATTTCAAAGTAACGAGAAAAATAAAGGTTGATTTTGGCAAGATTTTGTTTACAACATTTAATGAATATCTCTCCTCCCAAGAAGCCTACTCAAAATAATAGTATTTTCTCATTTGTATTTTTTTTAATTGCAGGATGACTTGAATAATCTGAAACTTAGAGAAAAGAACTTAAGCAAATTTTTAGCCACACATTTTGCTATATCTAGAATCATGGGCATATCATTTCTCCAGCTAGATATTTAGTTTATCTAATTATGACATCTTTTCTTATTGACATGATTTTATTATGTATGGTTACTATCTATGAAGCTCTTTTACTATGATTATTCTTTTTCTCTTGATTTTTAAGTAGCAGTTCTTTTGTTTTTGTCAGATAAAACTATTTGCAAATTTTAAACTCTCTTCATGCTCAATATAGATTGTGTTGACTTGGTCTACTTCCTGCTTTATTTATGAGGTACATTTTATAATCATGCTTATTTCTTTTTAAAATCGTATTTTGTACACTTTTAATGAAAAATTTAAGAGAGCAAACAACATTCCTGGCTAACCTAACCAGTGTGTAGTATTATTATTAGCTTTATTGATTTACTATCAAATGGAAAATAATAAAACAATTTAAGACATCATCTAAAAATCCTCCCAGGAAAAATAAACATATGATTATATTAAAGCCTGTAATATAATCTTTCTAATTTATCAGTTGAGATAGTATCACAGAGCAACATAAAAGAAGTTAATGTATCTTATCACCTAGTGACACTTTGTGGATTTACATAATAGGATATTGTTTCCTTTTAATATTTATGAAGTAAGCTTTTAGGATTGAAAGACAATTGTGAAACATTGCATAAAACTATTTTTCCCTGATATATAATACAATTTGTTAATATTATTGGAAAACATAAATATTTTATATGTAACATTGGCACTAAAATATGTTTTTCCAGTTTGTGTTTAATTGAAGTATAATGTCACAGAAAAACTAAGAAACTAAGAATCTTTTAAATGTTGAATATTTCCCCATGTAGGGGGTAGAAAGTAAACCCAATGAATTTATCCAATACATTACGTGAAACAACACTTCTCACTCGAAACACTCTAAAACACACACACACACACACACACACACACACACACACACGTCACTCCTACATAGCTTTTTAAAAAACATGTTTGACACATGAAAAAAAAAACTTTTAAAGAGTACACTTTTGTAAGTATTAATCTATATGAAGGGAAAGTATAATAATAAAACATATAAGTACATATTTGAAAAAAATAGTTCTTTAGTACAAACATTTGTCATAGGATACTTTTTGAGAAAAAACCCACATTTTTCTTTTTTGGAGGATATTAAACTTTCAGAAGAAAGTGTCCATTTTCAAGCATAATGGTGCATTAGCCTACATTTCCTGGCCATATCAAAATTTAGCCTTCTTCTCCTTTGGGGTTACTAAGACAAGATTTAAGTTTTAAAGAAAGTTTGTAACCCAATGTACTACATCAAGAAAATGCCAGTTAAAATATTCAAAGTGATAGTAGTTTAGAAACTCTTTGCATATATATTATGTACTCTTGCATAACCTTTTCGAAAGGGTCTGAGGAAATTTGTTAAAGTTAAAATGCACATTTACAGGAGCCATGATAGTTTTTCTTTTCATCTTTGTACTTTTATTAAGGTAGATAAATCTCTTAATATTAGAAGCATAGGAAGGATTATGTACCCAATGCAAGAAGAAGAAGAAAGAATAAGGTGGGACAGCAGAGTTCTTTCTATTCTTAGCTAGTTGTGGTTTGAAGTATGTCATCCAAGATGTTTAGCCAGTAAAAATAATGAGCTCTATGGGTCTGTGAGTAAAAGGCTATTGCATGAGTATATTCAGGGAACTACCTAGCACTGCATTGGTATCACCCACTAGTGAAAGTTTGTGAAGACTTTTTGTTGTTTACAGGCTATATGGTTCCTATTTTTTTTATGTTTAGGAATTACGTTCCAATATTAGTATTCTATTTCTGTATAGTAAGTTTCATAAACTTCATGGTTTATTATCTCACCTTCTCTGTAGGTCAAGTAGCCAAGCCTGGATCAGATAGGTATTATCTACAGACTCCCATGAGACTGTATAAAAATTGTCAGATGGGACTGTGGTCTCATCTGAGGCCCAAGGTCTTCTTCCAACCCTGTGTGGTTGTTGACAGAGTTGCAGGTTTTTGATTGATGTCCCTGTTTTCTTGCCAACTGTCTGCCAGGGAATTTCTCAGCCATTAGAGCCTTTCCCCAGATTTTTTGCTATATGGCATCCCCCCTACACTCATAGAACAGAACAGTTTACTTCTTTGAGACCAGTGGGGAGTGTGTAAGATAGGGGGTGTCTCTCTTTTAGAAGTTCACCTAAGTCATCCCTACTCAAGTTAATCTCCCTTTTGATGAACTCAAAGTCAATTCATTATGAATCTTAATTACATCTTTAACCTCTGCTATATCCATCATATCTACATGTTCTCTGCATACTCAGTGAGGGAAGAGATTGCACAGGGTGTACACACAAGGAGGTGGAAATCTAGGGAGCTGTCATAGACTTCTTTCTGCCACCCTTGCTGTCTCCTAGCATGTTGTACTATCATGGAAAGCCTAATACTCTCACACTTGTTCTTCTATGAAGCAGATTTTTGAGCACATTCTGTAATCAGTATGCAGAATGCTCTGCTGAGTTTACGTCTGAAATCTTTGGGAACATAAGGCCCCACTTACTGCAGGGTTTTCCTTCACATCTGGTGATGGCATATGTGTAAACCTAGCCTCGGATATTTTCAGTCTGCTGTGCTGTCATTCATTCTTCTTTCTCTGATGTAAATGAAATATGGGAGATACAGGAATATTTTCGGAATATTAATCTCAGCCTGTTTTCAGTTAAGGAAGGTTGAGGAGGTCTGTTGGTCTATGTACAGATACTTTGGATTCCACTGGATGAGGAGTCCAAGGATGGTGGTACCTGTGAAGAAATGTACCCAAGGCAGGTCCCTGCACTTCAAGGTGACTGTGTCTGCCTCTTTAATTGTATTAATCAGGATTGTTTCTGAGCCAATCATGTGGACTCATCTGAAATTACTTTGTCTTGTTTCTCATGCTTCTTACAATGTTTCAGATTTAAGAAACTTCCCACTATGCACTCCTGCTTTAAGATCGGCTGTGTTAAACTAAATTATGTTTGTTTGTTTAAATTTAAACTTTGCTCCAAGTAGGTATACTATTATTTTACTATTACTCTCTTGACTTTGTAGATGAATTCTTACCCTACAAAGGAGTTACCATAGGGGCTGTCATAACTTTACTGCAATGAAAAAAGTATTTGATTTATAAGAACTGCATTTATGCCTTAATTAGTGTGTTCCTTTGATGATACGCAAATACTAAAAAAAAAAATTGTTTAGTCTTTAAAAAATAACACCAGATAATTTTGTTCACATCATCATATAGATAAAATGGATACCTAATGTTAAGAATAGAAATCATGCCCAAAATTCTAGGCATTAGAGTTTGGCATTACCTTCAGACCAAAGGCCAGGGCATAAGACCTCTTCTTGCCAATTAAACCATCAAAGAACACAAGCCCTTTGCATAAGTATGTTGAGGGCTGGCCCAGAGTTACATGTGTCTGATATATCCAGAACTCAACATATTTCTGGGAGGGGGGACATTTTCTTTGGAGAAAAGTATTCTTCATTCTATCATTCCCTCAACCCTATTTAATGAACAAAGTCAGAATATTAGGATTTGGGGGTACGTCAGGTTTATCTTTTTCTCAAAGGGGACAATGAAATATAATTTAGATTTCCAGTAAGAGCAATTCAGGAGATCCAACAGAGGGCTGTGTACATTGCGGTGAGGGAGGAATAATTTCTGTGGGGGAATGATCTGGGAGATCTTCATATAGTGGATGAATTTTGAGTTGTCTTATATATTACAGACCCAGAACAACATTCCATTTCCTGTTCCAGTTTCTGCAGCACTTGGCATTGAGGCTTATAAGGACCTTCAAGGAAAAAATATATTTTAGAGTGTATGAAGGGAACAAGGTAAAGGCAAAAGGACAATGGAAACTTGTCAGGGCAGATGTAAAAGTCTTTTTGAAAAAAATGGTGCATGTTAATTTTTCAGAGTGGTGGGTATCATTATGGCATATTCATACATTCACCTAACAATTTAATCAGTTTTACTCCCCATTACCTCCCCTTGCCCTTCCCACCTCCCTTCCACTTATCCCCTTTCTTAACCCCAGTGGTTACCCTTCTGCTTTCATGAGAACACTTTCTTCTTTTTTGCCCTCTAGCTTCTATAGATGAGAGAAAACACACAGTCCCTGTCTTTCTGAGTCTGGCTTATTTTGCTTAACATGATGCTCTCCTGTTCCATCCATTTCCCTGCAAATGGCATAATTTTTCTCTTCTTTATGGCTGTATCATCTGTTGAGAAACCCCTAGGCTGATTCCATGACTTGGCTTGTGCTGTGATAAACATGTGTTTGCATGTATCTATCAAGTATACTGACTTGAACCCTTTCAGATAAATACTGAGGAATAGAATACCCGGATCATATGGTAGCTCCATTTTTAGTGTTATGGGGAACATTCATACTGATTTCCACAGTGGCTGTGCTAATTTACATTCACGTCAACAGTGTATGGGGCTTCCTTCTCCCCATGTTCTCACAATATTTATTGTTATTTATTGTGTGTGTGTGTGTGTGTGTGTGTGTGTGTGTGTGTGTATTGGTACTGGGGATCAAACTTGGGTGTATTGGTACTGGGGATCAAACTCAGGGGCAATCAACCACTGAGCCACATCCCTAGACCTATTTTGTATTTTACAGGGTCTCACTGAGTTGCTTAGTGCCATGCTGTTGCTGAGGCTGGCTTTGAACTCCAGATCCTCCTGACTAAGCCTCCTGAACTGCTGGGATTACAGGATTGCACCACCATACCTGGATGTTATTTGTATTCTTGATGATTGCCATTACGGCTGGAGTGAGACAGAATCTCAGGATAATTTTGATTTGCATTTGTTTAAAGGGGTTGAATATTTTCTCATGTAAATGTTGGCCACTGTTTGTACTTCCTCTTTCAAGAAGTGTTTGTTTAGTCTATCCACCTATTTATTAAATAGGCTACTTGTTTTTTAGGTTATTGAGCTTTTTGAGTTCTTCATATATTCTGGATATTAATTCTCTGTAGGAATAGGAGCTGGAAAATGTTTTCTCCCATGATTTTTCTTCCCATGTTTCTTCATGTGGTTAACTGTTTTCTTTGCCATGCAGAAGCTTTTTAATTTGATATCACTAAGTTTATCATCCTTGGTTTTTCTTCCTGAGCCAGTAGAGTCCTATTCAGTGAGTTGTTGCATAGTTTCTGGTTTTATAACTAAGTTTTCAATCCATTTTGAATTGACTTTTGTGCAGAGTGAGAGACAGGGATCTAATTTCACTCTTCTATGTATGGATGTCCAGTTTTCCCAGCACCGTTTGTTAAAGAGTCTGTCTTTTTCCCAATGTATTGTTTTAGGCACTTTTTCAAGAATCAGATGTGTGGATTTGTCTCTGCATCGTCTATTCAATTCCATTGATCTTCATGTCTGTTTTTTAGGCCAGTCCCATGCTGTTTTCATTACTGTGGCTCTTTGGTATAATTTGAAATTGGTATTGTAATCCCTCCAGCATTGTTCTTGCTTAGGTTAGCTTTGGCAATTCTGGGTCTTTTGTAGATGGTCTTTAAATCCAGAGTGATTTGTCATATTAAGCCATCAGACAACCTTGTCATGGTAAGTATTATGCCACTTAGGCCTGGTTTAAAAGCTGTCAAAACTCTCAACATTCCCATGTTCTATACTTTTAAACATAATACAGAAGAAATGTTGGCCTAGAGAGTTAGGTTGTTCTTCCTTACCAACTCCTCTAATATTACTTATACATGGACATACAATGCAGTGGAATTTTTGTGTTCATTTTCTTAGGAATGTCTATTTTTTGCCGGGAAGTTAATTTTCTCTTAGGAAAATATTGATTTCTCATCGCATAGCTGACTGCCCTTCTTCTCCAGGGCTTTTCACCCCTGCGTTTTACCATAGAATTAGGTTCTATGGTGAAGAAAAAGAATTGAGGCTGTCCTAGAATTGAGGCTGTCCTACAAGTTGATAGGAGAAACGCCACCAGCAAAAGGCATGGAATTACAACTGCTGCAAAGACAATAAAGTTCACCCTGGCCGTGTGTGTTTGCTGATATCATCTAAATGCTAAGTTCTAATCCGTTTTTGGTTTAGTGAAGCCTACAAACAAAATAGATGATTCTTCAACTTTACCTACGGCATAGTCCAAATTTAGCAACTGAAGCAAATGAAGAGCTTTCTCAGTAATTTAAACAGTCAAATATAGTTCTTGGTTTATAAGTTCTCTGGAAGATGTATTTTGCTTTCTTTCATAGTTGTGAATGCAGCTATCTATCTCTCTTAACCTTTCAAAATTCACATGTATCCAGATGAACAAATAATCTCTTCTAGCCTATCAAACCTATTTGTCTTTTTTTTTTCTTTCTGGCCCGTGGCATCAGCACCCACCCAATTCTTCAAGCTAGAAATATGAATCCGTCTTTGACTGCCCACACATCCTGTTGGTTATCAAATCCTTGATATTTTGAGTCAGACATGCCCTAATTTGGATCTTCATTGCTTCTACTTTAATTTGCATTCTTTCTTTCTTATCTGCACAAATGCAAGCCAACTCTAACTAGACCCCGAGAGCCATTGGTCCTTTCTGACACTCCCACACCATCAGTTTCCATTGTCTGGAGAGTGATTTCTGTTAGAAGCAATATGAAAAGTGAGTCATGTAACTTTCCTGCTTAAAGTTATGCATTGACTCCCTGCTGCCTGTTGGATAAAGTCCACGGTTCTTACTGTCATCTGACCCCAAGATGATTCCAAGGTGGCGGACATATTCCTTCTAAATCCCCTGTCCATTCATGCCTCTGGGACTCCATGTTACCTTGAGAGAAAGATGGCTTTTGTTCTTCAGATGCTTTTTGTTCTAGAAAGTTCCCTTCTATGAGGCTCCAAGTAAAGTTGGGTGACATTTCCTCTGTGTTTTCACACAACTTTGTTCATCCCAAGCATTAGCTCTTACATGTGCTGCCGTTATAGTCTTCCATCTTCCAATGAGGAGCTCTTTGAAACTCCTTTTGTGTGTGTGTGTGTTTTTTTTTCTTTTTAAATTTTAATCAATTTATCTATTCTAATTTGTTATATATGACAGCAGAATGCATTTCAATTCATAGTACACACGTAGAGCACAATTTTTCATGTCTCTGGTTGTACATAAAGTAGAGTCACACTATGCATGCAAACATACACGTACCTAGGGTAATGATGCCCACCTCATTCCACCATCTTTCCCACGCCCATGCCCCTTCCCTTCACCCTATCTCAAGTTCCTCCCTTTCTCCCATGCTCCCTGCCTGCCCCCCACTATTTTTAGTTCATTTTGTATTCTAATCTCTCAAGGGTGTATTTGGAACAAAGTCTTCATGCAATAAATATTTGCTTAAACATAGGATTTTCAAGTTCCTTGAAGGCCAGGGATAGTAACTAAACACCTTTATTTCCCTCCAGTGGCCACTGGTCTTCCTATTATTAAAAAGTATGCCATTAGATTTTATTTTGAAGAATAATTGTAGACTAGTTTCCACCCCTCATTTTCATATGGTTCCAAAACTGATTTGTTTTATTCAACTCTAATGATCATAGTGACTACTATCTTGGGTATGTCTACTTGGGTAGTCTGTATTGTGCTGATGCTTTATCTGTTTCTACCGAGCTCCAAATGTATGTAGAAAGCACCTTCTTTTTAAGTTAAAGTTGACAAAACTCTAGCTCAGAATTTCACTACATCACACGAGCCTGTGATTTTTGTACTATAACCTGTGATTTTCTTACTCTATAACACAGCCTCTAAAATATGTTAGTATACTAAATATAAACAGACTGGGGTAATCTGTGGTATCATTTCTAGTTTCTAACTCTTTCAAAAGGGATTCATACCTTAATGTTTTTAGCTACTTCTAGTTAATATGCTGTTTTTTTCCTCCTGCTCATATATTATGCTTTAAGTACTTGTCATTTAAGGCGTGTTTTACAATAGTATTTAAGACTCAAATCTTAAATACTAAATGCATTCACTCTGCCAAGCAGTTTTTCTCATCAAAGAAAATCTACTGTCCATTTTTTAAAATAAAGAAATCCATATTCTGAGATTTTGATGCTTAGAATTTGCTGACTTTAGTACTTCCTTTTGATTTTGTGTGTGTGTGTGTGTGTGTGTGTGTGTGTGTGTGTGAGAGAGAGAAGCCAGTCTCTCTGTGGAGATATTCTAATTCTCATAGCTATTATAGTGACATCATTTTTTATTTTTACCTTGTCAGGGTCTTATAGGGGAAATTCTTCTAGCTATTTTCAGTTTGCTTTCACAGGGAAAAATATATTGTCCAGTGTCAGGTACAGTTAACATCTCTTAACAGAATTCACTTATCTTTTCCCTACAATGAGTTTACAGGAAGAAATAAGTGTACTTAGCTCTCCTACTCTCAAATCTAATCCAAAGCTCTTTTTTTTTCAGGTTTTCTTTTGTTCTATTAAACCTTTTAGACAGATGTCCTTATTGTATTTGTCACTTCAAATGAGTTTTTTATTCTAGTTATTGAACTAAAGAGAGTTAAGACCAGAACATTTATCAGCCTTACCGTGTTCTGTTTGATTTCCTAGAAGGAAGGATCCACATAAGAAATTTAGATGTTATCAAAATATCAAATTCCCAGTTTGATAAGAAGTAGACTGTCCTTAAATATGTTGTTTCTGGCCATTCATTCAATGGTGAGAATAATGTATGAGACAAAAATGGGCAAACTTTTAACCTTAACGTCTAAGTAAATGGTTCTGCTGTGATTCCATGAATGATGGAAAAGAAGGGTCTCCGAGAAAGAGCTTTGGTGTTGTATTAATTCTGGAATAACCTGTGTCGGGCTACATCTCAATCATCTGAAAATGTCCCTGTCATTCTCTCTTAACAAGTTTGTGGTTTCTGATTTTAGGATACTGAATTTAACACCTGTGGCTCTTTTCTATCTGTAGTTGATTGATATCATTATTAATATATTATTATCTTCCCTAATATTATTTGAAATATATTAATGGTAAATATTTGCATAGCATTTCAGTCTTCCTGTAAGTGAGGCTGAACATTATTTAATATATTTAGAGATTAATTTCTTCTTTTAGCACTATGTGTTCACATTGTCTTTTATTAATTGCATTGTTGCCATTTCCATATTTGATATTTTTGAGATCTTCACATTGTAAACAAACAAACAAATAACTACAACAAATAACTACACTTTCTTGGTAATGTGAATTGCTGATCCCCCCCCCCCAATTTTGGTTAGACCTTTGACATTTATTTATGTAGATGAATGCATCGATTTTCTTGTCATAATTTCTAGAATTTGTGTCATAATTAGAGATGCATTTATTATTCTGCAAATATTTTTTAAATATACCTTGTGTGTTCTATTATAATTTCATTTTTTATATTTGTGTATTCTCCTTTCCCCCTCCATTAATAAGTTTTATAATCTGATCTATTGAGTTTGATGTATCAAACTATAGTCTTTATAGATTCTTATCCAAATTTTTCTAACAATTCATTTTTTCTATGATAATTTAAAATATCTATGCATCATATTTTCTGTAATTATATTTTTGAAATTTATCTATCCTATTATACTTATCCATCTTTTCCTTTATTTGTCAGTACCATAATTTCAATTTTAGGACATGGTATGTCTTTAAATGATCAGTCTTAAAATTCTCATTTCATTATCTTTTTGCAGAATTTTAATTGGCTAATTATATTTATTGAAAAGCCTATAATAACGTTAGAATCAGATTATCTAGTTGAAAAAAATAGTGATGGTAATTTTTAATAAAATACCCTATAGGAAAAATGATATTTTTATGACATTCACTGTTCATATATAATAAACTGCTAGGTATTTCTTTTGTTTATTTCTTTTTGGAGCATTCTCACTACTCTTATACATTTACTGTTTATTTTACTCCTGGCAACTTTATCTTTCTAATTGTTTTTTCATTTCTTTTTCTATTTTAATCACATTAGATTCTTGGAAGGCTATTGACTCCTATATGTTATTATTTTTTTAAACCAAGCTTACTGACTTTCTGCTACTTTTTTTTTTTGGTAACAAATTCACAGTTTTTTTCTTGGGGTTTTTAGAAAAAAATAATACTTGTCTCAAATAATGAAAAATTTATATTCATGTTTCCAATTTTTACAACTCTTAAATTTTATCCCTATTTATTTTCCCTTTGTCTAATTGCTTTGCTATTTTAAGACAGATGTTAAACAATGGTGGGCATCAGTAGAATAGCAGAAGGGGTTGAGGGAGGCAGGAGGGAAGGGAATAGAGAGGTCCTGAGGAATGAAATTGACCAAAGTGTTGTGTGCATATACGAATACACCACAATGAATCCCACTATTATGTATATTATAATGCACCAATTAAAAAGATTTTTTGAAATGGTGGTCATAAAGAAAATCCTTCCTCTTCTTAACTTTAATGTGAAGAAATTCACTGCTCTTCTAATTAGTATTTTCTGGCTTTTAGTTGAGAGATATTTTATTATGTATTTCTGCCTTATAAGAGACTTTATAATGTATTTAAAAATTTTTTTTGGTTGTAGGTGGACATAATACGTTTATTTTATTTATTTATATGTAGTGCTGAGGATAGAACCCAGGGCCTCTCATTCATTAGGCGAGCACTCTATCTCTGAACCACAACCCCAGCCCATGTAATGCATTTTTTATTGAGCATTTTAGTTGCCTTTTCATCATCTCTCAAAGCAATTCTTTGCTTCTTACTGAACCAATTAATATAATAAATTCAACAGATTCAATATATTTCATAATATTGAACTATCTTTGCATTCTTTCAGCAAAAGGCACATGTTCAAGTTGCTGGATTTCTTCTACCCATGTTTAGAATTTTTACATATGTTTAAAGCATATTTAATATGTAATATTTGCTTTTTTCTCTTATTGTACATATGAATCATTGGATTTTGGTGAGGCAATCATATCTTCAGATTCGTGCTGATTACAATGTAATCCCATCTAGTTTGGAATTTGTGCCAGATTTTTCATATTTTAATAAAGTATTGTTAATTATTGCATTAAAATAGAACACAAATGGGTTGGTGGATCTCAAGTTAGTTGTTACAGCTTTGGATAGGGGCTTATTTATTAGTGTCTCAGATGCCTGTGTGGTTAATATACTTCTTTAATTTGTGCTTAAATCTGAAAGATGAGCAGTAATAGCATGCATTTTTTATCCTCTTTTCAGATACAAAATGTCTATACCTACTTTCCTAGAACAACAGGTATATTGTCTACCAACCAATAATACCAAAGACTGTATGAAGCCACCAGGCCATAGGCTAGTGCAGGCAATAGGAAATATAGGGTATTATAGCTTAACAAGAAATGTATGTAAAATATATTTGTATTTCTGTCATTTAAAAAAAGTTTTACAAAAAACTCCTGGCATTTATGAATTTACAACAATGAAAAATTTGTTAATGAAGTATTGAATTTCCATTTTTAAGAAAGTTTAATGATGAATATATAACTGAAAGAAAGTGTTGACATTTATATACATCATGGGTGTCCACCCTGAGGCAATATCCTTATCACATTCAAATCAGAATATACTGGCCAGATGTGGTGGCACAGGCTTGTAATCCCAGCAGTTTGTGGGGCTGAGGCAGGAGGATGGCAAGTTCAAAACCAGCCTCAGCAACTTAGTGAGGCCCTCAGCAACTTAGTCAGACCCTATAAAAAATAAAATGATTGGGGGTATGATTCAGATGTTAAATGCCTCTGGGTTCAATCCCTAGTACTCCCACCCCAGCTCCCCTCAAAACCTCCAGAATATACAAATCTGTTGCCTAAGCATCATCATGCTCTTAAAAAACAAGTTCCTGAAGAAGAGTATATGAGAAGATAATTCATTCTGCAGAAGATGTCTTGGACTTTTCTAAATGAGTTTGATTCATTTTTTGGGGTAAGGTTTGTAATTATATAATTTATATGCAATAAATATTACTCCTTTTAAGTATACCATTCAATGAATTTTCTAAAATATATACAATTATATCACCACTCCCACAATAAAGATATAGAATAATATCCTTACCCCCAAGGTCAATATCACACCCCTTCCAGTACCTAGCAACTAATACTCTGTTTTCTGTCCCTAGAGATATGCCATATTTTGATGTGATATTAATGAAATCATACAATGTATAGCTTTTTGTCAGTCTTCTTTCATTTAGATAAATCATTTCACAATTTATTCCCCTGAGGAGTCAGTAATTCTACTTTATTGTCAAAAATTTTGTTTAGTTTTGATTCCAGGTTTTCCTGTTATGTAGAAAAAATGAAGCAAAATTTTGTTTCGTAAGTAGAAGGACTGAGAAAGTACTAATGCTATCAAAATTTCCAGGGGAAATTAGTTCATTTTAATAATGCTTGGGTTTTTGCATTTAATTCATAGGTTTAAGGTGAAGTATTTCCATTTTCATTTTGTATGTTTTATATGTCATTGTAAATGTTATTGTAAATTCAGTTTAAAAGATCATTAAAGATAACTTTATTGATTTTGTGGTGACAAGACAAATATACTTTTTAGTAGAACACAGTATCATGGTAAAGATAATATTAATTTTAAAAAATTAGCCGGGTACAGTGGAGCACATCTATAATCTCAGTAACTCAGGAGGCTGAGGCAAGAGGATCACAAATTCAAGGCCAGCCTGGGCAATAAGTGAGAACCATTTTCAAAATTTAAAAAGATTAAAAAGGGCCCACCACGGTGGGTGTTCGCCTGTAATCCCAGAATGTTGGGAGGGCACATTCAAAGCCTGCCTCAGCAACCATGAGTTGCTAAGCAGCTCAGTGACACCCTGTCTCTAAATAAAATACAAAATAGGGTTGAGGATGTAGCTCAGTGGTTGAATGCCCCTGAGTTCAATTCCTAGTACCAAAAATAAAATAAAAATTAAAAAAAAATAAAATTGGCTAAGAATGTAGCTCAGTGGTAGATCCTCCCTGGGTTCAATCTCCAATACTGGGGGAAAACAAAAGAAAAAGAAATGATGAAAATTTTTAAATCTACGAAGTGGAAATATTCTTATAATTGGTAAGTTGAATGTATAATTCCTTTTCGTTTCTCCTCAAATGGTGATATTCTATCAATCACTATAAGAACTATAGTGGCATAATTACCAAATATTTTTATATGTAAAGAAATAGTTATTACACTATATGTATGATTCATGATGTTAAATGCAAAAACAAAAAAGTACATAGTTCCTCTTTTTACTGACTGTCATTGAAAGAACGAACAAGGCTTTTTGACAGAGAAAATGCCTGTTTATTGAGGATCAGCTCTGCATATTTATAGAGCCGGGGGTGGTTTGACAGTTATGACAGTTTAACAGTTTAACGGTTTGACAGTCGGCATGGGGTGCTTTCTGATTGGTGGGTAAGGATCATGTGAGTCAGCAGGGCTAGTCTGAATGGTGGGTAAGGATCATGAGAGTCAGCAGGGTTCACCATTGGACCTATCTTCTGGGGGGCGGGGATGGGGAAGTTAGTCTTTGGAGTCAGGGTGACTCCCAACAGTCATCATTTAGAATTTTGAAATATTTTAGCTTCTGAATTAATATGTTGTAAACCATTGAAGTGTCAAATATATAAATATTTTCTAAGTGAGCCTGTTTTCCTTTCATTTTGTTTAAAGTCACTTAAAATATTTAATCAAATTATTTAATAAGCAAAAATACTACAAAATTCAACTTTTAAACATTAGGTGTAGCAATTACTTTATACAAAACTTGCAGACAAAAGATGTTGACAGGTGCCACTAGATAAAGGGAAGGAAAGTTACCCAGTGAGAAAGAAGGCAGAGGCAGGGAGAGAGGAAGGGACACAGCAGCCCCTCAGCACCGGACTGATTGCGCCTTGAGAGGTGAGTAACAAAGGAAACTCGGGGAAACTTAATAGTGATGTGTAAAAAAAAATTTCATAGAGCTACTAAAGTCGGTTACTTGATCACAATAAGTAATACTTCAGATTTGCGCCAGCTCCTGCCACCAGCAGAGCAGAGCAGAGAGTGCAGATAAGAGACTCAGGGTCGGTGGATAAAGAAATCAAAAAATAAAGTAAAATTGACCAAGGCCACTGGTTTACAGAGGAAGGCTGGTTTTAAAGGACACAGAGTGGAAAGCGTCTCAGTAGAAAGAAATCCTAACTGGTCTCTGGGTGAAGCATTCTGTGGGGGTGGTAAATCCATAGCGCCAAAACCCCCATGCAAACGTGGAACCTGCTAGCGGGTGAGGAAAATGTCCCTAGGTGCTGAATGTTGTCCGAGAGGGTGGGCAACTGAGAACTCATAAAGGAAGTTACCAGTTGCCAATGGAGAAAAATAAGGGAAGTTACCTACAGTCCAAAAAAAAAAAAAAAAAAAAAAAATTCCCAGAGGTTGTTCTAACCAGAGACATTGAAACAGGCACAAAGAACATTTTACCTGGACCATTCTGCCATTGGGTCCCAAGAGAGGAAAACCCCATCTTACCTGCCTCCTAGGAGTTATGGTGAAGATGCTAATGGTGGCCACCCAAGCGCATCTGAACTCCAGGGCAGAAGTACAGTGATTCCCATTCATAACTACATATGGGGGTGTAATCCCTGTGCCTTAAAAGTGGATTTTTTTTGAAAGCCCAGAGATCCAGAAGCCCAGCAGAGACAGGAAACGCCACACCAGTAAGGGGTATGGACCAAATCTCAAGGACCCACCAACAACTTCCAAAACTGACAAAAGCCCAAACCCCAACAATTGGAAACTCTAGCCTGGAACTCTGCAATTACCCCTATTAGAGGATTACACAATTCATCAGCACTCCAAAGTCTGTCCCACTCAATACTGGAAGATTGGAAGCTCAGAGCTACTACACCTATCTGGCAGCTAGGTCAGGAACACAAGGATGGTGGACAAAAATTCACAGCCTGAAATATATATAAAGACTGAAAATCTGTCTAGCACCCATTCATGTTAAAAACATACCTAGCTGGAGAAGGTAGGAATGAAACTTACTTCAACATCATAAAGGCTGTTTCTGGCAAACTCCAAGCCAACATCATACTGACAGGAGAAAAACTAAAAGTATTTCCTCTAAAATCAGGAACAAGACAAGGCTCTTCACTCTCGCCACTCCTATTCAATGTAGTCCTTGAAACATTAGGATGATCAGGCAAGAGAAAGAAATCAAAGGGATACAAATAGGAAAAGAAGAAGTCAAACTCTCTGTTTGCCAACAATATGATCGTATATTTAGAAGATCCAAAAAAACTACATCAGAAGCTTCTAAAGCTTATAAATGAGTTTATCAAAGGAGCAGGACACAAGATCAACACCCATAAATCAATAGCTTTCCAATAGTGATTCCAATAGTGTGATTCAGCTGATGAAGGATTAAGGAAAACCATCTCATTCACAATAACCTTAAAAAATAAGATACTTGAGAATTAACCTAACCAAGGAGGCAAAAGAGCTCTACAATAAAAATTATAGAACACTGAAGAAAGAAATTAAAGAAACCTTACAAGATGGAGCCCCATGTTCTTGGATAGGCCATACTGCAAAAGGCAATATACAGATTCAATGCAGTCCCCATCAAAATACTTATGACATTCTTCACAGAATTAGAAAAAATAATTCTTAAATTCATTTGAATGATTAAGAGACCTAGAATAGACAAAGCAACTGAGCAAGAAAAGTGATGCAGGAGGCATCACAATACCCAATCTGAAATTATACTATTGAGCCTAGTAACAAAAAGTGGCATGGTATTGGCATAAAAGTTGACATGAAGACCAATGAAACAGAATGGAAAACACAGAGACAAAAATCCACATTCTTACAGCCATCTGACAGAGTTGCCAAAAATATATTTTGGAGAAAATACAACCTTTTTAAAAAGAATGGTATTGGTAAAAGTCGATAACTATCTGTAGAAAAATGAATCTAGACCCCTCTCACCCCACACAAAAGTCAAGTTAAAATGGACCAAAATTTAGAAATTAGACCAGAAACTTTGCAAGTGCTAAAAGAAAACATAGGGTTAACCCTCTTATCTTTTAGGTCCTGACACTGATTTCCTTAACATGACCCCAGAAACTCAAGAAATAAAATCAAGAATCAATAAGTGCATTGCCATCAAATTAAAAAGTTTTGCACAGCAAAGGAAAGGATTACGAATATGAAGAGAGAGCTTACACAATGGGAGAAAATTGTTGCCAGCTACTCTTCCAATAGGGGATTAATATCCAGAATATATAAAGAACTTAACACCAAAACAAACAACCCAATCAATATGTGGGCAAAAGAACTAAACAGATAGTTCTCTAAAGAAGAAACACAAATGCCCAACAAATAGTTTGAAAAAAAAAAACCTGTTCATCATCTCTAGCAGTCAGGGAAATGCAAATTAAAACCACACTAAAATGTCATCTTACCCCTGTCACCATGGCAATAATCAAGAATACAAACAATAATAATTACTGGTGAGGATACGGGAGAAAAGTACACTTGTAAATTGTTAGTAGGACTGCAGACTAGTACAACCACTCTGGAAAGCAGTATGGAGAGTCCTCAAAAAGACTAGTGATGAAACCATCATATGACCCAGTTATCCTACTTGTTGGTATTTTCCCCAAATAATTAAAATCAGCATACTACAGTGATAATCCACTTCAATGTTTATAGCAACACAAGTCACAACCACTAATTTATGGAATCAACCCAGGTGCCCATCATTAGATGAATTAAGAAATTGCAGTATCCATACACAATGGAGTTCTACTCAGTCATAAAGAAAAACAAATTTATAGCATTTGCTGATAAATAAATAGAAATGGAGAACGTCATACTAAGGGTAATAAGATAAGTTGAAAAACTCAAAAGTTGAGTGTTTTCTCTCATGTGTGGAAGCTGGAGTAAAATATAGGAGTGGAGGAAGGAAGGATAGGATATCATAAAGACATAGGGAAGATCAGTAGTATAGAAGAAGGAGGTCAAGAGGAAGAGTGGAGGAATAGGAAAAGGGAGGCGGTGCAGAATGAATTCTTTTTTAAAAAATCATGTTATGTGTATATATTCCACAGGGAATTTCACCTTTATGTATAAGTAAAAAGAACCAATCAAATATAAATAAATAGATGAGCGAAAAGAAGTCTAGCAGAATAGATAAGGGAGAATGGGGAGGAGAGGGAGGACATGAGGGAAAAGAGAGCGGGAAAAGGCAGGGGGTTGTGAACTGAAATTGAATTCCATGTAAATATATGATTTTGTATGGATGAACCCAACAGCTAGGTGTAATTATAAAGCTCTAATTAAAAAAAATGTTAAATAATGAGAGCTTAATTTGTGTACTAGGCTTAATTTTTAAATTCTTTCATTTCTATTTGGAATGTTTGAACTTGAAAGAATATTTTGATGGAATTTCTGTTTTTAATTAGATAAATTTATATTCAGTACTGGTTTTTGCAGCATCTAACTTTGGCACACTACTTAATAATCCTACAGATGCCTTTTGTGATAAATTATTGTATGGTGAAAATATTTTTGAAAGTATTTACACTCAATAAGGTGAAATGAGAGGATCTGTGAAGTATTTAGACTGAAATAGTTACACTTTCCCATAACCCCAATAAATAGAATTAAGAATATTTTCAACACAGCAAAATTAGAGAAGGGGATTGAGAGTATGTTTTGTTTAGCAGAATTTGCTTTATGTTTACAATTATTTCAGCAACCATGAGAGTTTTTATCCATTAAGATTTTTATGGCTTATAGTGAGGAGTTAATTGAAGATATTAGCAATTTCAAATTTATTAACCATAAAATGTACCACTGAGGAAAATTATAGGCAATTTTATGAAAAAAAACTAAAATGAATAATACTACATAGAAAATGTAGACATAAATGTTTAAAAAAATACTACATAGAAAAAGAGACTATCTTCTGAATAATACCAGCAACTTTGTATGAGATACATATGACTATACACATGACTTAAATATGTGAAAATATAATGAGATATCATTATTTCAACTTTCCAGTAAAATGATTTTATTTTCAGTAGCATATAGACACAATATATATTATTTTAAAGAAGTAACTCTAAGTTTCAAAATAGTTTTGGAAAAATAAATTTTATAAGTTCATCATCATAATAAAATCAGTCAAAAATAAAATACTAATACTTGTAATATCATTTTATTCTTTAATTCCTACTTTCACTCTGAAATGACTCCCTAGTCATTGTGTTTTATGCTCACTTTATAAAAAGATTTTCAGTTTTAAGCTAGACACAGCTTTTAGCCCCTCCCAGGTTGACAAGCCCCAGTTCCCCTAAATGGGACTTTTAAAATAATTTAGTTTTTATATTATCTTCTGAGGTAGTATGATGAACTTCAGAAAAATACATCCCCAAAAAAGGGAAATGGAAAAGAATTGACATTTAGCAAGCAACAAGGAACCCGTTACTACACTTGAATGGGAAAAGGGAGGTACTCCACTAAATAAAGGGATTTATTTAATTTCTATACTGCAATCAGATGGTGTTTTTAAATATTTTTTTTTAGTTGTAGATGGACACAATACCTTTATTTTATTTATTTATGTGGTGCTGAGGATCGAACCCAGTGTCTCATGCATGTGAGGCAGGCACTCTACCACTGAGCTACAACCCCAGCCCCAGATGTTTTTATTTCTAATCTATGGAAATTGAAGCTTATAAAGACAGAATAAATTGTTAAAGTCACATGCTTTGTAATTACTGAAGCTGGAATTTATACACGTTTTTGATAATAGCAAACTGTGTTTACTAAGTAAGGCAAAAAATTGGATCTAAATTGTAAGGCACTAAATTTATGATTAAGATCTCAATAGTCATGCTTAACTTCACTAAAAGACACTTACAAACTATTTTATGTTTTTAATAAAAACACCATTGGAGAAATTCAACCCTGGAAGTTGCAAACTGGCAATGTTTAATAAACAGACTTAGTGGAGTACCCAGAAATTGACCTCTCTTGTTAGAATAAAGCACCCAAAATGATTCTTTTTAACTGAAGAGTCATGACTCACTAGCATTGGAGACTTGAGAGCTATGCCACAAGCCCAGAGGCTTGATAATATTAGAATTGATTCAGAGTTAACAATATTAAAGTAATATTAGAATAATATTAAAATGCATGAGTGGTTGCTTTAGTGGTGTGGTAAGGTCCACGGGGCTGGAATTACATAGGGACATGAGGAAACTTTTTGTTCCCACTTTTTTAATTGGTGCATTATAATTATACACAATGGTGGGATTTGTTATATATTCATACATACATACAATATAACACTATAATTTGGCTAATATCACTCCCCTGATCTCCCTTTCCCTCCTCCCACCCTCAGGTCCCGTTCCTCTGTTCTGCTAATCTCTTTTTGATTTTTATGAGATTCCCCTTCACCTCCCACCCCAATTCCCCTTCACCTCCCACCCCATTCCCACTCATCTTTCTTTTCCTATTTACTCTCTAGCTTTCACATATGAGAGAAAACATATGAGCCTTGACCTTCTGAGTTTGGCTTATTTTTTATAATATTAAAGATCTCAAATTCCATTTGTTTTTCTGTAAATGATATAATTTCATTCTTTTTATAGATGAATAAAACTCTGTTGTATATATACACCACATTTTCTTTATCCATTTCTTTATCCATTCTTCTATTGATGGACACCCAGGTTGGTTCTGTAGTTTGGCTATTGTGAATTATGCTGCTATAACCATAGATATGCATATATTACTATAGTCGTATGCTGACTTTAATTATTTCTTTCTTTCTGTTTTTTTTTTGGCACTGGGTATTGAACCCAAAGTCACTTTCTTACTGAGCTACATCCCAGCACCCTCCAGCCTAGTTTTAAAATTTTTTTTTTTTAACTTAATGTTGAGACAGGGCTTGCTAAATTGCTAAGGGCCTTGGTAGGTTGATGAGGCTGGTCTTGAACTTGCAGTTGTCCTGTGTCAACTCCTGAGTTGCTGGATTACTGGTGTGTGACACCACTTTTGGTATGAACTTTAATTGTTGAGAATAAATACTGAGGGGTGGCCTAGCTGGATGATAAGGTAGTTCCTTGCCTAGTAGGCAGGAGGAAATTCTGAAGATGATGAATATGGCTGCTGTTTTGATTGTGATGATGATGCTTTGGGTGTATACACCTGTTAAACTTATCAATTGGTATACCACAATATGTACAGTTTATTCTATGTCAATTGTACTTCAATAAAGCTGGGAAAAATACTTTATGGGCTGGTAGAAAGAAGGGCAGAATTAACAACACCACTAGGAATGACATAGACTCTGCATTCAATCTATATGCCTTTCAGCTTCTTGATAAGCAATATTATTTGGTCTATTATTAGTTGTGTAGAACCAAATTATTGAGCATATGAGACTTCAGAAACTAATGAAATCAGCAGTAAAGATATCAGATTTAATAACTCAATAATTTTTACAGTAAAACTGGATTAATGTTATTGCTGATCTTTTTTGTCAAGAATACAGACTTGGGCTGGGGTTGTGACTCAGTGGTAGAACTCTCAGCTAGCATGCATGATGTACTGAGTTTGATCCTCAGCACCACATAAAAATAAAATAAAGGTATTGTATCTACCTACAACTAAAAAATAAATATTAAAAAAAGAATACATACTTCCTTGATATATTAGTTATTTGCTGGTTATTATCCTTCACATGTTTGTGGGTTGACTAGGGATTCACCTGAGCCAGGTTGGGTTTGGTTGGATTGCCTGGGATGCTGACTGAGCTCACTCATGCATATGCAGATTGTCTAGGGCTGTCCCTCCCATGTGGGTGTGGCTGGAGAAACTTAGCTGAGGCATTCCTGTTCCAGATTGTCTCTCCTTTTATGTTGGCCTGAGCATGACCCCTATAGGGATGGCAAAGGTAGAACAGTGCCAGCCCAATAATGACACATGATATTCAAGACATCTTGTTTCATGCTTGCTAATATCCTACTATTGAAGTTCTATGTCAAAGGAGAACTGAAGCCATAACAAACCTATCACATTTGCCATATGGTTCTTATCTTTTGGTGGGGGAGGAAATGACATATTTCAAAAAATTTAAATTTTTGAAAAAATATTAGCCATGTTTATTTTCTTTGTAAAATGATAATTTTATACTTCAAAAATGATGTCTTGTTTCCTCACATGCAGTTACTATTTAAAGTGAGTAAAATAGAACAGAACATTTATGGTACTACTTGCGAGATACAAAAAAAAAGGTTATAAAAAGTGTTCTTAATACTTTAATATGATGGAAAACTGCGCATGCCAAAAAAATAGAGTTCTTCATATTTCTTTGCGTTTAGCCTGTTTTTGCAAGAATGTAAGTTAGAAGAGGATGGTAGTCACCGCAGTCCTGCTCCTGGTGTATGCCTACCCCCTAGCACAGTTCCTAGTACATGGTTGGAACTTCAAATATGTGTTGAAAAATTTTAAAAAAGAATAAGTTGACAGTCTTTTTAAATGCTTTCATGAAGTAGAACCAAGTTTGGTTAAATTACCTTGCTGGAGTGCTGTCCAGTAATAGACACACCAGTACATTGTAGACAACACTAAGAAAATGAATAATTTATTTGCAAGTCAAATCAAATATGGTGATGGCATGTAATCTGAAGCTCTACACTGAATGAAAAGCAACAAGAGTATCTAGTATGATTAAAAGAAGGGTTATAAATGTAAGCCCTCAATTGTTTTCCCATTGTGTTTTCTCATGTGAGCTACTGGACACAAGGTGACAATACTACTGACCATAAGACCTAGCATACTACAGTTGAAGCCCTGCTTAAAGCAGCTCAGTTGTGGGGTTGCAATGTCAGCTGTAAGTGACCAGAGAGATTGCATCCCACTAGATATTGTGATATGTTTGCATCATCATTCCCTATTTCCCTATGTCCTGTTACAAGTGTCTTATTGTTTTTTTTTAAATCACAACATGGAATAAACATGGGAACAATTTTATCTGTATGTTCTACAAATGAGGAAATTGAATATTAACTGGTTTATAGTTACTAAGCAGATAAGTGATGGAGACAGAATTAGGACCAATTGTCCTAATTGTCAGGTCTGTGTTTTTAAATTGTATCATATTGTTAGCAGAAAGGACTGACTGAATGGGGGAATTGAAAAATATTTGCATAACAGAAGCCTCATAAGAAGTGAAGAATTGTTGCTTCTGCTAATGTTGAGGACATTTCATAGCTATTTGAAATGTTTTATTTTTATTTTTTTGTGAACCCAAAAATCTGTAAGATTTTTCAGGTTATTGTGAGTCATTTCCTAAATTGAAGACTTTTCTTTCAACAGGTAACATTATCTATTGAATTTTCTTTCTTACTTTCTCTTTTAAATCTGAGACCAGGGAATGTGATTCCATTCTCTCCCCCAATATAAGATATTCCTTTATTATTGCTGCTATGTCTTTTTTTATAAGTCAATATCCTCTATTAATGAAAATATTCAAGGCATGAGGGATACAAAAGTAAATGGTGATCTAGTTACTGTAGCCACATTCTAATATTTTTCTATTCTGATTTTTTGGAATATTGTATATTCACATACTGTTATAAGAAATAATCAAGACACCCCCATGTACCATTCATCCAGTTTTCCCCAATAGTAGCATCTTGTTTAACTCCAGTATAATTCATAAGCAGGAAGTTGACACTGAAACAATTCATCCACCAGCCATATTCTGATTTCACTAGTATTACATCTAATCATTTGTGTGCATGGATGCTTAGTTCTATGCAATATTATCATACATGTAGATTTGTAGAATACCCACTACAGCCACTATACAGAACAGTTTCATCAAAAGACTCCTTCATGCTGTTCCCTTATAGTCCTAGTTACCTCCCTTCTTAACCTTGACAACCACTAACTTGTTCTTCATCTCTACAGTTTTATGATTTCAAAAATACTACATAAATGGGATCACACAATTTTAGAAGTTGAATTTTTCACCTAGCATCATTCCCTCAAGATCATCTAGGTTGATGTATGTCTCTATCAGTTGATAGATTGCTATATTCTATTTCTGAGTAGTATTCTAGCCTTATATTTTGGCTCTGATCTGACTCCCTCCTATCTTGGTTGTATGGAATGATCTCTGAAGACTTAAAACTGTACAGGGCAAAAATAAAAAGGGGGTTGTTTGAATGCTCAAGCAACCCCAAACAGCCAACAGACTTGGGTTAACATGTGCAATCATTAATCTTAGATGGTATGTGACATAACAATCATTTTCATATATGAAAGATGAAGAGTAACAGCTTTCAAGAAGTGATTTAAGGAGGTAGCTCATTAACAAGTTTCCTTAGAAAAAGTTTTGGAACTATTGAATTCTCATCTCTCAAATGAGAAAAAAAACAATATAATTATAAATTCAAAGCCTTATCTGTTGTAGTCATTATCTCAGCTTCACTTTGAAACTATCCTTCAGCACTCTTAGGGGTCTAGCAAATACCGGCAACTTCCTTCTTCTCCTCTCCATTCTCTCCCAACAAGGGCAAATCTGAGATAATCTATTTTACACATTGAGTTTTGCATCAGCTTTTCTTTGAAGAATGACTTCTGTGGTTGAAAAGAAATTTGAAAACATCAGATCTGTCACCTAAACATTATATAACTGTAACTGTTTCACTGAATAAGCACCCCCAACCCAATGCTTGTTCAGATCCTCTTCTGTGGAACCAGTTCTTTTCCTTACTTAAATGATATCTAGGTCAAGTGCTCTGACATTTTTGGTCAGTGTTAGGTAATGAGGATATTTTAATTTCTGTAGTGCTCAGAAGTTCAGGTAATAAATATCCAGTTCAATGTAGTATTACCAATTTCTACCTTTCTTTAAAATGATGCCTTCTTTCCTCTCCCAGCAGAGATCCAGTGTGGCCTGGTAACCTGCAGTGGGAAGGTTCCTTACATAGAAAGAAACCAAAAGTCAGCCATAGCCTCTGGCTTTTCAAATTGTTCCCATCTGTTACCCTGCTTGAGGCTCATCTGGGTTAAACTCGGAAGAGGGAATGCAGCAGAAAAGTTCAGAAAAGCTGACTAGTATTATCATGAATAAAACTGATACTTGTTTGACACAGACTGCTCTCAGAAAACTGGTAGAAGCCATTCTGATAGATCATTGCCCAATTCTGATTAGTGGTTGTTGTGCCATCTGATTGCTACATTTTTGGAAAAAGGCTCATGTATTGGGGTCATGGTGAAGGTGATTTTGGGGCATTTTGTTGGTTTTTTAAAACCTTTCCCCCACACACACACACCCCTAATGTTCCCTTGACTTGGATGATCTCATTTACCTCTAGTTTATGGTTCTTTCTACCTCCTCAGGATATCCAATGATATACCTCCAACTTGTTCTAAAGGGATCACTTTGGTGAAAGTGATCCCTTTAGCACAAGGGATCCCTCTTGGTCAGAATCTTAGACAAATTCATGATGGTTCTCTTGTGAGCCTGGATTACTTCAAAACCACAGGGAATACCTCCCTGTTCTTTTCAGACCATGTTCAGGACAGCAATCTCTCTTCACTCCATCAGCAGGATATATTTCATGGGCATTTGGCCAGCCATAGTCTCTGGCTTTTCAAATTGTTTTTCCAAGTTTCCAAAGGACCTACTTCCAGTATTTTACTGAAGAGTCATTTTCTGAACTTGAGGTTAAGAGCCATATCCTTTCTGTTTCTTAGAAATTCCCTCTGAAATCTCCCAGTTTCAGCCTTTTATAGCATCAGTGTGGATGAAGGAGTAAGAGTGTGAAAACTGGTTTTCATTTAGCTTATTTAAAAATTTTACATGTAGACTCTCACCACCCTTTGGACTGTGGCAATATTAGAACCTAATGTTTTAGGCTCTCCATAGAAATGGCAACTGGAATAGATATATGCATTTTATTATCCTGTTATGTAACAAAGATACATAGCACATAATTGTCCCTCAGTAAATGGATGTGTCTAAATAAAGTGAATCTTACAAAGCCTACTGGGAATTAATAAGCATTCTCTTTATGACTGAGGGCTTGTGTATACATATGATTTTATATACAATGCTTTGTTACAAAAAATACACATGTATTATCTCATTTATTTGTCATGACTACTCTACTAGTTGGAGAAAGAATCCAATATGTCCCCATTTAAATCCATGAAAAAGATCCACTTGTATGTATTCCAACCTTATATCCTCCAGGGAACAGTTAATTATATAAATAAAAATAAGTTTTAAGAAAATCAGTTTTTTTTTAACTTTCTGAGCAACTTCCTCACTGTCTTAGAGTTTTTTAGGTTAAATTTGGCTGCTTGGAGAATATTGCTCATGTTTTGCTCCTGTTCATTCATCTCTGTATAACTATTTATTTCTCAGTGTCTGAGGGGTAAAAACTAAATTTCAGGAAAAAAATGAATGTTCTTTACTTGCAATCTATTTTTCAACTTGTCATCTGTTAAAGGTGATGAAAATGTGAGATATATTGCTCCTCTTCAATTCTTCTTTAATATTCAAGTGGATTTTCAGTAGCTTGAATCTATAAATAAATGAGCCTATCAGGAGTTACGATGCCATGAATGACAGCTCTGCTCCTCTGATTACTACATTCACTTAAATGATTTCATGTATATTTTTAAATTAGCGCCTGCGAAATTTTTGAAGGGTGCAAGGAAATAAGCTAATTACTTCCAGTGCCGAGTTTACAGATAAAATGAGAAATAGCCCATTAACTAACAGTGGAATATTGATCTCTGGTTTACCTATAAATGAGAAACTGAGATTGGTTTCGAAAACTAGAAAAAAACACCTCATGTGATTTTACTAAGTTGGTGTTGGTTCACTGATTGGGTTTTCTCTGCTTAATCAGTTGTCAAGAATCTTCACCTTGAACGTGTGTGCAAGAACTTGACGTGTTTGCACTCAGTGTGACAATGGGGTAATCTCATCTGCGTGTACTAATTCCCTCTCTGTCATGTAGGAGGGGGCGGGAAAGGCTTTTGATTTTTGTGGATAGTTGCTGTCTGTCAGTGGATTTTTTCAGTGAAAATGTCTTTCTTTTTTTCCCCCCACCCCGTATCCATTCTTTAACAGTCACGGGAACACTTTGACTACCTTGCTTAGTAGAGCGAATTGAAGAACAAACTTATTATAAATTTTGCTGCTGTTTAGTACTTAAATTATCTTTTTAAAAATTGTACTTGGAACATATTATAGTTCAGAGTAAGAAGTGGGTCTTGTTAGCACTCATGATGGAATTACATTATTAATATTATTATTTTACTTACATATTGGTCTCTCTCATCAAAACATATATTCCTTGAAGAGAATCTTGTCTTTTTTAAAAATATTTTTTTAGTTGTAGATGGACACAATACCTTTATTTCATTTGTTTTATTTTTATGTGGTTCTGGGGATTGAACCCAGTGCTTCACACATGCTAGGCAAACACTCTACCACTGAGCCACAACCCCGGCCCCAATCTTATCTTTTTAATGGTTACTTTTCCTAATGTCATGCTGAATGCCCCAAACACAGTAGATAAATTTATTGAAAGTTATTAACCCAAACAAGAGTTACAGAAAGTGTTTCTCTGTTCCTAACTACCTAGAGTCTTTCAAAATCACTCCATCAGCTTATGTTCAGAAGTCATTGTCATCTTTATCATTGTCATCCCTGTCCTCATCACTGTCATCTCACCTCCCACTTACTGGTCTCTTGTGAAATACCAGTCTCTTTGCTAAGTGTGTTTTGCATAACCTCATTTAATCCACAAAACATTCTTATTGGCCTCATTTCCATTTTACAAATGATTAAACCCAAGAAGGGTGAAGATAAGCAATTTGTCACATCTGAAAGAGTAGCAGAGTCATAGCTCAGACTCAAATTGGTCTTATTTCACGTCTAAGTTTTTATTGTGGTTGTGGTAGAAGGTGCCCTTCTATACAATCATCTTCATGACTTTATAATAAACCTTTCTTGGGAAGAAGAGGGTCCAGGGATTACATCCAGGGCCTTCCTAATGCTAACCAGATGCTTTACCACTGAGCTTTACCCCCAGCAGAAGGCTTTTCTTTCTTTGTTTTTTAATTTCTCTAATTCCATCTTCTGTTAATTGCTTAGCTTTTTGCCTCCTTGGATGTATTGTACTATATTTAAAAGGAAAAAAAAGGTTATCTGAGTTAGGTTAACTGAAAGAATACAGATTATATATATGCCATATAAAATACAGATTATGTATTAATTTTAATATTTTATATATATATTTATATATACAAATCTAGGTATGGGGAGCTATTTCCTTCTAGGTGGTTCTCAATTGCCTAGTTAGTTGCTTAAAAACTGAAGACTCACAGATTTTATCTTAGAACTGTTGATTCACAGTCTAGGAGGGACCCAGGCATTTGCTTAAAGAAACAAATGTGGTTTTTTTAGGTGCAAAGTGGTTGGAAAACTATGGCCTGGATCTGGGTGAAGTGGTGACATAAAGTTATTTCTCCCCAAGCACTGGCACATCACTAGGAGTGCCTTGGGCAGTGGTGATGGTATTCAGCATGACATTAAGAAAAGCAACCATTAAAAAGATAAGATTGGGGCTGGGGTTGTGGCTCAGTGGTAGACTGTTTGCCTAGCATGTGTGAATAATGGACACTGCACACCTCCTAGGTTTTCCCAAGTTCTTCTATTCAATAAATAATTATTGTCTTCTATGTGCTTACATTGTGCACAAACTTATACTTCCCCAAATGTAGAAGGAAGGACATAGTTCAGCCAGTTGGACTATTTTATTTTTCTTTTTAAGTAAACTTACAAGGCAGAGTGACTTTGTCTACAGCATACTCAACTATTTATGTGGTAGTTCTTTGCTCAGCTTGTAACTGTTGTATAAAGGTTAGGGATTTAGAGAAAAGAGAGCAGGAGAGAAAGTCACAAGCCATATGGATACATATAGCATGGCAGAACACACTAAATCATCCATACAAGCTAGTCACAACTTATGACATGAGAAAGTGACAGAAAATTTAGATATTTTCTATATTTAAATAAAATTACCTCTGGGCCAAGGAATTATATTTATGACTATGCTTCTTTTAACTATCAAATATTGTGCATCTTCATATTCATCCTCAAAGAAAATAATTATCTTTGCTTCCCTGGAATTTACCTAAGTGCCAATTCTCAGTAACTGGTCATCTGGTCATCCCACAGGTATCTTTATTGATTTTTGTTCTGTTCTAATCTGTTCTAATATCTAGTACCTGTGTGTTATATAGTCATGTACCATAAAACTACATTTTGGTCAATGGTAGAATATATATATGATGGTAGTGCCATAGGTTATAGTGCAGCTGAAAGATTACTTATTATTTTTGCTTATTTATTATTGCTTATTATTTTTACTGTGAATTCTCTATGTTTATTTATTTATTTGGTACCAGGGATTGAACTCAAGGGTACTTGACCACTGAGTAATATCCTGAACTCTTTTTTTTTTTTAATTTTTGAGACAGGTTCTCACTAAGTTGATTATGGCCTAGAGCCTTACTAAGTTTTTGAGGCTGGCCTTGAACTTTTGATATTCTGCCTGCATCTTCAGAGTAGCTGGGATTACAGGCATGGGTTTACCACTGCACCAACTGCACCACATGTTTAAATGTGTCTATATACACAAGCATTTTTTGTGCTGCAATTGCCAGTGTGCAATGTAGTAAATTGTGATACAGGTTTGTAGCCCAGAGTAACAGGCTATGCATACAGCCTAGGAGTGTAGTTAGGCTGTACCCCCCAACTGTGTAAGTACACCCTATGAAGCATGCACAGCAATAGAGCCACTTCATGATGCATTGCTCTTCACGATGCATTATCCTTGACATTATGATGCACCTCTGCACTCACATTCCTTGTTTCCCTCCCATCACCTTTGTGATCCCCTCCTCTTCAACTCACCATCCCCAACATCTCTGCCATACCTCCTCATTCTCCCTTCTGGGTTAAAAAACAAAGGAAAATATTAGGAGCAGAAACTCTCTGGCTGGTAACATTTCCCCCTTACTCTTGCTGCAGCTCACTACTAAGCCCCACATTATATGAAATCGTTATTTTTTTTCCCTTTGTGCATTAGTGTTTTGACATCTGATATCTGGCATTAGCTCCAGAGAGAAACTGTTCTTTTCAAGAATTTTTTGTGATTTCTTATTAGCTCTTTTCAAAGAGGTGATGTCTTGCATGAGAGATGCTGTCTTCAATAATAAAATCTGGAAGGTTTTATAATATAAATACACATAAATTTAAGTTATTTTGATTTCTGTATTGCAATGTTTGTCCTACTTTCTTTTGGAAAAGGAATATTTGAGTCCATCTGTAATTGTTTTGTTTTCATTAATGAGAAACACTGCAAATGAAAGAAAGCAATATATACCTTTGAAGTGAACACCAATCATTTTATAGTTTATTGTGTAGAGTCTTTAACCAATTAGTCAAAACATGGGGTAACTATTTTTTTGTCTTTTAAATGATAAATTTGGACTCTTTACTCTGGGTGAAGTGTCATCAGTTTTGTTTTTTTGTTTTTGTTTTTGTTTTGTTTTGTTTTGTAGAGAGAGAGAGAAAGGGAGATTTTTTTTAATAAATTTTTTTTTAATTTTTGGTGGACACAACATCTTTATTTTTATGTGGTGTTGAGGATCGAACCCAGCGCCCCATGCACGCCAGGTGACATACTACCGCTTGAGCCACATCCCCAGCCCTGTCATCAGTTTTAAAAGACATTATTACATTGGGACAAATACTGTCTTTGTTCAGACTTTGTATAACAGCTTGATCTACCTAGAGAAATTTACAAATACCCTGTTCACATTTCCACATATCTCTAAGTCCTCGGTTTGCAACATATATAATAACTCTCTTGTGATTTTATTGGTGAGATGTTTCTATACTCATTGTTTTATTTCAAATTAGTCCATAAAATGGCAATGAATAGGGGTTGGAGATTTAGCTCGGTGGTAGGGCGCTTGCCTAGTACAAGCAAGGTCCTGAGTTTGGTCCTTGACCCTGAAACGAAAGAAAATTAAAGAAAAAAAAAAGGCAATGAATATGTCATACTTTGTGACTCTAAATAGTTAGGATGTTACTTTATGATTATATTTTCTATAAACTCTATGAAGAACATAAAGACAAATTATTACACACTTTCTAGTGTGTTCCTTCTGGAAATTCTGTCAAATCATTCTTTTCACAGCTTCTAAAATGAAATTTAGTTTGTCATCTCCATTCCTCTGTTGATCTTATATTTATGCAATTAAGTATAGAGGCTGAGTGTAAACTGGTTTTCTTAATACTCCCGTATGACATTTCAGAGGGGGGAAATAAATCTGTGAACTATTTATTTATATTTGCATTTGAATTGAAGTCCAAGTTCTCCTAAGGTTCTCAGACTTCACATTAGACATTTTCCTCAACTACTGAATTTCCAGCAGCTGTGTGGGAGTTCTGGATAAATTTGGGTACATTAGCTTATTAGAAATAATGTTACTTAAAATGATAAAAATTCAAATTATGATGTCAGTACTTTCTCTGGATTTGTTTCCTGTTGTTAGAATTTTCTCAGAAAATGTGTGTGGCTAAGTTTGGGGTGAAATATTTATTCACCTCTTGTCCTTTCATATTTTATTCTGTTTTCACCCTCAAGTAAATTCAGAATGCCTTATTTTGATAAATCCTTGGGGAAAAAAAGCCTGAAGAATTATTTTATTTCATCTTCTTATTTTCTTAAGTATAAGGAAGCTAAGGCTTAGAGAGTCACAGTGGGTCAGAACCCATGCTTTCTGTCCATGGTCATGCTCGTTCTGTAGAAGAATATATGAAACTGGAAAGAATATTTGACTTCGTGATTCATGTCTTTTATACATAGACTTCTACTCCATGGAAATTGACCTGTAGGGTAATAGATATACTGGAAGTTATATGATTTGCTTGAACAACAGTGACTATAATGCTATCTCTTTCTTTAGTATCTTTTTTTGGGGGGAGGAAATAATTTTTTTATGGACATTGTAAAATTGAAGTTAGAAAAATGAAAACATATGAGGACTCAACAACAACAATTAAAAAAACCCAGAAGGTGTACTCAGGTTTAAAATACGATCCTGATTCCTCCAAATTTCTCATCATAAACAGTGTCTATTTTAGCAGATATTGTCCTAAGTGAACTTTCTATCAGTTTCTTCAATAGATGTAAACATCTTTGATTGCCGATTGGGTGTAAGACCCCTACTGTATAGTATATGGGTTCCATTGGACACCTCCTTTCCTTTCGTTTGAATCTTTTTTCTTTTTCTTTTTTCTTTTGACTCTCTGCAGCAAAAGTGACTTTATTTACCCATCCTGGAAGTCAGGGAAAGTAGAATGTTTTTCAAAAGTTTCATTTTGGCAAAGTGAAAAGTGCCTCACCAAATCATGATTCTGGGATTTGGGTTGAGTTGCAGTTATCCAGTTTCCAATATCCATAACTAATGAAAATTTATATTAAGCTAAGTGTGCTCGTTATGGGATGAATCTGTTGTTGTCTGTGTGAATAGGCACATCCTGGCCACAGAGTGATCTTTTTCCCTACTAGCTTATACATGTTTATCCAGCAACATTCCAGTGCCTTCCTCTGGGGCCAGGTCTGTGCATGTGGATAGAGAACTATTCTTGAAAGATACTTTTCCTGAGGACTTTAGTCTGCAAACACTTCTCCTGTTTCCTTCGGCCCGTATAACACTTCATTATGCATCATGCTGCACCGAAATATGTATAACTTATTTTATCACGATGAAACACTAGAAGCCTTTTTTAGGGGGATGTTTTAATTAATTTTTTTTTTAATTCGGATATTTGTTTTCCTGTTGTCAAATCAGAACAACGATACATTCAACAAACATTTATTTAAGCACTTACTATAGACCAGGCACTATTTTAGGTATCAGGGGTATAGGAGTGAATAATTCAGATAAAGCCCTGCCTTTCTGAAACTTATTTGGTCATAGTGGGTGGGGACTGGGAAGAAATCCAAAACACATAACATCAGTCCAGAGAGTGATGCTGGACATTAAGGAATTATAAGATAAAAGAAACATGGAGCATAATTGAGGGAAGTTTTCCTTGCACATGATGGTCAGGAAAAAGCTTTCAAAAAAAAGTGACCTTTAAGTTAATTTTCAAATAATGAGAACAAGCCAGCAATGGAAATATTGAGGGGACATCAGAGGCAGAAGTGAGTGAGACTAGATGAGTGTGGTGTGAAACAAGTTCTGATGATTAGAAGAGGCCATTTAATTAATGGTTTAATTAACTGGCTTAAATATGATAAATGACTTAAATCATGTTAAAATTTAAGGACTACATTTCCTCTATTATTCTATTGATTAATAGAGAATGTTTTTCATAAATGATAGATGAAAGCAACCTCATTTATTTTAACAAAACTTTAGAACATAGATTGAAGGAGTTGTTTAGGCTGGAGGCATTTTCTGTACTGCATACTTACTCTACTGGAATTACCCAGCTAAGCAGCATGGGGCTCAGCAAGCATGGAGGAAGAGTATTCTCATACAGCAGAGAATAAGAAGAGTATTCCCATACAGCTTAAGGAAGAATGATGCAGGAATGGAAGGTGTTGATAGACCTGAAAATACTGAGATCCTGGTTGGTAGTTACTTTTCATGTGGAAAACAGATTCTTTCTTGCTTTGCTAAAATTCCCTTAGGACTATTTTCTACCTTTAAGGCTGTCAGAGAAATTAATAGAAAAATATTCTCTGTTTACTAAAACTTAATACATACTTAGCTTGACTGGAACATAACTAATTTTGAACAATAAATATTTTAAAGAAAATTTTTCTTTAGGTGATTCTAATTTTCTGATGCTCTCGGCATGTCAGCAAATGACTGTAGCCTCTCCATTATCTGTCTTTTAATTGTTTAAACTTCATGACTTTATTTCAGACTCTTCTAAGTGTTTGTGTATGAAGTGTGGTCTCTTCTCATTTGCACTTAGGGGGACACTGAATCAGCCAACATTGAACCGTTTCTCCTAAGGAGACACTGGGTGAGGTTCTTGTGAGCATCTAGTTGCCACATTTTTGTTAACAGACCACATGTCACAGATATTATGTGTTTCTAGTTAAAGAATCCTTAATGTTTATTGTTGATACAGTAGCATTGAACTTAAAACCAACAGCACTGAAGCTCATGCATGCCTGAACAAAGCTTATCTAAGACACCTGTTTTCTCCATGAGGCGCATCATAGTCTTGTGCTTGGAAATATAGGCAATGCTTCGGCACTACACTTGGGAGCCAATTTAAATAGCACAGCCACCAACAAAATGCACAAATATGTGAAAAACACAGCACTACACAGACCCTGAGAAGCATACTTGGTTTCAGTGAGAGCTGAAACTGGAAGGCAGAGCATGTCTCCATTAGCCTCAGGTTGGAGCATGTCAGGTGACTCAGATTTTCTGGGCATGTCAGCAAATGACCACACCCTCTCTACAAATATTGATTTTGAGGTTACAAATGCCTTTTAATAAGTAGGCAAATTTGCAACTAAGGAATCAGGAACAATGAGTATTGATTGTATAATGAGTCATCTATGGCATGTCTTACTTACTAGAAGGTGGGAATTATCTTCTATTATATAATGTCTTCTAAATAATAATACTCGATGGATAGCAGCCTCTTCCTTTATGTGTTTCTATTTATGGTCAGTTTTAGCCAAGTATCTCTGGGCGTAATATTTATATTTATTAAATACTTAAGTATACAAATGCATAAATAGTTATATACATGCATATTACTTAAAAACTCATACAGAGACAGAGCCAGTGAGAAATCAACACTGAAAGAGAGAGAGGGAGAGAGGACATGGTGTGCTGAAGAAAGTCATGAATGTCCTAATTATTCATATATTAGTGCATTGGGCTGCTTAAAAATTCTTTGAAGTACATAAAATTGACTTAACCTCTTCTGTTTATAGACAATTAAAACAAAAACCCTTCATAATTAATATGATCTTAACATTATTTTAAAATGCAGTTAATGGGAAGTCATCCATCTTCTGACACAGTTAATTCAGTTTTTGCCACACTGCTAGCTACTGAATTTGAACATGTCATTATATATTAGAAGGTAATGCTTTATTTCACTTTTTTCCTTCAAACTATTAAAGTCAGTGAAAGGTTTGCTTAGTACATTACCAACTCAATTCTTTGTCCACTTTTCAAAATTAATTTATGTCATCTAATAACAATTGGTCAGGAAAAGAAATACAGTAATTGGGTAGCTTTTTCCAGGATATTCTGTAGTTGTTTATTAATAAGGCTTAGAATTGATACTTCTTTGAAATAAATTAATTCACTGCTTGTATTGGATTTCATACTTAGAGATTTTTCATTGCCATATCTCTGGAGAACAGAAATCTGTGGTCATTTTGAGCATTCATTTAAAAAAAAATTACTGGGAATAGGGAATAATGAGCTGGTGCCCTCTTTAGGTCTCCTAATCCTTAAGCTAAAATTCAGTGCCTCAGCCCTCAGTTTGGGAACTACTTTTGCAAATTATGTTTGCATATTATTGAGGGGATGGCTGAAGTACAAGGACAAATCTTCCCTGTTTTCAAGACATGCACACTGCACAAGAGAGATACAATTAGCATGAGTAGGACAAAGAGCAGAGAATGGAAAGGGAACTCAAAAATTAGCAACAAGGACTAGTGAGTGTCCAAATGAGGGGAAGGCTGCTGCTTAGGGAGAATAGAGAGAGCTCCTTTAAACTGAGGTTGGAATTCTGAGTAGAATTCCTTAGTTAGGAAGCGGGTATAGGACCCTAGTAGGTTTAACTGGAGCCAGGTATTTTTTTAACAAATTTTTAATTTTTTTTATTTATATATGACAGCAGAATACATTACAATTTTTATTATACATATAGAGCACAATTTTTCATATCTCTGGTTGTATATATAGTATATTCACACCAATTCATGTCTTTATACAAGTACCTGGGATAATAATGATCATCAAATTTCACCATCATAGGCAAACTGCAGGCAGTATGGAATGATGATTTGGCTCTATGGTGCAGGTGTTACATGTGAGGTGATGTGGCTGCACTTTCAAGGACAGGCAAGAGAGAGCTATTGTAGCATATTGAGCTGGTAAATTGAGAGCCCTGCTTTAAGAAATGCCTTCTAGCAATGGACTTTGGATGGATTAGTAGAGATAGGACACCATCCAATTGTGTTTATAGTATCAAGGGACCTGAACCAGAGATATGAATTTGAACTAGATAATGGAGATGGACATAAGAGGTATTGTTGAGAAAGAATATGTATTCAGTGTAGTACTTTTCACTTGACTGAGAGAGTCTTAGCCCCCAATGTTGAGTTTTCACAGAGACTTTACTTCTAGTAGATTGTTGGTTTTGTTCTGGTTTTTATTTGGGTTGGGAGAATGTTTATTATTTGTTTCCCTGAAAATTCGCCAAATGTACTTATCTATTGTGGCAGTCAAATATCCTAGATGAATTACCCATGTTTGAATAATAGGGACAAAATATTTTACATTATTTTAAAGCTCTGATGACAATTTAATCGTTACTGATCATCCAGAAGAGCCTTTAATATCACAGGTCTTTTCATCAATGTTATGAATGTCAGTTGTCATGCTACGGTATTTTCTGTAACAAAGCTGAGTGATGGAATTTCAAAGAACTTACAGTTATATACTTCACACAATTAGTTGTTTACAGTAATCTGCTTCA
Organism: Ictidomys tridecemlineatus; assembly: GCF_052094955.1. Taxonomy (NCBI): domain Eukaryota; kingdom Metazoa; phylum Chordata; class Mammalia; order Rodentia; family Sciuridae; genus Ictidomys; species Ictidomys tridecemlineatus. The sequence continues at coordinate 40,044,394 of NC_135478.1, read as the reverse complement.
GTTCTCCTGCATATGAATAATTTTTGGATTCAACTTTGTTGCCTGTTTTGGTTGTAATTCTTGCACTTCAAGAAGAAGAATTAGCTTGCACAAATGCTGGTATACATTTTATTTAAAAGTATAAATATTGTTTTCATCTCAAGGACTTTGAGAGATTGGATAGGTATATTGTGAGCAAATTTGATAAAAAAGACCAAAATATATAATATCTTTCTTGAGTTTGATAAGCAAAATGATAGTAGCAGCAACAATAAAATCATTATCTTTATAAGTCCCAGAAAACATAAAATAATAGATATTTTATAGCAAAACCTTGGATAAACAAAAGTATTAATGCTTATTCACAGATACCAAAATTCTACATACATTTATCTCTCTATACACAGTAAATTATATTCTCAACTCTAATCACAGAGAGAAGATCAGAATTATGAACATATTGCAAATGGCATTCATGGAGATTCTGCAGTGGATTGATGAGTAGGAAAAGGAAAAACTCCTAGCAATAGACACTCTATTAGAAAAAAACACAATTATTTAACAAGCTTAGAAGAGGGTTGGTTTTCTGATAGGATATTGATGCTTTTGGACATGGCCACAGTGAAGAGTACATGGGTAAATCAGAGAGACTTTGCACCAAGAAAATTTGTTTTAAGTTTGTATCAACAGCTTAATATTAAACCCTCCAAATATTTAAAAGTTAAAATGATGGCTCTGCTTCAGAATCTTTTCTACTCAAATGTTTGGAGAATATATGTTAGGACAGGGCAGAATAAAATACTGTATAATTGACTGTTTTAGTATCTACCTACTTCCGGAGCTTTGTAAAAGTGATCTGGTATGACCTCCAGAGCCAAGGAAGGGCTTTTCCAATCAGAGCGAAGGGAATCTTGAAGTCTTATTTTAAAATATTTACAAAGCTGTGCTCCTAATTGAATAACTATGAAAGCTACAGTTGAAGTGCCTGGTAATCATCACTGGATAAACCACAGTCTGTCAAAATGGAAGGTTCATTTTGGTCTTAAGAACATTGTACTATTTGAAATTAGTAATTGCCAGTATTATTACAAGAATCAGCAATTACCAGTTTCCTCAAGGCTGACCCTTTTAAAAGTGGTCTCATATTGGACAGGTCCATATGTCTTTAGATTTGACTTCAAACATGCAAAATTTCGATTACAGCTTTAAAATTTGGTTCACTATACTTATAAAGCAAGTTGGTACCAAATTGTTTGCTTGGGGTTTTGTTTTGTCTTTTAAGGCTCCCCCTTCACCCCCTGCCACAAAAGACTATTTGATAGGTTCTGAGGATATACTCTGCAAAATGTTTTGCAAGGGCTTGGTTTTAGAAAGCTATGCCAAGTTTAAAATGCATATTCCACCTAATACTTTTGATGATGGTTGCTATATATAATTTCATAAAGTGATCACGGGAAAAAAAAAAGACATTGGTGAGGGGAAATGGAATAAAATAGAAATTAAATTGTTTTAGTTGAATAGAGAGAAAAGTATGGCGTACTACTATAAAAGATCAGACAGTTTTAGGGTAACCTGAATATTATTGTAAATATTTAATTTTGGAAGGATTAACATCTCTATAATTGGTATTTCTTTCCAATAACACAATTTTATTGTTTATGGCCTATTATTTGTAGAAAGGCCTTTTTAGTCCTGTTAAGACTCTAAGAGTTTACACCTAACAAATGCTCAGAAAATAACTTGTAAAAGGCATACTCTATCAAGAGGAAAAATAAACTCAGAAAGGCTTTGTGTTGGCCTCCGTTCTCTTTCCTATTACCTGTATTCCTTCCGTTTCTCCTGCTTTGCCTAGTAATTCATTTGACTCCAAAATTAGAAAAACAGAATAAAATTAAAGATAGTAGGAGGAACAAATAAAGAAAAAGAAAGATCTGCAGAGGGTAAAGAAAGATGTGATCAAAAAAATCAATTTGTAATTTTGAAGAAATTAGTGATGTATATAAATATATCAAGGTTGATCCATAAAAAAAGAGAAAAGGCATGAAGAAATGAATTTGAAGTAAAAAGAGACACATAGATATTATTTAAAATCTTTATGATTACCATGAGCAAATTGAAGCCAGTATAAAAACTTACATGTAATGCATGAATGTCTGTAAAGTTATAAATTTCCAAAATTGACTAATAAAATAGAAAAATTAAACAGAATTTTTAAAAAAAATTGATCAACTCAAAAATGAAGAAACCTGGGCGGGCCTCCTGGACCATGAAAGAGAAAAAGGAGAAAGAGGTGCCAGCAGTCCCTGCTGAGTCCTCCTAGGTCGGCTTACTGTATACAGCCTGTCCTAGAGGAGCCCAAGGCAGAGCAGAACTGCTCTATCAACACACGAAGTCATCAGAAAAAAAGAATAAGAACTGTTGTATTTAGTCACTAAGTTGCGGGGCACCTTGTGACTCAGCAAAGCCTAAATGATATAACAAATGCATGATTCTACATGCAGAAAAAATTTTAAATAGTTTACAATGTTTCCTTATTATGAAATACCATAACAAAATAGCAGTAAAATAGAACTTTCCTAACCTGATTCAAGATATTTAGCTGAAACTTATAGTTAATATACTTAGTATATTTAGTAGTAAAACTTTAGAAACATCCTCATTAAAATTTGGAGCCAGTCAGTCAAGGATCCTGCTCATACCTCTTCTATTTAATATTGCTCTGGAAGTTTTAGTCCATGCAATATAATAATGAAAAAGATGAGATATACAAATTAGGAAAGAAAACCGTGTCTTTATTTGATGATATGAGCGTCTATGTGGGAAGCCCTAGAGGATATAAATACTGTTAGAGCAAAAACCACTGAAGATAATGTTGAAGAATAAGAATGTGTAGAAAACTGTTTTACCAGGTGGCAAGATTTATTTATTAATTTTTTAAAGTATAGTATGTAAATAAGGTATTATGCAGGAATAGAAAAGTGACCAGTGGAACTGAACATAGAGCCAAGAAACAGGACTAGATATTTATAAAACCAGACATCAGGCAGAGGAAAGATTACTAAGGATAAAATGGCTATTCTGAGTGAACTAAAGATTTCAATAAATGAATGAAAATATAAATACAGCCTTTAAAATGAAATACAGAAAAAAACTCTTTGGGATCATGGGGAGGGAGAAATATACAAAACAGTACAAACTATAAAGAAAGGATTGACAAATATTATTAAATTACAACCTAAAAACCATTTAGCAACCACAATAAAATCTGCCATAGACATAGTTGAATTGTAAGCTGCAGATTGGAAGTAGATATTTGCCACACATAGAGCAGACAAATGATTGCAAACAATTTTCCTGCTAGTCTAAATAAGTGGAGGAAAGCATAGCACAGCTTCACCAGTAGCCAAGGAATATGCAAATTAAAACGCTTCATTTCTGCATGGTGTGTGTATTTTCTTTTAAAATAGACACATCATGTTTTGGCAAGAATTTGAACAGGTTTTAAACATGGTTATATTGGTTTGAATTGAAACAATCACCCAAGGAAAGCAACTGGGCAACTATGGTAACCTTGAAAATGTGGCTGCTCTTTGACAGAATTTTTAGGAATTATGCTTTTAGAATTACATTCTAGAAATTAATCTACTACAAGTCCACAAGGAGATAAGTTCAGAATGTGGGTTTAATCATCTATTGTATTAGCAAATTTTACTACAAATGGGATAACTAAATTCTGGATATAATCAATCACATATTGAAATACTAAACCCCTGTAATATGAAAGAATCTCAAAAACATAATTTTGATAGAAAAAAATGCCAAGTATGTCATTATTTATGTAAAGTTTTAAAAATATAGAAATGCCACATATTATTTATAGGCCTCTATCTGTGTGGTTACAGTGTAAAAATAGGCATGGAATGATAAACATCACTTTAGGGAATACAGTTTTAGGGAATACAGCTGAAGGATTGGAGGAGAACAGAATTCAGATACCTACGCACTTCAACTGTATATGTAATATTTTTTATTTTAAAGCAGAAATGGAAAATTTTAATATTAAATAAAGCTGTTTGAAGAATAAAGAACATGTCATTCTCTGTAACTTTCTGGGTAATAGTGATATTTCATTTAAAAATACTGTTAAATAAAGTTAAGTTTTGTTATTGCTGATGTGAAACTTCTCAGGACCTTTATTTTGTTAGGATAAACTGTGACTCTCTTATACCTTTGACCAGGGAGTGAATTTTGAGCACGTATGTGGAGACACTAGATTATTGCCTAACATACCAGAGGAATGTAAATCTACAGATGGACAATGTTGGAGAATGCTTTATTAATGCAAGTCCCTGGGGTTAGGACCACCATCTGCCTTATGGTCAAATATTTAGCCAAAATGGGTCAGACTTCATTATATGTGGTTTACGGGGGGATTTAATCTAGAAGTCGTTCAAATTTGTGCCAGAAAATAACCATGGTACTTGAAATTTTCAATTGATTTTTTTATGGCTTTGTCGAGTTCTAATAACTTATATTCCATCAATTTCTTCATGAGTCTACAATGAATGATTTTTTTACTTAATGTATAGAATTGTGTCACCATCACCACAGCCCAATTTAAAAAAATTTTTTTTAGTTGTAGATAGGCACAATAACTTTATTTTATTTATTTTTATATGGTGCTGAGGATCGAACCCAGTGCCTCATATGTGCTTGGCAAGTGCTGTACCACGGAACTATAAAACCAACTCCACAATCCAATTTTAATGCATTTCTGTTCACAAAATTCCTGTCAGCCTGTGAGTCCTCAATCCATATTGCCACCCCTAGCAAACCACTGATTTGCTTTCTTTCTGTATAGATTTACTTTTTCCAGAATTTCACACAAATGAAATGATACAATATTTAGTCTTTTGCATCTATCTTCTTTAACATGTTTTTGAGGTTCATCCATGTTGTAGGATGTACCAATACTTTGTTCCTTTAGATTGCTGATGGGTAGTTCATTGCATGGACACTATGTTTGATTTATCAGTACACCAGTTACTGGTCAGTTGGGTTGTTTCAAATTTGAGGCTGTTATACTGCTATGAACATTCATATCCAAGTCTACCTAAAAGAAATGCTTCCATTTCTTTTAGGTAGATTAAAAGGACTGGAATTGTTGTGTCATTGTAAATTTATGTTTAACTTTTTAACATGCTACCAAACTATTTTCTAGAATAGCTGTACAATATTACATTTTCACTACTAATGTATGAGGGTTCCAGTTTGTCTACATCCTTGCCAAAACTTTTTGTTGTCAGGATTTTGGTTATTTGAGTGGGTGTGTAATGATATCTAAGTGGTTTTAATATACGTTTACCTGATGATGAATGATGTTGAACACTTTTCTGGTGTACTTATTAGTTATTAGATATCTTCTCTGGTGAAATTTCTAGGTCTTTTGCCATATTTTAAACTGGATGATGATAATAATAATAATAATTATTAATTTTCTGGGTTATAACTATGCTAGTCTGGATATAGTTTCTTTACTGGACAAAAGATTTGCAAGTATTTTCTTTCTGTAAGAAAACCAATTTTCATCTGTATCATATCTCTCACATGGCAGAAAGTACTGCTATAAAGACAATTTAAAAAAAGGATCATTATCACTGTAGCTAATATTTTAGTGAGCATGTTTATGTTCCTGTGATTTATTTGCCTTTTCTCTTTAAAGTAAACTTAAATTTTATGAAAAACACAGATTCAAATTTGTTAGTGCTCCTGCCTTCCAGTGAATGGTGGTTTTGCCAAAGTGAATGCCTTATATTTATTCTTTACATATACTCTGAAAACATAACCCCTGTTGAAAATATTCTTTGAAGTTTTCTCTTGATTTGCATTGAGCCAGTTTAAGTTTTTGCACATAACACACACACACACACACACACACGTACATGTGTACATTTTCTTTGCTTTAAAAGGTAAGCATTACTACTTTGCCAATGCCAATGTTACCCTTACAGTTGTTGGACAAACTCCAGTTGTCAAGTTAGTGTTACATGTGAAATTGGGATTTAGTGAAAAAACTATAAAAATAATCACTAATTATGCTTTACAAAACAACAGTAAGTAATGGTTTTAGGAGTCCAGTGCTTCTGAAGAAACTACATTAATCAGCATTTCAGAACTGAAGCCTGATGGGAGGGGTGAGCTCTTCTCCTGAGTCACCTGCTCAGATTGTCCAGGAGACTGCTGCAGGCACACAATCCACTGCTGTGCATTCTCCCACAGCTTCATTGGTTGCACATGCTCCTCTTTTAAGAGGAAGAAAAAAAGTTTTGCATGCATGCTGCCCTTACTGGCTTGAAATGGATGTCCTTTATACTTGAATATGCCTTTGTTTCATTTTCCAAAGTCTTTCTATAAAAAAAAAAGAAACAAAACCTTATATGAACACCTGGCATTTCACAAATTATTGTGTTGCTTAAGGGCACTTTTCCTGGGCCCTGTCTTTTATTCAGATATTGAAAGGGCAGAGCATAAACAGATCACTTGTCTGTGCTCTGCCTCCACGTGATGTGAGAGGCGGGGGCAGGGAGAGTAGTACATATTCTTGGATGTGTTCTTTTGTTCTGTGGAAGGATTTTTTTTTTTTTTCCAGTCTTGGGGATTGACACCAGGGGTGCTCTACCAGTGAGCTGCATTCTCAGCACTTTTTGATTTTTTATTCTGATACATGGACTCACTAAATTGCCTGAACTGGCCTTGAACTTTTGATCCTTCTACCTCAAACTTCCAAGGAGCTGGGATTACTGGCATGCACCACTGCATCCAACTTTGTCTTTGTTTTTTTTTCTTCCTAGGGAAGGGACTGAACCCAAGGCCTTACACATGCTAGGCAAGTGCTTTACCAATCAGCTACACCCTACATCCCTACCCAGGATATTTTTTCTTTGGTACCAGGAATTGAACCCAGAAGTGCTTAACCACTGAGCCAAATCCCCAATCCTATTTATTTATTTATTTTGAGACAGGGTCTCACTGATTTGCTTAATGATCTGGCTAAATTGCTGAGGCTGGCTTTGAATTTATGATCTTCTGGCCTCAGCCTCCAGAACTGCTGGAATTACAGGCATGTACCACTGTGCCCAGCCCAAGGTAAAATTTTTTAAAGAAGGGAAATGTATGATTTTCTTACAAATATAAAACAAATGTAAGTTAAGTAAAATTTTTACTTAACTCATTATTAAAAAGGGTAGATGGTGTAAGTTTCAATGGAGAAATCAACAAATCCAAAATATATATGGAGCAAAGTAATATTGAAATGATTGCACAAAAAGAGAGATGAAATTGGTTTTCCTGTAGGAGATAAGGACAAGAAGGACCATGTACAGGTTCTCATTGGAGATACCCAGTCATCTTTTCTGCTTATTTTACATCTCCATACAGTCTTAAGGTTTGTCAAACTTTTCCTATAACATGCCAGAGAGATGATATTTTAGATTTTGTGTGCCTTACTAGCTGTCCTTCAACTCTGCTGTGGCAATATGAAAGTAGCCGTAGACAATGCATGAACAAATGGGCATGCTTATTTTGAATAAAACTTTATTTGTGCACACTAAAATTCGAACTTTATTTTATTTTCCTGTGTCATGAAATACTGTACTTTTTATGTTTTCTGACATGAAATACTATACATTTTATGTTTTCTGACATGAAATATTATATTTTTTAATGTTTTCTAACCTTTTAAAAAATCTAGAAAAAAAAAACATTCTTTGCTTGTGAGTCATAGAAAAACAGCCTGAAGATCAAATTTGGCTAACATCTAATCTACAGGGAATAAACTGAAAAACTCATAACTAAAATTGGCACAGATTTCCAAAGCACAAGATTTTTGGCCATAAATTATCACACATAATAGTTTAAATGCAATATATTTACATATAATGCATGTACAGGTAAATTTATGTGAACATATATGAATAGTAATAATAATGATGGAAGAACAATCAGAGCCTTATTATAAAACAGTAGGGAAACCACAGTTAACAGTTAAGTAAAGATAACTGTATCTTGTTTACTAGTTATATCACCCCAGTCCATCATCCACTTTACTCTTAAGGCTCAACCCCATATGATGAAGTCATAAAAACCTTTGATGGTGAAGATGAATTATCCAGAAGTGATTCTCAGAACTGCCTATATCAAACTCTCATGGAGCACCAAGTCTATTTGGAGCAGATTGCTTTTCATGGGTTCATGAGAAACAGAGCAAAACTTAGAACCCAGTTATTAATCAGTGGGTGAAATCCTCTTTATAGAAGTTGAACTATAAACATGAGTGCTTTTCTTTTATTAAATATTCTTTAAATTGCACATATGGTGTAACAGTTTTCTGGATAGTCTCAGAACAGCTTTTCAGAACATGCCTTTGTCAGCCTTCATCAATTGAGTAACGGGTATGAGTTCATACATTGGGCATAGATATTAAATGATTTCATCTATTCATCTTTATATTATCTCTTGTTTATTTTAGAAATGTTATTTCCTATGTACCTATATGAATATACCACAGTAAATGTAACCATTGTGTATATCCACAAGGCTAGGGTCCTAATTATAATAAGAGATATTCCATGCTTGTATAATCATATCAAAATAGACTCTACTGTCATGTATAGCTAAGAAGATCCAATTAAAAAAAAAAAAGAAATGCTATGCAGGCATGCGGGTCATCAGATATATTCTTGGGGTTCATGAGCACTCTAATAATGCTCATTAAAATATGTTTTACTTTTACAAATGAACTAACAAATATATTAGCATATTTTCTATTATACATATTCCCATTTTATGAGCAAGTATTGTTGAACAACTTTAGTTTCTATAATTGTGTTTATTTCTTTTTTTTCCTTTTTTTGGGGGTGATTACCAGGGATTGAACTCAGGGCCACTCGACCACTGAACTACACTACCAGCTCTATTTCATATTTTATTTAGAGACAGGGTCTCACTGAGTTGCTTAGTGCCTAGCTGTTGCTGAGGCTGGTTTTGAACTCATGATCCTCCTGCCTCAGCCTCCTAAGCCTCTAGAATAAACCAAATCAATGTTGTGTGTGCCACTGTGCCTGGCTTGTTTATTTTTTTAATGGGTTTTAAGTGATGTTCAGTTGTGATCCTTGGCCCCTTGTTATAGAGTTTGCAAATATATTCTAGACCAGGGGTTCACAATTTTTCTGCCAAGTGCCAGTTCATAAGTATTTAGGTATTTGTGGATCATAAGGTCTCCATCATAATTATGCAGCTTGACAACTGTAGCATGAAAATAATCAAGAGACAATATGCAAATGTATGAATGTGGCTATATTTAAATAAAACTTTATCAAACAAGTGGTGGGCTGATTATGGCCCAATGGCCTTACTTTGTAATGCTTATTCTAAGGCTTCTGATGATTCTCAAAAGTCTGAGGGAAAAACAATCTACAACTATGCACTACTTTAACAAAATTGTATAAAACATCACATTTGCAAAAATAAATTAGGAACCCATTATTTGATTTCAATGTGATTATTTATGTATTTTAAATTAAAAATAAATTTTAATTTATTAATATTGTATGCTAAAAAATTCTAAGTTTTAAAATTTTTTTGTATATTTTTAATAGCAAACACATTCATAGGTAGCTTTCTTTGTCTTTTCACTCATAGTCATGATACATATATATTTGAGAAACTAAATAAAGTGCTAACCACATCCCTAGATGTGACATCAATCTTTTCATGCTCATCCTCCAATTGCAGGAATTTTACTTGTCAGCCAAACCAGAGGTGCTTTTTTGAAAAACCTTCAATAGTTAAGATAAATGAAAGATCATTCTTTAACAGACCAAAAAGAAAGTTTGCAAGTTGGTCTGTTCCAAAAAATTCTATTTGCTGAGTTACTGACTTGCATAATTTATAAAAATTACCCAAAAAAATTACCTGTCTTCTTGAACATATTCAATGAATGTTTAATACTAAGTTGATTAATTTTAGTGAATAAATTTATGACTGTATTGTCTATTAATTTTAATGGCTCTAACAAATGTTTCATAGAGAATTAATTTCAAATTCTTTTAAAATTTAATCTTTCTTTTTTGAAGAATTTTTAGAATTCTCAACATTGATTTGGTTTATTCTAATTACTTATAAATTATATACCAATATTGAGGTACTACATTTATTTTAATAGTTCTGTAAGTTTCAACTTGTTGGCTTGTTTTTGATTTTATAGCAATATTTGAAGGATTATTTTGTTGAAAGTTAATTTCTTAGAAGCTCATAGTATGACTTAGTTTCTTAGGAAGAAATTTCTTCTTATCTTCAAAAATTTGTAATTCATATGTAGAAACTAAAATTCATAATGAAATTATTACTCCTAATTATAAAGTCATCTTCAGAAATGTAACTTTACCTAGGAATGTTCCAAAGATAACACATCAATATCGAGCATTAATAGCTTTGTTATTAATTACAAAATTATAGCTGTGTGCTGTTTGATGAAATAATGTGAAACTTACTTAAAGCCTAAGTAATATTTAAAAAAATAAAAACAAATTAAAAAGTGAAAAAACTGAGATCAAAAGCCTAAACAATTTCATCACATATGAACTGCTGAATATTTACACTTTAGTTGCTACAAATACAAAAATTAAAGCTGATATTCAAAACAGATTCTTAAAAGAATATATAGGTATTGCCTCAAATTTTAAAAATGTTAATGAATAGTATATTACTCATAATAGTGAAATGTTTGGCAAACTTTGGAGATCGTTTGATAGAATGATTTTTGTCAGAATTGATGTAGCAGAATTGGCCTAGTTAAGGGACAAGAAACACTATGCTTGTATTGAATGGAACACGTTGGAGCATCAGAATCAACAGGTCTCTAAAGTCTGGCGGTCAAGTAAACTTCTCAAATCTGGTATTTGCAGGTTTTCCACTGATTCAGGTTACTCTAGGAACTAATAAATACTTTCTTCCCCTGTTTTCCTTGCAGAAACTCTAAGAAAAAGAAAATGTATTCACTATCCTCTGTATTGTATCAGCAGCTGTCTCCTTTCCTTGGAGTTCTCAAAGGAGACCTCTGGTCTTGCCAAGAGCAGAAGTTGAACAGATGCCTCACTAAATGCAGTTAGCTATTGGCTAACTAAGGCTGCTTGTCCCCAGTACATCCAGTTTTTTTTTTCTTTTTAAGCTCAGTTGAAGTATTTTAAAAGCCATAAATATGTAAATAGTTTGAGTGAAATAATCAAACTATTGATGAAGTGTAAGGAATATAATATACAAATCTGGCAGCTATAAAGAGCTGTGTGGGGGATATGTGTCTAATTTATTGATAGCCAAAAAAAAAAAATCATCTGTAAGGACAAGCAGTCTAATGGCTTTAATGTGGAAAAAACAGGATGCTGTTGGAGTTGAGCTAGTTTCTTAAAGCAACTAGTAGAAATGACAATGTGGCAATCATTTAACATCCACAATATGTAAAGGATAGCAGAATTTAGGATTGAGTCCACAAAGAAATATTCATTTTAAATGAAGGTTTGAAATATCCTATTTCAAACCTTCATTTAAAATGTCTCTCAAACATGAATCTCATGAAGGGAGGGTAGCTTTACAAGCTTGTATGCTCATATTTTGTATTTGTTATGCTATTCTTATTCTTTTGTGTGGCAGTGGGGATTGAATTCAGGAGCACTGTATATCTAGACTACATCCTTGGTCCTGTATTATTTTTAATTTCAAAATATTGAAATAGGGTTTCACTGACTTGCCCAGGCTGACCATGAACTTATGAACCTTCTGCCTCAGCCTCCTATGTTGCTGACATTATAGGTGTGCATCATGGTGCCTGGTTGCTCATTTCATTTTTAAGAAAATAGATGCATGTAATCATACATACTTTTGATGTGTGTTAACAATGCTTGTCACATAAGTTGTTCCTAATTTTATAGAATTAATTGATGCTGTAAACTAGATTATTTTGAGGAATTGGTGTGATTGTATCTTAAAATTTTCAAAGAAACTCCTGTTTATAAAAGAAATATATGGTACACTGAAAGATAGTTTTAAATTTTAAAATGAATGTATAACTGTACAATTCAAATAGTGCATACACATGAAACTAAAAAATGCAGTCCTTCTTCCAATTCCATCTTATAAACACACACACACACACACAAAAGCATTTATCTGCTAATCCTATGACCTTCTACAAAAAGTTTAATAGACCTTTATTGTGCATTTGCATTCATATACATAATATAAATGAGTTCGTGTTTTGGTATGTTACAACCCCCCTCTGCACTTTATATAACTATGGAATCTTTCTATGCTAATGTATATATCTACTTCATTTAATGTTAACATTGCATTTTATGACATGAATAATTTATAATAATAAGGAAATTACCATAGTTTATAGTAAATTTCATATTATTTCATAGTATTGCTACATTATAATATATCCCAAAAAATAGCTATATAACTCATTAAATTTTGATTTTTTTGCATATATTAAGGTTGTTTCAATTTTTACTATTAAAAAATGCTGTCATAAACCTAAGTTTATATATTCTGGTATGCTTAGACACCTCCATAAGACAGGCTAGCAATGGAATTGCTGGGTCCAAATAGAATCATAATTAATATTTTAATACTCTCTACAATTTTCTAGCTAAATTAATTATGATCCCACTGAAGCTGTGTGAGAATATTTATTTTATAATAAGCTTGCCAACATTGTATTTTATCAGCCTTATGATATTTATTAATATAATGAACAATAATGTCATATTATTATGATTTTGATGTGTATCTCATTAGTAATAAAGTTGAAACTCTTTTACATGTTAATTATCCACTAGCATAGTTCTTTCTTACCTTTTTATATCTTTAAGTAATGGGCAGATTTTATTTCTTTGCATACAATTGCTTTTTTAATGCAATCTTTCAAATTTAATTTATAGTCTTTCTAAGGCTAGGGAAATTTTCTTCTCTTTGATGATCCCTTCCTTCTCAGTTTCTTCTTTCTAGAATTCCTATTAGATGAGTGTTAGACTCTATCTAATTACTCTTCCTTTTAACTTTTTCCGATAGGGTTCAACTTTTTACCCCTTTACTGTCCAGTTCTTGTCCATTCAGTGTGATGATCTCTAAGCTCTTCAAGTCTCCCATGTCAGAATTTCTGCTTTTATACAATGTCTTGATGTTTTGGATTTCAAAGTCACAAACATAATAACTCTGATTGGTGGTTAAATACGCTGACATTTTTTCTCTCTGTGATCCAGTTTTTCTCAATAGAATGCCTTTGTATTTGTGCAGATTAAGATCTTCCCTGGTTGAGATCATTTTAACTCTGTTGAGTTTTCATAGTAGTCCATTTTCATCTACTTTATGTCTCTCAGGAAACCTACAATTGTCCCAAATCTCCAGCACTCTTGTATTTACATTTATTTTTTCATTTATCCTTTTCAAAAGTATTTGGGAAGTGGGGAGATTTGCTCCATCAACTGATCTGATAAGACCACATGTCTTCTATTATTGATATAAAATGTCTCTAGTCGATAAATCATTCATTTGGAGTAATTGATTTTTTTCCCCAAGGCATTCCTTTTCAGGTCTCTATGGGGTTAGCTTGGATTTGTGTTTGAATTTGATCCCTTTATATTTATTTTCACTCAGTCTGATTTCAGTGAAAGAGATGACTTCTTATCTTGTTTCCGTTTGAAATACTGGTAGCAGTATATTTAGAAATGGTCTACAAACTTGCCAGAAATTTAAACCAGTTAAATATTATTTGAAGCATTATTCTTCATTTCTTTTACTGCTTTAAATGCAGGATTGCCTATGATTGTCATAATAGATTTAACATTTCCACATAACCTTTTAGAAAGATTCATTTATAGAGGTACTGAAACTTTCTCATTTTAAAGCATCAGTAATGAGAGAGTTTTGCTTTGAAAGCTTCAGACTGATCCCATGCACAGATTATTTCCATTCCCTTACTGATTAAAAGTTTTAGATTCCCAAATGTATGCCATTTTTAAAAATAGTAAAGCGAACTTTTTCTAATTCCAATATTTAATACTCCCTTCTTTGCAAAACCTGTAATTTAGAGCTCAACACAAAGAATATGTGTAAGAATTTAATATTAAGGTAAATTAGTGAAGCTTCTGCATAGAGACAAATATGTACAATCTTATTTATCTCCATAGACAGTAGTCTTTCCTTGTTTTTGAGTCCTGTGACGGTCTCCTTTTCCTCCATATTTTTCTTCACTCTGTGCCTTTATATTTAGTTTGACAATCATTTCTGCAGTATTTCTTGGGTGCCAAGCACTGCATTAATCCTAATATATACAAAAATAAGTAGGACATAATTTTTACCTGATTTTTGGACCTTTGTGTACAAAGATCAATAGAGATGGTAAGGATGAAAATGCTTTGGAAAATATGGTATAATAAAAGTTATTATCAAAAATACAGGTCAACACAGAACACTTTCAATTTAAAATTTGGGTAGAGAATAAGAGTTGTAAAATTAGCCCTAACAGCTTTCAGAATATTGTCTTAAGTATTGAGTATTAAAATGGAGATAATTATAGTATTGCAAAAGGTGACTGCTAAAAGGATCATTTCACTAAAAAAATTTTTCTTTAAAGCTTCAAATATTTTGGGAAGCTTAGGAGGTATTAAACACATAGTTTTTTGTAGTTTTTCTGTGTGAGCAAAAATTCAATGGTATGGTAACTGAAAGTTTTCTGTAAACTGTAAAGCACTATGTAAACACAAAGTGATATTATTGTGACGGGAGGTGAAGTGAAGAGAACAGGGAGCAATTTGTATAAGATCCAGAATGGGGCATATTACAGGGTAACTTTAAAGAAAGAGACAATAGAGTAAGTTTTAAGTAAAATTAAAACTGTTTGAATACAGTAGAGTAAGTTTTGAGGAAATTTAGAACTGTGTGAATGATATATTGTGAAGCATGCTATAAAGCACTTCATTTCCCAAAATACTTCTATTACTTCCTATGGCATTTGAAATTCTGCTACAGAAATTGCTTTTATTTGATGCTAATAGTAGGTAATAGTATGCATTCAAAAATAGCATTTTTATAATGCAGTGGTTTAAGTTGGAAGTACTTTGCAGTGTTTCTATTGGCTCAACAGTTTGAACTACATGTTGGTGATGATATTTTCATTTTTATCATCTTTATTGTTCCTTTTTTCTTGATGAGCAAGTGAGGATCAATAGTTGGGTGGAATTATTTATCACAGCCAGTGTATGATGGGCATTAGCCAGTCTATCTCACTTCTCGTTTCTTTCCAATCTATCATGATTAAACTCCCGATGAATGAAATGCTCATTAAACACCTATTAAAAAGCTAAGGAATTTCCAAGTCAATACAATTTCTCCACAGGTTTCACAAATTAGTTGGGAGATGTGTCTTATAGGTTAGAAACAATTTGAGATCATAGGACAGGGCTTCATGTAAAGTACAGAATTGTGTCGTAAGAGCTTTATCAGTAGAGACGTTGGAGAAAACAATATGGATGGGTTTAGGCCAAGGTTAAGAAGTGGAATTGTCCTCTTAACACTTTTTTTTTTTTGAGTTGGGGGTTGAAAGAAGGTAGGTATGTGCTGTATTGCTGAGCTACCCCCAATCCCACCCCCCAGCCCTGTTCAAATATTTTTAAACTATAAAATGCTTAGTTAGATAAAATGTAGTAGAAGACCCTTTCAGGGCAGGTGGAAAAAGCATTTCTGAGGAGGGCCATTGTAACTGAAAGTGATGGTAAAAATGACTGATAAGACATGTTTTAGGGGAGAAATACCAATAACTTCTACAATCTAGTGTTTCCCCTGAGCCTAGGCAGCAGTGGTCACAGGAACACTTAAATCCTCCTGAGACCCTCACATTCATTTTTCCTGCTGTCTTCATCTGCTGAGCCCCTGATCTCTATTCCACTCAGGAGCTGGAGCCTCCTGGAGCTCCAAGATCTAATGTGCTTGTTCTTCCTGCAGATTATGAAATGTTTCTTTCCCCCACTCTAGTCATTCTTTTAAGAAGGGCTCCTACAGAAGAGCCTTGGTTTTCATTGTCCTCTTCCTCACAAGTCTATTCATGATGACAGAGCAGAAAAATCAGATGGGTTCATTTCTCACTGATTCTCCAAACCCAACAGAGAACCTCTTGGGTCTCAACATCATAGTCCTAGACATCTGTTTGGTCACTTGGCAGTGATACATCCATTATCACCTTTAGATTTTAGCAGAACTTACCACTGTGTGTGTAGGAGTGGTGTGCTGCATGCTCTCCCTCTCACTGACTATAACAGTGGAGGGGAAGATGGGCTAGTGGGTCATTCCCCAATAGCCAGGTCATGGCCTGTGACCTAAGCTCAGCCTATCCACCGGGGCAGCCTGTGACTTTGACTCTCAAACAAGCTCTCCAAGGAAGAAGGGTTGATGACCGTGGTTTCCAGGTTTCCATCTTGTCATTTATTTCAGAAACATCAATCTTTTGACTGGCTGCACCTGATTCCTTCAGTTCAGGTCTCCCCTATGTCTTGCTCTTTCATCCGTTTGCATCTTCCCCTGGCTTTCTTGTGGATTCTGCATGTTTGATAATCTCCTATCCAATTCCTGGGCATGTTTTGTTCATTTGCTTTCTTTTTTTTTTTTTTTAATTAAGATTACTCACGTTAGCTTTCCTTACAACAAGGTGCTCTCAAACAAAAGACCGTGCCACATCTGGTTTATTGGGCCAGGCTGACACTTTTTTTGCTTGTGCTAAAATTTTTCTCTGACAGACTCTATGCCTCTCCTGTCTTCAGCTATTGTCTTCCTCTACCACCTTACAAGTAGCCAGGTATACTTGCATCGACTTAGATCTCAAGAAAGATAACACTTTTCCTGAATTTCCTAGTGCTCCTGTGTTTTGAGAAAGTGATTAGGACAATTTAAGGAGTTAGGAGGGGGAAAGATGTAATCCCATGTTAAGAAGCTTTCAATCTCTGCTCTGATCCCATACCATAGACATTATCACTTAATGCTCAGATCATTATTCTGAGATGGGTACTTTTAATTTAGAGAAAGACTTAAATGGGAGCAAAAAAAAAATGCTTCATGTCTTTAGTGGAAAAATACGTATTTTTAGGTCACTCACCTTCCTGGTTATCTGATTATGTGGAAGTCTCATAATCAGATAACAGGACTGCAACAGGACTGTTCATTGTCTTTGAGCTACTTAAAACACTTATCCATCAGGGACAAATGATAGAAATGCAAATATTTCTTGTTCACAGATGTGCAAATACAGTTTGTCTGGTAGAGGCTAAATTGACTTCTCCTCACAATGGAAGAGTTTTCAGTCTGTGTGAGGTGTAAGTTCTTTCAGCATTTCCTGTGGCCTGTGTGGTTCTTTGAATTGCCCTTTGAACTTGTTGCAACATCTGACCGGTTATCTTATTCATTAGTAGGTTAAAAAAATCTTTGGCACATGAGCGCTTTACATTTGTGTGAGAAATTTTATCTTTTTAAAAAAGTTATCCTTTAACAATATCATTTAATCAAATAGAAAATATTACAGTTTTAGCTTTCAGGGACTTGGCAGAGAGAGAATCTAAACTCCAGTTTCCCAACTTCGAATTCAAGATTTTTTTTTCAAATTCAACTTCACACAAGAAAGAAATGATAAGTAAAACAATAATTCTATCCTTTCTGTCCAGATCTGTACATTAATGTCCTAATGGACTTCTTATTTCCAGACTCGGTTTCCTCTTGATTTTTGCTTTACAAATTACTGACAAGATTATTAGTCTGAAACAATGTTTTATTCATTGCTTTTTGGCCATTGGCCCCAATGACTTCCACAGTCAGCTATAAATAATTTGGACTACTGACTCTAGAATTCACCCCCTTTGCCCACCCTGAACAGTCTTGCCCTGTGTACCGTCCGATACTGTCTCACCTAGAGCATGTGAAGTTCTTTCTCATCTTTGGTTTCTCAATTTGGGTTTTCTCTATTATGAGGCCTTCTTTCCCTCTGAATTGACAAATCCAATAAGCCCTGAAAAGTCAATTCCAATCTATTTTCACATCTTCCATGATGTTTTCCCAAATGTGTCTGGCATGGAGCCATCATAGCTCCCCCCACACACACACTAAGGCCATAGCATTTCTCTATTCAGCCATTCAGTAGTTAATCTTAGCACTGTTTTGAGGACACATGGGCATTTATGTTCCATGCTCTTAGAATCAATATAACACAGTAGTTATAAACAGGTTTTGGAGTCAAGCTGCTTGGATTCAAATTATAGTCTTGCCACTTCCTCTCTCTACAACCTTGGACAAGATGCATAACTTCTCAATGTTTGATTTCTTTGTTTCTAATAGGATAATGAGAGTTTCTACCTAAGTGTGAGGATTATGTAGGTAAATTTATTTTAAATGCTTACAAATGTTATTTCACTCAAAATATGTTGTATAAAGGTTTACATTATCTATTTTGCTCATTATTGGCTTACTTCCCTAACTAAATTTTAAATTAGTTGAGGAAAGAAATGATATTTAAAAAGTTTTTGATACAGTATATGCCACAAATATGGTGCTTAATCACTTAGTAAAGGGGAGTTATTGAAGGAAGGCTTTTGAGCAGGGTCTTATGTGTTAAAGCACTGACCAGAAAGGTATTGGAAAGATTTTTGAAAAAGCTTGATCAAAAATGAACAATTGCAGTAATTCCAATATGTACAATATGTACAGTTTTTTTTAAAAACTCATTTCAAAGCAACTAACACTTATAGTGCCTGACAGAGATAAATCATTGGGATTTGAAATGAACAAATTACCATTCCAATCTTCAAAGCACTTAACATCCAGTACTGGATAATTAATAATTAAATGAACAGAGGCAATCCATTGCTGAGAAATATAATAGAATTATATATAGGTGTAGGATACAGAGGGAAACGAGCAGGAAGAGAAATGGTTTCTTAAATGAAGTAATTCTTAAGCACTAAACTGGAGGAGCTGGGAGGTAGAAGTGGGGCAATATTCCAAGCAAGTTCAGCACTGCTGGGGAGAGCCATAAAGTCAGAACCTCAGACAGTGGCTGGTGGCAGGTGAACAGTCAAAGAGAACTTGCTTGCTGACGGAGATCTGTCAACTGTCAGCCTTATGTTTACGGTATAAAATTATAAAATAGGAAATGTGTTGAAAGGCAGAACTAGCTCGACATTTTCTAAGCTGTTTTGATCCTCCCTTACATGTTTTCACTTCTACCTTGCTGCTGTCCCTGCATTCACTGCTTAGGGTCCCCTACTCACACCTGAAGTCTGGTAGTTAACTCACCACTAATCAGGTTGAAATAAATCATGTCATGTGTTGAGCTGAGCTTCATTCTGTCCTGTGTTTTTCATCCGACAGGGTGCTTTTAGAACAATAAGTTCCCCAAATGTCAGAGCACAAGCAAACTTTCATTATAAAAGCAATTCACCAATATTGCATCAATCATAATGAGAAACAAAGGACACCACGTCCTGAGAGGCAAACTTTTCAATCATGTAACAAGAGAATACAGCCCCAAATTTGTAAATGAATGTTCTCAGCTTGTAATATTAAAAGTTGTTGTAGGTGCTGGACAAAATCTACTGTTTGTGAAATTCATGTAGCAAGGAATGTACTTAAGTCACCAATTGATAGGAACAATTCACATATTAATTGTAGAGTCTTACAAATATATATTATATGCATTTCAAAACCTATTAAAAAAATCTTTTGCAATGGATACCAAAAGTTTCTAATTGTAAGGAACTATCTTTTGTCCTCATAAATGAGATGACTTCTTTAAGATAAATTCAGTAAAATACATAAATCACTGAATGTTTTGTGATAGATGTGTTACTAAAGCAAAAGAGTATGTGACATGATACTACTATTTCAATTTTGGAAATCTAGTCTGTCTGGATGAACTGGGTTCTATTCTGCCAATATCCCAACCTAATGCCACAGTTAGTAATGGAGTTCATAATAGGATTCATTTTAAAACTGTTATACTATAAATTCTCTTGTGATATGAATGTCTTGGTACAAAACTAAAGAACATGACATCTTGTTCAATGAATTTCTGAGCCTGGTAATGAGGGTAAAAAAAGCCAATTTATCACTTTATTCCCCATATCATTTCATAAATGAATATTATGCAGCTTCCAGAGATACAAACTGGTAAAAAATAAAAGCAAAAACTGGGTGAAGAATAGAGTGATTAAAAAAAATAAAGCTAGGAAATAAGATAAACATGGTTCCAAAATATATCCCATTCAAAATGTAAGCACAAATAACTTGTAGCTTATTCATTTTTAGGTATTTGTGTTTTAAAGATGATTAAAAATTAATTAATAGACTCTTAAATGAATAATTATGCTTTACTAAAATTTTACATTCTAAGCAACATTGATGTTTTATTAGAATTTATTAGAAATCCTCAATAATATGGCACCCATCCAAAGTTGCAAAGCCGCTGCTATATAGACAGTTAGGAGACATACATTTTCCTCTATAAAAATGCTTCATCAGAGCTGATCAGTGTGTTCTTTAGCTACTTATATTTTTGAATTTTATATATTTCTTAAAAAGTTAAAATTAATATTATTTCAGCTTCATCTTTATAGACTAATTTTTACTATAGATGTAATTTTGTCCTGCAGAACATACCAATGTCAATTTATAACAACAGTAATTTGGGCCTATAAATTTCCCAGAAACAATTTTGAGACAGGAAGTGTCCCCAAATCATTACTTGTACAGTGAGACTCCATTGATGAAGTTCTGACCTTAGCATTGTACTTTTGAATTATTTTTAAATGTACTCTCAAATTAGGCAATAATAAATTACTAATATATTTTCAAGTCTGTAAGAAATATCAACAATTATTTTAAAAATTTTATTATCTTTTTCACAACATGTTTATTTTGTTCCTGTTTAGTTTTTTGTTTCTTTCTAATTATTTTCAACATTCAAAATTCAAAAAATATATTTTTAAGGGCCAATTATGTGTCATTGTGTTTTTTAATCTCACAACATCCTCTCCTTCAAGGATGTTAACATGTTCCTTTACAGATATATAAAAACTGGTTTGGCAATGGTAAAGGATCATAATGAGTGACAGAGGTGAGATACTTGAACATAAATTTTTTAAATTTTTTTATACAATATTCCACCAGCTGCTGTACAGTGCAATTTCCCTCAGCTATACCCTCAATGACTGGACTAATCTTAAGTTTTATGTCACTAACCCAGGCCCATATCTTAACTCAGCAATTTCTTGATGCTTCAAAGTACGGTTCACACTGATATTATCCACTAGATCCACAGTCCAAGACAGAATAAGTACACAATATCCCAATTCTGCAACATCAAAACATGAGTTTTCTGTTTACTAAGTTCCACTATAATTTCTCTTTAAATGTTTCATTTATATTATTACATAAGGGAAAACAAGTTGATTGCTTTCACATTTGAGATCAAAATCATTGGATGTTAATTTCTATTTGTCCCCCCCCCAAAAAATTTATTAAATTCTTCATTCAAAAACAAAATATTAAAAAAATAAAAGGCCAATTTATTTTTTGACAGATTCACCACTAATGTTAAAGATAAAAACTGATGATATTAACTTTGTAAACATATTTTCTACACCAAATTAGTGAGTTGGATAAAAATAAGGCCCTTTTTGAATTATGGCTGGAGTGCAAAGAGGCCTCATGAGAAGGGCAACCATATGTCTTGGTTTGTTTGGGTCTGTCCTGGCTTATGCCTATTGTCCTGGCATCCCATCTGGTTTAGCATTTATTCAAATTTTTGCAGCTTTTAAGGACAAGTTCTTATTATTCATTTTACTAAAATGAGCTGAGTTGGGTTTGATCAATTTCTACTTTGCTTGCAGCTTCTGCCAGCCTGGATGAGTAGTTTGTGAGATCCATGTGCAATGAAGAGATTGCTCATTTTAACATGGGGTTGAATATGAAGAACAATGACCAGCCTATCTCTCTAATCCCAACCCTTTCCAGCTCCAATCTCTCTTCAAAGACTGCATGTATTGTGTTTGATGATAAAACAAAGAGCTCTCAGACCTTCGAGGCTAACAATAGCTATTTCCTTCTGTGCCAGATGCACAAAGCTGCCAGACCACTAGTAATTGGAATGAGAAGTAAATGTTGAAAATCATGCCTGAGGTATGAGAAATATGTATGGAAAACAGAGAATGAGTAGTTCTGTTCTATAGAGAGTAGTCTATAGTCTTTTGTCATTAATTGTATAATTTAACTCTACAATGATATTGCATCACGTGGAAAGCTTTTTTTGGAGTAAATCCTCTTATTAGCAATAACAGAATAAAAGAGAAACCATTATTCAATGAATTATTATGTAAAAAGGCTTTAAAAATTAGTGATAAACATGTAACTTGGAAAAGTTAGTTAACATTTACCACCCATTATGGGGACCACAGACATGTCCCTAAGCAATCACCATCAGAAGATACAAATTTGCTAAAGAAACATCAGTATCTGCTTCAAAAATGAGCTGAAATTTAGTATCAAAGAATGGAGTTGCCAAAACATTTCTGGAGAAAATATTTCATTTAAAAATGTTATATGATATGAAAAAAGTTCATTGGAAAATGTACACATTTCTAATGTATTAAACATAAAATGTCTTTGAAGAACTGTGCAGGTAATTTTACAAAGAATATTAAAAATTATAAACCATATTGAAATATTCATGTTTTAAGTATGTAACAAACCATGATCATTGCAAACAATTCTTGCAAGCAAGAACATATTGGAATGAACACTTACAAAAGGAGAAACTAAGTAAATTAATAAGAATAGCTCCTCTAGCGTGAAAGACTGAATTTGAAATTTTATAATTACACTTTGGACTATCTTGCATGACAGGAACAATGTTAGAATTATGCTCTTTACTTGAATAAGTTTATATATTTGAGTGTTTTGATTTAGTTAAACTTTCAAAATAATCATAATAGAAATCACTGATGCATTTTTTGCTATAGCATGTTCATCAAAGGAAATTATTCTAAATAAAAGTTAAAAAGCACCATCTGTGAGAACATTTACATGTCTCAACATAAAAATATTTAAATTGAGAACACACTCCATATAGCATAATTTGATTTTGGTTTGCCAGATACCTCAGCATTTCTGGAGAAAAGATTTTTCATTTAAAAATGTTGTATAGTATGAAAAAAAATTCATTAGAAATGTACACATTTCTAATATATTAAACATAAAATGTCTTTGAAGAACTGTGCAGGTAATTTTACAATGAGAATTAAAAATTATAAACTATTGAAATAATGCAATACAATTGACATGCAGTAGATACAGAAATGGATAAGAAAGTGTATAAAATGCATACATATCTACAAAATGCTTTTCCTATTTATGTTGATTCTGAATTAATTTCTTGCAGGAAATTTTAAAGGGTCTTCATGTTCTACTTAAGATTCCTAAATGTTTTAGTATATACCTTCTAAACAAAAGATTTTCTAAATCTTTTCTTTATTAAAATCAGTATATTATAACAAATTGAAAGTGAATATTGCTTATGTTGCATTTAATGTTCAAATAAGGTAACTTGGAATGGACCCAACATTTGACCTAGCTCTCCCATTCCTTGGTCTATACCCAAAGGACTTAAAATTAGCATACTATAGTAATTCAGCCATATCATGTTTCTAGCAGCTCCATTCAATAGCTAAACTGTGGAACCAAACTAGATGTCCTTTAATATATGAGTGGATAAAGAAATTGTGGTATATATACACAATGGAATATTACTCAGCATTAAAAGAGAATAGAATTATAGTATTTGCAGGTAAACATATAGAGTTGGAGAATATCATGCTAAGCAAAGTAAGCCAATCCCCAAAAACCAAAGGCTGAATGTTCTCTCAGATGAGTGGATGCTGATCCATAATTGGGGGAGAGGGGATGGGACAAATTGAGGAGCTTTGACTGGGCAAAGGGGAGGAAGGGGAGGGGGCATGGGGGCAGGAAAGATGGTGGAAAGAGATGGGCATCATTATCCTAGATACATGTATGACTGCACATATGGTGGGACGCTACTTTGTGTACAGAGAAATGAAGAGCTGTGCTACAGTTCTGTACAATGAATCAAAATGTATTTTGCTGCTATATATACCTAATTAGAATAAGTAAATAAATTTTAAAAACTGAATTGCCAGTTTTTAATTGTTTCAAGAATTATATAATTTAATTATTTGTATTGTTCCTCTTCAGTATTAAGTATGTTATTCTTTGGATGATAAGCTACGTGGCCTCCCTGTACTTGATGGCTAGAACCAAGCACTTGAATCCACTATGAACTAAGGCTGCTACACTCTGTTTCTTTTTTTCCTCTTTGACATATTCATGTGTGGTCTTGGGAATGAATTACATGGGCTAATATGGTTGCAGGAGCCCATGTCCTCATAGTAGACCAGTTTTTGGAAGTGATTGGATAGAAGCCCCTAAAGCTATCTATTACCATGAATCCAATTTTACAAATTGTATTTTTAAACTGCATTTAGAGAATGTTCTGATGGCATTTAGATTGTTCTGATGGAATTCTCTACACTGCATATAGAGAATGTTCTGAAGGGAAATAAAAATATGTGTTATCATATAAATGATATTCAGTTTTTCTTTCCTTTTTTAATTCATATTTTTGCCAAAATAATTTATAAAGTACATTTAATAAAACCATTTTATTTTACTTTTTGATGCTGGAGAGTGAACAGCTTTATGCATGCTGACCAAAGAAATATTTTAAACAAACAAGGAGAAATATGGGGTTGGGGAAGAGAACTATAACCTGTTGTAAATGAGAACACTTTGTTTCATTCATTATAAATAGAAACAATATGCCTGTTAATACAGTCTAAAACTATTGAACTGCTCATGCAAATGTTTGTCAACATGTAGAACAAATACATGTACAAAGAGGCCAAATAATGAAGTACAAGGTGTGTTTTCTAGACCTATTAGGAAGTAAATGGTTGTAAAGAGGGATCACAAGAATACAGTTTTTACACTGTCCATTCACTCACCTATCCGTCCAACCATTTGTACATCCACCTAATTATCCATTCATCCACTTATCCACCACCCAGTACCCATCCACCTATCCATCCACTCACTCAATTATATGTCCAATTATTACTTAATAACTGCATGCTTTTCATTTATTTAAATGGCAAAAAATATGAAGACCTGACCTCACTCTTAGGATATTTATAGTCTAATGCACATATATAATGCCAACTAATGTATATCTATATAGCAAGGAGAGTTCTGCTTTTTTTCCACTATTTTGTTAGGGCGGAGATGAGTTCTTTTCTGAGAATTTGGAAAAATAATATCTTAGAGTTACTTTTTATGATAATAAAGTTCTGATCTTCAGGTGAATAAAATCCGTCAATCTCCACTGAAGAAGTATTCTAGATGGTTTCAACAAATGTTCACTGATGACTTATAAGCCAGGCACAAGCATGTGGACAAGGTAAACAAAACATCATCCCTGCACTCACACAAGGGGTACAAGCACATGGAAAAATCTGAAAACCACCCACTGATTCTCTGACAAAGGCATGCTCCATTTAATGTGGAATACAGAAAAGGGGTATACCCCCTGAGCTGAAGTGTTGGGGAGTGGGAGTTATATCAAGGAAGACCTTCAGAAAATGACTTAAAGGAATGTAAAAAGAAAAAGAAGGGAAGAAAAGAACAGAAGGAAAGAAAAGCATTCCAAGAAGGAGGAAAATAATGAGAGAGGCACAACAAAGTCAAAAAGTATTGTGGATTATAGACAAACTGGCTCAATAAAAGCATTAAAGAAATTATATCACAGACAGGAGATGAGTTGAGATAGAAGACAGTGCTTTTATGAACACTCAAGAAGCTTGAGACACCACTGAAATGGCTTTAAGTGGTGGAGGTAGCAATGAAATGGCCAGTTTTTATTCTAGACTGGGTTCTTAACCTCAGCACTCTAAACATTTGGGCCAGATAATTATTTGCAATCAGAGGGAAGGGTGGGGTACTGTCCTGTGCGTTGTAGGATTCTGAAAACATCTATAGCTCATAGCATCTAGAAACCAGTATGAGTACCCATTTGTGACAAAATGTCTTCACACTTTTCAAATGTCCCCTGAGGAGCAAAATCACCCTAAGTTGGCCATCACTATTTGGGATGATTCACCTGGAGGATGAATTCGAAGATGAAGGCATGTAGTAAAATCAGAACTGAATGTGGTGGACGAGGTTAAAATGAAAAACAGTTACAATAGATAACATGGGAGACACTGGGTGGCAAATATCAGAAGAAAGATGGTGGGACAGAGGAGTTGGCAGGAAAAGCTAGGAGAAATGATGAGTTTGGTTTTACAGATGGAGAATTTAAGGTGCTTGAGCTACATTAGGCAGATGGATCTAGAAGACAGTGGGATTTGAAAACCTGAAACCCCAGGAAAACATTTGACCCTCAAGGAGAGATTTAAATGTTGTTGATGAAGTGAGGAAGAAGGTGTACAGAAAAGCAAAATAAGTGGGCCCATCATTGAACCTTCAAGGACAGAAGTAGAAGTGTGGATGGAAGGAGAGAAAACTATCAAGGACAAGGAATTGCCAGGAATCGGAGAAGAGCCAGAAGACTGACACTGAGACTTTCAAGAAAGAAGTGTCTTAGTAATGTTGGTACAGAAGGCACATTAAAATAAGGAATGAGAAATGTTCTTTACACATACTGTTAGTTTGAGGGAAAAATACAACATTAAATACAGTGCCAGTCTGCTCTGTGGGCTTGGTGGCTGGCACATGGTGGATGCTCAGAAAGTGTCAGATGAATGGAAGAATGTATAAATAAATCACAATGAAATTGCTCTCAATAAAGAACAATTTTTGAGAATTGGTCTATAGCTGTAACATTATTAAAAATGGTCTTTGTCCATAATATTAATGCCATATCTAAGAAATTGAGATTAATTCATGCTTCTCCCGTAGCAACTTTACAACAACAAAAAATAATATTTATGAAGTATTTTTAGACTCTCAGATATAGGCATTGCAGGAACATATTTGTATTATGTCCCTTTCCATACCAGTGTGCACAAACATACATCTGAATTTTGCCAGTGAGAAAATCAGTTCAATGAGTAATTGGACTCATCTACTCTATAAATGATCATTTATGTGTCCTGAAATATGCCAAGTTGTGTGTAGAAGGCTGTGAACAGCTGTCTCATACAGCTAATGACTTTTCTCACCCAAAATGTAAAAAATAGATATAATACTCATCACCAATAGGATGTTTTCTGGATACCAAAGAGAGGGAAAGCATTTCCTTATGTTTAATGTTATTGTTAAAAGATTTCAAGTTTTTTTTTTTAAATGCAGTTCAGGGTATCCATTGTGCTTAATATCAATTTGCAATTCTACTAAGATTTTTTAAAATAAGAAATTAGTGACAGTTGAGTTAATAAAACTGTAGCACATATAACCTTTGTCTGTTTATCTGCTTATACCACAGCTGAGAGTGTCAAATGCTACATACGATTGAAATTAATTTCCCAGGATTCAAGATCGATTTAAGGAAATTAGTCATTACCTCTTGTCAATGCTAAATGATTGTTAATTTGAATGATACTACATTATCTTTTATTTATAAGGGGGCATTTCATTTTTTGTATTTCCTATCAGAAAGCACACGTTGAATGTTTTAAATGGCAATATTTGTATTCCTATTGTGCATCTTCCATGTATCATAAAGTACTGTAAGTGATCTGAAGTAGTCTGGATGTTATTAAGGAATATATTCACCCCTCTCTTTTTTGTAGCTAAATTAACCCCCTTGCTCTATGTGGACATGTTTTCAAGGACTTGAAAGAATGAAAAGAATAATATGTGATTCTCAATCAAGCTAGTGTAAATGAAATGCTTCTGTGAATTGAATAAAACCTCTGGTTACCATGAGGTACAATAATAAACACAAATGTAGTCCTTATTCTCAGATGTTAGCAAACCTGATGACGAGGAGGAAGCATATATAAAGGTCAGTAAGGAAACAATTCAACGCTGAGCTCTTTTGAGGTTGCTGGGATGCAGAAGGCTCTTAGGAATAGGGAGGGCCAGGGGAGCTGAGGAAGTCATAGGGGCTGCATGAACCAGGTCGTCTTATTCCTGTTTTCACTGATGTTGACAATGGTCCTCAAAAGAAATTGATTTTTTCTCATATTGTGCTAGACTCTTCTTTCTGGTAGGAAAGATGGAGAGAGAGGAATTGCATTGGCTCTTGGGAAGAACTCAGAGACAAAGCAAGGAATCAGGAGATGTCAGGTCTTTAATATTTTGGACTGGGGTTGCTGTTCAGGAAACAGAATCACCAAGGACTGCTTTGGACAGAGATAATTTTCACTCAATCTTTTGAGACTTGAAGTAGTAGGGAAGTGACTCCTTAAAATAAAGCTTTTAAAAGGTTGTGTGTGTGTGTGTGTGTTTACACCTTCTCCTTTCCCTTAGTTTCTTTGGCAATAGAGTTTTCTTTGGTATTTAAAGCAGTATGCATTCTTTTACTTTAAAAGATTCATTGCGATTGCCTCTACAAGCCAACCAATAATCTCTTGTGTGCTTAGAGGTTGATTTACTAATGAAAATAAGTCTCAAAAATATGCTTTTTTTCACTTAGGAGAATAATTTGTAATTTGGGGGCATGATGTTATTGCTCCTTATGAGGCTAAGGAAGTATATTTATCTAGAAATTAATGCTGATAAATTTAAGAAAATACTTGGACCATTTTAAAATAGAGTAGGCTCTTGTAAGCAAAGCTAATTTAATCTTTGGGAGTCTGGAGGGTTATTTAACACTTACCCAGAGATTGGCTATTACATTTTAAAGCATTCAAACCAGTCATGTGGACTGTTTCAAATTATCCAAGAGATTTGAATTCCCTTGCACAAATAAGCAAATGACTGTGCCTTCACATCTGCTGTGAGTACATAGTACAGCTCCGTCTATTGGATTCTGAACCTAAAGCAGCTTTGCATAGAGGGGGATGTGTTGTCAACAGTAGCATGAAACCTGAGAGGTACTACCTGTTCCTTCCAGTTGCCAAGGACTGAAGTCATAGATGTGAGCCATATGCTTGCTGACAACAAGGCAGAACCATTTGTAGAAGAGTTGCAGGTATCAGATAAGTTACCCACAATCTGCGTGAGGTCTGCTCCTTTTAGCATCACTACATCCTGGGCTGAGGAGGAGGGAAGACCTCAAGGTTCCAACTTTAAGAAGAGAACCCAGGGAAAGGTGCTGTATAGGCTGAGGCTGCAGGTCTAGTTCAAGGGGTATCCATTCCAGACTTGTCTTTGCCAAGTGTGACAAAGTGATCAATTTACTCTTTTCTGGTCTTGTCTTTCTTTGTACAATGTGGGGATTTGAAGTAAGCAGTCTCTAGGATCTCTCCAGCTTCTAATAAAGCACACTTTTAGAATTTTCCATTTCTCCCTCCCCCCCCCCAGGAAAGCCTTTAACATTTTGTAAGTGGAGCAATTTGCCATCAAATTTTAAAATGAAGAGAGAAAGACGAGGGCTGGACAGCAACAGGAGGCTCTCCACTGTGGTTTCTTTTTTACTTCTACTCGCTTCCCCCCCCCATTATCTGCTTTTCTCCAAAGTGATATTGCCCAAATGCATAAATTGAAATTATATCCTGTGAGACTGTATGCCTAGCTGTGTTATGATTAACACTCTGATTATTACACAAGCCTTAGGAAGAAAGTAATGCAAGAACCCTACTGCCAGGTCGGTAAAACCTTCTATTTATGTTCCCATTTTATTTAAAGCATAAGATGTGAGATAACTTATTTCATATTTCACTTTTGGAAACTTTTTGAATACATATTTTTGACTTTGCTTTCTTCAAGGTTGTCTTTTTACTTTTGAAGTTCCACTGTGATGAGTTCTGACATGTTGTGAATTGGCCACTTGTGCATCGTCATAGGTGAAGTTTCATAAACCTATCAGTTCAAAAAAAAAATGGAAGAAGAAAACTAGGTGGTGACATATGTCCAAATTGGCATCATTCCCATTTTCTAGTGAGTCAAATGAGAGGTCAAAATAAAGGATGTTGGCAAGAATATAATGGTGGATTCCTTCTGATGGCACCACCTGGGTGGAGCCCTGTTCATACTGGACCCTGGAAATGCCGTGACCTTCTGACATTTGTGCTGAGAGCTCCCTTCTTCACAACCATATGAAAAGAAACTGTCTCAGGAAAATCTTTCTCTACTACTCAGTATCTGAGCATTTTTATTTCAATAATGTCTGGAGAATGCTAGTCTCGTGGGCATGAGAAATTCCATTCCCCCCTCCTTTATCCAGATATTAATAGCTATGGTTTATGGATTGCTTCTTAGATACAAGGGATTTATTAGGCATCTTGAATGTAATGATTACATTTTTCATCACAACTATCTTAAGAGGAAGGTATTAGCCTTAGTTTAGGACTGAATAATATTCCTAAAGGCCATACAGCAAATAGCTGTGGAACCCATACCTACCTGATCTCAAAGCTCCTAGTCATCATGCCTAGAAAAACTACTCATCTTCAAGCCCCAATGAGAACACTGCCTTTTTTTTTTTCGGAGCCACACTTTACAACTGATGTTGATCTTCTCTTCGGCCTTCATGCAGCTGGCAATCCATATTTCTGAGTAGTGATTTTCTTCTCCCCTTTGTTAGAATTATCTGGCCATTTCCCAACTAGGTTATAAATCCCAAGAATTCCTGTTCACCTGTCCCAAGGCATCCAGCATGGTCTGTTTCTCATGGTTGGGTTCACATTGTTTGAACTGAGCTAAATTTTCTTCCTCTGCCTTCTCTTATCATAGAAGTACACCTGTACGGCATCAGAGTAGAAGTGGGAACAGGAGTTCTGGTGAAGATAACTCAGGAACAAACTGATACAGTCTTTGCCAAGAATCTCATTAATTAATTCTGAGCAAATCAGCAATTCTTCAGACTTGTTAAATTATTTTGGATTTTTTTCTATAGCTAGGTTTTTTAATATTTGGGTTAAATAGCACAAAAATGAATGTCTCATAATTATAGACTTTTAGGTCTTGTGAGATTCTAGTTGCATGGGTCAAAAATCAGAAGTCCTGCCCACGTATCTTAATCTCTTTCATTTCACACCTAAACTCTCCATGCTAACCCTATTAGCTCATGATTTAAAATTTCTTCCATAAAACAAAAAATTCCTACCAACTCTACCATTCTCATTCTACTCCAGGTTATCACTTCCTCTTGCAATGACAGTAGTCTCACCCCCAACCCATGAGCTCCCCAACAGTCTGTTCTTCTTGGAGCAACTGGAGCCTAAATCAGCTCATGTCATTCCACAGCTTAAAACCTCCAGTGGCTTCTTATCACACTCACAGTAAAACAAAACTCTTCACAAGGGTCTACAAGCTCCTGAGCAGACCCCTGACTTCTTTCTGGCTTTATCTTTTGTTCCCTTTTTTCTTTCAGTGTCCTCTATGTAGTCTACCTCTTTATTGTCCCTTTGAAACATGCCACATAAAGTTCCAACTCCAGCCCTTTACATTTGCAGTTCCCTCTGCTTCAAACACTCCTGCCTCTGATATTCCCACAGTGCACTTCCTCAGCTACCTTCAGGCCTCTACTTACCTTATCAGGAGGCTTCCCAAGTATATTATCCCAGTATCCTTATTAATCTGTATTCAAAGCATTTATCATTATCTGACAAACTGCATTCGCATGTTCATTTTTAAAATCTTTTCATATCCCACGAAAGTGTGACTTCAATAAGACCCAGAATCTTATTTTATTTTTGTTGTTTTTATTCCCATTAATATAGCTTTAGTTTGGGACCTTTAGGCCAAGTTGATAAATTTTTCTGATTCTGGATTTTTTGTATTCCTATGCTAATTTATGACAGCACTATTAGTTGCAGTTTCATTTATTGAACACTTACGTGGTCATTACTTGGCCAAATATTTTACAATTTTATTTCACTTAACCCTTAAAATGACTCTGTGGGTTGCGTTTAAGTAACAATGATCCTACATTATAGATGAGGAAACTGAGCCCTCAGGAGGTGAAGCAATTTGCTCCAACTCATACACCAATAAGTGGACAGGACAGAGTCACACTGGGTTTTCTGGAGCAAGGTCTATGATGTCAGATCTGGACTATATTACTCCTCAGCGTTAGCTGTATGCTGTGAATCAGGTCATTTTCTTCCCCAAGCTTTGATTTGCCATCACATCAATGAGAATAGGAGTAATACTGATCTCACTGTTAGGATGATCAGATGAGATAACATTGGCTACATGCTTAGCGTCATCTTGGCACAAAATAAAAGCTCAATAAGTGTTATCATAATAGTAATATAATTTGGGGCAATGTACATACTTTTAATGTCATTCAGTTCACCTCAATCTGTATTAGTTCTTGCTTCCATCTGTATAATCTGACATTTTGATAATATTTTAATATAAACCACTGACTAAAAGTACTGAAGAATATCAATGTAAAGATGGATCTTTATTATAAAACCAGAGGCTCCCACTGGAAATAACCTAAGCTTTGCTAGTCTGAACAAGGTTTCAGTTAGTATGGTACCTTTTAGAAAAATGGCTTAGTTTTACCAGTCTGATTTGTTCATCTGCTAAAAGACCATACTGATTTATTTTCCTCATCTAGGGATCCTACTTGAGCTAAATGACTTATTAGAAGATCTAAGAAGATTCTGAAGTTTATAGCATTGGGTTATCTGGAGTTTAGTTAGCCCTATTTTTATCAGTGCAGTGTGGGTGTTAGTAAATGCAGTTAGTTTCCTACCTAGATCTCTTTACTGGCCTGGTGCACATGGTGTCGGGTATCAGTTTATTGCCTCCCAGCTTCACATGCACTCTTCAGTATGTGCTCTGTGACAGTGGAATTTCTTTAAGAGTTTGCCTTTAAGATGAGCTTGAGAGGGACACTGCTGGAGGAAGAAGCTGTCCTGTCATTATTGGAGTGGTTCTGAGGTTGGCAGTAGAGGTGTGAAGATATCCAGAGATATCTGCACCAGCATCAAATTTACAAGGCCTGACCATAACCCTTCTGTAGTGTTCTTGACAGAGAAATTGGAGCCCCAGTGTGACTAGTGCTCCCTGAAGTGCTCCTACTCCTACTAGCACCTGGACTTCCACTACCCGTGCCTACACACAGCATTGATTGCTGTTCACCTGCTTCAGTCTGGCTCTCAGAGTTCTGCAGAGTGGTGGCCTGTTGCTGTCCCAGCAGCTCCAGTCCATCTCCCACCTGGCCATACCTTCACATTCCTCTACTGCCTTGAAGTTTGTCCTTTCTGGATTCCCTCCCTTAGCCCTAGAGTACTATATAATTCCTCTTTTATGGTGGCTAACAATCCTTCATATTAAAATTTCTCTGTTTAACTTAACTGTGTGATTTCTACATCCAGATTGAATTGAGACTGCTGCAGGCCCATTTCATAGGGCCATTGACTGCTAAGCCACTGCTGCCCCTACATCCAGAAATCACCCTCAGCCCATGGGAACTGCCTTAACCAGGAGGTCAGCACCGTCCCCTCTGCCCCTCCATGTGAGTCCAAGTCAGTGACTGTCTTGCAAAAGTCAGCTCCTTTGACTTAAAACAGAGACATCTCTGTGGTACAGTCTGCTTTCCAGAGCTCTCTTATGGATCAAACCAAGACTGACCTTTACCAGAGACTGTATCTTCTCTCAGCTCTCTTTCCCCTTCTCAATTCTTCCTTTATTCCTTATAGACTTTCCTTAAAAAAACAAAAACAAAAACAAAACAAACTTCCTCAATAAATGGGGTATATATCCTCATCTTTGCCTCAGGCTGAGTCTCAGGAAGCTAACTTAGGACATAAACAAGCAGAGCTAGAAGATAATGAAGGTGATAATTATACGAGGTCTGTCCTGTGCTCTCATTCATACCTTTTCCTGGTTGAGGTAATCTTCCGCCTCCATCATGTTCTCCCTAATCCAATATATTTTCCATGTTGAGCCATCGTGGCCTGGAGAATGGTCTGACATTGAATCAGAGTGAAGTATGTGATTAGTAGTCCAAGACCTGAGCCCACATTTTCAAACTGCATATCCCTTTTCTGTTCCATGGAGGGTTACACAATCCCACTTGTTACTGCTGAGGGCCTGTCTCCCTCTCTTCTCCCTCTTTTGCAGAGGGTAGGCCAGTATTCTGACTGGAGCTATACATTTCCCATTCCCTGAAGAGAGAGTCTGCTTGTCTAGCTAAATCATGCTGCAATTCTCTAATCATGTTTATTTGAGGTAGGCTAGTTACCCATGCCCTGAAAATTGTGCGCTAGCGTTCACTAAGGTGCAGAAACTATGATGACAGCTTGACACTTGAATGCCTTTTAGGTAAATAATAGTTATTATTGAGAGGCCACAGCAGCAGGTTTATTTATAGCTCCTGCCACCACATACTATCATTTAGGGGAGACTGGAAAGAAGCAGTTGAAGGGCTGCTTAGGGACCCAGGAGAACCAGGAAGACCTAGATTTACCAGAGATTGTTTGTGTCAATCTTGGAAGATAATTGGGCCAACACTGCGTGAGAACAGCATCTTTCAGCCCATTCCCTTTTCAGATGCTTTAACACACAGTGAAAGCTTCAGCAAACAAGTCAACAGGTCTCAGATTTAATTGTCTCTTTCCCATGATCCCAGCTTGCATTTGGGTTTTCTGGTTTGTTCTTTGACCATCACGTGCAGATTCCTTTGAGGATTTCTCAGCCTGGTCTGTGCCACCTAGTAGACTCCAAGTGACTCCTGTTTTCCCATTTGCTGATAATTACTTGACAGTTACACAACTTCTCTCTCCCTTCCCAGCAAATAAACAAAGCAATAAATAAAGACCGATGTTCTTGTTGATCAGCTCTCCTTTCTTCAGAGAGACAAACTATTATTCCACTTCAGAAAGGTGGTTCTAACTTTCTTTGGCACTGCTACATTTTCTTTGTGACTGGATGAAGTACAGATGTAGCTAATTCAGTCACAGTTTTAGTTGTCCCACAGTTCGATGGAATTATTAGCCATTCCTACAGAGTGTCAGCAACTGCAAATAGAAATGTGCCTTTGAAGGCAGCCAGCTCCAACTGGGAATTGGGAAATTAATAAGAATTTAGAATAATGGGCATGCTTGCAATGAACCCTTCATGGGTTCAGAAACTTAGTTCCTTTGGTAATTTGAATGAGCAGTTTTGCTAATAAAGTTTGTCTGTGTTTAGTGAACCTGCTGCATCTACTTGTCATTCACCAACAACTTGAATTATAACTTTCCCATCAAATTTTTCCCTTTCACTTAGCTTGCAGGCTGGTGGAACTGATTTTCTCCACTATGGGTAGGTGATGGAAGGATTTAAAAAAAAAAAAAAACAGGAACAATTTTTAGCACTAGCTAGAACAGGCTGGCCTTCTTCTCCACCAGGGATTCAGGTTGTTTTATACAAGTAACTTTGGATGAAATCCATGTGGTGCCACGTTTATTTTAAATGAAGATATTCTTCATAGAATTTCCCGATTACTATCAATGTCTACGGGTGGGCTCTTGACCTCTTCATCTAGTAAATTTCCGGCTGTCATGATCCCTACCCCTCTGAACTCCGTAGATTTTTGCCTTTTGGAGAATGAGCTACGATCGTAATAATTCTTCATATTGTCACCTTTATTTGTGTGATCTTAACCTTTTCTGGGTCACTTTGCTTTCCCCAGTGGACATACATGTCCCTCCATGAGATGCAAAGTGCTGCCCACTCACAAACACATCAGGAGCCCCTTTTGTGTTCTCTGCAGTTTCACAGCTGTTAGAGCGCTGTTCTCAGGGAAACTGCCATCAACAGGATTGATTTTTCCATTTGGCCCCTGGGATTGCAGTAGTGTGGCAACAGCCCAGCTCCAGGTGCTGAGGCACTGTGGTTGAAGAAGGAGTCTGTGATCTGAGAGGGCAGGTTGAGCAATCTGATGGACAGGATGGCTTTGGAGCAAGTGAAGTAGTACCGGGGAGAGCTCAAACCCCAAGTTTCCATTACTTCCTGGCTGGTCTGGGGTTAGAGTTGCTATTTGACATCTCTGAGATACTTTCTTCATCTTTCATTAGAGAATGATAACATGATGTACCTCACAAGGTTATTTTAAGAATTAAATGAGAGATGCATGAAAAGTCTTAGCTCAGTGCCTTCTACCAGGCTAATGTTTTGGGTTGTGTGTAGTTATCCTCACTGCTAATTTAGGTGGAAGGGAAAGCCATTTGCTTTTGTTGGAAAGGGTTCTATTTCGGTTTATTTATACATGGCTTAAGAAATTTCACCTGATATTTCTATATAGTTTATAAAAATCTGTCATATCCAAACTTTCAAGGTAGGTGACTGTTTTGTGAGCAGGTGGGCATACAGGCATAGATGTGCAGAGTTGTAATTAGCACACATTTTAAGGGTTTGAAAAGTTCATTTTAATATTTTAAGGCTTTTCCTTTATATTGTTTTTAAATTCATTTTTATTATTTTCTTTGATTTTACTTATTTTTGGTGCTGGAGATTGAACCTAGAGCCTCATACATGCTAAGCGCCTGCTCTATGACACTGAGTACACCTTAACCCTGCATTAATTTTTATGTACTATTTCATCAAAAACCTTTTGTAGGAACAATTCATACTTATTTGTTTATGAACTTAACAAATACTTATGTAGCATTTACTTAGTTCCAGGCATTTTTAAGCCTATTGTAAATATTAATTCATTTATCATCCTTGTTACAACTTTATGAAATTGCCTGTATTATTATCCCCATTTTACATTGAGGCACAACGTAGGAGTAAATCTCGAAATTCAGTAGGTAGAGCATGAGCCAGATTCTAATCCAAGCAGGCTGATGTCAGTTTGTGCTTAGGGGTATCAGGACATTTGTATTTGGAATAATTGAAACTGGGATGTTTAAATTCTTCAGTGTTTAGTCAATCTAGACTTTCTCGGTTGGCATACAGTCATTTTATTTAGTTCTTTAGGACTGTGGCATGATCAGGATTTCCCTTTTGCCTGAGGCTATTGGGACTGAGAGATAGGGAAGCAGTTTAGGGAAGCCCTAGAAAGGAGGGAAGTGGTGTAAAAAAGAACTGGTGTCATAAATTAGGAGCCATGGAGTTGACTGAATTAAACTGCTTGATCAATAAATGTGTATTAGATACTGATAGTGGGACCTTTGGCATTCTGAATTACCTTCAGAGTATCCTTGCTTAGAGATTTAAGTTCTGTTTAGTATAAATAGAAGACCTATACACAGAGGCCAGGATTTTATCATTTATCTTCTTTTTTTCTTATGAAAAAGATATTCTTAATTTTAAAACTTCATGAACCACAATAATCCATATAAATTTAAGAGAGATTGTTTTGTGCTTCATAAAAACTTTATACTTTGAAAGTTGCTTATGGACTTGTTTTCCCTTTATGGCCATTGTTCCTGATCCCTAATAGTGGCCCACTCTTAAAACACCAGCTGACCATGTGTTTAGTTTGAAAAACACCAGGAGCTTTCCCAGCTGTACCATCTCCCAATTTCCTTCCTAAGTTACCGATGACTCCTTTTGGCTCTGTTGCTACTTCCTCCTATTTTCTGAAACCTCATAAAGCTGAAGGGCAACAGAACTCAGCTTTTAGTCAGAGCCTATCACTCCTCTGCTCAAAATGCTGCAATGACTCTTTGTCCAAAGTCTTTATTCTTCCCTGTCTCTTTCTGTACTGATCACCTACAACATGCATGTGCTAGGGCTGCTGTAACAAAGTACCACAAGATAAGTAGCTTAAACGACAAAATGTATTTATTGTCTCACAGTCTCAGAGGCCAGAAGTTCCAAGTTAGGATGTCAGCTGGGCAACTCCCTCTGAGGGTCAGGGAAGGATCTACCCCAGGTTTCTCTCTCAGCTTCTGCTAGTTCCCTGGCTGTGGCAGCCAAACTCCAATCTTCACATGGCATTCTTCCTTGGGGTATGACTCTCTCTGTGTTCAGATTTATCGTTTTGATAAGGATGAGAGTCTTATTGGATCAGATGCCCTCTCTTTTCCAGTATAACCTCAGCTTAACTAATTATATCATCAAGGGCCCTATTTCCAAATAAGGTCACATTCTGAGTCACGAGAGGTAAGAACTTCAACATATGAATTTGAAGCAGGAGGACACAGCTCAGTTCTTTAAACCTACCCTTCTTGTCCTTGCTCACTATGGACAGCCATACCACCCTCTGCGCTGATCCTTGGACGCTTAGATGCTCTTACCTAAAGGCCTTTGCATTGTATTTCCTCTGTCTGAACACTGCCTACCCTCTCTGTCCATGTGGCTCATCACCTCCCTCTGGAAGCCAGTTCCCTAAGCTCCCCTCCTCTGAGCAACCTACCCCAACCAACCTATTGAAATTAATCCCTCTATTCCTTCCCAAACTCCCTTCTTTATCTTTTTTCTTTTTTCTCACAATACTTATCATTTCCTTATGTACTTCTTAATTTGCTTACTTATTAGTTCTGTTGTTTATTGTTTGTCTTGCCCCTACTTTTGATGCTAGTAGAAAATCACTGCGAGTCATGATTATTCCCTACTGTGACACTGGGGGTGTAAGCCCAAATGAGGGGCTGTTTGCCCATTTTTTCCCCCTGATGTATTCCAAACACTAAAACAGTACTCAAGACTTAATTGCAGCTTAAAAAAAAAGAAAGTGGATTTCTAATTTCTCTTCACTGGTTTAACTTTAGAGATGCAGACTTTTAACACATTGGAGTAAGGTGGGCAGAAGGAGGATGAATATATCTTAAACAACTTTACCAGGACTTGGCTTACCTACACCTGGCGCTGGGGTCTGACTTCAGATCCCAGGAGGGGCTTCTCATATCTGCCTGCTGAGAGCACAAAGCATTTTCCATGTACAAAATGAAACCAGATCCTTCTGGCATGATAGACACAGGCCTCATTTGACCTGCTTTCATCCTCACTTGGTACACGGTGACGTAGCCACTGAGCCTCCTAGAAGGAGCTGAGATTGAAGTTGAGAACCCAGGCATCATGACTCGCAGTGATTTTCTACTTGCATCAAAAGTAAAAAGCTCCTAAAGTGACCGCAAAGTGCTTCAGGAGACATTTCTCTAGCTTCATTGGAGAGAATGAGGTTAAAACAGCCCTCAGATGTCACAACCAATTGACTTAATAATCACATCAGGGCCTCTTATGGGCCCCTGGTAACCCATGACAGGAGAGATTCCCAGCAGAACCACTAAGCCAGCCAAGCTACTGTGCATTTCTTGGTCTCAAAACCCACCATTTAAGATTTAAGTGATCTATTTCTTATCAGCCTCTGTCCTCATGGGGCCTAATGAGGGCGAATATGCCTTCCCATTGTTTCTTACTCTGATTCCTAGAATAGGCACAGGTAGATGTTTGAGAAATGCTTCCTAAACTCTGGCTGAAGCTGTCTCAGAGTGCAGCCCGAATAATCTCACGTAGGCTGCTTTGCCATCCAGCTTCCTGAGCTAGAGAGCATTGGTACTTGAACTCATGACTGACTTACAGAAATAAATGCTGAAACACTGATCTAAGCAGTTCTTCCCAGGGGAAGATTGGTGGATCGTAGAAGGGCTTGGAAGGGTTCATGGACCCAGGTAGAGAAACATCTCAAAAGTGTATCCAAAATGAATGGGGCTTTTAGCGAAGGACTGGCCAAACAGATGTGGGAAATGTGACATTGATTTTTTTTTCAGCCATGCTTATTGAGGGTTGCAACATTATCCACAACTGACTATAAAACAAGAGGGGAATCAGGAGGCATCAGTTAACTGAGGCAGCACATTTGATCCCTCAATGGACTGGTAATAAACTTATCTCGTTCCTTGTTTGGCAACCCATCATATGCTTCCTGAACAATGGCTCCTTTTACTTTCT
The DNA here is from genome assembly GCF_052094955.1 of Ictidomys tridecemlineatus. Lineage (NCBI taxonomy): Eukaryota > Metazoa > Chordata > Mammalia > Rodentia > Sciuridae > Ictidomys > Ictidomys tridecemlineatus. The sequence continues at coordinate 40,004,308 of NC_135478.1, read as the reverse complement.
GGTCCTGACAGTGCTATTCACATGGATTTGTTTAGAAGAAAATGGCAGGTGTGCCTGACTCCAGAGCTGTTTCCTTTTAATGGGGACGAATTCTTTTGCAGATGGAAATTGATCAGGGCTTGGATGATGTCTCAGCTCCAGGATCTTTCACTTGCCTTGGCAGGGACCTTACCATGTCCTGCCATCGTTGATGTTTTCAAAACTAATATATATAACCTAGTAGGTTCATTGTAGTGTCCCCTTCCATTCTGATTTCCCTTCTGCATGTGGCTTCAGGCAATTTTGGGGCACAGGTAAAAGGGAGAGTTGAATTGGGAATGCATTTGTTTAGGTTAGCTTGAACAGAATATATTGGTGTCGTTTGCAGTAATTTCTACGTGTAGCCATTATTTGTTGTCCTGGTGTGCAGGAATGAATGGCTTGCTGGGTTACTCAGGCCACCCACTCTGACTCAGTGGGTGTTGGGACACTAAGGTGTAGGACTTGAGTTCTTGCCTATGGATGGGTAGCTCATCTGGTGCACTGCTCCAGAATCACGTGAACGGATAAGAGAAGCAAGGTTTGAAACACAGCCAGAAGCTGTCTGTGATAAAATGTCATAAGGGGTGTATCAGGCAGTGGATGAATCAAGCTAGTAGGTTATTTTTCTGGGTTTTATGATGTTTGTGTTTCAAAGTCTTTTTTTTACTGATTTTTGTTATTTTTGTGAATTTTTCTCATCCTAAATGAATGTTCATCTTTAGTCCTAATTTATTTATATTTTCTTGCATCATTCTTTCATAATTCTTGAAAAGCATTAGGACTTTCAAAACATGGATCCTCCCTGCCTCTGCCTCGTTGATTCTCTTTAATTTGTTAAAATTTAACAAATCCTTTGAGGTCCAGTGGGTAAAAATGACAGATAAAGTTTAATGTAATTTTGCAGTTAATATAAATAATTTTACTACCCTCTGCAACTTCTAAAAATATGTAAATACTAAACAATTAGTCTTTATCAAGTCTGTAAGAGAGAGAAAAAAACTACACTAGCATTTCATTTTTAAAGGATAAGTGGAGTCAGACAATTTGAGTGGATTTTCACAGCCTCAAATTCTCTAAAATTACTCAGGGTCCCTATTTATCCCATCCTTCCAAAGGGGACTATCTTATTCCACCTAAAACATTTTTTCTAATGATGTGTAGATATTATGAGAGGATTACTAATTTTTTTTTCCTGAATGCACTTATTTTACATATTACAATGATACTTCAATTAAAAAATGAATGTTTTTATATAGCCAAAATATTATTCAATACTCTGGTGCAAAAGTGGTCTGGTGAACTACTTAAGCATTTCTCCTTCAACTAGAGTTGACTATACTAGTATAGGTCAAGGCATGTGCAGTTGTGTACAGAGGACAATTCTGTTTGGAAACAGCAGTCATCAACCTCCTGTGGTAAAGGTTTCACAAGGTATCAATGGACGCCTTTTAAAACTGCCTGTGGTGTGACAAATATAAGCTCACCCTTTTAATAAACTGCATCTCTATGAAAAAATAGTGATTTCAAGAGCTGATGAAAGTGGTTAGAAAGAACTTACCAGCTCAAGTGTTAGCCAGTTGTAGAATCTTTTTGAAACTTCTGCTTTGATCACAGATAAACCTGTAGCAAAAGCACTAGGTTCAGCTTGTTCCAGGACACTTTCAGGATGAAGCCTATAGGGACAATTAAAGAGAGCTTCTGCATCATGAAGGAGCATCTGCATTTCCTGTCCTCTGAGTCTGACTAAGTGACTTCAGAGTGCACATCCCTGGGCTGATGTAGCCCTTGTCTCCAACCCTTAACTTCATTGTGTGTGTTTCCTCATCTTATGAAAGTTTGGATCCACATCTCTCATCATAGTTTTATCTCTTACACGCATATTTTGTGGTCTTTATTTCTATTTCTATTTTAAATAGGTCAGGTCTATACAGGAAGAAGAGTAATTAGCACTTCAGGTATATCAGAGCACATGGGGGAGATAAAGTTAACCACTTAAGCCCTTTGGAATCCACTGAATTATTGCTTAATACTTGGGCAATAGTTATTGAAAGGGATAATTCTGGTTTGAGATCAACAACTCCAAATATAGAGCATTAGAAGAGAGTCAAACATGATCCAGCAATTCTGAACTAAGGTCTCTACATAAGGTTAAATTTTCTTGCCACCAAATTACTTGTCACTGCCTCTTCTGATTTAAATCTATTGTGGATTCTCTATTCTAATAATATGGTTCGATTCTACACAACCCACTCCCCACTGCTCCCTGCATTAAACAAGTAATTAGTTCTTGAGTTGAGCTTTAGATGAGATAGTTTCCTTATGTTTGGGGATCATATCCCATACAAACACACACTCAAAAAGTTATGTACACATACACACTTATATACAAACACACACTTTTCATTTGAGGTCTCAAAATTGGCTTCTGGTAACAAGGTTTGTCTCAGCATTCATTTCTAAATCACACTGCCAGAGCAAGCCATTTTTGTGATTTATAATCTTTGCCTCATATTCTTCCTTTACCATTTGAGACTGTGAAACTCAGTTCCTCAGTGGTTCCCACTTAAGACCACCTATGACTTCTCTGTTTATTTTGAAAATTTAAAAAAAAAAAACAACAACAACAAATTTTGCCTTTTTCTTTTGGTACTGAGGATTGAACCGAGGGGTGCTTAGGCACTGAGTCACATCCCTGGCCTTTTTTATTTTTTGAGACAAGACAGGGTCTTGCTAAATTGCTCAGAGCCTTGCCAAGTTGTTGAGGCTGGCTTTGACCTTGTCCTCCTCCTGCCTCTGCCTCCTGAGCCACTACACCCAGCCATTTTTTGCCTTTTTAAAGGTATTGCTCACTCACTTTCTAATTTTATATCAAGTATTTTAACATTTAAAATATTTTCTGAAGGGCTGGGAATATAGCTTAGTAGCCTTGCATGCACAAGGCCTTGGGGTTCAATCCTCAGCACCACACACACACAAAAAAAATCTGAGATAAAGAAGTATAAAAAGTCTGGCATGGAAAATATATAAAAGAAATTACTTGAAATCACTTGGTAATGAGCAGAAGAATAAATAAAGACAGAGGACACATCTTTTGTTGTTTGGCTTCCCTGTCGGAGAATATATGTGTACCTTAAAACATAATGCCATGATTTCTGTTTAAATTAATTGAAGTGTTTTTCATCTTTGTGGTTCCAAAATGAGGCTTTTTATTTTCTGCACAGGAAATAAAACAGCCTAACTAAAACAGGAGGCCAATTTTTCTTGGACATTAAATAAAAACGAATTCTGACATGTTCAATGGTGAATGTAGTGTATGTTCCAACTTAGAAAATATTTAACCTTATTCCAACATTGGATTTCTAGAACACTTGACAACATAATTTATGAAAAGTTGCAGTGGAGCCTGTGAGAAGTTCATTTAGTAATGGTTGTTTTGTTTACCTGAACCATGCTTGCTTTGAAAATGATGAATCCTAGCTAGTCTATGTTTAAAGAGAAATGGACCATTTAAAATGATCTGAAATATCGTTTATTTCACTGTCTTTTCTAAAAACATGTATTCCCACAAGAGTGAGAGGAATTAAGAAGGACTTACTTTGTTTGGATTTTTTGACAAAATATATCATTGATTAAAATAAAACAGATACTTTGTTTTTCATTACAAAGACTGGAAACCCCAGTCATTCCCATGGATATATTTTGGGCTAGGTTGGTACTATACAAATGTATGCCACCTTGCATCAGATCTAGCCTCTGACATGTAAGAGCTTATAGCTTCCAAATTTATGACATTCCCACAGAACTCTAACACAGGGGTGGCTTCAGCAAATGCTAGGGTGCAATAACAGACAGTTCAGCTGACAAAGAGGAAAGAAAACCAGAGGTAATCATGATAAGCAACAAAAGAAAGGATCTGAATGGGATATGGTGTGGTTTGGGGAACAGAACAACATAAAGATGGAGATGAAGACCATAGTCATAATATGGAGAAGGTTGCATGCTCACCTGAAGAGTTTAGATATTATTTTCAGACCTGAAATTGAGTGCTAGGATGAAGGAAAATTTGTAAGATATCAAAGACTTTGTGGAGATATCACAGAATGTTAAAAGTCAGGGAGGACCCATAAACATTCAATCTATTGTTTTACAGATATGGACCTAAATTTGTCACTAAATTATATGTGTATACATTTTAAATATTTATGAATAATCTTGTCCCCCATAAGATATTTTGGCTGATGCACTAGGTCAGTTAGACATACATGGCAGTGATTACAGAAGTGAGGCTCTTTATCTGTGCATCCACAGTACTTATTATGAATTCAAGGCTTGGGAAAAGTAACACCATGAGTAAAGAACATGGTCAAGAACAGCAGATGTCCATTTTTAAATAACAGTTTTCATATGAAATTCTTCTTGACCATGTGCAGCTTCCCTTAGTCTTAGATGATCCAATGATGTAAATATCAAATGCTTATCTCAGATGGTATAATTTGAAAAATGTTTAAGGCCTTCATGTTGGGGAAACGGGTTTTATTGAGCAGTGCTGCAACTGCCAACAGCATTGGTAACATTTCTTTGAGAAAAGGCAGTGCCTACTATATTTAGCTATCATAAGATGTCTGCATATATTTGCTTATATATATATATATATGTGTGTGTATGTATATAAAATAAATACATGAATTTAGATAATGAACCCCACTTCTAAAATCTTTTACCCTCCCCACACATATACTTGTGTGTATGTGTATGTAAAAAATTTTCTATTCTACGTCCTACTAAAGGTAGTAGATCAACCACCAAGAGGCTTTCCTGCTTCAAATGTTACAAGGACAATATTTTGGTATTTTGTGAAAAACAAGCCCTCAAAACAAAGTGTAGTTGGTATAATCCTTGTCTTGACGTGGTGTTGACATCAAGAGGCCAGGTTAAAGTTTGGAGGCATCATGCTTCCTTTGGCACAAAGTTACCTGTCCCACCATCTTTGTCTGTCTGTCTATCTCTGTCCTTCCCACACACACACAGCAAAATTCATCCTGCAGGAGAGAGGCAGCTGTCCACTAGCTGATGCTCAAGCCATGTAGTCTGCACTTTGCAAATCTCTGGTGGGTTTCATTCATAAGAGGCCACCAGCCTGTCATTTGAATGGTGGCTCCTGGAGTTCTGCAGTACTCTGCGAGAGCAGAACTCATTTAAAAATGTCTCCACAAGATTCTCCATAACAGAAAACAACACCAGCACACATTGGATCTATAGGTTTGTGTACTCTTTTGGAGATCTACAATTTCTGTCTGTCATTCCTGACCTCTTCATTAGACCACAAGATTTAAGGTCTATTTCCAAATCTACACTGGGATGCTTCATTGGAATGCTTCTGCCTGAATTGATTCAGTGACTCCTTCCACTTACTGCCTGGAGTTTGTAGTTTGTAGTTAGGTATAATATGGAAAATATCATTGTTTCATTCTAGAGCCAAACTTATTCTTTAGGCACCTCAGTCTCCTTTTCTCTCTAATCTTTTTTTTGGGGGGGAGTGGGGTACCAGGGACTGAACTTAGGGGCACTCGGCCACTAAGCCACATCCCCTCCCATTTTTTGTATTTTATTTAGAGACATGGTCTCACTGAATTGTTCAGGGCCTTGCTAAGGCTGGCTTTGAACTTGCCATCCTCCTGTCTTACCCTCCTGAGCTGCTGGGATTATAGGCATGTGTCCTGTGCCCAACCTTCTCTAATCTTGAGACCAGACAAAACATTTCCCTCTGTGTGCTTTTTTCTATAGCCTCTCTTGTTCTTAATATCTCATTTTACTCATTTCTTTCCAACTCAGGCAGTTACTATTCTCCATAGCACTACTAATTAGAGTTTGACAAGAAATATGGAAACACAGAGGCACACATGGGTTGTAACTGGTACAAAGATAGAAGGCATATTAACTACCTGAAAATATTAGGAAAAAAGAGATTATCATAAAACCACAAAAAGCAAAAAATTTTTTAAATGTCTCATTTATGCCATAGATTCAGGGAAACAGGTAGTATCCACTCTATACCAGACTTCCTTCACCACCTTGAATGGCAGATAACGTTGTATGCTCAGTGACCTTGTAAGTGAGAAGCAAGTCTAGCTTCAAGAATGTTGTGCTTCCACTGTATCTGAAAATAAAGATGCTTAGATGATGTTTTAGTCAACTTTTGTGTCACTGTGACCAAAAGACACAACAACTTAAAGGAGGAAAAGTTTTATTTTGGCTCTTGAATTCAAAGATCTCAGTCCCTGGATGGCTAACTCCATTGCTTTGGGCCTGAGACAGAACATCATGGCACAAGAGCTTGACAGAGGGAAACAGCTCAGGACATGGCAACCAGGAAGCAGAGAGAAAGAGTGTTCCACTCATCAGGGGAAAAAAATATATACCTCAAAGTCATGCCCCCGGTGACCTACCTCCTTCAGCCACATCTTACTTATTTATAGTTGTTAATCAGTTAATCCATATTATCTGAACTTTCTTGCATTGTGAGCTTTTGGGGGACACCTCATATCTAAATCATAACAGATGGAAAGTGTACGACCATGAAAAATGTCATGTACTTCCATGTATTCCTCATGGAGACCACATATTAGATAGACCTCCATGTAAGTGAGGGATAGATGGTCATTCCTTCTTAGAAACCTGAGAGAGGAGTTTCATTTGTTCCAGATCACCCAACCACAAAGGGGAGAGCCAAAATTTGAATCCAGACAGTATGATTCTAAAGCAGTACCTTGTATCCACGGGCAGTATCTGGCTCATTACCAATTTTTTTAAACAAATGAGCCGAGAAGAAGAGTTCATAAATGATTGAAAAGAATAGAAAGAAAACATGGCAATATTTGTTTTCATACGTTTGGCATATTTTCTGTGGCTGCTTTCATGGTACAATGAGAGCTGACCATTTGAGACCAAAAGACCCTCAAAGCCTAAAATATTTATTCTCTTGGCCTTGTACAGAAGAATTTGCTAACCTCTCTTCTAAATTCTACATTCTTAATGCATTAGCCATACAAGGTCATGTTAGGCTTCTATTCAGTACTCTTAGAACTCCCAGCTTAGTTGTGTGAGTTTTAAAATGAAAATAACAAGCATCTGGAAGCCTTCAGATGGTAGTGGCACAGATGTGAAATTTCAGGAGCAGCTCAATACAGCCATAAAATAAATCTTGCATAGTATTGTGGGAAAGCAAGATAAATGTTTTACTTACACCATTACTAGCTCTGTCATTCATTAGGAAAAAAGGATCCCCATTGACAAGAAAATGGAGGTTGTTTATGGGCTACATCGCCAATATATTCAGCTAATTTGTGTTCATTTATATTCATCAGGTTATTTTCCAAAATAGATAAAAAGTAGAACATTAGCTGGAAAGTTATGAATAAAGACATTAATGGTTCAGCTAGTCATGCCCATGAGAGAGGCCAAAGGAGCCCAGCTGTGAATAAAGAATCACATTAAAGACACCTGCTGTGTTCTGAGCATGGTGATGGGCAATAGCTCATTTTCTCAACCAGGGCTTAGAGGTGGAGTCACCACTGCAAGTCTTGCAGCTAGTAAATGATAAAGGCCTTTGAACTGATCCCAACTTGGATCTTTTTATATTAAAAAAATGAAAAAGACATTTATTATTGCAATTTGTAAACTAACCTGGAATTCCTCATCCAGTTGGGCAATGGATTCTTTCCCCCAATATCATCTATTATCTGTCTGTGTCTGTTAGTTATTTTAAAGTAGGACTGTAGTTGAGGAAGTAACTAATATTATCACAGATTCATATCTTACAAAAATTGTTGGAGATGTCAATCAGAAAGAATGTGTTTCCATCATTTGAAGGCTTTGATTAATTTATTTCCAGCTTGTATAAAAGTTGGAGAGATGACTTGATTTCTAAGGATGTGACTAATTTTTATGTGTGCTTTGTGTTTATCTTAATTTCACAGTTGCTGAGCATAAACGTAGATGTTTAATAAAGTCTAAATAAGCAGTGGACCATTTCACGTTACTCAGAATTAGGGAGCTTAATAGCCATATTCAAAGAGTGGAAAGAGAGGCCTGCTCCTGTACTGTCTTGAAACATTGTAGTTTTAGACAGTTTTTAACAAAAGTCAAAGGAAAATATGCATAACCTCTCCTTGGTTATATGATACCTAAAATCTGTGCCTTCTTTTTGCCTTACATTTTTTTTTTTAAATTTGAAATGCCTGTCTTTTATATTAAGAGAAGGCCAACAACCATTGCTGTACCTTTATGTAATGGAAACATGTATTTACTTCTACCCAAGAATGAAGAGATTATTTGCACTTAGAACACTACAAACTTTGCAAAAATCAAGTGCAATATGAAAATTTATATGTGCATTTGTACCTCTTCCAAAAGTCTCAACTCCTAGGGGGCATGTAATTTGGCACAATGCTTTTGTACTTGAGAAAGCAATTTTGCAATATGTGCCTAGAGCTTTAGAAATGTTCTTACCCTCTGAACCAAAACTTTTATCTTCTAGGAATTTGCTTTAAAACAAATGTGAAAGCCGGGTGCAGTGGTGCATGACTATAATACCAGCCTCAAGAGGCTGAGGCAAGAGCATCACTTGAGTTCAAAACCAGCCTCAGCAACTTAGTGAGGCCCTAAGCAACTTAGCAAGACCCTGTCTCTCAATAAAAATATAGAAAAAAGGGCTATGGATATTGCTCAGTGGTTATACACTCCTGGGTTCCAACCCTGGTACCAATAAGTAAATAAATAAATCAAATTTAAAAGATGTTCATCATTATAATAGGCATAATGTGAAAAGTTTTCAAAATAACCTGAACAAATAAGTATAAGAAAATGGTTAACAAACTATACCAGGCCCAAACTTAGACTATTTTGTTGTAAGTAACATATGTGAAAAATGTGTACCTGTGATCATGGACAAACTTGTATTAACTGAAAATGAAGAATATGCATTTTTTAAAATATGGTAATATCAATATAAAATATTCACATATACCTCTATGATAACACAGTTCAAAATTTATGACATTTTTCTCCTTATGCATATTCCCCATTAAGCCACACAAATTTGGGGACAGAAATTGTGTTTTAATAACCAGTGTACTCTCCCTGGTATACATAATATATTTCAAACTTAAAAAAAATTTAAAGCAAAAAAAAAGACACAGTTTGGGTATCACATAACCAAGGATACTATATGTATATTTTTCCTGTAAACTTTAATCACAACTATCTAAAGCAATGATGCTTTAGATAATCTGTAATTTTCTTTTAAATAAATAATAAAGGTGAAAAAATTTAGTTGCCTTTATATGATTATCATTTTTTTGCATTTTATTCTTCAATTAGTAATTTATTACTTGTATGATCAAGACAGATAATTTGTAAAGTAAAAAGGAAGTTTACAATTTACATATTAGAAAAAAGAAATGGCAATTTTTCTTTTTACCAGAGCTGCTGGTAGCTTTAATGTACAGTGTCGAAATGGGTCTTTGTAATTTGGCTCTAGTTTAAATAACCCTTTCTTAATGGACCAGCCTACAAGAGCATATCTGTGCTTGGCTTCCTTTCTACCACATGGTGTTCTTTTACAGAATAGAAGTCTTCAACAATGCAATGCTGATTCATTATTAACTCTGATTTGGGGCACTGAGCCTTGAAGTAATGATTGTGTGGGGACTGATTCTATGATTGCTACCCACTTTCAGTTTTCTTTTCATCAAATGATCTCATCTTCATTCGCAAATATTCCTTTTTCCCAGAAACATCTCCCACAGTGCCCTTGCAGGTAAATACATCTCTGCTTGAAATATTAAACCAATACATCAAATTAATTGCAACGAGTTGAGACATGACACCAAAAGAGAGTACATGACACCCAGCCCCAGTCAGAGGTGCTTATGCTGAACTGCTTTAAAAACCTTTGAACTATACAGTGGAGATGATTGCTGCTGTATCTGGATTGGAATTTATTTTTAGCAAGAGAATACCAGAGAGGAATTAGGACTATAGTGTTTTTTTTTTCTTTTTTTTTTTTTTTAAGAAAAATACACGGTCAAATGGAAGGCACCTGCATGATCAGCAAACAGAACACACCTTACAGGTTTATTTACTTCAATCAATAGATTGCAAATGCTCTAATGTAACTTGAATATGTCATCCCTATTTGGTTGCCAAGAAGATAATCTTTCTCCTGGTTTCATTTCCCTAACTATATCCTTCACTCAGAATCTGTAGCTGAAAATCTGTCAACTGCTCATCAAAAGGGTATTTGATATAGAAAGATTTGAGTTATGAAAAAACCAAAGGTCCAGTGTAACAGCAGTTTCAGTTACCATTTGCATGTATTACGAAGGTCTGGGCCTTAATTTCTCTATCCAATTCATCTTATGTCTCAGTTGTCCAGGTTGCTGTGGAATTTAGAAAAGATCTAAAGTTGCCTGTAGGGTGCTGTTGTGAAACTTAGAAGAAGGACATACATTGGGTAGATCAATTAGAAAAAGACTCCTCTTTGTATAGGGTATAAGGTTAGTCAATAGCTTCTTATCACCCCAATGCCTGGGGTCCCTTGTTTGATGCACAAATCCTCAACCCTGGATGGCAGCCCTGGATAAAGTGTGTGTGAGAGAGAATTGTATGAAGCATTTGAGAGGCAGGCCACACGTGTTTCAGAAGATAGTCCTTGACTACTGCAGGGCAAACCATTCTATCTGATGCCAAATCCAGAAAGCATGAAGAACATCCAATTTGGATATGTTGCTGATATCTGACCTATAAACAACAGTTTTCTATGGTCCAGCCTAAATAGTTTCCCTATTAATATTGCCTTGGCAATTTTCTGATGTTTTAATTTTGAAAACTGTTTATCTCTTATCCTCATAGCTCATGCCTTGATATCCCTTTCCTTTATGAACACCAAGCTGGTATCTTAAGTGGCTGCCATCTCTGTCTGACACTAACTTGTGATGTTGTTGAAAACAGCTTTGATTTGATATTATTGTTACTGTCAGCACACTGAATAGGTGCCAATTTCAGGACACAGCAGTTAGTGAAGGATATTTTATCAGTAGAAAGTTTGTAGCAGAAGAATCACCAGCATCATTCGTAAAATAATCCTAGGAAAATGAAAATGACTATCAATTACTGGACAAATATTTCACAAAATATGCATTTTTATAGGTATAAAGCTTACAGTGAACTTTAAGCTTCATGGCTCTGTTGCTTTGTTTATTATTGCATTGAGAGAGGAAGGGAAGGAGAGAGAGAGGAAGACTATTCATTCATAGAAGAATGGATAAAGTGTTTTGTATCTATAGTTAAGTAGTTAAAATGAAACAAGTGAATATATAGTTATCAATGAGAACTGAAAAAAAATTTACTGGCAGAGGGGAGCATACATTAGAAAGATGCATAAAGAATTACACAATTTATGGAAAATTTGCAAACACATAGAACATTTATATATACAATAAATATGATGAAAATATAAAAATAAAGATGAGTGGGATGAAGCCTCACTCCTGTGTTTGATATGTCTCTGGAGCACACATACGCATCTAGGGAGAGGTGAGAGAGGCCTACAGTGGGAGAGGGATGTCAATGGCATCTTAATATCATCATATTAGGAACAAATATGAAAACATGTTAATATTTGCTAAATCTGAATGATAAATTTCTAGATGTTGCTCACATTACCCTAACCCTATTTGAGAATGAAAGTGTGGCAAACATCATATGTGAAAGCCCATTTTACCTGGAAAAGATAAATATTTTCAAATAAATGGATTTTTCTTAAACACACAATTAAATGCTAATCGTTTTAAAGCCCTTATACCATCTCAAGTATTTCAGATTTACAGAGCTATGGTAATCTAACATGCTGGCCAAAAGTTATGCAAGTTGTAATGAGTTACCATTACCATCATCATCATCATCATCATCATCATTATTTTTTGCTGGGCATGGGACCCAGGGCTTCATACATGCCAGGCAAGTATTTTACAACTGAGCCATATCCCCAGCCATAAAAGAGTTGACTTTTTTAACAATTAATTTTAGGAAAACAGTCAGTATGGAAACCAGGAACCTGAGTGGGCACAGATTTTATTATGCTCACTTGGAAAATATATACTGCACATTCATTTGATAAAACATCCCAATAGGATTTTATAGTTAGAGATACTTAAAAAATAAAAGTCAGTGAATAAATGATAGTTTAATGTGCCCAGACAGGGAACTGGGGTGGAGGAAGGCAGCAAACAGCTTGATGGCATAGTCCCAGACCTCCTGACAATATGTGGATTTTTAAATAGTTCATAAATGGCTCCACATATTTTTACTTCTATCAATTTACTGCACTGATTACATATATGGACTCCAACCCCCAGAACCAGAGGAAAAAAAAAATAAAAAGACTTAAGATATTGTCCTCTCACTACTGCTAGATCTGCTGATATCAAAAGACCTTAACAACTTAATGAAGTTATATAATTTCCAGCCAAAGTTCATCAAGAGAAAAACCCCAGAAATGTACTTTATGATGTAAACATGTTAAGAAACAGCATCATCCCACACTCTGTTTTTTTTCCCCCTCTGTTTTACACTGGACTACAATATTAGAGGCAGGGAAGTTAGGTAATTGGTTCCCTTGCCCTTGTTAAGTCTCTCCTGGCATTGTTATTTGTCTACAATTGGAAAGCAAGATGTATGTGTTCAGCACATGGTTATTAAATCACAAAAGAGAGTTATTATTCTATACAAATAAGAAATTTTCAGAAAGGGGTACAAGTATCTGCTAAAACAAAGACTTGTCATGATCTCTACTTCATGTTTGATCCCTTTCTTTTCAGTTTGTGTTGTCATTGTGTAGTCTGCTATTTTCTCAGTGTAGAGAGAGGGGGAAATTGCACCATTTAATGTATGTGCAGCATTGGCACATAGAGGAGAGAGCTGTCATGTTCTAGGTCTGTTCAGAAAGCAGAAGCATGGCCCGTGGATGAACATTATGATGGAAGACATTTAGTTTCTACATGAGCTTAATTGTTTTAGTCAGTTTTTTCTTTTCCTTTGTGACCAAAAGAACTGACAAGAACAATGCAGAGGTGGAGTTTACTTTGTCTTATGGTTTCAGAGGTCTCAGTCCATGATCAATTAACTCCATTGCTCTGGACCCAAGATGAGGCAGAATATCAAAGCAGAAGGGCAAGGTAGAGAAAAACAGCTCAGAACATGACAAACAGGAAACAGAGAGCTCTGCTCATCAGGGATAAAAATGTACCCCTAAGTCATGTCCCTAGTGACATACCTCCTCTAGCCACACCCTACCTGCCTACAGTTACCACCCAGGTAATCCAGATTGGTGGATTAATCCACTGATTACATTAAGACTCTCATAACCCAATCATTTCAAATAAGAATTTTTTTTCATTGTTCAACACATGAACTTTAGGGGGATACCTCATGTCTAAACTCTAAACCATAAAAATAATTCTGTCTAGTGGTGAAAGATGCTCAGAACTTATAATCTTCCTTAAACACAGTGAGCTTCTTGTTACTAAGAGAATTTACAGTAAGATGGCAGATAGGCATAATCAAGTAGAAAGGGGGTGACCCTGAGGGGCAGAAACAGAAGACTTCTAAGATCTCTTGAAAAATCTAAGAAATAATATCTCCATGCTTTTTAAATGGACTCCTCCAAACGAGCCCTAAATTCTGGAGATTTTTATTCCTTAATGTACTACAAGCCTAATTGCTAAATTTCTCATTATAAAATTATAGAATATATGGTAAATTACATAGGGGATCCAAGGATGAAGTTCAGTGATAAGAATCTTAACATCATATATCTTAACATTCCTTCTCTTTTTGGTTTGCTTTGCTATTCTATGTAATAAAAAATCCAGGCATTTTCCCATCCGTTAGATCTGCCACATCCAGGCATGTCCCCTCAAGGTCACAAGATGATAGCCACAGACCCGGATACCACAATACTCCAAGGCAGTGATGAGTGGTCAGAAAATGTAGAAGGGCACTGTGTCCTGGATGGTAAGAGCATTTATCTTCTCATACCTCTTAGTAGAAATGAAAAGACCTCACTAGGTATATGCAAACTGACTTACCCCATGGCTCCCTGGACAGAACCTGGTCACATAATAGCAAAAAGAAAGTTAGTTTTCACAACTGTAGCTACTTTATGATTACAATGATCTAAAATATAGGTTGGAAAGTGTTTAAAAGACATATTATTATTATTATTAGCAGAGGAAAGTAAAATGGTGGGAGTGGGAGATCTATCTATCTATCTATCTATCTATCTATCTATCTATCTATCTATCTATCTATCTATCTATCTATCTATCTATCTATCTGTCTATCTATTTATCTATCTGCTTTCCTGATTCTTTATATTGGTTGGAAATTAAAGTGTGAATTTATAATAAAAATAAGTTCATATGAACTCCAAGTAACTAAACTTTTTGTTGGGAAGACTTGTTGATTTGTGTAGTATCTCATCTGATTTCTCATCTCCCATGCGCATGCATACTTGAGCAAAGGACTGCAGCTGAGCCGGTACCTATAGGGTCATTCTTTCAACTAGATCATGCACACTGTCTTCAGGAAAGCCTTCTCCAGTCTGTGGACTCAAAGCAAGATTCTATTGATTCATTCAAAATCTATAAGGCAAACCATATTTAAGCATGAAATACACTTAGTATTGACCTGTAAAAATTGGTTTCATAATCTCCTTCTTGATTCTCTTCTACTTCCTCTGCCATTCTTTCTCAGTCTCATTTGATGGCTTCTCCTGAGTTTTCCAACCTATAGCCACTGGAGTCCCTTGGAGTCAGTATTCCGACTTCATCTTTGTTCTGTTTGTACTCATTCCATATATTATTTAACTCCTGCTAACTCTAAATCTATCTTGTGAGCTTAACTCTCACCATTAAACTCAGACTCACTTATTCATCTGCCTACTTTATCTCTCCTCTTGGATACTTAACAAGTTTCTTTAACAACATATCCAAGACCAAACTCTTGAAATCTCCCAAACTTGAAGGCTTATTTTTTAAAAATTTCATAAATGTACCTCTACCCCTCTAGCATTTAAGGTAAAAAACGGACATCATCCTTACATTTTTTTAAAATCTCTCCCACTGCGATCAAAGCCATACTCAAATCTCTTCCACATTTTTCCCTAAAATATCTCATATTTACCACTTTTCACCACATTCACTGCTACCACCCTAGTCCAACATCATCACCTTTTTAATAATGAACTATTATGATAACTTCTAACTGAGCATTCCAGGCCAGCCCTTGCTCTTCTAGAGTTCGTTCTCAGCATAACAGCTGGAGTGGCCCTTTCATGCTAGAAGCAGAGCTTTCTCCTTGACTCAGAACACTCAGAGACCTTTTCAAGACTTCCTATTTTTAAATGATCTAGAGGTGCCTCCCACATGAACTCTGTGACCTCACCTCCACTGGAGTTCCCTTTGACCACTGGGTTCCAGTCACACTCCTTTCCTGGCTGTTCCACAAACATGTCACATATGATTCCACTTCAGTGCCTTTGTACTTGATCTCCTCTCTGCTTGAGAATCCTTCCTTTCTGTCTATAGGGGTCACCCCATCACTTCCCTGGGCTCTCCCCTCAAGTGTTAGTTTATCAGAAAAGATTTTCCCGATTGCACTCTTTTGTTATAGTAATTTAGAAATCTCCAGGAATCATTCCTAATTCTTCTTGCTCTACATTGCTTTCATAGCATGTCACCATATGATTTTTCTTTCTTCACTTTCATAGCACTTGACACAATGCCTGGCACATACATGTTTGATAAATATTTACTGAGTGAATAATAAATACGTCTGTAGATTTAGATTACAGTGCAAATGGTTCCTAATTCAAAAACCTTTGTATACTTTTTGACTGATCTGAATGTCTACTCCCAGAGAGAAAATTACTGAAACAACAATTTGGAAAAAAATAAAGTTACGATTTATTGAGCATTGCCTTTAGATTATTTTATGTGCAAGAATAACCACCCCCTATTTTATAGGATGAGGATACTAAAGTTCAGAAAAGGTACATAGTTTGCCAACATCTCATAGCTTAAAAGGGTCAACATCTGCCTGTAGCCCAAACTACATACTAGAGGATGTCATACAAACCCTTTACTCACACAGTGAAAGAAATTTGACACATTCCATGCTGTTTTAAGATATTTCTTCTGCTGGATTCTAATATTCAAGCTGCTCTTTGTTTGTTTGTTTTTGTCGGTCTGTAATTTACCTTTCTCTACTCCTTCCCTCCTTCCTTCTTTCCTACCTACCTGCCTCCCTTTTTACATATCTGCTTTCTTTCCTATTTTCTCCCTTCTTAGCTCCCTTCCTTTTCTTTTATTCATAAGATTAAAACTGTAGGCAATATTTTTATATCATTGATTACAGTTGTCAGATGATAGTCACTGTTGACACATACCTCGGTGTCCATAATTTATTGAGTCCTAGCAGCTCTGAGATGGAAAAGATCTTAGAAATCATGTGATTCAACTCTCTCTCTTTAGACATGAGATAAGTAAGACCCAGAGAGAGAAGGTGACTTGAGCCTGATTGCACAGCTCATTATTTGTTGAACTGGAATCCTATTCTAAGAATTTCTAATGTGAATCACCATTTTTCCAAAACAGAAAATATCCACCAGATGGACTATGTTTCATATTTAAGGCTCCTCATTACTTTGGTCTGAAAGGTACTCAACATAAAATCGCATCATCAACAGAAATGAACTTTCTCATGAGAAGATAGTCTTCCATGTTGCAAGTGAGATTGCTTCCAGGACACCAACATCACTCAGGTGCACAGACACACTCCTTTAGGAAAAACGTGAGTGCCTCAGATAATGTGCATTTAGGAAAAAGATGTATCTGTACACACATAATGTGTTTGATGATAAGATATACAACAAGGGGGATCCTTTCCACATAGATTACCCAATTATGTATTTATATGTTCATGTTATGTGGGCTTAGGTATGAAAGGCTAAAAGATCATATATAACTAAAATATTGAAATATCATTAAGAATTTTAATATTCAAGGTATATAAAAACAGGCTATAATGTTAGAGAATAATGGGAGGAGACACCACTTTGATGAGATAATTAGGAAAGGACAATCTAAGCAGTGGACATTAAATTTGAGGCCTGAAGTATGAAAATCAGAGAAAAAGAACTATGCGGGCACAAGTCTGGGGACTGGCCATCCAGTCTGGGAAGAACATTCTCAGGTTAAGATACCAGGTGAGGAGTAAGAAAAAATTTTAGGATATTACAGAGCATGATGGAGGGAGTTTGGATCTCATTCTAAATGCAATGGAAAACCTTTAAAGAATCTAAACAGGAAAGTGGTAGACATAGTTTTCTTTATAGAGATTATTCTAGGTAATAAGACTAAGAGCAGGTACTAAATCACATGTGGGTTAGGTAAGCACCCTTCACGGTCACAGCGTTGACATTACTGACTCACGAAAGAGCAAAGTTCCCAGCACGAGGGTCTGTGCAGAGACGGGACAATCACACAACGATAATACTGTAGAGAGGGATTCAAGGATTATAGATTGGGTGTGAGATTACATACCAGCCTTTATGATCCTCATGAACACTGAGCTTCTTTAGTTCTATGAACTGAGCTAATTTTTGAGAGTCTCTAAGAATGAAAGGAAATCGTAAAATCAAAGGTTTTATTTTGCAGAAAGAAATTCAACCAAAGTTTAGAAATCTCACACATACTTATCTACAGGGGTGGTATCACCTCTCCAGTTGGGGCTGAGGAATATGAATACCATCTGAGACTCCTTCCACTGGGGCAGAACGTCTGAATTTTTGTGTGTGATATGGATCACCTAAATTCTCTTGCTTAAAATGAAGGTCTCCAGGACGTATGTCTTGGAGGTTCTAATTTAGTAGACGTAAGATTAGGTCTGGGAAGCTGCGAATGGGATAAGCAACCCAGGAGGTTCCTTTGGACGAGGTGGACCAGGAGGACGAGGGCCATACTTGGAGAAACAGTGGGCTTGGTGCAAGGAGCTCCTACTGGGATCAGCTGTAATTCATATCCAGCTGTCATTTGCTTCACTTGGGGATATTGTAGCTCTAAAGATACACTCAGTGTGGGCTGGGATTGTGGCTCAGTGGCAGAGCTCTTGCCTGGCATGTGTGAGGCCCTGGGTTCAATTCTCAATTTCAATTTGAAATAACTAAAAAAAAATATTTTTAAAAAGAGAGAGATACACTTGATGTTCAGCATCGTTAGGCTACTCAACCTTTCTGAGCCTTCATCGATAGTGATGCTGACCTTAAGATGTTGGTATGAGGCCCAGAAATTCAAAATACAAAATGCAGGCCTGAGAGCCTGGCATATCATTTAACAACCAGCAGCTATGATCTGCTGTTTCTCAGTCTGTCTCGTTTGTTTGGCTTCCTCCTTCCTGCTGCTCTCCATTTCATAACGCAAAGTCAGCACTCACCTTTCTTGGTTTGTTTCTTAATGATTGTCTTCTTCCCTCCACCTTTTACAAATTCCCAGACCCTCTGCCCTTAGTGGTTGTCACCTTTATTAAAAGTTTTGTCCCTAAGCCCTGCATTATTCTAAAGACAGTAGAATAAAAATATTGATATTACAGCATGGAATATCTGTAACTATCAAATTAGCTTAGACTTATGTTTCCTGCTACAATTAACTTACAATGATCTCTTGTAAGGCTGCTTATCTTTCCTGTCTAATCTAACATAAGTACTGTGAAGCAGAGAAGACCTCGCAGTGGGCAGATGAGGTTCTGGAAAATGCTACCAAATTATGAAGAACATTTGAATCTCATTAGCTTCTGCAGTCCATAAACAAAGCTTCAACGGAGCAAGAAAGCTCAGTCCACTTTGGTGTGTTGAATTTACTAATTCATATATGTCGTCTTTCAAATTTTAAATTTAACAGGCCTTGAAGTAAACCCTAAAACATGGCTGAATTAATCCCTTTTTCAACTGTAAGTCTTCCTGTGTTTAAAGAAGAAGCCCATTCCAGCCTATTTAAAATCAAAAGGAAATACTCATTGGATTAAACCTAATTGTAAGCAATGTCTAAATTGGGCTATAGGAGGGACAGGTTAAATTAGATATTTGGGGAAATTGTGTATTCAGAGTATATGGCTGTTTTCATTTGCTATATTCCATTTAGTCTGTCTTTCAATAGGCCAAACAGGATGCCAAAGTTAGTACTGGTTTTTAAAGCAATTCTTCAGAAAAGTTTTATGAAGGTATAAGATTTTCATCACAATTAGCTACATGGTTGGTCATTTATACTTTATGTGAGAGAATAAAATTACATTAAATGACTACTGTCCCAGAAAATCCATGCCCTTGCCTCCTAATTCTCTACCTTCCCTTCCTTCTGGGTTGAGGGAGTTGGCGTTTTATATCATCCAGTTTGTTGTTTGAGTTGAGAAGTGGGCAACTATGACCAAGCTGGAGCTTTGTCTTCCTCTGCTCTTTGCAAAAGCAGGAGATGAGTGGGACCTTCTCAGGAAACGCACCTATGATTCCTATTTGATTTGGAGGTGGGTTAGGGAAGGCTAGGAATCACAAATATAAAAATGTATGAATCATAGAAATTCATAGAATATTTACACCAGACCTAGTTCTTTCTATAAAATATTTGGAACAGGTTAGCCTCCCCTCACTAGGAAAGTGGCCAAGATGAAGATCTTGGATAAGAAAATTCCACAGTCGCCCATTAATGACCCAGAAGAATCCATAATGATCCCAAATACTTGATTCATACCCACACTGTTTTCTGGACCAAGGAGCCAAGCCTTATCATTTCTTCCTGCTGTATACTGGAAAATGGTCTTTGTTTAGCATTAGTTAGCTTACTGATTATGTTGGATCTGTTTTGGAATAGAAAATAAAACTTTTTATTTCTGCTTACAAAGATTTTCCTGAACGTAGCACATCAGCCTGAAGACTAAGGACTTGAGATTAACTGCATAGGATGGTTCTGGTTTTGGTGCTTTGAAGAAAGTAATAGGCTATACATTTATTTCACATATTTGTTTGTTTCACAAATATTTGTGGAACAGCTCCTGTATGCCAGGCAATGTTATTGTGCTTGGAACCAGAGAAAAGTTGAAAACACTTTATTATCATTATCCATGTGTATGTGTGTATGTAAATCAATTATGGACAAAACACCAATATATTTGTCATCACCTTTAAGATTTTCTGAACTTTCTTCTTCATTTTTCTTTATGAGTCATCTTACTGTGTTTTCATGAAAAAAAAAAAAACGTTCTTTTTCAAATTGAAGCTCATTGCCTGACAATAAGCCTGACAGAAATTAGTACAACTCAACATTCAGATGAAGAAAATGGAATTTCCAAAACTTACTGATGATTTTGCTAGTTTTAAATTATAATAAAGAGTATTTTAGGGCTAGGGATGTAGCTTAGTGGTAGCTCACTTGCCTAACATGTGTGAGGTCCTGGTTTCAATGCCCAGTATACAGTCTTTTTTTCTTCATCAAGATTACTGTTTATTTTTAATCAAAAAAAGTTTTTTTGTTTTGTTTTTAATGTGGTACAGAGGATCAAACCCAGTGCCTCACTTGTGCTAGACAAGTGTTCGGTCAAGTGCTCTAACACAGAGCCACAACCCCAGCCCTAATCAAGTTATTTTTTTCTTAGCTATTCAAATGAATGTATACTTTAAGAAGATATTTTTGTATAGGTATTGCATGCATATGGTATAAAAAAGTGTGTACAATGAAAATAGACAAGTCTGTGTGTGTGTGTGTGTGTGTGTGTCAGAGAGAGAGAGAGAGAAAGACACACACACACACACACACACACACACACAGGAGATTGGACCTAGGGGTGCTCTACCACTGAGCTATGTCCCCAGTCCTTTTTATTTGTTATTTTGAGACAGGGTCTTTCTAAATGGCTGAGACTGGCCTTGAATTTATGATCCTCTTGCCATAACCTGCCAAGTCACTGGGATTACAGACCTGTGTCACCCCACTGGCAAACTTAAGTTTCCTTTTGTTATCCTTAGTTCCCCTCCTTTAGTGATTTTTTGTCAGTAAGTTCTTGGAGGTTTTTCTAATGTTAAATTCTAATTCAGTTGATCTGGGGTGAGGCTTAAATTTTGAGTTGCCAAGAAGTTTCAGCTAAAACTGATGTTGCTGACTCAGGATTATGCTCAATGGTCAGGTTGTGAAGAACGCTTGTTCGTGGTGTATATGTGTATGTGTATTTGTTTATTGGACTAAAGGGAGCAAGTTATTCTTATAAACATGTAAACACACTGCTTTCTTACTACTTCAGCCCTAGAGTTTCAGCTTTGAGTTTTGCTTTGTTAAAAATTAATCTTTGTCTATTTGGAGTGATAATTTACACAGTATTTTAAAAATCAATCTATGAATGAAGGATAAAAGCCAGCAATGTGACATTTGAAGCTTGACACAAGGACTCGGGCTGGAGTTGTGGCTCAGCAGACGAGTGCTTGCCTAGCACACGCAAGGCACTGGGTTCGATCCTCAGCACCACAAAATAAACAGATAGATAGATAGATAAATAAATAAATAAATAAATAAATAAATAAATAAATAAATAAATAAATAAATAAAATGACGTTTAAAAAAAACACAAGGACTGTGAGAATCTCTAAAATTTTCTCATTTTTTTTTTCAAATAAGATTACAAAAGTACTCAAATCCAAATAGCTTTCTAAATTTTGGCTGAGAACATGTTGAGATCTCTAGTTTGCATCCAGTATCATTAATCTAATAAAGATGCCATCATACTTGGAAATGATACGATTAAGCTCCCTAAAATCAATATAAAGTGCAAAAATCAATTAAATATTTTAAAATCATAGGCATTAATATTCTATCTATCTGAATAAGGTAGTCTCCAGGGGTGGGTGACTATGTTCAATATCAGAAGAGATAGAAATGTTATCTTCATTGAACCTATATGCAAAGGTAATTCTTAAATCATGAGATCAACTCATAAACAAAGTTAAATGTTCATGTTTGTTTCTCACTCTTTGCAGAAAAATAAGGGCTAGTAGACTTGAGGTTGCCCTTTTACCTTATCTGCAGGGTATATATTTTAATATGAGTACTTGCTAACACAACACAAGGTTTGCTTTTTTAAAAGAATCAATATTGAAGGCATGCTTCAGAAATAAAGATTTGATCATCAAAGTCTGAATTTCTGCATGATTGGCATAGAGTCAAGGGCACAAAGGTTTTTCTTTGATGTGAAGTCAATCTCTATCAATAACCCCATTGCTCTGAATGGCTCTGAGGTCTGCCATTTGGAGCGGTATTGGACTAGGTTCTGAAGATGGTTGCCTTTAAATATTTGATGTTGAAAGAGTGATTTGAATCTGCCTAGCCTTCTAAACACGGACTGTTCTACCTAAAGTTGTGATCCTCAAGCCCATGTCATATTGTGGTATCACCGACAATATGCACATAATCACAGGAAAAAAAAACAAAAACAAATAACACATCTTCCTGAATTAAAAATTGTCCAGCCCACACTAAAATGAGAATGAATATATTAAAGAGTGGAATGAGAAATTCTGTTGCATAGTTAAATTAAATATGAGACTTCAAAACAATATCAATCAGACATAAGGTGATGACTCCAGATCCCTTGGAATATGTACTAACTGGCTTTGTCCAGTGGAAGGATACTTCAATGGGAAAATTTCAGAAGCACTATGATACACACCAACACTCTCTGAGGAGATTGGAGACCAGTTCATTTGAATAGCAACTACATTTCTATGCCTCTTATGAGAGTCTGGAGTGGACCTATGCAAAATATTTCAGAACCAAAATATTTCAGATTTTTGAAATATGACTTTCTGGAGGAACCGAGGAAATGACAGAGGTTGTTGAGAGATCTGGACGGCTTTAAGAGATGCCATAACTAAACTCTTAATAAATGATCTCTATAAAGAAGAATCTGTAAGTTTGGGCACTTTGGAGACTAGAAAAGATATAAATTATTTTTCAGCAACTTGCCGATTTTTCTTGGTAGTAGAGGGCAAGCCACTTCTTTAAAGAAGGAATACATGATAGAGTAAAACAGTATGTGATCTAGACTGTGTTTAAATTCCTAATTTTGGATTTCCAATAGGAAACTAAAGTTCTCATCTTTAATGAGGCAAGTACAGAGATAGATCAGTGTTTGCCTAGCCCCATTATTATTATTATTATTATTATTATTATTATTATTTATTATTATTAGTGGTGGTGGTGGTATCTTCTATACCTCTCCATTCCTTTTGTACTTGGAAAGTCAACAAAGCATCTCTCAATGGGAAAGTGGTGCTTCAGATTAGGAGGTCAGACAGAATGATCTGGGTCTCTACTCATAAAGAGATTCCCTCTGAAGATCCATGAAAGCTTTTGGCTAAGAAAGCATTTAGAGAAATAATCAACTGCCTGATATGTAAATGTGTTTAGATCTCACTGTTTGCTGTCACTTTCAAACTGCAAATACAAAAAAAGGATGACCTAGAAACAAGCAGAGAAAAGCTGTGTGGCATTTAGATGCATATCACATATGCATAATTGATTCCTTAAAAGGTTAAATACCCTTAGCATATGTATGGATAGTGATAGGCCCATGATGAGTGCCTAATCATTATGGCAGTGGCTTTGTTTTACATAATTCTAAAGCAAATGTCATGTTTCTTCTTTGGGAATTCCAGGGCTGTATTCAGGAAAGCATATGTTTCCAAGTAGATAGCTGGGCAGAGGAGCTACACTTTCCCAAACAGAAGGACCATTCATGTAGCTAGTAGGCTAAGCTTTATAAAGCACAGACTGCCACTCAATTCTCTTTGGAATTTAAATGCAATTACATATTGAGGACAAATGCTAAATATAAACAGAATAGACAAAGTGCATGCCTTTATTTATTTATTTATTTATTGCTTTGTTTTTGTAGTATGTTTGCAAGAAGAATTAGCTACCTCACACACACTATAATCCTTAATTAAAACACACAGACCAGGAAACTTGGTGAATCCTTTAGCATCTTTTTTTTTTTTCAGAAGCTTGTTATAGCTTTAAAGGACTTGTCCTTTTTTCTTATGTCTGCTAACAATTATAAAAATGCTAAGGAAATTAATTCAAAAAGCATGTCACTAAGAAACATATAGAAATAATAGGTTGTATGCCTTAAATATCAGAAAAAGAGATAATACATTGCATGAGAATAAATAAGGGGTAAAAAAAATCTATGTAAATGGTCTATGTAAATTAGAGTGATTATCACAAATGTTTAAGTTTCTTCTTTGGGGAGGAAAGGACATACAAGTATACCTGGTACACACAAAGGTCTTCTCTGGATAAATGGTCTACAGGTGTTTATTGTTTGAAAATGTACATTTAAAAATATAGCTCAAATTTTTGAAAATGGGAAAGGCAAAATAACAAAAACATAGTAAAGAGAGAACAAATTAAGATAACTAAAAATAATGTACTAGTGCTATAATAAAAGTAATTATATTAATCTTAGGTGGAAGGATATGCTTTCACATTTTACCTTAGAAAATTTAAATGGAGACCACACATAAGACACAACTGAAATATGAGTACCTAAGAGATCTGAAAATAGAAAGATGTGAAAAAATCTATCAGACAAATAATAACAAAGCTATTGTAGCTGTATAAGTGATGAGAAAACTGGACTTGGGGACAAGATGCAGTCTTTTTTCTCTGTCTCTAGTTCCTTTCCTTTTCATCCAACAACCCTACTACATCCAAGCAACTGTTCCTAACATTCCAGAACTTTCGATAAGTCATCTCCACCTATTTTGTCTTATTTCAAGCTAACCATTGTCAATATCTGTGAGATGTTTAATCTCTAAATTCTTATAGTAATTATTATCTCTGTACCACTGATTTGGTACTCAGATGGTGTGTGTTTTATTGGTTTTTTTTCTGTATTCATGCATTTCTTTAATTAAATTATAGTATCCTACAGCTATAGACCATGCTTCATTCTTTAAACATTCCCTGTCCTTCACCCTAGGACCTGCCATATGGTAGAACCATGTTTCCTGACATTATCATAGAAAGTTAGTAAACATGTTGATGATCTATTGAAAATGGCTTGTGAAAGCATATTAAGAATTCCTTCAGGATGCGTGAGGACTTTGACAATGCTATGTATTTACATTTTCTAAGTAACCTCTCCACCACATTTTTAAATAAGGGAAGAAGAGACACACACTATGGTTAGAGTAATTTGAAGCTGTTTGTAGTTGGTGAGACTGAGATCACAGCCCCAGTAGGAGAGTGCCCCCCACAGGACCAAGCTGGAAATTCCCACAGGGTCATAACTGTTACCTTTAAGGTCAGGGATCATATCAACATTTTTGCATGCACACCTGGGACAAAGTCCAACATTTAATATAGTCAATAAATGATTCTGTAAAATGTGAGAGAATTATTTATCTGGAATAATTTAATTCACTCCCATAACTTCAAAACAGCATACAATTTAGTTTCCAAGTATGCATCTTGAGCTCTGGATTTCAGAAAGTGGCTAAAATGGTGGAAGAGCCAGTGGGGCCAAGGTGGGATACAGGTGATATCACCACAAATGGAACTCTGAGGTTAGGGGTTGGTTGGAACAAATCTGAGTACTGGACTGTGTTTGGAAATGAACAACAGAAGTTGAAAAGGAAATGAGGAAACCCATGGGATAGATGTTCAGGGCTTGTCTTGCTGGCCACCCAGAAGTGGCTGGAGTTCCTCCTTCCTCATAGCATGTGCCAAAAGTTGTCTGCTCTGTAAACTTCTTTGAAACATATTAGTTTTTGAATAGGCAATATATAAAGCATCTGGCATAAAATTCAGAGTACACAGTAGGATATGTCATTAAAATGTAGCTTCATCCCACCTCTTCCCATAGTTGCTCATTGTATAGAGGCAACCACACTTACCAGTTATTACATTCATGTTCAGGTAGATGCCTTTGATATATATGTACACGTTTGTGTATTTGTATTTTTTCAGATAGTTCATATATCATACTAATTAAATCTTACCTTTTTTTCATTTAACAACTTATCCCATAGTCCTTTCTACTTTTAATTTTATTATCAATAAAATTATAGCTTGTAACACTATTGGTATATTGACAGTGTTCAACATTTGTTCCTTGTGAAAATGAATGAATGGTTTGATAATAGTATCTAATTCACCCTAAAACTAATTCATTCTAAAACTAAAACCACTAACAGGTTTTAGAAATGAGTCATTTTAAAGTCCACCTCCAACATGCAGTGCTTTTTCTGGATAAATATCATATCCACCCTTCAAAGTAAATCATCCAAAATTCATCCTGCAAGAGCCTTTCTTTTAACATTGACTTTCAGTTTCTTCTTTAGGGGTTGTCTTTAAACACTTAATAATAGTCTACTAGTTTTGATTGACCCCTAAATTCTTATTTGTTAATATAATAATAATAAATGTGAATAGTACTCTTAACAATAATCTTTATTGTGTCTTTGTGTCCGATGCTTTGTTAGGCACTTTATATGACTAATCTCATTCATCCCTACAGTAGATCTGAGGATGTACCTCAGTGGTAGACCACATGCTTAGCATGTGCAAGGCCCTGGGTTTGCTCCCCTGCAACCCCCCTCCGCCCTCCCCTCCACACAATCCCTATAACACATACATAAAGTAACTTCATAATCCTTATAATATACCTATCAGTGCCCTGCAAGAATCATTGACTTATATTGGGGTCATGTGTAGATCATTTCCTTAAATATCAATGGCTTTTGGCCTCTGGCTACTCAAGATATCTCTAGAGTATGAGTGGGTCAGAATTACGAATTACCAACACAATGACCACCTCCCAGGAGTGATCTTTAACCAATGAGGAGTGAATGTTGGTGTATCAATATTCTACTCTCTGGGAAAATCTTGAGTTCTGTATTTTCACATCACTTCTAGGATCCTGAATGGTCGAGCCACAGTTACCCATGTCACTAAGCCCCCTTTCAACTCATCCTCTATTACCTTTCCTTCCTTCCCTATCTCATTTCCCTCCTGGACTCCTTCCTTGATCGCCTCCTAAATAAACTACTTCTAGTTTTGGGATCTGCTTTTGGGAAAATAAGATATCAGGAAGCAGGTTTAGAGTGTTTGGAGTATCTGGCTCAAGTTCACCTGTACATCACATGTCAGTTAGGATACGAACCAGAAGCCATCCTCAAAAGCACCATCCCTTACTGCCAGTTAGATGGTAAGCACCTCATACAGGCCTGTGAACTGCAAGCCAAAGTCAGAGTTTAGTCCTCTTGTCTGCTGCTGGGTGCCATTCTCTGTTCTGGAGTGTCTCTGTATCGCCACAGCAGGTTAGGACTGCATTTTATGCACCATTAGTTAAACACATGCGCTTGGAATTTGTTGCTGAAATTGTCGTTTAAAGAAGACTCTTAAGTTGCTGAATATCTTCTCCTTACTTTTCTGCAGATAGCAACTTTATCCTCGCCAACGCCCAGGTGGCTAAAGGTTTCCCCATAGTCTACTGTTCCGATGGCTTCTGTGAGCTTGCTGGATTTGCCCGAACTGAAGTCATGCAGAAGAGTTGTAGCTGCAAGTTCTTATTTGGTGCTGAAACCAATGAGCAGCTGATGCTTCAAATAGAAAAATCACTGGAGGAAAAAACAGAATTCAAAGGAGAAATTATGTTCTACAAGAAGAACGGTGAGCTGGCTTTCTTTCGTGCTCAGGGAGAGTGTTAGAGGTCGCCCTTTTCCAACTCAGTGATTGTTCCATAAATCCCATTAAGGCTTAATGATATTTCACATAAATATGGTCTGCTAGAGAAGTTCCACAAATGACTTGGATGATGGCCTTGTTTTAGCTATTAGCAGCATAAACTGACTGGAAATTATAACTGTTCAATGTCAATATATGAACTGAGTTAATATATGTTGAAACAAAGTGTATTGCTATTATAGTCATTTTAAAAATATATATTATATGTAGCAGTTATTAATATACTTAACAGGTGATCTTTTATTCAGGGATGGTTTTTCAAGGTTTATGCTTTTAGGGACCACATCTCGATCCCAGTCATAAAAGATAGAGTTCCAAGGGTTCACTGGCAGAAAAGGAAGTTAATTTAAAGGATATCAGCATATGCAGTTTCTCTTCTCTGGTATAGAGCTTTTCTCACTGTTCTCTGAAATTTGAAGGACAAAACAAGAGACACTTGGTATTTCAGGTTGGAATAAGTTTGCCTGGACTCAAAACAACAGTTCTCAAAAATACAAAGTATTTTCTTATGGCTGAAGTTTTATGATTCTTCTGTAATGAAAGACCTAGAGATAGGTATGGTGCCTGTAGTACTTAGGTCCCGTGCAATAACAAGTAGCCCTACCACGTGGGCCTGGAGAGTTGAAGGGAATCCAAGAGGCAATGTATGGGGAAAATACTAAATAAAAAATTTAGACCAAGCTATCATTTCCGAGAGTCCATAATTAACCCTCTTCCTTTAAAAGCTTTCTGTTTTAGTCTGCTTTGTATTACTGGGACCTGAATCCCTGACAAGAACAATTTAGAGGAAGAGAAGTTTATTTTGGCTCACAATTTCAGGGGTACAGTCCATGGTCAGCCGACTTCATAGCTCTGATCCTGAGATGAGGCAGAATATCACGGCAGAAGAACATGACAGAGAAAAACAGCTCAGAACATGGCAGCAAGGAAACAGAGAGAGCTCCACTTACCAAGGACAAAATATACCCCCAAAGGCATGCCCCCAGTGACCTACTTCCTTCACCCAAAACCTACCTGCCTATAGTTTCCACCCCAATCCATTCAAGTGGGTTAATCTACAGATTGGAGTATGTCTCATAATCTCATCACTTTGCCTCTGAACATTCTTGTATTGTCTTACACATAAGCTTTTGGGGGACACCTCACATCCATAATCCTTTCCTCATTAGAAAAACAAACCTGTAAATTTTAGCTGTGTGCACAGATACCAAGCTAAAAATGTATTCCCGGACTTCTTTGTAGTTAGGTTGTACATGGCAGCTAAGTTTGGGGACAAGGATAGGTGGAAAGGAATCATCTACACAAATTCAAGGTAATATCGCTGAAAGTGAAATTGTTTTCCTTCTAATTATTCTCTTTCTCCTTTCACATGGTATTACAGATAAAAGTGGTCTTGTCAAATATTTTTATATTGAGGCCATAACCCCCCATATGATTATATTTGAAGACATGGCTTTTAAAGATATAATTAAGGTTTAATGAGGTCATGAGAGTGGGGCTTTAATCCATTGTGACTTATGTCCTTATGAGAAGTGGAAGAGCCACCAGAGGTGTTCACACACAGGGAAAAGGCCATGTGAGAATACAGGAAGTCAGCGCTCTGCAAGCCCCAGAGAGAGGCCTCAGGAGAAATCAAATCCACCAGCCACCTCAATCTTAGGTTTCAGCTGTGAGAACATAAAATTCTCTTGTTGCAACCACTGCATTTTGTGATGGCAGCCCGAGTAAACGAATACATGTCGATCAGAATGTTAAGCAAAGCTGGAAAGCCAGCTTTCAACCACTTGACAAGGGCAATACAGTAATGGGATGCAGAGCAAGAAAATAGAAGGAACCTGGGTTATGTGACAGAGCTACCTTTCCACCTCAGACAAAACCAAACATATTTCTGTCTTGTTTGAGTTACTCTTTGGGGGGGGTCTTTATGTAACAACTTTTAAATTGTACTCTATCTCAGAATCTCTCATCCTTATCACTGTTAACATTTTGTAGTGATTCTTTCTTGTGGGGCATTGTACACTGAAGATGATCAACTGCACCCCTGGCCTCTGGATCTCATACCCAATAAGCTGGGGATATTGAAGTCAATGCCAAGTGGAAAAAAATAAACCTGCACATGGAAACTTCATCCCTTTTTATAGTTTATTTGTCCTTGGAGGACATTCCCTAATTGTGTGGATTTGGGATGTGCAGGAGTCTTGAAGTAGTGGAGAGCACCCCTCCGGAACAAGATTATACCCCAGTTCTTTGGCACAAGGCACATGATTCAGACCATTGTATTCTTCTCAATGTCGGTACATGAGGCCAGCATAGCAAATATAATAAAATAGAAGGATTCTAGCTCTACTAATTATACCATAATCATTAAAAAGAAGGCCTGAGGTGTTAAAAAAGAAGAAGAAAAAAGGAGGTTGTTTCTGGGAGTGTGGACTGGCAGGGAGCAATAAAACCTCCATCTGGTGGAACAAAGGAGAAGAATATCCTTTGTCTGCAATATCCCCTGACTCAGACTCATCCTTCTTAAGATAGGTGACTTGTGTAGGTCACTCCACACCGTGTGATTGTCTTCCTTCTTAAGCCTTTTTGAAATACCCAAATGTGCTACCACTGAGAAAGGGTCAGGCCAAGGAGGAGACTCAGAGATGAAGAACAAATGATGGAGCCTTTGGACGCTCAACCATAGAAATAATTTCCACAGCCTAATTTCTTATAAGATGCCTTGCAGTCCTGGAAGAATGTGGGTGGAAATTATTTGAAGGCACCACCCAGCTCTGAGCCGAAACCTTGGGGAGTTGTCTGATATTCTGAGCAAAGTAATTGATCCAGGTACAAAGGATTGAAAATTGCCATCTACTCTATGCTAACCTTGCTGTGTTATAGCTATTTAAATAAATGCTTATTTATATACATATGCCTAGTGCATGGAATCTTCATCAGGTGGTTGTTTGTTGTAATGCTTGCTGAAGGCAATTAAATTACTAGAGGGACCTATGGTTACTTGAGAGCATGTCTGCATTTCTGATTTTTAAAACCATGCCTATGACCCCAACAGTCTTACTTCTCTCCTTCAAGTATTATTTTCATTTAATATGCTTTAGAAAGCCTTATATCTATCCCTGTAGGTCCAATGATTCATTTCTGGCCCAATCTCTGATGTACCCCTTAGGCATTTACAACTGAGTTTTGTAGCTGGGGGTGCTCCACAAATGGCGTCTTCATATCTCTTGCCATCACTGTAGATCTTTCTCAATTTTTTTTCTCATCTTCATTCTTTCTCTTTGGAGAGTAAGAGGTAAGCAAACTCATCCCTCACACACAGAAGCAAAGGGAGTCTTTGAGGAAATAAACTTGTGCATCCCTTTATGCTATCACATTTCCTCAAGAGTAGGAAGCCACCTCCACATTGGTACAGAGTTGGCCTGCTACGCAGCTTCTCTGAAAAGTCCCAAATGAGGAAGGAGAAAAAGGTCACTTCTGCCTCCAGGGTTTCCAAAAAAACCATCCAATACAGCTTCACCATGCTGCGGGGTCTATCTCTGGCTTCTCTTGTTCTTCTTCAAAATCTCTCAAGCTGAGACTCTACAAACTGGGATGTCGTGCCATATTTGTTTTCTTCCTGGTCTTTAATTTTAATGGCACTGAAATATATCTTCTCTATGTCATGGAAGACCATCATTTTTGGATTTCCTAGTACCAGCCCTTGTGTATTC
This sequence comes from Ictidomys tridecemlineatus, assembly GCF_052094955.1. Classification (NCBI taxonomy): domain Eukaryota; kingdom Metazoa; phylum Chordata; class Mammalia; order Rodentia; family Sciuridae; genus Ictidomys; species Ictidomys tridecemlineatus. The sequence goes on along the minus strand of NC_135478.1, from coordinate 39,972,672 downwards.
ACCTTAACATATCCTCTCTACAGAGAGCTTATCTTACAAGCCTACTCTCATATTAAATATGTCCAATAACATTATTCTTCTTTCCTAGGGAGAACCTGTATCCAGGAATAGAAAGGCTACTAAAGAATAAAGATTAAAGAAGGAAATTAAAATGATATGATTTTGTAAAAATATTTTCCTGGTATATTAGTTTTTTTTTGTTTGTTTGTTTTTTAGGGCTACTGTTATCAAGTTCCATTAAGTAAGTTTCTTTAACAGAAATACATTGTCTCACAGTTCTGGAGACTGGAAGTTCAAGATCCAGCTGTCTGCTGAGTTGGTTCCTTTGGAGGGCTATGTGTTTGAGAGAATGTGTTCCTTGTCTCACCTTGACTTTGGTGGTTTGGTGCCAATTTAGGGGTTTCCTTGGCTTGTAGGAACATCACCCCAATCTCTGTCTTCATCATCATGTGATGTTCTCACTGTGAGTGTCACCTTTTATGTGGAATCCTTTCATACTGGATTAGGTCTTAACCTAATGATCTCCCTTTAATATGACTACCTTTCTTAAAGATCATATCTCCAAATATGATCTCATTATGAGTTACTGGGGATGGGACTCAAACATGCATTTTTAGATAGACAAAATTTAACCATATACACCTAGTTACAGTCACATGAAATATACCAATATTTAAGTCATTTGCCCAAGATTATAAACTGGCCAATAAACCTTTATGCATAAACATTCTTGCTTCCTCTAAGGTCTTTGCTCTTAAACCTCTGCATTCTCTGTGGAAATGGAGATGGTACCACTTCCCAAGGGCACTTTACAAATCTCTAGAGGCATTCGACTCAAAAATTAGAGGGTTGTTTTTTTCATTTAATGGACAAAAGTCAAGAGATGCCAACTATCCTGTAGTATGTTGGCTGATCCTGCAGTTTAAAAATTGTCCAGAGTCTGGCATAACCTTCTAACACCCTGTCAGACTTTACAACAAGTAAAACATTGGTTCCTAATTGCCTTGACCCAGAACTTAATGTACAAAGTGGTTTTTTTTTGTTTGTTTGTCTGTTTGTTTTTTTAAAGAAGGTTTTAATTTCCCACTAAGTTTCCAAGAACAGTGTAAGTGAGGAAGATTGAACTTGATTCTGCTCAGAGTTTCACCATTTCAGAACACCTTATCAGAGGCTCATAGTTCTTGTCCCTGATATAGAACATCTGTATGAATTCTGCACTTGGGCTTGGTATATTCTCAACATTGGTGCAGTTATCCAGTTACATTATTATATCCTCTACTCTAGTTGGTCATGCCTAATTTTTTTCAGAGATCACTTTTACTTTGCTTGGTTACTGCTAATAATAATAATAATAATAATAATAATAATAATAATAATGTGTGTGTGTGTTTAATACTGGGGAATTAATCTAATACTAATTAACGACAACTATATCCCCAACCACTTTTTATTTTTTGACACAGGGTCTCACTAAGTTGTTGAGGGTAATAATATATTTTTAATGAAAATAATGTCTATATAGGCAACTTTGATTATGGTAGTTTTCATTTCTAAATAGTAAAGAGAGAATTACAAGTATTTGTTTAAAAAGGAAAGCTTAGGTCTGATAGAATTGTGAGTGACTCTCACAAACTCACTCGCTCCCAAGTCACCTTTGAGGTTTGCCATTTCCTCATAACTTCCTGAAATATTGCTTATTTAATATTTTTCTTTATGTGGATTCACTTTTTGTAAACTTCAATAAATTGAAAGCAAAAGAAAATTAAATCACTACTGTATGCAGAAAACCAGGCTAACTAGCTTCAAATAGAAGGCAATCATAAATAAATAGATGATAAAAACATTGTTCTTAAACTTTAATCTTGAAAAGTAAAGTTTATATCCTGAAATCTAAGTAATAACAAACCTAAATGATTATATTATGCCAGGCAGCATGTGCTATGTTATTTAACTGTCCAAATAACCCTTCAAATAAAGATGAGTTGTCTCCTGTTTATAGTTCGGGAAGTTGTAAGGCAGATATATGATTTAAGCACAGGTCTATATGTTGTATCTTAAAAAGTGTCCAACTTATTTTCCTATCCATCTCATTTCCTTGTTTTCCTTACTATGTGTTCACCTTTCTGTGTTTTCACATGAAATTGAATTATGTTAAATATTCAGAAAAAAAGAAATTTGAATCTGTTGATTTCCTCCTTCCCTCCCTCTCTTTTTCCTTCTTTTATTAATTTTTTAAGGTAATATGCCTCCACTAGGATAACCCTTGCTTGCTGTTTATCTATTTGTGTGTGTGTGTGTGTGTGTGTGTGTGTGTTTGGTGCTGGGAATTGAACCCAGGGCCTTGTGCCTGTGAGGCAAGCATTCTACCAACTGAGCTATACCCCCAGTCCTTTAAAAAAAGTGTGAGAGAGGATAGAAATTGCTGATACCAGGAAGGTGAAGAGCCTTCTTTAGGGTTGAAATGGAAGGAGGAAAAGATGAGATTGGTAGACATGGGAAGAAAAGGGGACAAAAGGGGTGAAAGGTAGAGGGAGAAATGGGGAAAAATCTGCTGATCTCATATGCATTTCCATCAAAATATGTACAGGTAGGCTTGATGTAGGCTTGTGTGCTAGATGCATGCTTTATTACTTCAAATACACGTAACACATACATATTAAAGTACAAGATATTTATGTGTACACCTAAAGTAATCTTGTGAACTACAAAGAGCATTCACATTACTAATTGGGCAAGATACTGTCTTTGTTCAAATGTACACATAAGCTGTCTGAACCAGGTATATTCATATACAGTCTTACAAGATAGTCCATGATAAATGACAAAAGAGAGCAAATTTCTTCATGAGTTCCTGTTTTACAATGAGCTGCTCATAAGCAGATATTATAGTAAGATACATTATTACTTTCCCTCTTTTTAAAAGTTAAACTAGTAGAAGAAGGTGATCATGGGATAGAAGAGAAGCAAGAATGGGTAGGACTAGGGACTGAAAAGGATAAAACTAAATTCTATGCATTTATGAATAAATCAACATGAACTATAAGTAAATAAAAGAATAATTTGCAAATTTCTATACTGAAGATATGCAACATGATGTTATAAGGCACACATATAGTAAAATGATTACATAATGGGACAAATTAACTTTCCATCATCTCAGGTAGTCACCATCCTTCCCCTTGTGACAAGAACAACTGTAACTGACTAAATTAGAAAATATCCTGAATATAATATTCTGTTACAAACTATAGTCCTATTGTTGTACATTGCTTCTTTTATCCTGTTCATCTTACATGTTTACTACTTTGTATCGTTTGATCTTTTTGTTTCCATATTCTCCCCTCTACTCTGAACCAACTAATTATTGTTTTATTCTATGTCTTTGTGTATTTGACATTTTTTTAAGACTTTACAAATAAGTAAGATCATGTAGTATTTTTTTTAAGTATGTGGTTTATTTTACTTATTCCTCTAAATCCATCCAGGTTATGGCATATTCCAGGGTCTCCTTTTTTAAGGCTGAAAAGTATCCCACTGTATGTTTCTATACATAACATAATTTATTTTATTCCCACATCCTTTGATGAACACCTAGATTCTTCCATATATTGGCTATTGTGATTAATGCTGCTGTGAGCATGGGAGTGCAGATATCTTAACTAGGTGGCGATTCTATTTGGTTTGGGTATATACCCAGAAGACAGATTGCTGGGTCATAAGGAAGTTCTATTTTTAATTTTCTTAAGAACTTCTGCAATGTTTTCCATGATGGCTGCACCAATCTACACTTCTACCCCAATATTCATTTCCACTAGTTTTCCAATAAGTTAGGACTCCCTTTCCTTTACTCTCTAGACTTGTCATCTCATATCCTTTTGATAATAATCATCCTACCAACTATGAGATGGCATCTCATGGTGATTTTGATTTGTGTTTTCTTGATGATTAGAGATGTCAATCACATTTTCATTTACCTTCTGGGATTTTTATGTCATCATTGGAGAAATGTCTATTCAAGACCATTGCTCATTTTTAAAAAATTTATTTTAACATAGTGCTGAGGATCTAACCCAGTGTCTCCACAAGTGCAAGGCAAGCTCTCTACCAGTGAGTTACAACCCCAGCCCACTCCTTTTTAAATGGGATTATATATCTTCTTGATGTTAGATTATGTAAGTTATTTATAAATCTTAGATATTAACCCTTCATTTGGTATATGTTTTGTAAACATTGTTTCCCAATTCATAGCTTGCCTGTTCATGTGGCTGATGGTTTATGGTATTGTACTGAAACATTTTAGTTTGATGTAATCCTCTTTATTTATTTCTGCTTTTGTATCCCAAAGTTTTGTTGCAATATACAAAAAGTCATCGCCAAGGTGAATTTCAAAGAGCTTTCCCCTGTTGTCTTCTATATTTTCAAGTCTTACATTCAGATTTTTATCCACTCTGAGTGAGTTTTTTTCAGATGGTGTAAGAGAAGAGTCCAATTTCATCTTTTTCGTATGGAAATACAGTTTTTCCCAGCACTGTTTATTGAAGAGACTGCTCTTTCCCTATTGTATCTTCTTGGTGTCATTGTCAAAAAATTATGTTTGGATTTATTTCTAGGCTCTCAAATTTAGTCCACTCTTTTTATGACAGTATGATATTGTTTTTATTACTCTAGCTTTGTAATGTAATTTTGAATCACATGTGATGCCTCCAACTTAAGTTATTTTATTTTTTCCTTACAGTTATTTTGACAATTTGAGCTATTTTTTGGTGCCATATAATTTTTAAGATTATTTTTTTCAATCTCTATGAAAAACGTCATTGGGATTTTGATAGAGATTGTATTGAACCTGTAGGTCACATTTGGTAGTCTGGACACTTTTAACAATATTAATTCTTTTGATCCATAAGCATGGACAATTTTTCATTTATGTGTGTCCTCTTCAATTCCTCAGTGCCCGGTCTTCCAGCTCTGTTACTTTCCTTTTAAGTTTACATATAAGATATTCTTAGTAAGTGCTTTCATGCTCATTCAATATGACTCTGTGGCAGATTTTTAGAATATTTGATTAAACCCTTTAGGTGTTTTAGAATTGGAGCTCAATATAGGAAAAGAAATAAAGGCTCGGGGTTGTAGAATGTCAGATTATTCTCAAAATTAGCATTTTAAATGTGCAGCATATGTGACTTCCCCAAGTTGATTGTTAGGAGATGGCTTATGGCATTGCATACAGAATGGTTTTGTGTAAGATCCAAATTTCAGAGAAAAGGGTGCTGTGCCCATTCATGTAATAAATGAACAGCAAGAACATGGTTTTAATGGAAGCATAGTGTCTAAATGTGTATTTTATATGGATACAAGATTTCCCAGCATGGGCATCACTTGTAGTTGCTTTAGAATTTCACTACATCTAGAGAGTGATGAGGCAAGCTAGCTAAGAATCTATTTTAGCAATTAGAGAAATGCAAATAAAAACTACACTAAGATTTCACCTTACTCCAGTCAGAATGTCAATCATCAAGAATACAGGAAATAATAAATGTTAGTGAGAATATGGGGGAAAAGGCACACTCATACATTGCTGGTAGGACTGAAAATTGGTGCAACTACTATGGAAAGCAGTATGGAGATTCCTCAGAAAACTGAGAATGGAACCACCATTTGACCCAGCTATCCCACTCCTTGTTTTGTACCCAGAGGACTTAAAATCAGCATATTACAGTAATGCAGCCAAGTCAATGTTTATAGCAGCTCAATTCACAATAGCTAAACTATGGAACCAACCTAGGTGTCCCATAACAGATGAATGGATAAAGAAAATGTGGTATATATACTGAATGGAATATTACTCAGCTTTAAAGAAGAGTGAAATTATGGCATTCGCCAGTAAATGGATGGAGTTGCAGAATATCATGCTAAGCAAAGTAAGCCAATCTCACAAAACCAAAGGCCGAGTGTTTTCTCTAATATGCGGAAGCTAATTCACAATCAGGCAGGGGACACTAGAGAAGAATAGTGTTATCCTAGATTAGGTAGAGGGAAGTGATGGGAGGAGACGGGAGGGGAGGTGGGGTTAGGAAGGATAGTAGAATGAAACAGTCATTATGACTTTATGTGTATATGTGACTACATGACTAATCTGATTCTACAATATGTACACTCAGAAAAATGAGAAATTATATCCCATCTATGTATGATATATCAAAGTGCATAAGTGCATTCTACTGTTGTTTATAACTAACTAAAACAAATTAAAATATTAATAAAAATATATTTTAACAAGAACTGGAGAAACAAGCCTTGAGATTATATAAAATAAACTGCTTTTTAAAATTTTTTTTTAATATTCAGTTTGAGTGAGACCTAAAGAAGAAGAAAAATCCTCCTAAACAAAACAAGCTTATTCTCCCATCCAGACTTTCTATGGATCCAAACCAGAATCCACGCCAAGTAAGAGGGGCAGCATAGTGACAAATGCAGGGCTTTCCATAAAAATCTCCTGGGGCTATCGAGGACATCAAAGTCATCAGCACCATGGGCATTTAGCTCACAAGGGACGGTGACATTGGCAGCAGCTGAGAGCATCCAAGTGAGTCTGGAGGATGATGCCAAATTTAGATCCTTGCATCACTGGAATCCAGGGTGGCTAGTTTGTGAGGAAATCTCTGCTGAGTCTTAGAAGTACTTGTGAAGATCTGCAAGAGGACTTGGTTTCCCGGAATGCTGTGAAAGTGAGACCTTGAAAACAGTTTTCTGTGAAATGGACTTGATTGTGTTCTTACAGCCTAATGGAGTCAAGGAAGCAGAACATGGTTCAGCTGGTGTCGTAGTTATCTGTTGTTGTGTTATCTGTGCTACCTTATGACCTGGTGGCTTAAAATACGTGTTATTGCATCTTTCAATTTTGTGAGTCAGGAATTCAGGATGAGGTTAGGTTGATGATTTTTTTTTCCATGTGGAATTAGTAGGGGTTGGTTATTCGATGGTGTTCAGATGGGGGGATGCACAGATTAGGAGGGTCTCAGATGACTTCCCTCATGTCTAGCATCTTGAAAGGATGGGATCAATCAAAGTGCTTAGATATGCACTCCTTGGCATGGAAATCTGAGTGGTCTATGCAGAAGCACAAGACCTAATTTCTGTTATATTATTTTAGCTTGAGCAGCCACAAATCCACTGATTCATGGGAAGGAGACCTTGACCCCACCTCTTTTTATTTTATTTTTTCATTTGTGCAATATCATTATTCATAATAGCAGGATTCATCATGCCATATTTATACAAGCACATAATTTGATCAGTATCACTCCCCGGTGCCGGTGCCTTCCCTTTACAATTCCCCTTCTTGATCAGGATACCAAAGAATGTGATTCTTTATCTTTTAGAGAAACACACTCTGCATGTACATGTATGTGTGCATGTATGTGCATGTACCAAAAGGCAAAACAGCATTTCATTCTGATGTGTGTAAAATCTGTAGATTTCATGTAGTCCGTAGGGCCACCAAATAGATTCCATGCTTACTACAACTCAATGTAGTAGACAACCATAGGTCAGATTTTTTTTTCTTTCTCTCCATTACTTTCTTCTGACTGATTCCCCTGAGGCCTTTCCTGAGACTCTGTATGTCCTCAAATTAAAAACAACAACAACAACAACAAACAAACATACATTGATCTTCATGTTTTAGTTGAAGATTTTTAAAATGATTTCCAATATATCTTCTCAGTCTTGGTAGGAGATTAATATTTTTATATATCTCTCATGGGACTTTTACATTCCAGAGGTGAATCTCACAAATGCTAATACAGTAAACAACTTCAAAATTATTGTAGCAGGGAGACAGGGGCTCTGAAAGAATATGCACCAAAAGCAGCATGCACCAGGTGTAGAAGGAGCCTGCCTTTCTGTCTCTCCTTCTGCTGTGGATCTCCAAGCCTCATAGTTGTAAACATAGGCACCATCCCTGATCTACTTCTCAGATATCTGAACAAGCCATTCAAGAGAGAGAGAGCCCATTCTTTCCTGGTGGCCATAGTTAAGGTTGCATTGTTTAATCAATGGGCTGGTGTTTTACGTCAGTTTTGTTATTGAAGTGCCCTGTGCTGACTCAAGCTCTCCAGTGCAGAGGAGGATCGGAACAAAGGGAGACATTCGGGTAGATCAGGCTGCAAAGCATTCATCAGGAACTGCTTAGCTTGGCTTGTCCTGCCAAGCTTGAGCATTCTCTGTTGCTGCCTAACTAGATTCTTCCACATTTTCACTTCTTTAAAGCCAGCCTTAGACTTTCCTGACTCAGCACAGAAAACTTCATAAAACAGTAATGGCTCACATTTATTATGCAATCACTGTGGGCTAAGCCCTGCGCTCTACTTTTGTTTCATTGATCCTTTCATCAGCCTTTGAGGCAGATCTTACTAATATCCCATTTTACAGTTAAAGATATTGATTCACATAGAAGTTAGGTGGAAGAGTTGGATACAGATGCTGGCAGTCCTACTCCTAGGAGTAGGACTTTGTTTCTTTAGTATTGGGATTGAACCCAAGGGCACTTAAGCACTGAGTCATATCTCCAGTCCCTTTTATTTTTAATTTTCAGACAGGTCTCAGAGCCTCACTAAGTTGCTGAGGCTAACTTTGAACTTGTGATCCTCCTGCCTCAGCTTCCTAAGTTACCAGAATTACAGGCATGTGCTACCACACTTGGCTTGTACTGTTAATCAGGAAGTCAGGCTCACATAATGATAAACCCAAGCTTCCTACCTAGGAAGCCTGTGGTTCCCTCACCTTACCTGGTCTATAAGAGTCGATAGATGGGTTTGCCCTACATACCCCTGGGGTATGGATGACGAGCAAACTATCAAGGAAAGAACCCATTAATCATTCTCGTAATGTGGCCATTTGTAATTCTATCAGTATAAGCCAGAAAGGAAATATAATCACAATCAATGTTTGAGAATATCTGAAGGTAAAGAGTTGCCTTTGAAACAAAGGACACTTGTTATTTTAAAGGTTCTCTTTGGTGAAAAGAAATGATGTTGCACTTTGAGGATCAGGCCCTGACAAAGGTCTTCATGCTTCATTTTCTGGGTCTAAGCTAAAGTCTAACTGTGAAAGGCTACATTACGAGAGCAATCATTAAAACCAGGAAGATTTGGAGTAGAATCTCAGCTGACAACCAACTCCATAACTATGCTGCCTGGTTAAGCAACTTGGCTTTTGTGTGCCTCATCTTTTCTCAAGTAGAGGCTCAACATCATCCTCATAGATATCTGATGAAGAACCAAACTCAGAGAACCTTTCTTCAGCATACATGATCAGGACCCAGCCACATAATTTTGTACGGTACAATCCACAAGTTCAATGCATCCCTTTAGTTAAAAGAACATGAACTATTTTAAGATAGCAATAGCAGAACATTACAGGAAAGCTTGGGGCCCTTCTGACCATGGGTCCTTTGTGACTACACAAGTCACATACCCATTATGGTGACCCTGAATACAGGAGTCATTAATTGAATATTTCTTCTGTCCTTGACATGTTCCCTCACCAGAAAAACCTATCCATTCCCAAAGTACCAGGCCTTCAGAACCTTGCCTTTAGATGCCTGGAGCCTTACATCGGGCTCTTGGGTCACTCGTTCCCCAGCCTGTGGGTTAATTGCTAGGACCCCCTTACCTGAGTAGGAAACCAGAGGTGTCGAACCATATTCAAAGAGATGCTAATGGGTTCTGTGATGTCTCAGCTAAGAGTTGGACAAGAATCACAGAATCAACACGTTGAAAAATCACATCACTTTAGACATGCTTGAGGTCTACCCGCAACATGAACAATTATGTAATACTGACCGACTATTATTATATAAGAACATCTGTGCTTTATTTCTACAGCAAAAAGCTCCATGACATCATCAAATTTATGCAGTTACAGGCATGGGTGGCTCACTCTCCCTGTCTCCACGTTAGTTCAGATCCTCCTCATTTGGAGCCTGAGTTGCAACGATTCATCGTAAGTCGTTGACCAGTCTCCAGACCTACACCCTTCAAGACCTTTTTCCTCCCTGCCTCCAAAGCCATCTTCCCATAATGCAGATCTGATCATGGTGTGCTCCTCTGGCAAAGTTTCCTGTGGGAGATACTTCTTGCCTTCCAGGGTGAAAGAAAACTCTTCAGTCTGGCCTAAAGCCACTCATAAGCCAGTCCCAGCTTGTGGTCCATCTCTTTAAACTCACTCTTTCCCTTTTGCGCCTTCCTGTCTCCCTTTATTCCTCATCATTCCTAGTCCCATGCAACCCATACCTCAGCCTGTCTTATTGTTTTATGTTGTTGTTATTGTTGCTTAATGCTTCTCATTTTGACATGCTAGATGCCTTTGAACTAGATGTCTGTCCTTGCCATGAATGCTCGACCCCACCCGCCACCTTCACCCTCACATTAAGCTAATAAACACTGAGGCTTGATTCAAACTTAACTTCATAGGCACGTTTCCTCAGTCTTCCAACCCCTTCCTCCCCTTTTCTTTCTCCTTCAATACAAGGGCTGCATGACTAAGATATTTTCTTCTTGACAACATCCTTTGAGTTTTCAACCTTTACACACAGAGGAGGAGGGGCGTTGTGGCATACTGGAGTTCTCTGATGGGCTGAGAGGTCAATGTTGGTTTGCATGGGAAAAAAAGCCAGGCAGTTCTGAGACATCTAATTCATGAATGTGTGACTAAAGCCTAAAGGGTCAGTCATTGACATCTCTCTGCTCTGGTCTTGTGTATCTCAGATGCCTCTGGGAGGTTGGGCCAATGCAAACACAAAGGAGGTAAGCAAGTAAGGCGGCAGCCAAAAAAGGCCAGTGTCTCCCCAGAGCACACCCCGAGGATAAAGCAAGGTGCCAGCCACTTGCCATACCTGCGGAACTCCTATGCTTGTTGTTGGAGAATGTGGACAATGGAACCACTCTGAATGTGAAAAGGAGTATTTTGCTTTACTTAGAAGCTCTGACATGTGATTGTCTCTCAAGGCTGAAAGAGATCTCCAAGAAGTAGTTCAGTTGCTGGGCTTTAGCAACTTGGCAGGCTGTTCTAATGAATTCACATTTTTAGATGCATATTTGAAAACAAAAATATTGAGTTCAGGTCTTCATGCAGTCACTACTGTGCGTGATTTTAGCCAAGCAGTTTAACCCTTCAATACCTAGTCTTTCCTGTGAAAGGCAAACACAGATATTTATCTCTTAAAGTTGGTGAGAGAATCAGATGAAGAAAGTAAGCTATAGAAAATGTAAAGAATTACATAGATGCTCATTGTAATGAGTCTTAGACTAGATTTAAATCTACCAAGCAAAGGGGGAAAAAAAGAAAAAGCTTCCATTCCTTTGGGACAGTGTACTTTAACTTCCGGAGCCTTCCTGGCTTTCTCTTCTGAAAAAAAAAAAAATTGCAAGAACAGTACTAGCATCTGCTTCAGAGACTTGTACAAGATACTGCTTGCCAAGAGCTTTCCATACTATCTGATACATGATGTGTGATCAGTAAACATTAATCGCTCTTGTAAACAACAGCATTATGATTTCAAAGTTTCAGTTTATCTTTCTAGAATTAATTTCATTCTTTTGAACACAAATTTTTATAGGACTTGCTATGTTTGGACCAGGTGCTCTGCTTTGTACAAGAGAGAGTACAAAGAAAGGGGAGACATTGCTCTTACCCTCCTGCACCTAAGAGGAGGGTAAGAGAAGGAATTTCTGATCATATAATTATACCAGACTATTAGATAGTGTTATGGTTTAGACATGAGGGATCTCCCAAAAACTCATGTGTGAGACAATGCAAGAAAGCTTAGAGATGAAATGATCGGGTTATGAGAGTTTTAACCTAATCAGTGCATTAATCCTCTGATAGGGATTAACTTAGTGGTGACTGTAGGCAGTTAGGGTGTGGCTGGAGGAGGTGGATCATTGGGGGGTGTGCCTTTGGGTATATATATATATATATATATTATTCTTTTTGAGCAGAACTTACTTTATTTCTCTGGTGGCGGGATTCCCAACTGCTTTCCTCTACCACACCCTCTGCCATGATGTTCTGCCTAACACTCCGGCTCAAAGCAGGGGAGTCAGACATCTAGGGACTGACTGAGACCTTTGAAACTATGAGCTCTCAAATAAAATTTTCCTCTGTAAATCATTCTCATTAGATCTTTTGGTCACAGCAGTGAAAAAGCTGACTAAAACAAGTAACTTGAAGGCAACATGCAGGGCTCTATGGGAGGTAATATCAAGGGCTTCTGATCAAGTATGGAATATAAAAAAAGGCTTCATTATGGAAATAATATCGTAGTTGTATTTGGAAGAACAAATAGCAGACGACTACATGGAGGAGAAAATGAAAGCACTCTAGGCAAAGGAACCATATGTGCAAAGGTCCTGAGGTAAAAGTTCTCATCGGAGGAATGTAAAGAAGGCCAGGTTGCACTGGAAGGCTGGCAGCCAGGGAGCTAGAGCAGGTGGAGTGAGGCTCTGTAGACCAGGCTCAGACAATCAAAAATTAATTAAAAGAGTCCATGTGTTTTAAGATGGGAGTCATACGATGAATATTTCATTTTACAAAAGATCATTTTGCGGCCACGTGAGACAGCTAATTTCACATAAGCAATAATGGTGACTCAGACAAGTGTTTTGGGGTATGACCCGAAGACCAGCAGTGACAGTGTCATCTGGGACTTGTGAGGATGGCAATTTATCCAGACCTACCCAGACCTTCTGAATCAAATCTAGGTCCGGGGGCCCGGCCACCTGTGCTTTCACAAGCCTCCAGGCAATGCTCATGAACCAGAAAGGGTGAGAGACCTGGGCTCAGTCTAGGACTCCGTCAAGGAAAACTCGAGAGAGTGGATTCAAAAGCAATTTTAGAGGGTCAGCCACTGAATTTGACAATATTCAATGATCTTCTTTGGTTTGGGGGAAAAGAAAGAAGGATCAGGAATGACTTTACAATGTGCATCATCCACAGGAAACACCCTATCTAGCTTTTATACTTTCTTGGATGTGTAAGAATATACGTTTTGGGGGTTAGAGGGGGAGGAATGGCTTTAGCATGGCTTTCGATTTTCGTGTGTGTGTGTGTGTGTGTGTGTGTGTGTGTGTGTATTTTAATTTTAGCATCCAAAGATCATTGCTGATAGGATCTGAGAAGCATATTTTTAAAAATTACTATGAGTGAATATATATATTTGACTTGGGACATTTCTACGAATTGGTAATATAACCAAGTTATCACTAGAGAGCTGATTTCTTCTATGATAAGGAAAGCAATTTTTCTTGAAATCTTTACTTTCCCAGAATTCTTCACTTTAGAGTTCACTAAATTATCTTTTGAAACATCATGTTCCACTATTTAAAAAGAAAAAAAGAAAAAGCGCTTTGTTTCAGAAATACACTAGAACTGGAACAGCAAAGAAATCTTGTTAACAATGCTACTAAGAAAAGATACTACTAAAAGGGAAAATGTTAAACTCAGGATGTGTTTTGAGGTTAAAAAGAAAAACCCAACTATCTAAGATCGTTGTGCATAATATCTATAATGATTTAGAATGCATTCGTCCCTCTCCATGCTTTTTTAGTGATTGTCAGAGTGAAAGTTTCTCTGCATGGTATTCTAATGCTTTGGCCTGACTACTTAGACTCCTTGGCCACAGTCTTCCATTATACTCCTTTAGATGCCTGATTCATATGCCTTTGGTTTTGTGATGCAGTTTACAAAGTTCTTACTTAATGCTTTAGTTCCCAAAGTAGCTTCTGTTCATGAATTTGGAAGTTAAAAACCTTGTCAGAGATCCTTCTAGATCACGTATGGCCATGCTTATTTTTCAGGTGAAGTAAAATTAAATATATTCTCATCAATCAGGAAAGGAAATATTTAGTCTTAGCCTTTATTTTGGAAGATAGGTTTGTCTGATTGGATAATCTCCTTTTACAAGGCACTGTTAATTCTGTTTAAAGAAATACTTGTGGTTCTTGCACTAACAAATAGTGCTTTGTAAATACTTTGGTAGCAGAAAGACCGGTCAAAATTCACAAGAGTTTAGAATGAACTCCTGGTATTCAGCAATCTATAGACTTCCTCTTGAAGAGTTGGCAAATCATGGCCTCTGTTTGGCAGGATGATTGTTTTTGTAAATGAAGATTTATTGCAAAACAGCCATGCTCATTAGTTTACATATCATCTATCACTATTTTAGCACTACATTGGCAGAGAGAAGTACTTGAGACAGAGACCACATGAACTACGCAGCCAGAAAGTGTGTACTACCTGGCCTTTTGTCGAATTAGTTTTCTGACCTCTGAAGATGTACACCCAGATCTGTTAGATTGAATATCCAAATGGATTCCTCAATTTAGAATTTTCACATCTTAATTATACATATAGGCTTATAATGTGATTTTTTTTCCTGGCCTATAATCATATGGAAGCTAGTAAGAAAATGTTGTGTGCATAAATTTATTTTTCATGAAATGATGACTTTCTTGGGCTAGGTATCTGGTTAGTGATGTAAAGATGAACTTGTCAGAGCTGATCCCTCACCTTGGTAACCTAAGCACCACCATGCTCCCGCAGACACTGGGGTCGGTGAGGTGTCTTCCCTATTTTTGGAGAGAAGCAGTAAGTTGTGGAAGACGTCTAACTGTTTTCCTCACATGCCTGCCAAGTTGTGACTCAGGGCAATCTGGCGCAGCGTTTGCGAGTCTTCGTTGAGAGTTGAGTTTGCACAATGGAAGAAATGTTCAGTATGTTTGTTGTCTGCATATTCTTAGAAAGTGCTAAATTGTCACCTAAAACTGTAATCACATATTTATACACTGAAGAATTGTCATGCTCTGCTTAACCATTTCTTTTCGATTCTTCTTTATTTTCAATTTTCATCTCAGCACTTCTAGTTTCTTTTCCATTTCATTTACTTTATTTTCCCAACCCCTTAGAGCACAGGTTCTAATTCTGAACCTAACTGCTTAAAAAAAAAGGACTTCATCAATGCTGGACTTGTTATGTCTTAGCTTCTTTTATCAATAATATATGCAAGTCAAAGTTTTCCCTTTTAGATGTCAAAACTAGGTTTTTATTCCTTTCATCATTATTCCTTTGGTTAAGTTATTTATTTTTAAGGTATGAAGAAATGCATTGTGTTTTAATAGAAAGCTCACGAAACTGAGAGTTATATGATTAAGACCTAGTTCCAATTCTTTTCACAATTTAACATTTTGACCTTAGATAGTTTTATTAACCCCTCTGCAGGATTTTCATCTTTACTATAGAGAGTTCCATCTCATCATCTCTAAGATCTTTTATAATTCCAGCAATCTGAGATGACTTTGTGTATTTCAACTTGATATTAGATTAGGTATTTAAAATAGAATTATCCATTTTTCCAAAGTGTATGTGTGATATGTTTCCTTCACTTAAAAAAAAATTAGTATGTGTCATAGATCCACAAAAGACAGAGACTATTACAACACGATCTACCACCACTGACTTCAGCAAATGCTAGCAAATACTAATACTGAGCCACAGTTGTGTTCCTCTGTGGCTAAAGAATTGGTGTTACATGTGCACTAGCCTTTACTTCATGCAACTATTCAAAATGTACTCAATACTTTAAAGCTATTAACCCTAATCTTTTCAGAGCTCTTAACTAGGAGAAGTAGCTTTATATTCCTTATGCAGGTTTGGTGTGGACAGGAATCTCAGTAATCAAATGGAGATCCCAGAACTTGATGACATGCAATGTCATCTTAGCTTGGTTTTCTCCCAGTGCATCTAACTCTCCTTTAAATACCCCACTTTTAATTACAGTTCTTTGCCAGCAACATAAATTGATTCTGATTATCTTAAGCAAAAATGGTAATTTACTGAAAGCATTGATGTAACTTAAACAAACGGAAGAAAGGGGTGAAAAAGCCAGGAAGCAGTAGTGTTCTGTGAGGCCTAGGCAGCAAGAATAACAAGGTTCCCCAGGCTTCATTGTTGAATGAACCTCATATCTTCTTCACTTTTGATCTTGAGAAGAGGAAACACTGGTTCAGCATGGATGATAGTCCACTCCTCAGGAAGGGTTAGCCAGAGCACCAGGTTGGATGATTCTACAAAGACTGCATGCTAAGAGGTATGCTTCCTAGTGGAATTTGGTGGTGCAGTACAGGAGGAAGGAAGCACGGATGCTATTCTGACAAAGGTATGAAATTTGACTCTACTAACTGTGACAATCATGAGAATGTGCTCTCATGGCTCAGATTACAGGAGAGTAACTGATTGACAGCCCCAACTGCTATGCTCTGAAACATCACTGTGTTGACACAGAAGTCAAATATTCCATGGGCATCTCCCAGGCAAGGAAAGAACTAAGCAAGGATGCTAAGACAGGCCTGTTTCTCATTCAGATGACCCCCACCACTTCATGGCCTTGCTGAACTTCTTAGAACTACACTGCAGTCTAAGACACCTTCATCCAGTTTTTCTTCCTTCCTGTTGTCCTTCACTTGATTTCAAACCTACATCAGTCTTCTCATGGTATGCTTCTAAGAGGACCTCAGATGATACACTAATAGGTCACTAATATTCAAAAACAATGTGAAGAAGCACTTTGTGGTTTATTCTTTAAAAATTATTACACAGTCCTACTCCCTCTTGCACATTCTCCCATACCTCTCCATTCACCCTGCTCTTTTTCTTTTTGCTATAGCATTTAAGACCTTCTAATGAGCTATAGAATTTACCTACATATCATAGCTATAATTTATTGTTTTTCTCTCCAAGTTAGAATAAATGTACTCTCAGGGCATATGACAGATCTATTCTGTTTTTTTCTTTGCTGGTGCAGCCAAACACCTAGAACTGTGCCAGCTACAGGAGGCAATCAATAAATGTCTGTTGAATGAATGAATAACTTTATGTCCAATTGCTTGCAATATGCAATCTCTAAATATTCTCTTTAGGTTCCTATAGATAATCTGAGAATCATAGTTTGTCTCTACCATGCTGCATCCATGTAGGCATTATGTTTATGTATTGGTACCGACAGTTATTTCCATTGCCCCGAAAAGACCATAGATTCCTCCAACTAAAGCCTTGTGCAATTAAAGAAGGTTAACTTAATCCTCAGACTCTCATTTAAATCAAGTTCTTTCTCGCTGAACAACTGCTAGTTTGATGAAATCTTAAATTGTTTTCTTAAAGTCAAGTATCAAGGGAATGAGTTTACTTCAGTGTTTTGCTCTCAGAATAGCAGCTCACAAGTAGCAATCATGAAAACAAACCTGTCAGATTAGAAATTTTTCTAATCCCTAATAATTTTCAATCTCATCTGGGCACCTTTTGTCCAAGGACTCATTAAGAAGAAAGAGCCAAGGGATGTCCCAAATGCTGACTGACTGGAGCTCACTTCCCTTAGTGCTTTCGGGTCTTAGAAGAGATGAGATTGAGGGACATTGTTGTATATCCTACAGGGAGCTGCCATGGCATACAAACCACCATCTTGGAAGCTTTCTAGGACAGCCAGAGGGTGTCCCAGGACACCAGGGCTTGGGATCAGACCAAGGCTTCGTGAATGAGACCAGAATACAGTTCCGAATATGTGAACAACCTAGGTAATGACATAGAGAAATCGTAATTGCAAAGCTCGTGTGAGTACATCTCTTCTATCTCTACCTGGGGACTAAAAGAAGTTCCAGTGGTAGGTTTCTGATCCCACTGTCTCCTCAGATACTCAGGAAAATTCAAGGATTAAAACCACGTGTGCCTCAGTGAAGGTTGGAGTCTAATTCTAAACCAAAATAGCCCTGAATCTTATTTCAAAAAGGGGCTCTACTCTTATTGTGGGGTTAAGAGTGGGGTTTTATTTATTATCCAAAGGTCTTATTTCACTTTTTCATCCTGCCCTGTAGCATGTGTAGAAAGGAGCATTCAATGAAAATGAAATTCATAGACTAAAATGTTGTTCATAGAATAGGATTGCTTCCAGAATATTATCATAAAGCAAAATTAGAAAATCAGACTCAGACTTGTGTGTAAATTCTGGCCTTTGACACTTATTAGCTTGTGACCCAAAAGAAAATACTACACATCTCAACTTCCACAACTGTGAAATACAGTTCAATGTGGCAAAACAATGGCTACAGATGATCAGTGAGAAGTTTAAGTATAATGCATGCAAGGCACATGATAGATGGTCAATAAATGACAGCTATCACTAGGTCCTTGCCATGTGCATTATATTCTTGGGACTTTTTTATATGTATTGATTATTGATGTCAATTCAATTGTCCTAATTCCTCCTCTAAAACTATCCCAACTGAATTTGTGTTTAACTGTATTTGGGAAATCCTTTTAAGTGTAGGCAAAAATTATCTGTTTATCATGTGAACCAATTTGCTTTTTTTTCCCCCCAAAGCAAGTAATAGCTTCACGGATCAATAATACAGTAAATACTTGTTGAGCAAGGATGTTTAAACTATTGACTAAAGCACGTTGTGTGGGTATTTTTTTTTTTTTTGATCTCAAGTTCCCAAGGTCCTTTGTTCCTAATTGAGAAATCTAAGGGGTGGAATATAAAACTCCTGGGGAGAAAAAGGGTATGTTTTATTTAAAGAAAGAGGAAACTTGAAGCAAAATGGAAAAGAGGAAAAGAAAAAAAAAACTTGGCATATTCAATTCAGTTGAGCATCATTGGATCCTTCCTTCCTTCCTTCCTTCCTTCCTTCCTTCCTTCCTTCCTTCCTTCCTTCCTTCCTGCCTTCCTTCCTTCCTGCCTTCCTGCCTTCCTGCCTTCCTTCTTTCTTTCCTTTAAATATATGTTTCAACTTGTCCTTCAAATCATGGAGAATATGTTTTAAAAGGGATCTCCCCAGAAACAACACCTTGTCTCTCTTGTTGCTACTCTAATTTTTAATTTTAATTTTATGTCTTTACCCCAATCTCTAGAGACACCATAATTCTGTTCTGGTACCATTCTAGAAAATCTGAAAATAAAGATTCTGAGAAGAAAACCACAATCTCACAATCCACCACTATCAATAGGGCCTCATGCCAAGCAAATGCTCCACCACTTAGCTACACCGCAGCCCCATTTTTTAAAATACAAAAATAAATGTAACACGTTTCTTTATGAACCCCTCATTTTTCATTAAATACTGACTGCCAAGTTCAAGGAGGTCTCCAGTGGGTTCAATTCATTTCTTGTATCGGGGGGTGGGGGGGAAGGCTTTACCTGATATTGCACTGAAGAACCATTACTTCCATTCCCACTTTTGGGGAGACAAAACTCTTTCCCATCATGACAGCACTGTCATTAAAGAGAGTAGGATCCCTCTTGATTCAACTTCCTATACCTTTTTCTGTATCTTCAACTTTCAATATATATAACTCCTTGTATTGAGTTATTAAACCATGGACTTATACTAGAAATCTTACCATTCATTTCCATTTTCTGCCAAATATAATCTTATGGGGGGTGTATACAGAAAGCAAGTGAGTTGAGTCCTCTTGCAATTGTAGGTATTAGCAAATAAAATTCTCTTGTATCCTTGTTTCCCAATCAGCAAAAACAAAAAGTACCAAAATGGAGCTGTAGGATATTCCACTAGATTTAAGCTCTTGTGTAACTATTTATTCAATTCCCAAAGTACACTCTACCATATAAGGTATGAACCCTGTTTTATTCTACATCAATTGTATTTATTCATGGAAATTAGAGGTGTTATTAACTTAAATCCTGGCAGATCCTCCTTTGTTTTAGCACTCGGTGGGGGGGGGGGCATGTGGTAATTACTGCTGCTATATACAGAAGGAGTTAAAATTGACACAAGATTTATGCCCTCTAACCCTGCCCTTAAGAATCATTCACATCTCTGAATTCAAGGCTGAGGGACTTGCTAACTGCAGCCATAACCCTATTTATTACACTGGGACTGAATTGCTCTTGACTGAAAGAAGTTGGTCATCATTGTGCTCATGGGTAGGGCAGGGAAAAGCCAACCCTGGGGAATAGCCTTGAATTATTACAGTCACACAAGGTTGAAGAACGGCAGCAAGCCAGGGAGGAAGGCTTGGCAGAGAGATTGAGGAAAACAGAGAAGGAAAGGACAAGTGAGAAAGCTAAGTGTGAAGGGTCTTGCTTTAAACCTGATTGGTAGCTTTGGGCATCTATCCTGTCTTTCTGGGAAAAGAAGCAACTGGCATATGCTTTGCTTTCTATCTTTAGAGGTACCACAAGCCAAAATTTTAAAGCAGTTTGTGTGGATAAATCTGGAGCAGCTGATCAGGAGGGGGAAAGCAAGGGAAGGAAATAGTTCTATATGTCCCATATATTGTTTTCCTAATAAACTTTTTTGGTCATATAGGCACAGGAAATGCAAACATCATCCTAGTTCATGCCAAATCATTATAAAATTTAAATTCAAAGAGATTCAGATCAACACACTCATTGAATTCATCAAATGTCAAGGATCACATCTAGTAATTTAAAAGACAAATTTCAAAGTAAACTTTCTGCTCTCCCAGCACATGACAGGAAGTGATCTGTGTGCAGAGAGATGATTAGAAAATATTGCTGCGTTGGCAGCTATTTCTTCAGCTTTTCACCTCATTTTTGGGCTTTAGCTTCTTTCCAAAGTACATTGGTGCATCCGGGCAAAGGCTCTGGGGAGACAATAGTGAAGCTTGACTAAGTGCACCCATAAAAGAGACTTTCAGGAAAATTAATAGCTTCTGTTATGAGTTGGTCATATTCTTGCAAAGGTAATTGACAGAGAGATGCCTTAAAATGGGAACCAAATATCAGATTCAGACCACTTTCTGCCTCCCACTATTATTTTCTCTAGGATCTGCTTGTTAGTTTGACCTGATGGCTCTTTTTATTTTTTATTTTATTTTTTCTTACTATAGCTATAGCATTAGCGAAAAAGGCTCCCAGCTTGAAATGGTAGCTACAGATAGAATTTTAAACAAGTGTATGCTGGAATGATGGAGAGAAGAGCATTTGCTCAGGGATATGGCTCATTTATGAGGTTTCTCCATTAGTCACAGACAGTAGAATTGATTTATCATCTCCACATTTTTAGGGTTACTTTATCCACAATAGATGTGGATGTGGGAATGTTACAATGGAGGGAACCAACTTCCAGAAAGATTAATTGACTTCCTCACAGTCACATGGCTTGTTAGTGTTGGAGCCACTCTTAGATCCAAGGTTTCCTGGAGCCTGGTGATGAAATGTTGAAATGAGATCACCCAGGCATAGATATGGGGACAGATGAATGAAAAGGGAAACCATAGGTTTGAGTCAAAAGAGTAAGGAAGAAATAATGACTCTGAAACTATAAGGAAGGTGTGGGGAGGCAGGCATACCTTATTACATTCCATGCACACCTCATGGTATTTGGTATATTCCATGCATACTTAATGATAGCAGCATATCCTATACACATTTATTGCATATGAAGTCATCCATGCTTTTAAAGAAATACAATGGCAGCTGCAATAAAAATATGATTTTTATATCAAATGACCTCTAAATATGTCAATGAATTCATATAGTGCTCAACTAAAGAAAAAAAAGACCCCATGACTGGATGGGTACATTGGCTATGGTGAAAGTCATGAAATCTAATACACTATATACAAAATAAGTCAAAAATTTCAAAACTATTTCTGACTCTTATTTTTTAACTTCTGCCTTGATTTTGAAGTCAACTCCCAAATAAGTGGAAATTCACTGTATTTTTTTTAAGAGAGAGTGAGAGAGGAGAGAGAGAGAGAGAGAATTTTTTTTTAATATTTATTTTTTAGTTCTCGGCGGACACAACATCTTTGTTGGTATGTGGTGCTGAGGATCCAACCCGGGCCGCACGCATGCCAGGCAAGCGCACTACTGCTTGAGCCACATCCCTAGCCCAAATTTACTGTATTGAAGTATTTATTTTTCCATCATAGAAATGAAGGAAAATTATCTGTGAATAGATGAATAGAGATCCACAGTTTAAAATTTGGGGAGAAAGGGAATTTCATGGATGGTGGAAGGAGACCCTCATTGTTATACAAAATATATGTATGAAGATGTGAGAAAAAAAAAGAATAGCGCTACCTTAGATTAGGTAGAGAGAAGTGATGGGAGGGGAGGGGAGGGGTTGGGGAGATAGTAAGGATAGTAGAATGAAACAGACATTATTATTACTGTGTGTATATATGTGAATGCATGACCAATGTGATTCTGCAACCTATATACTCAGAAAAATGAGATATTGTATCCCATGTGATTCAAATGTATGATATGTTAAGATCATTGTACTGTCATATGCAACTAATTAAAACAAATTAAAAAATAAAATAAAATAAAAATTTATTTATTTACTTTTTATACTTAGGATTGACCTCAGGGGCACTTAACCACTGAGCCATATCCCCAACCCCTTTTGATTTTTTATTTTGAGACAAGGTTTCACTAAATTTTTTAGAGCCTTGTTAAGTTACTGAGACTGGTCTTGAACTTGCGATCCTCCTGTCTCAGCCTCCTGAGCCACTGGGATTACAGGTGTATGCCACCATGCCCAGCATACAGTTTGATTTTTAATTAAGCAACAAATATTCCATCATTTTCAGATATTTCTGTGCAGAAAGCCTTTTCAGTAGGACTTAAAGTTCAAGAAATTTTACATAGTTTTAAAATACATATTTTAAAATAGATAAAATATTTAAAAATATAAGCCTTAGGCAAGACTGTTTGGCTGTCATATATTGAACTTGAGTCTTAATGATATTCCTCATGTTTTTTTTTTTTCAAATGTGAAATTGATCTGAAATTGACCTTTCCTCAGAGATAACCACTAATCTTGACTTTCAACACCATTGGTTAGTTTTGTCTGTTTTTGTGCTTAATGTAAATGAATTCATATTTCATCCTACTCATTTGAGTTTGGTTACTTTTGCACATTATGCTAGTGATATTCATCCATTGAGTTGTGGATAATTATAAATCATCCATTCACATTGACATATAATGTTATATTGTGATAATAAATCTTTGCACTGCAAAACGGTGTTTAAAACAGATGTTCATATGAAGCCAGCCAGCAATGTATGAAAGTTCAAGTGGCTCTGCATCCTCCCAAAGTTGGTATTTTTCATCTTTTTTTAATTTAGTCATTCTAGTGGGTGATCATTGATTTTTAAATTGACCAAAGAAACCTCTAGCAAACTCACACCAAACAAAGGTCTTCATTTAAGAACCGCTGTGTGCAAGTGGGGTTGGAGGGGGCAGCCTCTACTACAGGGGAATGCTTCAATATCATCGAGCTCCAAGAAGAAGTACAACTTGAATGCTGTAAGCAGAAATGTCTCAGCTCAAACGAATGTTCTTGTTCAGAATACAGGAAAGCATCTCATTTGGGAATGAAGAGATATGCATTAGGCTAAATAGTTACAGAATCTGAAAACTGACACTTTAAGTTGGGAGAGAGTTATGGGATAAAAAAAAAACGTAAGGGCTTTATTTTTATTAATTTTTTAATAGGAAAAACAGGAGGCAATGGCTGATTTATATTCTTATTATCATTACAGGGTCTCCGTTTTGGTGCCTACTGGATATCGTTCCTATAAAGAATGAGAAAGGAGATGTGGTACTTTTTCTGGCCTCATTCAAAGATATAACAGATACAAAAGTGAAGATTACTCCAGAAGATAAAAAAGAAGGTTTGTTCTGTTTTCAGAAAACATTGACAGATGGAGTAACATTTTGAAATTGTTTACTCAAAAACTTGAGAACGGAAAAAAATTGCCTTTTTAATAACACCAACTGATAAATATTCATAACTGTTAGCAGTCAGTATTTGGTGCATATTCCAAAATCACAGAGAGTCCCATGCATTTACATCTTTGTAAATAGAAGCTCATTTGACAAAAACCAGAAGTTGATATTCCTCTGTAACTAGGATAAGGATGAGAACAGAATTTATCTCTACATAAAGATTCACACCACTTCATTGTATTATGCAAAAAGAAAAGAAAAGAAAAAGAAAAAGAAATTGATAGGATAAGTGAAGTTAAAATGATGTGATTAAAAATATATCTCTTGTTTCATTTAAAGTGCCATGGCTCAAATTGTAGAAGTGCAAAAAATTTTATTTTATGTATGACATTAAGAACTCCAGTTTAGTGGCTGTTAGCATAGAATGCTACCAACAAATGTCTATCCTGTGCCTTCTAATACATAACAGTGTAATAGTTGTGTTTGAGAAACAAGCTTTGCAAATATCTTTAAACTCATGAACTATTTATCCTGAGTTCATGTTGCTCACCTTTATATTCTGTTTTTAGCTTATGAAGAAATTGCCTGCATTTAATATAAGCCAGCAAAAATAACACTAAAAATGCTGATACTGTTTGTTTTAAAAAGCAGTAGAGTAGGTGTTCTAGTAACTAGAAAAAAAGCTGTTTATCTTGTATTGATTTCCTATGTAGTGAGTTCTTTATTAGAACCAGCTACTTGACATTGCAACATTTGTGTTTTTTTTAGGAGTGGATTCTTTACCTCTTTTTAAATATGTGTGAGAGTGTTCAAAAAATATTATATCTCTTTAAATGACAACCCAAATGAAGAACTGTCACAGTTTGGTGCCCCTACTTCTGTCATTTGAAAATTTTGCAAATATATGACTTTTTCTGAATATTTGCATGAAACTGTGGCATATTTTAAATATATAAGAGAAGAACAGTCTCATATGTAAATAATTTGGGTATTAGAACAAGTGTTAATACTGTCCAATGTCAGTTCCACAAAGATAATGGGAAATCAGTGCATGCAGTTTTGGTTTTTCTATTTTCTTTTGAATAGAAGAATACAAAAAGTAAGGATTCTTTGAATAAAATTATATATATATATTTCTATATACACACACCACACTTATGTATATATGTTTTGTATATTTACATAGATGTGTGGACAAGTAGAAATATAAAACTCTCCTCTGTAGGAAATATATGGCTTGTTCCCCCCTCCCAGCTTTGAAGGGGACAGTTTAATCCAACTTTAATTGACTTGCTTTGAACATGAAAGACATGCTTAATTACACAAATTATTTAATCACCTTTGTCTTATTTCCCTCACATGTATTGATAGGGGAGAAATCGCCGTTTTGGCAGACTGCAATGGATAACAGGAGTAAAGTGTGCCTTTTCACTAAGGTTTGAAAGAGCTTGGTTAAAAGTACCCTTTTCACTACCCAAGTTCTGAATCAGTTGAGAACGGAAAAAGAGTAAGGCAGATTAGAGTGCAAAATATCACCCTTATTTCTGATTAAACTAATAAAACAGGAAGAGGCATATCTCTAACTGCAAGTGAGTTTCCTCCTCCGGATAAGGCAGAGGTGCCCCTCAGTCAAAAGCTGAAAAGGGGCGGGGAACAGCTCCCTGAGGGGTAAGAAGCCTGGAGGGCCAAGGCAATTGCTCCCTAAAAAGGAGAAAGAAGGCACCACATTATTCCTGCCCCTCTCCTCTTTTAAATGCAGAGGATTAAATTCTCCCTCTTCCCCTGAAATGAACTGAGGGAAGGAGCAGAGAGGGCAGCATATTATACTAGAAGAGCTGCCTGAATGTGAAAGATTGCACCTGCCATTTGGGAGCAAAGGGTATGCATTAGAACACTGCTCAACTAATGACAATCGCTAACGATTCCTAATTTCATCTTAAAAATGAGTTCTACATTTATATTAAAATATATTAAAATGTGCTTAATAATAAATAGTACCATTTTCCAGAAGAAACATGTACACTATAAAACAATTTCCTGCAAGATTTAAAGAAAAAATGGCAAACTTTAAAAATTATATTATGCAAAATGCAACTTAATAATTTAAAAAATCTGCTAGTAAACTTTTAAATCTTTTTTTTTAGTTTATAACTTCGTTCCTCAAATGACTATTATCTTGTATGAGAGTAAGCATTATTTCTAATATATTCTGAATGTTCAAAAACATCTTTTGTCTAATGTGGCCTATGCATGTCCCAGAAAAGTATATAGTATTTTTAGAAAGGCTAAGTAACTATGGTAAGTTATCACTTTTGAAAATTATTATTTAAAAAAAAAAGATTTTTTCTCTTTTGTTTTAAACTTTATTTAATGGAGGAAAACATCATTTGATGGCATATCTTGCAGGAAAAACACACCTTAATATGTGGTATTTTTAGAACTAAATAAACATTTAAAAATCATTAAGAGTTCTTGTGTAAATGGAGCAGTATTGTACCAGAAAACTCTAAATGAGCATGTGGCCTGATTTGACCCTATACTGCACCATTGAAGTTCATCTAAGTAATATAAATAAGGTTTGTGTTAATTAAATTAATTCCCTACAGAAGCCGCTATGATGGACTTTGCTTGATAGATACAAATGGTGTGAACTTCTATTTTTTTTTTAAGTACTTTAGTTGGCCAAGCATGGTGGTACACACCCTGTAATCCCAGCTACTCTGGAGGATGGGGCAGGAGAATCGGGAGTCCGTGGTCAGCCTCAACAATTTAGCAAGACCCTGACTCAGAATAAAATTTAAAGGATTGAGGATGTAACTTAGTGGTAGAATACTTTAGTCATTAATCTTCATGTAGTTAGGGGTTGTATTTGAAATGAAGAAAAACATTTTATAGGAAGGGCTAATAACATATGCAATACAGTGAAGACTTTCCATTAATAAACAACTGATGAAAGATTAGCACATCATGTCAAATACTCTTTGTACCTGCAGTAGCTTTCAAGTGGGCATCTGATGTGGGTTCTTACATTCATATGTGTGAGTGAGAGAAATCAGATGGGTTTTACCATCTTTTAAAATACTCTGCTTTTTGCCAGGTGTGGTTGCAGATGCCCGTAATCCCGGCAGCGTGGGAGGCTGAGGAAGGAAAATCCCAAGTTTTAAGCTAGCCTCAGCACCTTAAGGAGGCCTTAAGCAACTTAGTAAAACCCTGTCTCAAAATAAAAAATAAAAAAGGGGCTGGGAATTGCTCAGGGTTAAGAGTAGTCCCTGGGTTCAATCCCAGATACTAATAATTAAGTAAATAAATAAATAAATAATATTCTCCCTTTTTTGACACATATATGCTTCCATTCAAAAAAAAAATGAAGAAAAATGTGTACACTGGTAACCACTGACTTCTGTGTCCACATCTGGCATTACTTGCTGAATGAATTTAATATAAGACTGTAAGTGTTTTTCCCTATTCATATATCTATAAGATATATTTTGACATAAATTTTGAGTCAGTGTATCAATCAGCTTGGCAACTGAGATTCTTTTCTCACTGATCTGAAGTCTTGTCTGCCAGTTAAATGTCTTTAAAAAAAAAGAAAGGAAGGAAGAAAAACCTGGTAGCTTTTTAATATAAATAGCTGAAACAGGCACAATCTGTGTGATCACAGGTCCTCAAAAGTGGGGGAAAAATTAGCAAAAAATTCCTTGGGCCTGAAAAGAAAACAGTTCTAAATTAAGCAATTTGATTGATTAAAATGTCATTAAATAAAATTAAATAGATAAAATTTTAGAAATTATTTTTAAAATTTAATATAATTATAATGACTAAATAATCTAACAAATATTAATTGAGCACCCTACCCTGCCTTCAGTATTGGCATTTGGAGATGTCAAAACAGAAGCAGTCTGTTTTGGATCTAAATCTCAGTTCAAATCCTGGTTCTACTACATATTGGCTGTTTTGCTTTGACCTTTCATCTTCCACAACTGTGAGAAAATAAATTCCTATTGTTTAGATTATCCAGTCTATGCTGTTCTGTTATAGCAACCTTAGTAAACATGTGATTAATAAAACAAGCATCCAAGAGGTACTTGCCTTCTTGGAAACCAAGCTTCCTCATCAGTAAAATAAGTTGTAGATTTATAAGAAATAATGCATGCAAATCTTGAGAACAGGGCACATAGAATATGCTTAATCAATCTTTGTTGCTATATTCTATATGTTTTATAAAACTAGCTAGCTTTTATTGAGACTGTGCTTCATGCTAAGTGTCTCACTTGGGTTCATTTACTGCTTCATTTACTGCTCATTATAATCTTTTTTTAATATTTATTTTTTAGTTGTAGTTGAACACAATGCCTTTATTTTATTTGTTTATTTTTATGTAGTGCTGAGGATCAAACCCAGGCCCTCGCACTTGCCAGGCAAGCACTCTACCACTAAGCCACAACCCCAGCCCCTCATTATAATCTTATGAAATATTTTTCCTAGCTAGTCCCATCAATTTCAGTACTTGAAAAAGTTGATATAGTAAAAAATGCTAACACTTGGATTTTATACTCATGTGATCAAGCTGCGGAACCTGCATTCTTTTCCCCAGAGTCCCTGGCCTCAAAATGTGTATAATGGTATGAGGACATAGACCCAGCAATTGCAAAATAGCATATTCAGTAAATGACACTATAGAATGGCAAAAATGATAAACTCTTCCTGGGCAAGGGAACAGGATTGGTTGGGGGCAGTCTGAAGTGGAGCAGAGTCAAGGAGAACTTCACAGGGAGAATAATACTGAAGCAAATCTTGAAAGATAAGTGGAGTATGATTGCAGGGAAGGGAATGTTAATTTCATGTGACAGAATAGCAAGTAGTGGACTTTGGTTCAGAAGAAGAATAGGAAAGGGAATTGAAGTTCAACCTTAAGATAGACAGGCTGGGCATCTATCTTCAAGATCTTTTATGCCATTCTGAGGAGTCTGGGTGATGTGGAAGTAAGTGTTCTTCAGAGTTGTAACAGCCTGCCTTGACAGTGGGAAATGAAGGGAGGGGAGGACTTGGTGAATTCCAGGTTTATGATGTCAGGGCTCTTATTAGCTGAATTGTGTCCCTCCAGCCCAAATGCTTTCATTGAAGCTCCAGCCTACAGTAATTTAGTTTATGACTATAGGTTTGGAGATAGGGCTTTAAAAGAATTAATTAAGTTAAAAGGAAATCATTCAAGTGGGTCCTCATCCAATCTGACTTGTGTCCTTAAAAGAAGAAATCTAGACTTACAGAGCCGCACCAGGGTGTGTAGCAGAGAGGGATGACCGGCCATGTGCACAGGATAGCTTTCATGAACCATGGGGAGAGTTCTCAAGAATCCAACCCTGCTGACTCCTGGGTCTTGACCTTCCATCTTCCACAGTTGTGAGAAAATAAATTCCTATTGTTTAGGTTACCCGGTCTGTGCTGTTCTGTTATAGCAGCCTTAGTAAATATGTGATTAATATGACTTTTATTCAAAAGAGAAACAAGCATCCAAGAGACATTCATGAATTGACTATTGGGTGCACCTCTTGAGATGTCTGTGCACATTCTAGAGATGTATGGATCAGGAGATCAAGAGAGAATAATGGGTTGAACACAGAAATTTGGAAGCCAACAGTGTATTGATAGTGATTCACTAGATGATATGAATGGGATTTTGAGGGCTACCAACAGTAGCATCAAGAGGAGGGAGGACAGAGGTGAACCAAGGGTAGGACCTTAGAGTATACTAATATTTCAGGAACCAGGGAGAGAATATCAGAAAAAGAGACAGAGAAATGATGATGAGGGGTTAGAGACAGCCAAAAGCTGTGGAGAAGTTAAGTAAGATGAAGACAGATGTGCCCACTGAATTTTGTCATTGATCGCTACTATAAAGCAGTATTAAGAGTGGTGGGAATGAAAACCAGGCAGTTTCTATAATAAAAATTTTACTAACTTTCTGACATTTTGGTGCCAGTACTTTATTACAATTAAGGAAAACCAATTGTGGCACTTTGTCATGAGATCTTAGCTCACGGTAGGCAGATTTTAATTTCAAATTATTCAAGAATCAACTGGTAAGGTCCCGTAAGACCACTTTCTGACCTTCTAATCTTGTTGAAGCCTCTGGACAAGCCAAACTGACCTGTTCACTTTCAAGAATATAACTCACACTCAGGTCCTCAGAATTTGCCTCATTTGGAATCTATCACCCCTCTTCATCATAAGAACCCTGCCTGTTTTCTTTATGGTTTCCCCGAAGCCACCTACGCCCATGGAAGCCTTCTTAGACCACCTGTGCTAAGCTGCTTGCTTCTCCCATCTCATTCTTCTTGTGCTGATGTACCAAACTTCTCTTTTTTATTTTTTTCACGGTTTCCTGTTGCACCTCCTCCAGTGCCATGCAAATAATAGACACAGAGTCTTTCTTGTTAATTGTACTAAGGGATCAGTGCTTATGTACCAGTACTATGTACCAGTGCTTGACTTCTTTTAAAAGTTTCTTTCCTCTTCACTTGATTGTATGTGTTTCAACTTCCAAAATTTTTTCACAGCAGTTCGCTCATTATGCTAATTTAGTTTTCCATTTAAACCAGTTGAGTATAATAATATGTGCCTTGTTTTTCCAGGCACAGGGCCCAATGCAGTTATTTTTGTTTATTTCTTGTAGAGTGTTCCAGATCTGCTTTTGAGATGATGGTTAACACTGGGTTATTTATTATGTGGCAATAGCATCATCAGTTATCATGGAATGGGAGAATCTTAATTATAATGTCTACAAAAGTGGATACTTCAAATTTGTCTTGAGAATTTAGGGGTTGATTGGCAGAGTTTTTCATATGATCTTTGGTGGTAATACAAATCAAGTGCAATGGGATTTCTTGGTATTTTAACTTTGGGCAAGCAGCAGGGAGATATCATTGTTCAATACACTCACAAAAGTTTTCTATTGCATCTGCCTTTACCTACTACTTCAGAAGAAAATAATTAGGTCTGCATTGCATTTAGCTCCAAGAACCTGAAACCCTGCTAATGCAAGTTTGAATGGTAAGAGCTGATTTTTCCCAGATTTTAAAATGTGTGGAGCAGAGCAGCTGGTGATTGGAACAATGCCTCTGCCTACTGGTGGTTGTTCAGGGTCTTCTGGGCTTTCTGCTCTGCTGTCCTTCTCATGCAGTTTTCCATGCTCATGCTTTTCACCTAAGAGTTGTAACATACTTGTTGCCCCTCTAGAAGGCACTTCTGGGTGCAAACAGTTTTAAAAAAAAGTGAATTACAAGAGCAAAGGAGTCTTCATATGATTTTTTAAATTTGTTTTAATTAGTTACACATGACAGTACAGTGACCTTGATATATCATACATTTGAGTCAGATGGGATATAATATGATTTTTTAAGAAAAAAATATCAGCCACCTACCCCCCCCCATTAGCACTTTATTGACCATGATTCTGTCACATGGCCATGGTCCTTTCTAGCTGCAAGAGACTCTAGGAAATCAAACTTCTTTGGTTTGTTTATAAACTTTTTACCTCTTAAACAGGCACAAGAGAAAAAGATGTAGAAATGAGGTTGCATCAGTCAATCTAGAGTATCTAGCAATATATTATTTACTATTTTCTATATGCCAGACTAATTATCTATGGATCCTACAATGTAGAAGAGTGAGGGCAAATAAGTTCAGCCTCAGTGTTGTGAAGAAGTGGAGGAAGAACTGAAGCCCAAGATGGTATGGTCTCAGAGTCCATATCTTTCCACCACTATGTCCCAGGGTTACCTATGAAGCAGATGGGGGAAAAATGAAAATGAGATGAACAGAAGACTGAACTTTTCTCAGTTCCTCCCCAAACACCTACATGTTCTTATCAATGAAACAACTCCTGCCCCAGTCCTGTTTGCCATTCCCATATTTCTTAAACTCCTCTTTATGCAAAGTGTGTTCCATAGGTCCTACATTATCTGCATCATCTAGGAGTTTGTTGGAAATGAAGAGTCTCCAGCTTCCAAATCGCAACACAAAGGCAAAAACTGCTCCCAAAGGCAAAAACTGCTTCAATTCAAATAAAATAAACGATTCTCGGACACATAGTGCTCAATCATTTCAACAAGATCCCCAGGTGACTTAGATGCACACCTTAAAGACCTTCTCTAATGTTATGGCTTGGATATGAGGTGTCCACCGAAAGATCCTGTGTTAATGTCAGAATTTTTGGAGATGAACTGATTAGATTATGAGAACTACAATCTAATCCTTGGGTTAATCCATTTAATGGATTAATAATTTGAAAGGACTGTTGTACTGGGTGATACCTGTAAGTAGGTGGAATATGGCTGAAGGAGGTGGGTCACGGGGGTGTGCCTTTGGGATTACATCTTGTCCACCTAGCTCCTCCCTCTTTCTCAAACATAAACTGAGCAGTTGTCTTCTGCCATGCTTTTCCTCCTTAATTTTCTGTCTCACCTCAAGCCCAAAGCAATGGAGTCAGCCTACTATGGACAGAGACCTCTGAATCCAGGAGCCCAAATAAACTTTTCCTCCTCTAGGTTGTTCTTATTGGGTATTTTGGTCATAGCCAGAAACATCTTTTACCTGGCCATATAGACTAAAGTAACCTACCCCCCACCCCCCGGCCCCGGGGTACACTATCACATTACCCTGTTCATTCATTGTTTTTCCCAGCAGTGACACCTATTTGAAACAATTTTTTTTCAAAAGTTGGTTTCTGTTCATTGTTCTCTGCTTCATTAAATTGTAATCTTTAATAGGGAACAGTCTTTGCCTTTCTTGATCAGGATCATATCTCCAACACTGACACATAGTAAGTGCTCAATAAATATTTGATAGATGTATGGATGTCTGTATGAATACATAAATGATATCCAATTTAGGAAAGTTGACTATTCAGAAATAAAAAAATAACACAGTATTCTTGCTGTTTCGAAATAATCAGATAATAATTATGAAAGCTGCCTGTTTCGGGTACAATCGGATTTTACATTATATGGCTATGTGTTATGGCATAATTTGATGTGTGTTTACCTAAGTCCGCTCACTCTTAGAATGTGTTCTTACTCTAATGTTGAATGGCCCTTTCCATTCAAATAAAATCTCTGTGGTTGGTTCATTTTTTTCTGGGGGGGGGGGTTCTTATTGACTCTCCTGTTTGTCTTTCAGTTTCTTAAAATCTCAATTTGATCACATTTTAAAAGATAATTGAATTCATTTGTTGAAAAAGATAAAAATACTCTTAAGGACAGGCATTAATCCACTGGCCAGGTATTAATTAAATCTAGGGTGATTTTTGTGTACTTTGTATATTTTAATTTTCAATATGGACATTGTAATAATGTTCCTTTCACTTGCTAAAATATTCTGATTTTGTCATTATTGTTATTGTTCACAATAGAAGAAACACCTGCAAAAATCCTAACAAAGAGTGGCTGCCTAAGGAGAGCACCAGGGTAGAAATTGATACTATATCCCAGGAGATAGATTTCTGCCTCCAAGAGAGTTATAACTAATTCTTTATCAAATATGTGATGAAATTATAACTGAAGAGCCCCCAAAGGTGCTTGAAGTATTTTATTTCACAGTACCTTATTGTACTACATATATTTAAAAAAAAAAAAAACGCTTTGGATTTTTGCCTTTAGAGATGAAGAGATAAAGTGATGAGAAAAAAAAAATGTTTCACAGACCATCATAGGGACTAAGCCATAAAAGACATGACATGCTTCACTGGTCATTCCATTTTAAAGAAAAATTTAAAATATTTTGCAGCCCATCAGAGTATACCTGTGCACTGAATTTATTCTGTTGCAAGAGTTTGTGATCCTTGGATAAAAAGTTTATCAAGTGAATATCTTTTCAGTCTGATTTTTTTTTATAAAACATATTTCTAATTTTAGTACTTCAAGAAGGGAACATGGTCTTAGTGTCCCACTTTTTTGGGTGAATTTAACATTTAAAAAAATTTTAATTGAATGATCAATTCATTAAAATACCAGGTGAATGTGGAATTGTAAGATTGGCAAGTTCATGCTGAGAGTCAAAAAAGCCATATAGCTTGATTCCCTGTATGGATATACAAACTTGGTGATATACACCATGCCCAGAAAAAGTCACCCAGGGGTTGTTATTAAGGAATATTTTAAAATCAGGGATTGTAACTGTTGTGCTACCATCCTGAATGACAGATTGGAAACCATGTCAGAAATGTTTAGGCACCAGTTATCTTTGACTTTCCAACATATTGTAGAGAGGCATGCTTGGGACTAGCAGGATATACTGTGGGTTTGTTTCAATGTGTGTGAGGAGGTGGGGGTATTTCCCCTTTTTGCTTGTCTCTTTATATGGGGTTAGTGTGGAAATGGCATTGCCATTGTGTGTGTTGGTCGGGGGCAGACTATTGTGTCCTATGAGAATAGGTGTTAGCTCTTTGGATAAGTGCTGGGAAATCTGGGTGCCCTAAGCAGGAGAGATTGGATGCCCAGATTCAGGGAACCTTGAGTTTAGTTTCTGCCCCTTGCTTTAGTAAAAATGAACTTTCCACCCAAGCTAGCTTGTTTTCAGATACTAGTAGGAAAAATGTCCAGGAATCATCATTGACCAATCCTGCATTTTACCACAGTGGGCATCTCCAGAATTCCACCTGGCTTTTCAGAAATCCATTTGATACATATTGAAGGGAACAATTTGACTTATAGACAATCTGAAAGTATTAAGGGTAAATATCTCGAGAGCTTTACAGAATCCTCTCTTGGATAAGGTGATCTCATTGGCAGCAATGGGTCAAACTGAAAGCCAGGTATGCTCATAGACCCTATAAAATTATTAGGGGTATCTACTGAAATGTTCATGAAATTCCTTCAATCTCTTAGAATCATATAGATATATTAACTTGATTTTATTTGATTTTTAAAAATACACCTTTCAGTTGCTAGGGAAAATTCACACAATTATGAAACTGCTTTCCAATTTAGAGAATAAAAATTTTCCCAGATATTAACATTTCATAGCAAATATTCACATTAAGAGTGTTTATGCAGATGGGAGGTGAGCCGAATATATATTAACTAGAAAGCTGTTGTAGTGACTGATGATATTGTCGAAAAACTTCAGAAATTATAAATGGTGCTTCTGAGCATATTGCTTTGTGCTCTTGTTTTTCTAAGTAATGTTGTTTTTTTCCCATTCTAGACTGTGAACTCTGTGGAGGCAAAGGCTGTATCTGATTTACTTTTGATACAAGAATTTCAGCTAGGGTATGACACACATGACTGAATAGCATTAAGAGATGCAGAGTGTTGTGGCTATCTGGAATCAATCTCTAATGACTGTTTTTTTTTTTTAATTTGGAAAAACAAAGTATGTTGAAATAGCAATCCCAGCCATAATCTGGAGTGTAGAGGGTTTATGAGGAATTTTTAAGAATGTAAGAAATCATAAATAATACAATGAAATAAAGTAGCAAAGGGGCCAGAAAGTGAAGTATTAAAAAGAAGAGGAGAAACTCTATTAACAAATGAAGTAAATTGATGATTCTTTTACAAAAAAAAAATCACAAGTAGACTACTCTAAGAATGTCAAATGCAAAATAGGTTATTTAATGCAATCTTAGTGCAAAGGTAGAAAAACCTTTACAAATTCATATTTGCAAATATGAAAGCAAATTATGGTGTGGCATGAGAAAAACACCTCAGAGTGTCGATTTCTCAAGAAAATGGTTCTGAATAATGTGACCACTAGGAAGTGAACCCGATAGCAATGACGAGAAACTGACCACACTTATCATAGAAAAGAAGTTAGGTGGAGTCCTTGTCACACTAAAGCACATTATTGAGAAGTAGCCATGAGAATGGCTAGGAGCCGTGGTTTAATTTTTCAAGTACACATTCTCCCACATGTTTAGGGTACCATACTGTGAGCTCAAGGATTTAATGAAATCATGGAACCCAACTGGGACTCCAACTGTATTTCATCTTGCAATAGGATTTTAGCAAAACCTTAATAATACATTGATGATATTGCAATTTAACAAGTTATTTAACAGCTTATTTACATACATTACAACATAAATACAGAAACCTAAGCCATGCCCTTAGACAGTGACTTCTGAGTAGGTATGCTAGCTTCGTGTTCAAAGGAACTGATTGACTAAATTAGGGTTATATTAAAAACTATTTCTATTAATATTTGCTATTACCTTTTTTGGAGGAATATTACTTTAAAAAAAAAAAACCCAAACCTGGGTCTATTGAGGTGTACCTAAAAAATTGACTTTCAACTTTCCAGCAAAGTTCTGAGGAATGTTCTGGCTACTGGTGAGTAGGAAGGCAGTGGAGGGAATCTAAAACTTCACAAATAGTCAAAACCAGAAAATGGTGAAGGGAGTTTCTCAAGAGCCTTGTAGAATCCTCTCCTTGATCTAGTGATCTCATTGGCAGCCATGGGCCAATTTGAAAGCTGGGGATGCTTATCAAACTCTCCAAAAGTACTATTGGCTGGCCATTGTACTCTGGGGAGCCATTACAACATTCATAGATAGAAATTTTATCCCCCATCTACATGAAAGAGATGTGTATTTTTCTTGTATTGGTTGGTGTCTTTCCATGTGACTATTATCCTTATGTAATCATCTTCTCTAGAGTTGAAAGACACAGTTTTAATTTGTGAGAATAATCAATGATAGTAGTGAGGTTAAAAAAAACCAACAAATCTGATTTGCTAGGCAAGCGTGGCAAATAAGTTGCCGTATGACCCAATGTCCTGTGATTGGCCATGGCTGCACCATGCATATATGACATGGAATGTTACATACATAGTATCCCATACAACTTTTAGGTTTTTGTGCATTAATTAAAATTATTAAAAAATTAAAATGAAAAGAAGCAGCCACTCCAGCTGAGTAGAAATGACTTGCTTCTAATGGTTGTGTGCTCCTTGCAATTTTCAACAAGGAAATGCAACTTTTGTTTCCAAATTAGAGAGATTATTAGTGTCACATTTAAAAATATGCTTTAATTTGAATATATGTCAAAGTAAAATTTTCTACTCTAATGTTTCCCAAAGAGTAGTAAAAAGGAATCGAACACAGTGCCTAACATGCACAAGGCAAGTGTTGTACATGTTAGGCACTGTGTTCGATTCCTTGCTCAAGATATAAATAAGCAAATAATATAAAGCTCCATCAACAACTAAAAAAAAAAAGTAATAAATTTCATGAATATTGCTACTAATATACATTGTGACTTTCAATGATACACAAATAACTTTTTAAAGAAAAATTGCTATTTTAATATAGGGAAATATAATCAATGCATAGATATTATTAAAATTATCTAAATAAAAATAAATGAGTATTTAAGTTTTAATTTAAACTTAGTTTATTTTAATTATATTTAAGTATTATATAAGTATGGCAAAATAAGGGAACTAGTTTTTAAATGTTTCTAATTTGGGATGAATTCATCAATTATAGGAAAACTCACCATGGGGTAAGTCAGGGAATTATGGTTAATTTCAAAAGCATTACAGCTTTCTTTTTCTATTGATCTGTTTTCCTATAACTCAGTAGGAGAAACACATACTTTGTAGTATATTTGTCATACAGCTGTAATTGATTTCTGTAGTTTAGAAAAAAAAAACATGCTTACTTACCAACTTACCATAAGGGAACCTGGATCTCTGAAGCTCATTAATATTTAGAAATTTAATTTTCAAATTAATTTCAAATTAAATTAAATTTTAATTTTCTTAAAACCATTACATATATAAAGCTACCTTACATGTTTTTTGAGATGAAAGTAATGTCTGACATTTATTTAGTCTTTACCATGAATGATTTAGTCTTCTAAATGATTTCCAAATATTTATCAATTTAATTCCCTAAACAATCCTATAATATGGCAATATTATCAATTTTATCAAAAATTAAATAACATAAGATCCCAAAGTTAGGAACTGGCAAGGCTAGGACTTGAACCTCATTTAGCTTCAGAGTCTGACCTCCTATAATTGCTCTATCACAAGGTCTCTACATTGCAGTATAAAAGAATATATACACAATATCACACTGCAATCAAAAATACAGGGAGTGACAGTTTTGTATCTACTAAAAACATATAGCATGGTCCCATGTAAAACTAGGGAAAATTTGGAAAACAGAAAAAAATGCAGAACTGAGAAAGTACCAGGGAAAAGCATCTTTCATACAATGATGTGTTTCCAACTAAAAGGAAAAATTATTTCTCTGTTCGTAGAACAGTTCTCACATCAGAAGGGTAGGGTTTCCATATAGAGTGATTCTCTAATTTTCCGTGGGCTGCAAATGTGTATCCAGTGATTTAATTCAACTCTGACACCAACTACCTGGAGCTATTCCAGATCCAACAGGTTAGGGTTCAGTTTCCCAAGGCTGCCCCCATTCCTCTGGTACCAACCACACGTTGTAGTCTTCAGGTTACTCAATTTTCTTTCTAACTCAGCTACATGTGGGCCTCCCATGACCCCTTCCTCATGCTCATCATTTTGCAGTGACTTCTCACAATGCTCAGGGAAACACTTCACTGACATTTATTGGTTTGTTATAAAGGATATTATAAAGGATACAGATGAAAAGACAAATGAACAAATCCAGAAGGGTCCTGGGCATGGGAGCTTCTGTGATCAGTGGAATTGGAGTGGGTCCACCACCCTCCCCCACACATGGATGCAAAACCCATGTTAGGATTTTATGGAGGTTCCATTACACAGACATAATTGATTAAATCACTGACCATTGTGATTAGTTCAGTCTCCATTCTCTCTCCCCTGGGAGGGAGCAGCTGAAGTTTCAGTTCTCTAATCCTGTGGTCAGTTCCTGTGATGCTGAGTCTCCATCTTCCAAGAGTCACTTCATTAGTATGAACTCAGACATAGTTTAAAGAGAAACAAAAGACAGTGCTCTCTTGCTCCATCACTCAGGAAATTCTATCTGATTTAGAATCCCTTTGCCAGCGACCAATGAGTAAGACCAAATAAATGTCTTACTTTGTTACAATGCCATACTTCCTCTGCCTATGTGAAATTTTAAAGAAATTCTATAACGAGCCTGGCTTCAAGGAAATACTTTTGGAAAACTTCATTTCCTCTTATTGATTTTGAAGACGATTTTTATCATACTTGAATCCTTTATGAAGGAAGAAATCTAACATTAAAAGTCCTACCTTCAAGAAGGTACTTTGACTTACCAAATATCCCATTAAATTTTCTCAGAAAAAGCACTTAGAAACGTGTAAAAGTGTAAATGTTGCTTCGTATGTTTTAGGGTCAGTAGAAAACTAGTTTTTTGTCTTTTGAAAAAGCATGTTTTTCTGCTATCTATTTAGGTCGTCTCCACCCCACCCATCTAATCATATTTCTATTTTCCTTTGAGCTTCATAAAGTACATTCTACTCCTCTTGAGTCTAGAGCAGACATATTAATTTGTATTATAGCTTATAAATACTGAATTTAATGAAAGGATTGCTTTTAAGTGCTTGCATTTTATATATTCTACCCCATCAAGAATGACTGTTAAAAATAATTATGACTGTCATTCAAGTCATGAGCCATTGTGATCCTTGAGATAATGTCTATTTTTTAATCTATACTGTCTTTTATATCATCATGTAATTGCAAGCCCTGTCATAACTCCACCCATACCAAACCTCAAGAACACATCATATTTCAAGAGATATAATGCCTTTTTTATTCACTCTCCTTTTCTGCATTACTGCAAGCAAAAGGTTTTAATGGTGAATGTTTCCATTTACTATGCAATATGGCTGGCAAATTAAAATGTTAGAAGTTCTAGATGCAAAGTTTACATCAGGAAACTTGCAAATTAAATGCACACATTTATAAAACAGTGAAGAGATTCTTAAAAAAAACATAAACCCACACTTCAAAGATAGTAGAAAATACCATAGCAACAAAATGTTAGAAGCTGTGAAACAAATGAATGAGTGTAAACTAACTTAATAGATGTGAGAAACTTAAATCTTAACCACCAGTGGAAAGAACCAAGGAGAAACCAGATTCCACCACAGAAGCCCCCAAAAGCTCAAGAATAGGTTCCTCAGAAGAGTGAGTGAGGTAGAACTAAATACAGAAAGGTAATTTGAAAGTATTTTTAAGAAGCAGCTAGATCCACAGGTTTCCTCCTTTAATATATGCAAGAAGATAATTACCCTTCCCAAACTATCAGGTTCCATAGGAAACAATATTAGTAGGATCCATATCTGTGTGGGAAAGAAAGAAGCAGAACTGAGGAGCTCTTGGGTTCTGAAATGGTGAAAAAAAAAAAGTCCTTCCAGCTAGGATGACCTTTCTGAATTGTCCTAAGTTGGTCAAGGGGCTTGGGCATTTCTGAACACTCACACTGGCCCATTACTGTAGGCAAGTTGTCCTCACAATTTGTGCAGCAACAGGACAAGGTGATATTTCCAACAAAGCACCTGGGGAAATAGATCCCTTAGTTGTGAATTGGGGATATTTAGGGTACAGCAGCACATTGTCTAATACACAATTCTCCTGCAGAAGTCCTAAGGCTTATTTATTTGCTTATTTGTTTATTTTTGTGAGGATAAACTGAAAACTCTCTGAACTGAAGAACCAGGCAGTACTGGAAAAGGAGAAAATACTCAAATGTTTGCCTAAAGACCCCCATTCTCTTCTTCTACTTGGTTCCTGGAGTGCTAGCTAGCAGCCATGAAGTTCATATTCTCCCAGTAAGGCTTTGGAAAAAATTTTCCAAAATAATCTGGAAAGCCCAGGAAGAAAGTTCCAAATATATCAACATCAGGACTTGTTCAAAGAGATGATCCACCCTGGAGCCGAGAGGGCTTTTGACAGTCATGCTTAAATAGATTTTTAAAAATATATTAATCAGTAGGAAGATTGAAATATTAAATCAAGGACTCTTCAGTGACAAAGATAGAAAATGAAAAGAACTCATCATTGGAGGACTCAAGGACTGCCCTGACCTAGAGCTTTCTGTGATGGCGAGCATATCTTATGTTTGTCCTGTTTGGTGCAGTATCAGCTTGCTATGTGTGGCCACTAAGCACTTGAAATGTGGCTAATGTGGCTGAGAAACTGAATATGAAATGCCAAATTGAAGAGCTACGTGTGGCTAGCAGCCTGAACAGCACAAATCTAAGAGGTTAATCAACTGAATTAAAAAGAGGAAAGAGAGAGGAGAAATTGGTTGGAAGAGAGGGGAATCCATTAAATCAAGTTGTTCAGATTCCCAGAAGTGAAGGACATGAGTTTCCAGACTGTGAAATTTCATGAAATTATGACCCTGCAAATAAAACAATGATTTCTTTGGCTCCCAGAAATGGGGAGGAAAGAACACAGTAACTTATAAAGAATGAGGAACCAGAAAGACTTAGGATTTCTCAAGATGAATACCAGGTGCTAGAAGACAGTAGTGCAATGCTTTAAAAATTCTAAATGAGAATGACATCCCACCTAGAATCATGTCCAGCCAAATTACTAACAAATCTAAAGGCAGGAAAAAATATCTTAAGACATGAAAGATCTCTGAAAATGTCTCTTTCATGTACCTATTCTCAGGACTTTACTGAAGCCCTGGTGCATCAAAATAAGGCAGTAAACTATGAGAGAAGAAGACATGAGATTCAGGAAATGAAAATACCACTCAAGGGAGTATATGGTAACCAGGATGACCAGGAAAGGATAGCTCACAATGAAAACCATGCCCTGTGTTCATCAAACCATCCTGACCAGATTGAAGCAGGTAGAAGCATCTGTGAGAAATTTTCAAGTTTAATTTTGAGAATAAATTAGTTCTACTTGAGGTATCAAAACCTAATGAAAGTTTACACATAATTGATAAATAATTTGTATTTTATTAGTGGTAAACATATGAAAGCTAAGCAAACCCCCAATCTACATTATTCTTAAAGCAAAAAAAAAAAACAACCAAAAACTTTTATAGAAAATAAACATATTTACTGTATATCAAGACTGGAGGTATAACTAGGGGAGGCCCTGGATTCTATCTCTAACACCAAGCGGGTAAAAAGTATTACAAATCAAATGACTCAACTCTCATGATGTTGTGAACACTGAATACTGAGCTAAGTTAAGTACAATAGTCCCTCTTATCCACAGGCTCACTCTAGACAGTTTCACTTACTCATAGTCAACCATGGCCTGGAAATATTAATTTTTAATTTTGACTCTTTTAGGAGAGAGAGAGGGAGATCACATTCACCTAACACTTATTACAGTGCACTGAAATAATTATTATTTTTTATTATTAGTTGTTAATTTTTGCTATGCCCAATTTATAAATTAGACTTTATCATAGGTTATGTATGTACAGGAAATAGCTAGCACATGTAGGGCTGTTACTATCTGTGGTTTCAAGCATGCTCCAGAGGTCTTGGAACTCTCCTATGTGGATAAGGAGGGACCACTGCTAACAACATAGCCACACTGGGAGAAAGAGGGGTGGAGAAAGGACATGAGTGGTTGGAGGGATGGAATGTAAACAGAGGGAAACAAATTGATAA
This sequence comes from Ictidomys tridecemlineatus, assembly GCF_052094955.1. Taxonomy (NCBI): domain Eukaryota; kingdom Metazoa; phylum Chordata; class Mammalia; order Rodentia; family Sciuridae; genus Ictidomys; species Ictidomys tridecemlineatus. The sequence continues at coordinate 39,930,324 of NC_135478.1, read as the reverse complement.
TGCCTACAATCAGGAAGTTAAGAAAATGGCAATTAGATTGTTATTTGTAAGAGAGTAATTACTAAAAAAAAAAATATTTTTAAATCACCGAGAGACTTGAAAGTTTTTATTTCTGATGCAGGAGAAATGGGAAAGAGGATCTGGAACTTGAGTTTTCTAAGAATTCTTGGACTATTTATGGTACAAGCATTTATAATTTTGATTGATCTTTTAATGCATATGCATATCAAATTAACATCACCAGATGCATTCAGATGTTATTGACCTTCAGTTCAATTGCCACTCATCCAAACCTATATTAACTCATTAGTAATAATAAATTTCCTAAAATCTTATGAAAAACATAAAGAAACAAAATGACAAGATTTCCCCTTTTTATCAGATACTTTAATTACTGAGGTAGCACCTCAAATTAGGGGAAAAAAACATAATAATCAAAAGGAAGAATAACATTTAAAACAGTACTTATATGAAGAAGACTAAGGGAAGAAAAGATTCAGTGGTCTGAAGAGATCCCAAAGTTCCCTGCAGGGAAATAGTCTATGGTGTAGCCAGTGCACTGGTGGGCAATTTCACCAGCAATCTCATTTAAGATACTGTAGCTGAGTTGCTAAAGTTTCACCCTAGGCTGACTCCAAAACCAAAAGAAGTAGGAGCAAATCACAGCTCTCTAGCATCCAAGGGGAATCAGAATGTGACAGTCAGATTAAAACTTGATACTATTCAAAAGCTTATTTTCTAATATTTCTTTTGGATTTGGCATGCTCAGGTGCCCTTTGATTCTTACATAATGTGAGGCCAGTGATTTCCATTTTCAGTCTGCTGGTGCACTGTTTCCATGCTCAGAGGGCCAGCTGCAGGTGCTGCTGTTGTGTAAGAGACGTGGGGTTTCCCCGTTGCTAAGAGAGGAGGATGCTCGCTCAGAATGCAGTGAACTTCCATTTTTAAGTCAGTTACTGAGGGAAGGGCAAGAGCTGCCTGAATTAAATATCAAACTTGACTCAGGAAAAATTACTTGAATTTGTTATGGCATTTTCTAAGGTCAATGATACAACTTCACAGTGTACTGCTTAAATGCTTAAGATTTAACTGAAGTGCTGCATCCATAGATTCATTGATGCACTCACCCATTGAGTAAAAATTCATCAAACGTCTAGATACATGAAGATGAAAAAAAAAATGATTAGCCTTTGCATTAACTGTGGTGCTGGCTACCAGCTCTGACCTGTTAGTTTCTATAGGGATTACCTGGGCTGAAAAGAGGACCTATCCATGATCACATCCCCTTCCAGGCAACAGGAGGAGAGGGGAGTATAAGAATATAAAGACTCAGTTCTCTCTTCCATCCTAGGACAATTCTGAAGGATCTTCCCTTCTCCAGAACACCCCACAAAATTGTCAGTGGGGGAAGGATACAGTCAAATCATTAACGTACATTCTTCTTTATAGTAAAGGCTAACTGGGAATACTGTTTTGAGAGACTGATGATTATTTCTGAGTAGGAATGGAGACACATGGGGGAAGCGAAGGGAGGGTTTCTCAAAGCAGTTGACAGTTTCACAAGAAAAATATTTGGATCGAACAAAGGTAGAACATCAATCAAAAGTAAGACTCATGCAACAAGCAGTCATATTGTTACTAGAGCCACTGAACTTAAAAATTACCAGGAACAGTGAAAATCTGCCACCCACAGTCATGGTAGGCAGAGGTAGAATATCACAATTTGCTTTGGCACAGGACTTAACTCACTGGTGGGTAAAGTTAAGCCTTCCCCCTCACCCACCATTTCTCTGTTCTCTTGGGGCTTGCTTATTGCTAGATAAGTAGCTTTTGGGATCTTCCACATGCAGGAAGCTTTTAGGAAGAAAAAATATGAACCCCAGAAACGTTAAACTATGTGTGAGGCTTGGATATGCCTTTGTTTTCTTGTTTCTACCACAGTGCCTTACATAAGGTAGGCAATGTCTGTTTGAAAGTTCAGGGAAGCAGAAAACAAAACAAAACATGTTTTAAAATGCATGGACATGTGGACAATGATCATACTGATTCCCAAAGCGCTTGTGATGGGAAAATTTTCCTCTAATTTTTTTTTTTTACCTGAGAAATTCCAGTATTGCCCTACATAAAATATTAAAATAAAAATTTTTCATGGCATTACTTTATTCCATATGTGAGAAGATAGTTGGCTACTTGTTAAAAAAATAATGCCTTTTTTCATATGAAACAATTTATAAAAATAATGATCCAATATGGTGTAGAAATTTTAACTTCTAGTAAGAATTCTTTTGCTATCCTCAGGGATCGATGTAAAATATCATGAAATGTCAGTATAAAGCATGCAGTTTTCCTTTTGTGTTATTTATGGATTTTCATAACCTGGGAATGATAACAGCATTGTTTTTTATGAAGTCCCTGAGGAAAGACATGAGGAAGAAGTTAGCAGATCTGGAAGGGATGAGGGCCATCAGGAGGGTAAGAGTCTTGAAATGAGAAGAATAACCTTTAGATTAACACCTTTGTATTGGCGAGATTGCTTGGTGTTCTTGAGTTCCAAGAGATCAGTTGTTCCAAACTATTTCTTAATAGAGTAATTTAATGAATGTCATAAAATCATATGGTGATGTCTTCATATAAAATTGTTTTTAGTGGATAGATTAAATGAAACAGGGGACTTATAATCATTTCATAATAAAAGATTTATAAACCTAAGCTGAAAAAATCTTTTTTTCAATTATATTTTAGGATCACAATCTGGCAGAATTACCCATTGCAAAAAAAAAAAAATTCTTTTTTTTTTTTTTTTTGAGAAAAGGCTGACAATTAAGACCCTGTTAAAAGTGTCTTCTCTATTCTAGTCAGATTGGCTGGTCTACTGTAAAGGAGCATAGGCCACAAGGTTGTTTCTTTACCCCTCTGCCCATCCTAATCACCCACTCCTCACTGTGAAGATCCATAATTTACCTTGTTCTTACTCCTATTATAAGAGTTCTCTCCTTCCTCTGATATTTTACGTATTTATCTCTAATATTAATAACAACAATAACAACAGCTAACATTGATTGATTACTGTGTGTCAGGAACCATTCTTTATGGATGTATCTAATTATCACAAAATGCCTCTGAGTAGGTATTATTGCTATTTTTAGAGATGAGCAAATTCAAGCCCAGAAAGGTTAAGTAACTTGCCTAAGCTCATACAACTAACAAGTGGTAGAGTGAGGATTTGAACCTATACTACTATGCGTATGATATGGGTTTTTCTTTCCCCCGCCTCTGGGTCACCTTGAATTCATTTGTCCTACTCCCTGTAATATATTTGGGAGGAAGACTGTGTCATCGCAAGATTCTGTAATTCCATAATCACACTACAAGACAGGAAAGCTTTGCATACCGAGTCACAGGACCTTATGATTATCAACTAAAGGCACTGTTTTCTGAATCTTCCATCTGATCTCACCAAAGCCAGAGAATACCTTTGCCTGTTGACACATGCAATATTAGCAGCCACTACTGTTCTGGCCTCAGTTCTTGACAATGAAGCATATATTCCTTCATTTTAATGCTCTCACCAATTCAATTGGAAAAACTCGTTATGTAGCTCTGTGAATAAGTGAAGAAATACTTCCTAAGGAGAGTCATGCAGATGTCATATGAAGTTTCTAAGGGTCCCTACTTAATGTATGGTCTTATTCAAGGAGGAGAAAGATAGAAATAGACTTTAGTATTCTTGCTGAATCTATTGGGAATTTGCATTTCAATGGCAGTCCTTAAATGGTTCCGTTTTCATAAACCCTACATCTTATGGAGTATTTGATGTTACATAATGGTGAAATGAATAGAATTAAGAAATATTTGAACTTCAAAAGTACTTGCTGATGTGCTTCCCTTCTTTCAAACCACCTACATACATAAACCTAGGATCAATTATATGACGTTTAATTTTTAAAAGTTTCAATAAAGCTGGGTCATTATACTTTCTCCTTCTTTAGAAAGTTCTCCAACAGGAATATATTTGGAATAGGTTTTCTTTATCATTTGTTCCAGAATCTGGATTAAAGATCAGCAAACTTCTTCTTCAAAAGATCTGATTGTAATTGTTTTGGCTTTGTGTGTCAAATAGTCTCAATCACAACTTTACTTAATTCCCTCTGTTTATGGCAGGAAAGCCTCCATAGACATATATAAACAAATAAGTAGGGTGGTGTACCAATAAAATCTTATTTAGAAAAGTAGGCGATTGGTTGAGGGCCAAAGTTTACAGATCCATGATTCACATAATTAACAAGTGATTTGTTTTCTAATGACTAAACATTTCTATGCATAATGCTTAGGAAAGGCTCATTAATACAGGTCTTATTTTAATCATCATATTCAGTACTTAACATGGATTGGTGAAGAGCTAATAAGAGTGTTGTTTAGGATGTGCTTCTTATGTTGTGCAATAAGTTAACTATCAGGTCACAGGGAATTCTGCCACTTTAAGAAGTGTAAATCAGGTTAGCTATGGACCAATGGGGCCATATTTCTGGCCTAGAGAAGAGACAAGATGTTCCCCATCATGATCCTGGAAGTGATCATGTTCCAGAATCATAACAGATTGGTCATGGATATAAAGAGTTAAAATTAGGAAGTGAGGTGCTAGTAATAGAAATGGTAAAGAAAATGATAGCTCAACTTCTGATTCAAGAGGTTTGATCAGGGGGATTTAGGTCTATGTAGTGGATCCAAGCATACCCTGGAGTCAAACAAAGTATTAGGAGCCCAGGTAACTATTTGGTAATTTGATGGGCATGGCTGAAACAACATGGCTTAAAAGTTGAGTGAATGCTTGCCTGCACTCTCTGTAAGAGCAACACAAACCCTGGACAGCTTCTTTCTTATTTAATGAAGCTGAGGATGTGTTGGCTAGCTCTTGTTCCATAAAATTTCAAGGTGCCTAGGTACTTCATGGCAACTAACACATTGTAGAACATTGGCCTACAGAGAGCCTCTGGCTATTTTGATGACTGGAAAGAGAATGTTTCAGATGGATTTCTGTTGCTGTGACAAAATACCTGAGATAAATAACTTAAGAGGAGAAAAGTTTCATTTGGCTCATGATTTCAGAGGTTTCAGTCCAGTCACTTGGCTTCATCACTTTAGGCCTGTAGCGAGGCTGAACGTCATGGTAGGAAGTGTGTGGCAGAGCAAAGCTACTCATGTCATGTTATCAGTAAGTACAGAGAAGGAAGGATAGACCATAGTCCCAACAGCCCTTTTAAAGGTGCACCCTCAATGACCTACCTGCCTTCACTAGGTACCACCTCCCAGTGTTTCCACCACCTCCCAGTAGCGCCACCAGTTGAGAACCAACTTCAACACATGAGCTTTGGGGGCACATTTAAAATTCAAACCACAACAATTTGTGTTAATAATCTCCTAATAGACTGACACTATGTTGGCCAGACAAGAATGCTTTAGTATGTCTCAAAATAGGTCTTTTGTGCTTCTGACCTATGTGAATCGTGTGATTTTATTTTAATTAGCCAATCAAGAATTAAGGCTAGAAAGCCAGGACATTTTATTTTACATTTCACTGAAGTTATTACAGATATAAACTTTAGATTTAAGTGAGTAAGGCTCTATCATTTTTCTTTTAAGAAAAAAATAAAGGCTGGGGTCACAAGCTTAGCCTGAGTGAAGCCCTAGATTCAATCCTTAACATCTCTCAAATAAATATATGAATAAGAAAAAAAAAAGAAGGAAAGAACAAACCAGGAGAATATTTTTGTGACCCTATATGTGAAAATTGCTTTAAAAGAAGATCTCTAATATCAGAGTTTTAGATCACTATTTTGTGACTTGCTGGGCATGATTGAAAAAACATGGATCAATTGAAAGTTGACTATCCCCAAATGAATGCTTATGTAAGTCCAATTACTAATGCATGATCCAAAGATTTAAAAGAAATTAAGTCATTCATTGATTTCAGGTCATTTGACTTCTGTTCAACTCCATTTACTTGTTCTGCCAAAAAAGTAACAAACCTAAACATTTTTTTAGGAGTAGTTTTTCTCTCGAATATGATTGACTGCATCATCTTTTTTGGTTGAATTTTATGAAAATATTTTTAAATTCATGTAAAATTGATACACTGAAGGTTTTCTCAACCTTGGTACTACCAACATTTTGTTAATAATGTGACAACAAAGAAAGCTCTTTGTTGTGGTGGACAGTCCTGTGCATTGTAAAATTGTAAAATTTTAGCAGCATCCCTGATCTTTCCCCATTAGATGCCACCACATCGATCTTAACAACCCAAACTGTCTCTAGACATTGTCAAATACTCTTAGGAGGCAAAATCTTCCCTCATGGAGAAGCACTGGTTACAGGAACCAGCCACGACACTATAAAATATATATTAAGAAATAGTAGTGGGATATTTTATAAGGTGGTTTAATAATTGAATTTTGGTATCAAAGTGAATTAATTTGTTATTCAGTATTTTTTAGTAGTACATTATTACATAAGAGTTTCTAAGGAAACTCATTTTGTAGAAATGAAGCAATCCTGCATGGAGGGCACTCACTCTGTTCCCTAGTTCTTATTTGTCATGTTACCAATCACATGCTAATAAGGATTATAATAAGGATTGAAGTATTCACTCTGTTCCTCAACCAGAAATTGTATGCTGAGTAGCAATGGTGGAGCTACATCTCAGAATGGAAAATGAATTGAATATTACCTTGGAAACCTCATACATGGGTCACCTTCAAATCTCCCATGATAACCTTTTACCTGGATAAATCAGATTGTTTGTTTTTCCTTAATATCAAAAACTGTGACTTACTCATCACTGTTCAGTGTCTGGCACCAAATAAATAGATGGTTTACAATGGTTTGAATCTATTTGTTGATGTTATAGATAAGGAATTGGCACGTGTTTTCAACATCTTCTGTTCTTCCTTCTTCCTCTCTTATTCCTACAATTTCATCCCTGAGTGCTTCCTCGTGGCTTGATTTCTTCACAGGTATCCTTTCCTGTCCCATGACTAGATCAAGTTATGGCCAAGATTTTGTCATTACGACTATTATAAACCTAAAAAGAGCTCAGGACTTCGAATGTAAGACACTGGGAAATACCAGGCAGAAAAACACTATCATTTCAGGACCCACCATTATTACAATTATTACTGCTACAAAATTATTAAGAGAGATTTGAAAAAATATATGTAATTACTTTTAATTGATTTTTACATTAGAATTCTTATAAGTTTGCTTTTCATCTGAAGAAGTTTTTAATGTGTTCTATAACTCTAAACCATAGATCTACTTCCTATAGAACTTAAGTATTTTTCAAAATTAACAATATTTTTTAATTGACAGTCCTCAAAAACAGGAAAGGGCAGAATAAATCAGGAGCAACTGCATGATAAAAACAAAGGGTAAAGACTTTGGAATTGGTAGAACTGGATACTGTCATGCTGACCCTTGTAAACTACAGAGATTTGGGCAGTTTATTTAAATATGCTGATCTTCAAAGTGGGCCAATGCCTACCTCATAGTGTTACTAAGAGAACAGAGAGAAATATGAAGTGTTGTCTAGCATGGAATTTGCATAAAGTATGTAGCTGTAAGTCAATCACACCCATAATAAGTATGATACTTGGTGGTAATAATGGAGGGGATGGTGATGGTGTTAACATGGTCGGAGCCAAAGCACTGCAAAATCAGCACATCTTCCTGGTGCTTTTCTAACCCTCTTTTCTGAGTCAGGCTTAAATAGAATCTATACATCCTGTGCCAAATGTTGGCATTCTATTGTGAGATAATCCCTGCTAAGCAGCTAACTATTGCTTCCAGGAACTATTAATATTTTAATAGAGGTATTCTTTATGTCAGATAGAGGCTTAAGGGTTTGAAATGAAAATAGATTTGAAATAAAGTAGGTAATACTACTTTACTGCTCTGTTTATATTTTCCTAATCATTTGTTCTCTCCACTCCAGGATCACTGAACTAGTTATATCCATTAGTTTTTCCCAAAATTTGAACAGATTTCCCCAAACTTGAAAAATGAAAAACAATAGCAGTTTGTTATTTCTCATGATTCCATGGGTACACTATGTGCTTCTTCATTCCAGAGGATATAGCTGAAAGAGTTCATGTAGCTGCCATCCAGTTGGAGCTGGACTTGGGCTGGAACATCCTGAAGGATTTCTGTCAAATGTCAAGTGCCTCAGCTTGAGTAGGGAAGAATGACCAGAGATTGTATATGATATCTAGTGTCATTTCTCTCTCTTTCTCTCCCTCTTCCCCCTATCTCTCTGTCATTATTCAGTTGAGTCTTGCTGCTTTACATAGTGATTGGATCCCAAGAGGTCAAATATGGAAGCTGTATAGTGAAAGAAATTATGCCTTCTATTATTTTATAATACAAAGAAAGAAAGGGAAAATAAATCACAGGACCTGCCCAAATTTGGGGGTGGTGGTGACGGGGGAGAAAACAATTTATACCTTTGAAAGAATAAAGACATGTATAATACAAATGTGAGAATGAATTGGTGATTGTTCTTACAGTTTCTTTATCCTACTTTCTACTTTCTTCCTATATCTTTTTTTTTTCCATATTTTTGCTGTCTGGATCAGTGGCTTACCAGATTATGAGAAGTGAAAGGTTGTCATCAATCTCTCTTTCTCTCTCTCTCTCTCTCTCTCTCTCTCTCTCTCTCTCTCTCTCTCTCTCTCTCAGATATATATGTCAGTAGAGTATATTTTGATATATTATACATACATGGAGCATAACTTATTCTAATATGGATCCCATTCTTCTTGTTGTACATGATGTGGTGTTACATTGATTATGTATTCATATATGAACACAAGAAAGTTATGTTCAATTCATTCTACTGTCTTTCCTATTCTCGTCCCCCTCCCTTTCTTTTATTTATCTTTGTCTCATCCAATGAACTTCTATTCTCCCCACTCCCCGCTCCCCCCCCCATCCCTTATTGTGTGTTAACATCTGCATATCAGATAGAACCTTGGCCTTTGGTTTTTCGGGATTGGCTTATTCTACTTAGCATGATGTTTTCTTTGCAGGAAAGGCAGTTTTAAAAAGATACATACTGCCAATTTATTAAAGACTAGGAATACTTATTCCTAGATGTATGAGCAGGGTCATCAACTTTCCTACCTCAGTCTTCTCATCTACTAACTAAACAGAGAGGATAAAACTTGACTTAAAGGCTAATATGAGGTTTATTTTGATACAGTTTATGCATAATGATTAACTAAAACTTACAGGTGCTCAGTAAACATTACTTCTTTTATTTCTTCCTGTCTCTCCCACCCCATTCCAATCTTTTTCTGTTTCATTATCTTTTTTCTGGAAGAAATATTTTTTGAAACTTTCTAAACTACTCTTATAGCAGACAAATACATTTTTCCCTAACCCTGCTGATACTTCTTCAGTATTTATTGACTGTACTGAAAATTATTATTCTTTTATGCACTCTAATTATTCCTGAGTTTGTGGTGTTATTGCCACCCCTAATCTTGGCTTATACTTCACCCTTGGCAAGTAATCCCTTATGGTCTACTAGTAGATCCATATGACATCTTTTCTCTTCTGGAAGTAGTGACTAATGCTTCTGATGCTTAATATTTACAAATTTGTCCTTTTATCCTTTATGTTCCTAAATGCTTCTATCAGTTTTAGGCTCTTTGATGATTTTAGGGGTCTTTAAACCATGTATACTCCCAAATACTCCAAATTTCACAGACTGTAGGTAGAACTAAAACATTGCCAACTTTTCAGTACCAGAATATTGAATTGAATTCATTCCCAAAAGAACTAAAAAAAAAAAAAAAAAAACATTAAAAGTTTGCTTTTAGGGCCACATTATCCATGAAACATTCCAGAGACAGCATTATTCAATGCTTGATAAATTCTGTGGAAAAAAATAGAAATAGAATGTAATAGAAATGATTAGGGACAATTGAGTGATTGCAGTTTCTGAAAAGACAAAATTGAAGAAAACACATTATCTTTCTTGATTCATGCATTATTTTGTGTGATTAGAATTACCATAAAAGAAACTCCTAACCAATATGTGACTAAGCATTAAAATAAAATAGTGAATATGAGATTTTTGTTTCTATTATATTATAAGGATTACTATAGATAGAATATGCAGGGGTCATTTTTTTAATTTAATGTGTATAGCCAGATAATTTCTTATTTATGTCCTTGATTATAACTGTCATAACTGTGTCCAAAGAGACTAAATAACTAGGGGATGGTTCCTGCCAATCCCTTAGTTTTTTCCCTACATTTTTTATTGGTGCATTATAGTCATACATAATGATGGGATTTATTCTTACATATTCATACATGCACACACTGTAACAATATAATTCAGCCAATATCACTCCCATTAGTGTTTTGATAGCTAAAACACCCATTGTTTGGTCTTCCTGCTTCTAAAATCTTCCCTCAATACATATTTCAGTCTAAATCCACAAGCAAGTCCTTTTAAGAGTTAAGATTAAATTCATGTAAAAATGACTAACCAATTTAGCCGAAAGTTCACTCTCAGCTTCATCTCCCATACCTTCCATTACATACTCTTCATTACACATTAAGTATAATGTTTTTCCCAAAGCCATAAAATATGCTAATATGTTTTTCTTCAAGATTTTTCAGTTTAAATTGCTTTCTTCCATGGATTTGGCCTATCGTGTCTTTTTGAGGCTTAGATCAGAGGCCAATTTCTCCACTGGTTTTGTTGTTGCCATTCCCTCTTGTAAACCCCTTCCTTCTCTTCCACAAGAATTTCTGTTTAGTGCTCATGGGCACCACGCTATCCTCAATCACATCCTTCTTTCCAACCGGACATGACCTTCAGGAAGTCAAAACTTGCATGTGTCCACCTGGTGCCTCATGGCATCTTCCTTGTACCTGATTGGGTCATGGTAAGGCTTAATGAATTTCCAACACCTTTTGTGAGTCCTTTGTTTGGATAATTTAATTTGGGGAACATCACAATTATCCTAAGATTAGTGTCATTCTGGGTATTTTAGAAGTACAAGATTTAGAATAATATCTAGAGGTTAAAACAGGAAATAGGAAAGTCCTCCCCAAATAGGTTTTGTTTTAGTATCGTCTAGTACAAACATAGAAGAGTCAGCTGTGGACTGGATTGCTGGTGGAAGTTTTACCAGAGAAAATCTGTCATTTTTTTCATAACTTGTTCAGCTGAAGAGGAGTACCTGAATGCAAAGGGTAAGTATGTATTTATTTCGAAGTGCTGAGGATTTTTGAACCACATTTTAATGCCTCAGTTACATCAGATGTTTTGCTATTGTTTCTGAAAATATCGTATTCTCTACTGAGGATATAAAGTTCAAAGTGGCAGCACTAGCCAACCCCTCTGGAAGGACAGAAATCTCCAAACTGATGATACCAAATAATAATCAAGTCACCAAAGGGACACTATTTTTTACATGGTGAGATGACTTTTTGAAAATGTCAAAATTAATGCTTGCATGTTTTCTAGTAATGTAGGGAAATTTTGTTTGAAGTTTTTCTTATAGTCCAGATTTCTGGTTATCTGATATTGGTAACAATAGTAGCAAGATGTTGACTTTTGGAAGAATTTGGATTCTGAGATGGGACTTCTATAATGACACTGTCAAGTCTAATTCAAATATAATGAAATGCTTAGGCTCTGAACCCTTCTACTTGTGAAGGTCCATGTTCACATTGCCCATATCAGACTATTTGCTAAAAGAATATGTGTTTTAATTATTATACTTTAAATGTTTGGATCATCCATTATTAATTATAATAATATTTTTTTTTACATTCATTTCACTTGTGTAAATTATTTAAATTTCTTACACAAGATTTCAGACCTCTTTCCTTATACTGGGATCTTTGATGTCCAGCAATGAACAAGACTTTGTTTCAAAATTTTGATTAATTTAACTACGATATTTAGAAACAGAGGGCAGAGGCTAAAGATGACCCAGCTATCCCTCTCCTTGGTTTACACACATAGGACTTACAATCAGCATACTACAGTGATACAGCCACATCAATGTTTATAGCAGCTCAATTCACAATAGCTAAACTGTAGAACCAACCTAGATGCCCTTCAGTGGATGAATGGAAAAAGAAACTGTGTTATATATACACAAAGGAAATATTACTTGACCTAAATGAAGAATGAAATTATGGCATTTGCAGGTAAATGGATGGAGTTACAGAATATCATGCTAAATGAAGTAAGCCAATCCCAAAAAACCAAAGGTCAATTGTTTTCTCTGTAAGTGGATACTGATCCACAATGGGGTGGGGGTGGGGGGTTGGGCAAGGGAAGAATGGAGGAACTTTGGATTGTGCAGAGAGTAGTGAGGGAAGGGAAGGAGATGTAGGGGTGGGAAAGATGGTGGAATGAGATGGACATTATTACCCTCTGTACATGTATGATTGCACGAATGGTGTGACTCTGCAGCATTACAGCCAGAGAAATGAAATGTTGTGCTAAAAAATAAAAACGGTAGAAAATATTAAAACTAACAGTCAATGGGCAAAATATCTCCACAAAAATATTAATAGGTCTAGAGTTGTAATTGTCTGAATTTCTTATTGAAATCCAAGGTCGGAGGCTTTTGACATCATTAGCAAGTTGTCTTTTTTTTTTTTTAGCAAGTTGTCTTTGATGCATCTAAGGCTTAGTAATATTGGAGAATAATCTCAGAATTCCAGTTGGAAAAGAAGTTATTTGGAAAAGAAGTTATAGGTGGCTAAAGAGACTTCAGCCCCTTGTTATGTAAAACGATATGACCATGATGGTGGGCATGATATTTGAGGTGGTTCTCCTCATTGATATGTACTCACATTTTACCAAGTGTTTTCTGTTTACCTGGCAACACTCATCGTAACTAAAAGAATTGGACTAAATAGTGGAAATGCTTGGTCCTGTGGGTATGGGTTAATGTGGTATAGGAAAACATTGTGACATCCCTGCCTTTTATCAGTTGTCTGTTTATATGTGTACACACAGCTCCCTTAGATTATTGGTCATGATTAAAAGATAGTTGCCTCAACCTTGGTCTAATTATTTAAATTTTTCATTGAAAGACACTTTCATGAATTCATATAATTCAGAGAATCACTCATCAAAAGATCTTCATTTCTATGATAATTTTAGACAGTCTATTTCCATCAGTATTATTAAGAAGCATAGATTCTTAAAAAATAGAAAACCTTAATGTTCCATTTGTGTCTTCTCCTCTATTAGCTTTTGGTTGTTTCTCTTTTCTGATTTTAAACTTTATGCATTTTAATTTGTGGATGTGGGAAGAAATCATTTTAAAACTCCAAATGGCTAGTGGTTTGTACCTACTTTGATTTACACCCATATACTCTGTGTCTTTTAGTGTGTATAAATTTTTTATCATATAAATTTTACTCTAAACAAAGAAGTAGATAAGAAATACAATTATATCAATGTTTTCATTAGGTAGCTAGTACAATAAATAATACTTTAAAATGGATATATATAAATTTACTCAAATCGAGTCATTTGTAATTAAATATGTATTTTAAATTGATGCAAAAAATTCACTGCTTTGTATGGCTATTTAAATGAGACGTGATCTTCATAGCTAGAATGTATTATAATTGCTAATACTTTAAGAATATCTAACTTCTTAATATTAGCTTATCTCTTCCTTTTTTCATGCTGATTTTCTGTTTCGATATCTCACATTCATTTCATTTTAGAAACTCCTGCTTCACTCTCGATGGAAAGTGATCTGTTCTTATAATAATCCTCTAGCATATTTCTAACTTTTTTTTCAACTCAATAAGAGGCCTTCAATTCAAAAGAAAGCCGAAATCTTGCCACTAAATTCTGAAGCATTCTTATTTTCTCTTTTTTATCTAACTCTTGTATAAAGACTCCTTCCAAACTTCATCTGATCAATTACATAAATTCTTCTCACAGGACCATTGAAGTTACTAAATCAACCACCTGACTAAGGTACTTATAAGACCTGGTAGTAACTCATGCATCTCTAACTCTGCACTGAGTTATCAGTGGCAAGATCTCCAAACTATATGATATAATCTGTCCTCCCACCAGGTCTCCTGTAAGACTGCACTGCCCACCACATCACCCAATATACCTCTCTACTAAGTGTACTTTTTCTTTTCAGTTTGATATAAGTAGAACCAGTACTACTCTTTCAGTTTGACTTAAGATTACCCACTTGGTAATTTGCATTTTCTTTTCATGACAGAATTATTTCATTGAGTAAAATTTTGTTCAGAAGTTCGTTTTGTAAAATAGAAACAGAATGACACTACTTTTGAGAGGGGACTTTCTGACTTAAAGCATTAGCTGGTGGCTTTTTCCTGTATTCCATACATCTGTGTTCATCCTTTTGACATCTCCTCTAACCCTGGGAATTCAAGGTTCCCAGCTTTAGCCACAGCTTCTCAATGACTGGATGTTTGATGGAATTGCAAAATTATTATATTTTTCATGTGTTAGATATCATGATTGGGTTTGAAAAACATTTTATCATCTGTGTGTCGTAGGTATGTATGTAGATAGATAAATAAACACATAGATAAATATGATGCCTTGTATTTACTTCAAGAGTACCTGAAGGAATGAAGTAGGTAAAAATAAACATTCTATACTATACTTGTTGAAGTTGGGTGATGAGTGTATCAGTATCTCCTAATAAAATAATAGGAGACCAATATAGATGGACATACACATATCAATATAACTCACCCTTATGGTGGGCCATTCTCTCATCTTTTATAGACATTTATACTTTCCTATAGTAAAAAAAATACACAAATAGGTTATGATTTTCGAAAGCAGTTTCACAATGGTCTTGAAGTTTCAGACTTTCAGGTAATATTTCTGTTGTTCCAATATAATAAATTTGGTAGGAGCCAGAAGGATAATGTAAATCCAAATCCAGTGTTTGCTGCATGTTTTAGAATATGTGGGAATGGTAAATGTCTACCTCTAAAGAAGTCTCTGATGTCAAATTATTTTACACTGTTAACTATACATTTATACTCCCTCCTTTTTTTATAGCTTTCCTTCCAAAGACAAATCTATAGCTATGAAAGCAAAAAGGTATTTTTGTTTAATCTAGATTTGCTTGAAGTAGATGAGTAAATATGGATATGCATTTGTAAATTCAAACTGAAGTACAATAATTGATAAAAGGACCATTTTAGGACCAATCAAGAAAATTAAAGTACCAGTTATCAGCCAAGACTCTGCTTTAAATATTAGTTATACAGTTATAAGCTGCATGTATCTCAGAATGTATGAACTATAAGTACAAAAACATGCACACTGGTCTTGTGGATGTGTAAATGTGCATTTTCAATGATAAATATTATGGCACAAGATAGCCAAGTGTCTTCTTCTCAAAAAAATCAATGCATTGTAACATTTTAAAATAGGTGAAAGTAACATCTTCATTACTTTGAGGAATGACCCTTTTTCAACTTCACACAAACTCCTGGGATGGGCCACCACCCCTGATTTTCAAGTGTTGAAAGCAATTAAAAAGACCTCAATATGTTTCACTTAAAATCAATAAAAACACACTAACACCTGGACACAACCTGAAAATAATTTACTCTTTATTGTGAAATTATCCATAGATTCTCAGGAAGCTACAAGGTCAGTAGAGAGAGACCCAGTTCTTCCTGTGGTTATAACTTACATGATATGGTGCAATATCTAAACCAACCAACTGGCTTTGTTATACTATATGTGTGTAGTGTTATATAATTTAATCACACGTGTGAATTGTGTAGCCACCAACACAATCAAGACACACAGCTATCCCATCATTACAATGATCTCCCTCTGCTTCCGCCATGGCCATATTCCCCCCTCTCCCTGATACCTGACTGCCACTGATCTGTTCATCTCCAATGTCTAGAGAATGTCACATAAATGGAACAACACAGTAAGAAACCTTTGGAGATCAGCTTTTTTTCACTGAATAAAATACCAGGGAGATTCATCCAAATTGCTGCCTGTCTGAGTTATTTGTCCCTTTTTATTCCTAGGTTGTATTTCACTGTATGGATAGACCAGTGTAACCACTTGTTGAGGGACATTTAGGTTAGTTCCACTTCTTGGAAAGCTACTATGGACAATTGTACATGGGATTTGTTTTGAGGACATGTTTTTATTTCTCTGGAATAGTTGTCCAGGATTGCACTTGGTGGTTTATATGGGAAGAATGTTTATGATTTTTTTGTTTTCCAAGAAATTGTGGAACTGTGTTCTAGAGTGACTGCATTATTTTACATTTCTACCAGCAGTGTGTGAAGATCCAGTTTCTCTATATCCTCAGCAGAATTTGATATTCTTACTATTTTTATTTAAGCTGTTGTGCATATAGATATTTCATTTTCTGTCTCAATTTCATGGCCATGATGGCTAGGATTTTCTAACATCTTTTGATATGATTACTTGTCATTCTTATATTCTCCTTAATAAAATGGCTATTCATGCTATTCATGTCATTTGCTTATTTTCTAACTAGATTGTTTCTTGTTTTAACATTTAATTTTCAAGTTTTCAAGGAAAATTTTTTTTCTTTTATTTAGAGTTAAGACCAGGACAAATATTTCTTTGACATTTCTCCTTGAGGGGTCCTTTTTTTAAGATGATGAAATTGCTGTTGTTTTATTTGGAAAATCTCAGTTGTTAATTATATTTCTCTACTGAGAAGGGAATTGGCTTACTGTCATAAATATCTACTCTGCTCCATTTTCAAGTGTTGTAATTCCACTTGGCATTTTGAAATGATATTGCATAAGCAGCCTGCTGGCCTTACCCAAATCCTATATACATTGTCTTAAAACTCTATTTTCAAATTTAAATACATTTAAAATTAGACCCTGCCATAAGAAAAAAAAATACATTTTCAAATGCAATTCATAATAGTTCTACGTGAACTAAAAAAATTAGCACATAAAGACATGATTAGAACTTTTAACAACACACCGAAATAAGTCTTTTTCAATAAGAATTTTTAAGAATACTGTCCCGTTTGATACTATTTTTTGTTTTTAATAAACTTTTAGTGATTTGTGTTCATAGTAATATATATTTTATTCAAAAATGCTTCAAAGTATTCAGAAAAGTTGAACAATTTAAAAAAAAAAACTGTAATGTGGGGCTGGGGATGTGGCTCAAGCGGTAGCACGCTTGCCTGGCATCCGCTGGACGCTAGGTTCCATCCTCAGCACCACATAAAAATAAAGATGTTGTGTCCACCGAAAACTAAAAAGTAAATATTAAGAAATTCTCTCTCTCTTTAAAAAAAACTGTAATGTCATATTATACTTTTGCAGTGAGTAAAACATCTTTTTTGGTTGATCATTGAAATATCCCTGTGGGAAATTCAGGGTGGGGGACATTAAATTTTTCAAAGACTTGGAGTATAACCTCAGATATGCAGTACCTGTTACACCCATTTGTCTATGTCTATCTCCAATCTAGATAATGTCACATAAATGGAACAACACAGTAGGTGATACTCATCATAGCGCAACAGGCCTGAACATTGACTGATATCATTTAGGGATGTGATGCTGCTTGTGGAAGCAATAGAGATTTTAGCCCAACATGGCTCCACATCTGTCTCAGCTGCTTACAAGCTGCATGACCACATGACATGCTATTGGCCCTTCAGTTTTCTCATCTATGAATGGAGGGTAGTAATGCTTATATCATGAATATTATGAGGATTGTTTGAAATGATAAATATGAAAGATCTAGAACAAAGCCTGGCACACAGTAGCCATCAATAAGTTATATGCCTTCTCAACATAGCCACCAAACCAAATTTTTTTGTGAATGAGCAAAATAAGAGATAATTCATAAGACTAGAGAGAGATCTGATGGTAAAATTTAACCAAACAATAGTAATTAATTTTTAAAAATTTTCAATCATTATAATATAGATAAAAATTTATTTGGGAAAAATTTACGTTAACCAATTGGTCAAATAAAAACAATTGTTTCTTAACGTAATATAATTAGGTTGTTATTTATTTATTTTGGAAAATAACACTTTGAAAAAATATATATAACTGGCTCTTGACCTAATTTTACTAAAATAGAATCCAATTTGATTAAAGATTTAAATTTCAAAATTTTAAAAATAAAGGCATAAGTGTATCAGAAACATGCATAGATTTTAAAAATAATTTTTAATGAAAATTTTTGCTACACATGACATAATGTCTAGATACCACAAAGAGATCAATAAGTCCAACAACAAAAAATTTTAAAAATGTTAGGCAGCATAGATAAAATACAAAGTGAAATAAAAAGTTGAGAATATTTTTGGCAGAATATACAACAAAAAGAATGACTTTTTTAATACTAAGAACTGTTATAAATAAGGTGAAAAGTATTAATTCAATATTTAAAATAGCAAAAATAATAGGAATTGACTTCAGAAAAATAAATGCAAAGGAACAATGTCCATTTAAAGATGGGCTCTTACCCATTTTCAAATATAACTTCAAATATATTTTCAAATATAACTTCAAACAATAATTTGATATTTTTCAACATCAAAACATTAAACAACACCTGTGATGTTTTGCAATCTGGACATGTGTGCAGTGAAGCAGGTATGTTTATTCCCTTGCTTCAATTGTACTTTGCTGGAATAAAATTTAAGATATCAATACAAAAATTTAAAGTGTACATACCCATTGCTGGCAATTTATTTACCTAGACAGTCCACAAACTTGAAGTTCCATGCATTCAATAATTTTCATTGTAAGATTTTCTACAGAGAATTCTTTGTAAATCTAGGATAAACCTACATGCTCATGATAAAGAATAAAATTAATAAGTATATTCATTTCCTTAGCATGGTATTCTTTTAGCCATTAAAATAAAGGGGGAGAGAGTAGTTCAGATTTCAAATGATTTACAAGTTATTTTGGTGTGAAGAAGGTAATGTGCAAATAATTTTTATAGTAAACTTCCATTTATGCCATGAAAAATAATTATATATATATGCATATAATATGTGGATTAGAAATTTTCTGGAAAGAAACTTTTTAAAATATTGCATAGAAGTAGGGATTTGCACATGGGTTAGCAGAAAGAAGACAATAATACTACTTAAGACTTTTTTGCATCATTTGAAAGTTCCTATATTCTCATATATGTTTTACTATAATTTTTAAAAATTAATGCAGTTAATGTAATGATAAAATATATAAACTATAATGGGCTAAATTCAATTAAATATCATAAGGATCCAGCAGACTATTTTAGGTGCACTAAAACATTTATATATTATTTGCTCTTAAGAGTGAGCTTACAAAATGACTTTGATGGGATGAACTGATATCTTCATTGATATCTAATGCATTTTGTTTTCCCCCAGACAAAGCCAAGGGAAGATCAAGAGCAGGAACCCACTTTGACTCAGCCCGGAGACGGAGCCGAGCTGTCCTTTATCACATCTCTGGGCACCTGCAAAGAAGAGAAAAGAACAAATTGAAAATAAATAATGTAGGTGGTATGTGTGTACACTATGAATGTTAGAATTTCCCCTGATGGCAATATTTGATTCACTAAAGAAAGGCTCCAATTGCTCATTTACTGACTTTTTCCCCACTTTGGCTTATACTTGCCTGCAAAGAACAAACTGGGAAAGGTCAGCAGTCATGAGGCATTTCTATAATAAAAGTGCTTAATCAGAGCGTTATCGCAGCACAGAGATTAGAATAATATTGCAGCATAGTACAAAATGGTGCTGGGGGTGCTGCAAATAGGGACATACTGGTTACATTTTATGAAACAGGATGATGCAGCAAGTCAACTACACACTCATAGTTTGTTGGTCAAATTGCTCAAATTTAATTTTAGTTTCATCTGTTTGCACTTTATCTAATTTCTTTTAATGTGTTTACCCAGGGGGATCAAGGAAAAGTCAAAGTCATTACTCCATTTAAATATTTATATTTTATGCGAAACAGTTGGAAATTTCACAGAGTGGAACATTAGATTTGAAATTACATGCCATATGTTATAGTTCTCTGAAAGTCCCACTGTTGGTAAATTACAATGGTGCTACTTACTGAAACCTTGAAACCTGGTGTTTTCTGTCCGAAGTCACAGCAAATAACTATGCCAGTAAAAAAAGTATTTCTCTGGAGAGTTTCACATGACATATATCTTCAGAATTTTGTCCTCAGTTGGATTTTAGCACAAAAAGATTCCTTCTTCATGGAGAAACCCAGAACCATGCCTGTTTAGTTGTAGATGTTCAAAGGTAATTTTTAAAATGATGTTAATGTCATTAATTTCCATTGTGGAATCATCAGAACATATCTGGGGTGCTGTGATTATGAGTGGCAAATTAAATATGCAGTCTAACTTGCCAATGACATTTGAAACAACCACAGTTATCTTGGAACTGGTTTAAGCTTCAGAAGTTGTGGGACTTAAGGGTACAGGGGAACCTTCGACCTCTTATATGATACGCTCTGGGAGTATCTAATCTCCTGTATAAATGTTTTGATACCCTTGCATAAGACATTCAAAGTATCTGTTTCTCTAATTGTCATAAACAAAGAAAGATGTATAAACACAGAGTGAGAAGAATAGCACAGAAGTGCTGCAAAACTGGTTCTTCAGTATGATTCCTTTCTGGTGGCTAGAATAAGATGTTTTGATTACCTTTATACTCCAAAGATCACCTGCCATATCTGTGACTGGTCTGCCATGCACTACTGTGGAGAGTCACACTTTACACACTTTTTTTTTTCTTTTTTGGTCCTGACTTATTATGAAGGTTTTCTAGGGGCACCTGTGCCTTAGTGTCACATTGACTTAGTAAGAATCCAGGGAGAGACTTAAGAATCCAGGGAGAGACAGTGCACACCACTGGATCTATGGATCCTACCCCTCCCTGGTCCCTATTTACATCTCCCTTAAATTACCAAGTCAGCCTTGGTGACAGTAAATACATTCTAGGAAAAAACAAAGGTGCCCACATCTGGGCTGAATATTGTGCAAGCCTAACCAGCAAAGCACCTAAATAAATATTACCCAGATTCTATTATTCTGAAAGCCGACACTATCTTCTAGCTTTTAGTTGGGAATCACTTAGTTGAGAATTACTTAAGGATGTTTCAAGAATTAGTAAACTTTAAAATGCATTTGCTGAACCTGCTATGTTTCCCTTTAGATTCAATGAAGTAAAAATCTGATTAAAAAAAATCATAACTCCCACTGCTTAGCTAATTGCTTAATTGCTGTTCATTTCAGAAGTATAAACATCAGGGTGGAGCATTAAAATAATACATAGTAATTAAGGATGTCTGATCAACACAGTGGCTCTGATATTACAGGTAAACGTTACCTCTGAAGCCGAGTATGGAATCAGAACTGGTCGTGTTCACCATCTCTTTTAAAGGAGAACAGAGGAGAATGGCTAAAAGATAGATAGCAGAGAGAAGAAAAGGAAATTATCTCGATATTTCTCAACTAAATCTTTGGGGAAATTTTGGCTGCAATGTTTGCATACACATAGAAGAATTCCTAATTATTGATAGCCCTAAACTATTTAAAACAAAATGATTTAAAAATTCCTTTTACTCTAGAGGCATAGGTGTTATTTTTATAAGTGCATTTTTTAAATGGGAGAAAAAAAAACAATTGGTTCTGAGTCTCAAAAGTAGAAGCAGCAGCTACAGGATTTGGACCCTAGTCTTCTTCCCAAAAGTCATTATTTTGCCTCTACCTGGCATCCTCCTTGAGACAGTTCTATGGAATAGGCACATGTGCTCCAACCATAGCCAAATGAACTCATCAGGCTATTGGCAAGGTGGGGATGGAGACATTATAACACCTGTAGTCCTGACTCTTACCTTTTCTTGGAACTTATTATGAAGGTTTTCTAGGGGCACCTGTGCCTTAGTGCCTCTTTTCTGCATTTCTTGATTCATTACTCTGTCCATTAAATGAGAATGGAATAATAAAAGTGTTTTAAACCAGATCACATGAGAACCTTCAGAGCTTGAAAGGAGAGTGCTATAAATAAATGCCCCAGTATTACCAGCAGGGTCCTGTGCTAGACTTTCTCAAAGACATACACTGGGCTTGGCTGTGCTGCAGTGACTTTAGAAGCATTTTCCTACCCTCTTGCTCATTCAGATGACCATTTCAAAGAAGTGTTGTAATAATATTTTAGGAAACAGTTACCTTAATTAGGCATTGAGTTAACAATTATTTAAATAATTCATTCATAGGGTAGAGGCTAAACTGCGAAAGCATGATTGGCAGCCAGGTGTGATGGTGCATATCTGTAATTCCAGCAACTCAGGAGGCTAATAGATAAATTGCAAGTTCAAAGCCAGCCTCAGCAATTTATTGAGGCCCTAAGCAACTTAGTGAGACCGTATCTCAAACTAAAAAGGGCTGGGGATGTGGTTAAGTGCCCCTGGGATTGATCTCCAGTACCAAAAAAATTAAAAAAAAAAAGACATGATTTGCACTAAAGCAATATGCTTCAAAATCAATCAGTAATATATAAAGTCTAGACAAATTGGTTGTATCATACCTTAGGCAAACACCATGTTTGAGGGTCATAAATAATAGGAATTTTCACCCTATTTCCTTCTAAAAGCAAAAGTTTACAAATGTGTCCTTTTTAAAAAACAATTCTAAGAAATTTTCTTCCATTTAAATGGTTTTGATAAAATTTTATAAATATAGTAGTGGGAATAAAGGAGCATCTATTTTTTTTTTTTTACTTAGGTGATGGTGTAGAGATGTGTGCAGGATTTGAGTTAATAATATTTCAAAACTTAAGTCTAATCTAAGATGTACTGAATTCTCGGCATAATTTTAAAGTAATATGCTTTAACAATAATCTAACATCATTTAAAATAATGTTTAAGTAGCCTATGAAAATGAAATCTGATTAGCAGATATAACAAATGTATTGCTGAACTTTTGCATCAGCTTCACTAATATTTCATGCAATTATCATTATACAAAGAAAACACTTTACTTACTCTGTTATTTTCCCAATACTCATCCTAGACTTGCTTTCTTCCTTTAATAAGGCAAAATTTCAATTTCTGTAGCATGACAGTAAAAAACCTATTGGATGGAAAATGAGATGCTCCCCAGGGCTTCTGAACATTTCTTGGTACAATAAGTATTAAGGGGAAAAGTTATATTAGAACCTATCTTAATGTTATATCTAGAAGTGCTTATCCATTTGGAGGAGATGGACTCTTGCAGACCCTAACTCTCTCTTCAGTTCACCTGCCGAAGTTCTAATGAGAAGCTCATCCGAGAATTTCATCTGTTTTTCTCGGTGTTAAGCCAATGTCCACCTTTGGAACTTATTCCTCAAAACCAGAAAATGAGGCAAAAGGTCCAATATAAGGGAATTGGATAGAACAAAGATGCAGTGGCAGCAGGTGGGCACCAAAGAATCATCTGGAAGTAGTGGAGCAGTTCCCTACCATGAGGCCCCGGATCAGGAAGTGCCTGGGTGGATTGAGTGAGAATGTTGACAGGAAGTACAAACACATGTTGAGAATGCCTACCTCAGAGACATACCACACACGAGGGGCATTCATATTAGGGTAAGAGAATCATTTACTCACTGAAAGCCACCACTATGAGCTAAGTGTTCCAGATCTCTCTGAATTTTCCCTGAATCTCAGATATTCAGGGCTCTCTGAACACACCACATTAATCTGCCTTTTTCCTCAGTGACTGAGACAAGAAAATAACACTGTGACCTGCAAGTAATATGTATTCTGGAACTTTTAACTACTCTGTTAATTCAACCTAACTTTCAAATTTAAGTTTTCATTACCTATCTTGTATTTCTCATTAATTGAGGTCAAAGCAAGGTCTGCAAGTATCTGGTCACAGACTTGTCAAATTTCCACACATGCTATTGTTGGGCCTCCCTTTGTCTCATAGCAATAAAGGAACTGTTCATCAAGTTGGACTGCTTTCAAGTGAAATGCTTTTACAGTTATCAAAAACTATTCTTCTGCATTTAATCAGTTGCACAGTGAACATTGCTTTTCTCCTTCCATGACTTGAATAATAACCCTTAATAACCCTTAACTGTTCCTCCCTTTACCATCTAACCAATGGCTGCCCAGTTTCAGAATGTATCCATGTTAACTAAAGCAACAAGATTTGGGGTCCCAACTAGAAACTTCACCATCAACCACAATGCAAAAAAAAAAAAAATGCATGCACAACCTGATTATATTTTTAAAAATGTGTAAATAGGTTTTTACAGTAGACTATTAGTAATCTCCTTTCTAGAAAAAAAAGCCATATTTGCTGATATCAGCAGAATTTCAGGTCAAATATATTCTCTAGATAATGACTGTCTTTTAAAAATACAGAGCGTCCTCATGGCAATAAGTATATAAATGCATCTCAGTGTTTGTGCTGTGTGTAGGATTATACTTGCAACTGTAGATATTTTTAGATGACATTTTAGATAATGGTCTTTTTGTTTTTAATGAACAAAATCTGGACTGCTTACTTTCATGACAAAATTCTACACAGTGTTATTACCTTTAGCAAAGATCTCTGCTCAGTTTTAGTACAGTCATGCATCACATAACAGCAGAGAGACATTCTGAAAAATGTGTTAGGTGATCTCATCGTCAAGGGAAACGTCATAGAGTGTGGCCTCTTAATGCCATCAACAGATGATGTAAACAGGAGATGTATGAGGCTGCTGTTTTATAGTCATTTTTTTTCACTATTAGGAGCACACTCTAAAATAATAATAAAAAGTACATAAAGCAAGAGGTATTCATGGAAGCTGACCTGTAATTGTCACCAGGAAGAGAAAACCAGAATGTGGGATGGAACAGATGCTAGCGCCTTTCCGAATGAATTTCAAATGGAAATCCACTTGACTCCACTGTCCAGTTAGCAGTCATTATTTTCTCTTCCAAGTAACTCGAGTAAAAGTGGTGGGAAAAGGCCCTTCCTTTAAAAAGAGATATACCTGCTACCCCCTACAAATTTGGAGCCTTATTTATTTGATCTTTTCAATAATTAGTTTTCTATTTTAAATTATCCACTAAACCTTGAATGATATGGAATTCCAACTGACTGCACACTGGCCATTCATTTGTGTTTCCTGGAATCCAAGTTAATAAATTCTGTTTTAAAATTGAGATTTAAAGATTCACAAAGCATCCTACAATATAAATTTGCACTTTTACACCAGAATTCTCATTTTCTGGAAAACAACTAAATTTTCTTTTCTAATTATTCTTTTAAAAGTAACTTTTAAAAAAGTGCACAACTCAAACTCCTATATAATCATCCCAGTAATTTACTTCTTTAAAAATGAATACATTAAAGGACTAAGTGTCAATTCTAATCCATCACAAGAAGTAAAGGAGAACTTCCAAAGTAGTGACACTTTTTTAATTCTTGCTTTTATTTACAATTGTAACATTTTATTCACATTTTGAGAATCATAGTGAAAATTACTTGCATATGTTTTATCAACATGCTCCTAAGATAGACTCACATTACTTTTTTTTTTGGAGACAATTTCTAGATTACTATGCTAATCCAATACTTCCTACTTTGCCAAGATATAAAAATTGCCTTATGAAAGTGGATTTTCTGATCTACAAAGAAAAAGTACAGATAGTATGAACATAAATCAGTAACATAGTTGCTCATTACCACTACCAAGTGTCATGCACTGGACATAATTGTATGGAAATGCTTTTATGTGACTTGCAGCTCTGTAGGTTTGTTTATAGCAGCAGCATCACAAATAGGGGAACACTATGTTGAGCTACAACATTACAAAAGCAACCATGTCACTAGGCAATAGGAATATTTTGGTTCTGTTGTAATCTTATGGGACCACCGTACGTGAAGTCCACCATGGATTAACATAGTTACATGGTGCATGACTCTATGTACAGGTCAAGTTTTACCCATAAGATGTGCTGACATGTGTCATGCATGATCCTCCTCCCACAGGTATGTGTTTAAAGCAGTGTAATTCTTGTCTCTAATGTCTCTTTTCCCATTCTCTTCTTTTTGTCTTTATCCACAGAATGTTTTTGTAGATAAACCAGCATTTCCGGAGTATAAAGTTTCCGATGCAAAAAAGTCCAAATTCATACTTTTGCATTTTAGCACTTTTAAAGCTGGCTGGGACTGGCTTATCTTGTTGGCGACGTTTTATGTCGCCGTGACTGTACCTTACAACGTCTGCTTTATTGGCAACGATGACCTGTCCACCACTCGCAGCACGACAGTCAGCGACATAGCAGTGGAGATCCTTTTTATTATAGGTAAGAACCCGCAATGGGTTTCTTCAGAGATCTGCCTATGGGAAATAAGTCTTTTCCGGATTTTTCTAATGTGAACCTAAACTAAGGTCCATTTGCATGGGCATGATTCAGACTGTGAGGCAAATTTGGGAGAGTCACATTTTTGGATTTCTGAAAATTGCCTCTCCCAGTTTTTCCTCTGTTCCTTTATTCACACAGATCTAGACTGATGTTCTTTTATTCTACATTTATTTTGTCAAAAATGGGGCTTGGAAAGAACACATCAGTTGTATTCTGATAGTGGTCCTGTCCCAGGTATGTGGTTCTGTCTTCATCTTTCAGCATGTGGATGGTGATTTCAGTAAGTGGCCTAGTTACAGAAGTGAAGGGTTACATAAGTTAATCAGAAGAAGCTGTGAATATCTTATTTTAACTTAAGAAAAGGCCCCAGGGATGTTTGCTAGGGGGCCTTTATCTCTAGAATATTGGGAACATCCACTGATATCACATCTGCTCCAATCTTGTAAATGTTTCCCTATTTTCTTTTTCCTTACATCCTCATCTGGTTTAGACCATATCCTAGCTCTTGTTGGCCCATCTAGAACACATTCTAAGTTTCTGTTAAGGGTTAAATAAGAATATTATTTAATACTTCCTGTATGTTATCGGCCACCATTAGCAACTGCTTCTTTACCTGGTCATAGTTGCATAGCACAACATCCAGACTGCAAAGATGAGAGAATGTTTGAAAATTATTTCAAGCAAGTAGTGAACAAAGGAGTGAGAAATGGACCTTAAAATTTCAGAGAAAATAAATAAGTGAAGCAGGTCAAAACCTTTTTTCAGTAGTGGTAGTTTTTTCTTAGTGAGCTGTTAAAGGTTTAGGGCCAGAGTGGGCTCTGTAGCTGAATGTTAATGCTTGTTTGCTCTGAATGAGTTTGTGTGCTCTTGGTGCAGCTTTGGCAACACTATTAGTATTGTACCTACTGGGCTCAGACCCTTAAACCCCCAGTTCCCACCCCAAAAGTAGTAAACACAGAATGTTTCAGCCACTAGATGGCGATGTTGTCTAATTAGGTAGCTTGTAATGACTACAATCTTAATTTTTTTAAAAAAACTAATGACATTTCTTTTATTAGAAGAGTACAACCATAAAGGTATCTATGAAATCACTATTGTATATCAAATAATATCTTAAAGTTTGAACAATAATTTTAAATGAAAATCATGGAAACGTTGGATGTGTCTAACACCAATCCATTGTGGGTTTACATCCTTTTCCTGTGCCAACCTTGGATGTCTCCTCCTACCCATCCATGATATACACATACATTATCATCCTAAAATCACTTCCCATGACCTAGTCACAGTTCTCAAGAACTTGGGCAGTATTCCAACATGTCTGAGCCTGTTTTCTTATACTAAACTGGTTCATAGGATCTCATGCGATAATAGATATTATGTCATGGTTTAACAAATCTTTCATCATTTTTATTATAGTTATTATTAACAATTCTATTATTGGAAGAAGTTGTATTTTGAACTTTCTTTTCCACTTTTCCTGAGTTTTAGATATTTGACATACTTAGAAGTGATTTCTGGTACTACATGCTCATTGACTACTGGTTTACCCCCATAAGAACTCATACCCATGACATATTTTATAAATTTTTGCTTGTTTATGTGTAGGCTGCTTACTCTACTAACCCAGTTGAGACTGGTGTGCTCCCCTGATAGTTGCTCCTAAATTCCTCCGCATTCTCCCTTACTGTCAGCTCAGGAAGCAAGTTGGCTCTCCCAATAGGCAATACCTTTCCAATATTAGCCACATAAAGGAAATGGAAACCCATTACTATTTTTATGCAGTTCAGTGTCTACAAAGATTACTTTAGATTTTAGTCTGACAGCAGATCTTATGAAGCTTCTGCCCGGGAATCCCTTGTTGACTGACTTATTTTTAAAAGCCATAGGAATTTACTTACTCTTTTTTACTATCTTCCTGCTCTTTCTTTTTTTAAATGAGCTTAAGTACATATGCAATTTATTATAGCATATCTGGAAAAATAGTTCAAACTGTCATGGCTCCAAATATGTTTTTCTCAACTTTCGTTCTGTGAAATTTTTCACAAAGATAGCTGAAAAATGATTATTGATAAATAAGCAGAAACACTAGGAGGAAAAAGTGCTTTGTCTATAATGTTGTACCTTTACAATACTAAGTGTTTATACCACTTAACACTTACTAAATATGTGTGGTATAATTCATGTGTGCATTTAGCATACCATTTTTTTCTATTTCTAGAATAGCATTACTAAATTGGCATTTTGTAATACATCAAATGGTCAATTTAAAAAAGGGTAAAAAAATAAGGGTTTTCATATAACTAAAAGATAATGTTTATAAAAATATTTTGTTAATTAGACCAACTCCATACAGATGTTAGGCAATGTCATCACTTTTTAAAATGGAAAGTAATTCAGTGTTCCATGGAAAAAGAATTTGTAGTCAAAATTAAAGTTGGGAGATGATAGATCTCTTTGGGAGATTCACAGTACACTTTAGTATTGCAAATCCTCTAAGAAATCCTGTGATAAAATAAATCTATTTAAATGTGATTAATCCAGCATCATGCTGGATTTATTTTTACCTCAAAACTCATTCCTCCGCAGATCACTTAGTAATACTCTTTTGGCATGACTGACTGAAAAACATTCTTCCCAGATGAATTCAACATAAAGTGTCTGAGTATAATTTTATTAGTCAAAACTTAAATCTAGATGATGGGCTCAAAACTCACCTAAGTATTCTCTTACTCTTAAATTAGATTCCTCTGTAATCCATATTAGTTCTTTGGAATCAATATGGTGCAAAGCTTGGCTGAGCTATAAAATTTCATGTTTAAACTATCCATTGATTCAAAACCTTGTGGAAACTTGAGATGAAAAGTCACTTAATAGTCATCTAATCCAATCCTTCTTACTTCATAGGTAGGAAAACTGAGGCCTAGCAATATGCCCAAAGCCACAGAACTAACTGATGGCAGATTGATAGACCAAATTTCTTTTTTTTTAAGAATTTATAGTCCATATGATTCCATTGCACTCAACCTGCTCTCCTTTATTTATAGCAATGAGACAGAAAAGGAGAGAAAGATCCTACTTATTTTTCTTTCTTCCATGAATATAGAAAATAATAACTTGAATCTATTCAGTCTTGGTAGTGAAGCTGTTGTATATCAATAGATTTGAGAGTCATCTCTCCTCTTTCTTACTAAAAAACCAAAGAACCTTATTTTGTGCAGGCAGCAATATGACCAGACTCAGGGGAAAAAAAATATATGAGTTGACTAAACCAGTACTAATTCTATTCCCCTTATCCCATATCTGGTATAACAGCAAGTGTGTGATCGAGTCTCTCCACTAGGACATAAAGAGATCTTTGGCAGGTGGGAGGGGGCTGATTGGAAGTAAGTTTTTCCCTGAACAAATAAGAGACAAGCAATGGTAAAAATATTTGCATCCCCATTTTTGCCCTTTTTCCTGTGATGTGTGAGTAGGGTGATAGGATACGATGCTTATAACTATGCAGGCATCTTACAATCATTAGGAGAGAGATGGCAAGGATGTGCACCTCCAGACTCTGTTAGGAGATTTAAAATTTTCCTTTTATTGGAACCTCTCTTAATTGGATAATTGTTACTAATAACTATATTGTTCTAAAAATACTCTCACACATACATAAAAAAAATAACACATAATCATTTGTAGGTCCTTCCAATGGGCCCTTTCAGAGACTCTAAGCTATTCCTTTTCAAGGGAAATAAATGCCTTTTTCTATCTTCACAATCTTTCCACTGTGAGCCTATTTAGGAGATAATTTTCTTATGCTTATTATCTGCTATTATAACCACAAAGCTTAGACTCATAGGCTAAACCATGACTTGTTCCCTCCAAGAACTTCTCAGAAAACTAAATGTCAAAGGAAACATGGTATACAAGTGTGCTTTCTGTTTACCCCAGTCATAGATCACCACCTTATTTAATAGACCTTCCTAAAGAATAAAATAGAGAAACTGATGGGGGGAGATGGGGGAGTGATGATATAAGTAAAGGGAAAATAGCCAAGAATTTTTCAGAATGGGAAGAACATATGAATCCTGAGATTAAAAGAGCATTCTAGGTACTAAGTAGGATAAATAAAAATATTTCCACATCCAGACACAAGGCAAAAAGAAAATCTTCAAAGCTTCTAGGATGAAAGAAAAGTTATTTATAAAGGTTAATAATTATTGAAATCAGGGCTGGGATTGTGGCTCAGAGGAAGAGCCCTTGCCCAACATGCATGATGTTCGATCCTCAGCACCACATAAAAATGAAATAAAGATATTGTGTCCACCTATAACTAAAAAATTTTTAAAAAATAATTATTGGAATCAGATTTCTCAGCAACAATAGAGGTCAAAAGACTGAAAAAAAATTTGGATTGGGTCTTTTGGGGGACCCAAGAGGGGAAAAAAAAATGCAAGCTATAGGAGATACTGCAAATACATGTTAATTATTCACTGTGGTACAGATAGTATGCTACCTTTTATATTAAAAAGAGGTGGAGGGAGAATATTTAGGAATATATGTACTTGATAATTCTTACACTGTCTTTGGAGAACTGCCCAAGAAATTTCTGAGCTTGCTTGCTTCTAAAGGGTACAAGATCCTGAGAACAATGACAGGAAGATTTTGCTGTTTACCCTCTGTAAAGTTTTGAGTTTTGAGCAGTGTAACTATTTTTGAGTTTTGAGCAAAGTAACCATACTACCAAGTTAAAAAAAAATGAATGAATAAAATTACAATAAAAAGCTTAAATATAAGAGATAAGGTAATCACTGAAGAGTTCAGAAAAAGACTGAGCAAAAAAGTAAAGGAAGTGATAAAGATAAGGACCGAAATGAATGCTTTAAAAAAAAACAAATAAAACCAAGAGCAATTGGGCAAGTTCTGATCAATTTGGAAATGCATATAAATCAGGATCTGGCAATTCTTTTTCTTGGTGGACTTTTTTTCAGGTGCTTGTGGATGCACCTGGGGACACATGTAAAAGGGACTTGTATAATGTTCTGGGAAGACATGTAAAATGCTGGGGAATTGTTTGCAGAAGCAAAACAATGGAGGCGAATTAATGCCCATCAACAAGAAGAGGGTACAAACCAACTGTGGTAGGTGTGTAAAATGAAAAAAGTGTAGAGAAAAAGAGTTTGCCACAAAGATGGGCAAGTCAATTTCCCGAGACCAAACCCTGCTGCCTGTCTTTGTAAATGCACATTTATTGTTAACATAGTCATGTTCTTTTCTATATTTTCTATTGCTGCTTTCACATTATATCCACAGACTGAATAATTGTGACTGAGATTATATGGTCTGTCAACAATGTCTAAAATGTTTACAGTTTGGTCCCTTAAAGAAAAAGATTGCCAACCTCTGTTCTAGAGCTCTGGTTTCTAACACAACACTCCCCTTTTCATTACAAATATGTTGTAATGTTCTTTTACTCTTCAGTGATTTACCCTTTTTAAAAAGTCAATACAACACTTTAACTGTAATATCAGGGAGAATACAAATGAAATCAATCATAATCTCCTATGTATTTTGATTTGTAAGTGCTGTAGCAAGACAAAACTAAGAGACAAAAGGAGATAAACACTTGCACTTACTTGTAATAAGCTAATTCAGATTTATGAGAATTCCATGGAAGAAGTACATGTCAATTAAAGGAATAGAGGTGTAAGCAAACTAGTATCAGGATATATGGGAAGGAGAGCAGACATATCTGGGTACAACAATAGAAATAAAGAAATAGCTAACTCTAGCGGGGATAGCTTGCCAAGACAAATTTCAGATGATCGAAAGAGAGAAAATGAGGAAACCATGTATTCTGTCAAATCAGTTGGATCTCATACCTTCATGTAGTATCCTAGCAATTCCTGTGCTTCCACTTATGATGAGGTAGTGACAAAATATAAAAGAGATCCTACATTTCTCTACCAGGACAATTGGACTCTGTGTGGAATAAGGACAATCATACATCATGTGTACGATACTGTCCAGGACTAAACATTTAGCATCCTAATCTAGTAGTACTCCCTGATCTTTGGGGAAACCCAGAACTATTTGAAAAGCCTTGCTTTCTCAGGGTTATGTTGTCAAGTTATTTCCTATGTTGACTTGAGCATCTCTAGTTCACTGGTTCTCAGTGGGGCTAATACCAACTATAGGGCATATGATAGAAATATGTATGTTTTGCCTTAATTCTCCAATCAGGACTACCATCGCTTGATTTAGTGTTTTTAAATTACAATTTACGTATTTACAAAGGTTTTACTCCAACTCATGCGAACAGAATCCTTACAAGTGTCATATTTCTTGTGTACATACACCCATATTTTAATATTTTCCTGATTTTTTCCTTCTTTTGTTTATAATGCTTCATTAGGTAATATTTCTATTCAATGATAAGTCTCCAAATTTTGCTGTCTTATAATCTCTATTTCTACACATCATCTAATTCTTATTATAACCTTGTGATATAATTAAGGCAGATACATTTATTTATACATAGGGGAGGGGGGATAAGCAGTTTATGCAAGAGCTGGCTAATTACTATCTGAGCTAGGATGAAAACCTTAAATGTTTCATTTGTAAATTGGGCAAAGTAGTCAGTAGCATTATTGTGAGGATTTCTTGAGGCAATTATAATCAAGAAATATGCTCACTCACTGTTCAATCAATAGTGATGATTATTCCCAATAATGTTTCTGAAGAGGAAAAAATTTACTTCTAGGCTCTGTGGCTGGAAATGAGGATTCAACTAGTGAAAGAGAGATCAGCAAGGAAAAAGTATACAAGTTTTTATTTAAAAATTTTTATGGACTCATAGATAGGAGTCCACAGTAGGAATATTAAGAACTGAAGAAGGCATCAGGCCCCAAAGCTTAAATACCTTATTTAAGATTTAAAAAATAATAAATAGTGAGAATGTGGCAAGACAACAGACCTTGGGCTAAGGAAAGTAAATTGAGGGATAGTGACTAGGAAATACAATGGCAGAAACTAATAGCCATAAGAGTTATTAAGTAGGTTGTTAATTCAGATCCATTTCAGCATCAACTCCCAATCTTCAGTGATGAGGATGTTCCTCTCTTTCTTTCTCATGAGAAATTATATGACTTGCTTCTAGATAGAAAGAGAAAGATCAGAGAGCTTTTCCTATATCTTCTCTTTCTTTTGTACCTTCAGATCAAAACTATCAACAGGCCAAAATGGTACAACTTAGGGTGGCATATTCTAAACCCCTTCGATGTTATCAATCCCATATCTCCTCAATTTGTTTTAATATAAGCTATTTTCAGACACAAGCATTCTGTGATACATACTGAATCAACCAGCTAAATTTTGAAACTAAGGCACACCAGAGCATTCCACATCTAATAGCTTTCAGGAACACAAGTGCCCCAGGGACTCATTTACCACATAGGGAACCGGAGGCCTTTTCAGATACTAATACAAACTTGGCTCAGTATCCCTGAGCCAGGAAATGCTCTCTTCCATTTTGCATCTACCCAAATCTCAATTCTTTTAACTGCTGTGCACCAAGGGACTGGTGTTCTTGGAATCGTCTTGATGATACAAGAGGCAAGTAGTCCAGGGTTCTTTCTTCCAGTTTCCCATCAGCACACCTACAAACAAGGAAAAAGTTGATCGGCATTTCAACTCTTCCCCTGAGAAGGTCAGAAAGGTGCAAAGAGAGCGGGTGCTGGCTTCTGCTGGCACAGTCTAGAGGGAAGCTGTTAGATGAAGGTTTAATCACCAGCTTTAGTTTTCTGGGACAAGGCTCTATTCAACAACTTCAAGATGAGCTGGATCTGAGTTTGGTCCTAGTAGTATCCACAAATACATGTGTGTTTCCTACAACTTTCCTCCACATCTCTTCACTGTATGCAATCTTGCAAGTATGCCTTTTCCCACTTAATATGGAATGGAGGAGTGATGTTGTATACTCTTCCACTCCTTTCTTATCAATGCTTATTACTCTCTAGAAGAAACCAAGCCCCCAGAGAGGTACTTTGATTCTGTTAGGATTCTTATGAGTCTTGTCTATCAGGGTGAATTATATAAATCTTAGTGGAAACTGAGAGAGCACAGGCATTTTATTGTTATTTCATTACGCAGGCAAACCCCAGTTTGCAATATAATCATTTTGCACTGGAAAATGTTAAGATATATTTATTCTTTTCCCCCTCAGTTAAAGGACTAAAACTAAACATACAGACTTGGCTACTGGGGGGAAATATCTCTAACAATAAAGTCAAGGTTTCATGGTGAAGAGAGAATCAAATAAATTCTATTCTCAAATGCTTTGAGCATCTGATGTGGGATACCTGGGCTGCATAGTTGGAAATTCTGTTTTCTTAAAATTAATTTATTTCTTAGGGTCCAAACCTAAAAGAAGAGTGCCTCCTTCTCTTTCTGTTTCCCTCTTTCAGTCTCCATTTTTCTTCCTTCCTGTCTCTTAATATTCTCCCACCCATTTTTACTCCACCTTTTAGACACAGGATGATGGCAGAGATTCACACACCCATATACCCCCACATCTGAATAACTGTATTCCTGTAATCCCAAACCTTAAGCATGTTAGGAGAGTCTTTCCAGTTATTTTGTTTAGCCATTCACACTGATCTTGGATTGAGTAATAGAGGTTCTCACTAACAACTTTAGGTGGCCTCCTATTCATGGCTCAGACTTGACCTTTGTTCCCTGTGACTGTCTATAACCCAACTATGAGAATATTCGGTATCTGTATTACAAGATAAGATAATGGAGTATTGAACAAATGGAATGATTATATTGAACATTAACCATTATCTAGCAATGAAGCAGTGCCCAGTTGGCTACTAACCAACTATTTTCTGTTAAATAAATCTATGCCTGAGGATAGAGCCAAAATTAAACAATATCTGGGAAACTACCCTGCTACTTCAGATTTCCAGTGGAGTGTAACACAGTCAGTGTCTTATCTCAAAATGAAGAGATTTTATATGTAGAATGACTTGGGGAAAATAGGGCATTGAAAAGTAAGATATTGTTTTCTTGGTTGTTACAAAGTCCTTCTAAATGACTTGGCTTAAAAGTACCTACTTAAGCAAAGACTAAAATTGCATTTATTTCGCAAATAAACTCTCGGTTCAGGTAATGCTTCTTTAGGCTTTTCAAAATTCCCTATGGGAAGATGAAGCACTGTGGTAAATTAACTATTGAGCTGATACCCAAGATATGTGACCCACTATATTTTTCTTTATTATATGAAACTGCAAAGCAGTGTTTTTTATTTAATTGGTTCAGACATAGCCATTGACATTTTCCTCAGGCTAGATGTAACAGGCTTTTGTTTGATTTTAAAGAGTACTTTGTTCACCATTAGCAGACCTTTGGAAGTTTGAAAACATTCCCACCATTCTGTGCTGTGAGCAAAAACATGCTCCATGACAATATTCTCAACAAACCTACAAATTAAATCCTAATGTATTTTCTTTTGATTGGTTTAATTTCTCTTCTGTTCATATTCTATGATAATGATGTGAACTTTCATACCTAAACAGTAGAGAAAATAAATCATTCTTGGTTGTCCCCGTTCCAAAACCACCAGCACTCCCACGTTAAAACTTCCTGGCTGTTGTTTCTGTGCTTCTCCAGTTATCACAGTCTATACAAATTTGGAGAGCTTGTTTATTCTTGTAACATTTTGATATGAATGTTTTTCCTATTTTGTAAATACTTATAAACACATTTAATAGTTGCATAATATTTCATCATCTAAAGGAACCATTTATTTAACCATGTCTTAATTGTCACACATTAAAGATGATTTTTTGCCACTTATATAAAAAATTATAATGAATATTTCTATGAAAAAAAATATTCACTAACTAAGCAAACATACTGAGTGCATGTTGTTTGCTGTGTACTGTTCTGGATGTTCATGAAGGAGCAGTAAAGCAAGTAGACACAGATCCTTGCCCTTAAAGGATTCATATTAAAGGAAGCAAACAGTAAATGACTCAAATAAAGAAAATACATAGCATACTAGATAGATAGTGGTGAGTTCATGTTGAAGAATAAACTAGAGAAGGGAAAGTATAACCGAGAATCTGATGTTTGAACAAACACAACAGGGAAATGAGGAAACAGCTGTCTTGATTAAGAACATTCGAAGCAAAGGACACAAGTGCAGAGGACCTTCTCCAACACGGAGTCAATTTCAGAAAGCGTGGAACTGTCGGGCAAAGTATATTAATATATACAGTTTATAGAACATTTTCAGTTTTTAAAATCACATTATCCTTAAAGCATTTTATTGATCAAAAAAGCTTTAGTTGAAATGCATTTTGTTCGTGCCGATAATTTTCATGGTGATCACCATTGTGAGAAGTTCTAGGTCACATTTGCTTTCTGACTTTTCTGTAATACCATAAAGTCATTTCATTTAATGATGTAATTCAGATCAGGAAATAGCAACATTTATTCCAGATTTTATCAAGTGAAAAATGGAGCTGCATTTGTCTGACAAATGCCAAACTTACTTCACAATGCACACGAATATCTAAATCTGAACATTTGTGAGATGGCTAATATGGAAAAAAATTGTTCATCCCAGAATGAGGTGACTTACCTATTACTGTAAATAGACTAATAGAAGAAGCATGTGCTCATAAAATATGAAACAATGCTGCTTGCTTTGAGCAAGGCTGGGACATTAAGAATGGAATGTTGCTAAATTTAGAAACCCAGAAGAAAATTATGAGTTCTTGATTTAGAAACTTACTGCAGAGTAGTTAGGTTGTTTTTTTTTCCATTTGCCTCTTACCAAACATGAACTTTGCTATGTCATTCTCTCCTCTTCCTGCTTTTTCAAGTATTTTTAAAAAAAAAAAAAAAAAAAATCCTACTTTAAGTAAAAAAATAGTGTCCTTTGTGTGACATATTTTCCATTCAATCTATGGAGTTAACATTTGCCATTGCAATAATCTCCTTTCTCCCAATCACCCCAATATGATTTAAATAAATAAATATAAGCAATAACATTAAAAGGAATTAGGTCTTAAATTAGGGAGAAGTTGTTAAAAGAGTTTTTAGGTATTAGAAAACATTATAGTCACCCAGGCCTAGATGAAATTCATGAGGCACTTGTTGAGAACTATCATGATATCACCCAGGTGGGTGGACATGGGAATCCCTGAACATGGCCTCACCGACCCTCCACAGTCTGGACTCTGCATCTCTGCAGTTTCATCTCTCACCACTTGCTCCTCTTTTCTGTGGTCCAGCCACGCTAGAACACTTTCAGATCTTCAGCTGTGTCATTCCTTTCACCCCCTTGCATATTCCTTGTATTCTCCATTTCTAGATAAAAGCAAAGGATGTTTCCTTAGTTTGTCTTTACCTAATAAAATTCTCATCCTTGAAGTATCATCTGTGAGCCTTTCTATAATATCATCTTTAATTCTTTCGCCATCACCAAGAATTGAGGTTAGATTTCCCTTATGAACTATTAAAGTGTTTCCCCTTCCCTGCTCTTTAGCCCCATATCATGATTCTCTAGTTCTCTCCCCACACACATCATGTACCATAAATAAACTGAACTTCCAGAGGACATGGACTACTGGACAGCTTATGTATTTCCACAGTTCCAATAACTAATATAGTTTACATTCAATAAATGTATACTTGCTCATATAATTGTGATAAACAAAATATGAAATGTATTTCACTGAATTGAAAAGCATCTTATTTCCAAAGATAGGCCTGCATGGTTTTTAATGTGACCCACCAGGTGATTGTTCTTTATTTTTAAAACAATATAACCCATTTAGAGTTATTAATCCTTAACAAATCAAGAAACATTTAGTGAATGGCTGGTATCATGAGAAATTCCACAGGTTTGGGTGCCCTGATAAGGTCCTTGCAAACACACGAGGTGTCTGGGCACCCCAGTGGCCCAGTAGATTGAACAAGGGATATGCTAGCCTTTCCAAATGGTGGATGTTAGGATGTCATCTTTCTCTAATGATGACCCTAGAAAGGAGACTCCAGAGGAACAAGGAGCTATTATAGCCTCAACTCAGCTGGACACACTGATCATCATGCAATTAGAAGTCTTTTTAAAAATTAATCCAAACAATTATTTAATTCTTATTAGGTAATTTAATTCAATCATTGAATTCTCAGCTAAGTTCTACT
This sequence comes from Ictidomys tridecemlineatus, assembly GCF_052094955.1. Taxonomy (NCBI): domain Eukaryota; kingdom Metazoa; phylum Chordata; class Mammalia; order Rodentia; family Sciuridae; genus Ictidomys; species Ictidomys tridecemlineatus. The sequence continues at coordinate 39,891,657 of NC_135478.1, read as the reverse complement.
AGACCTGATATAAACCAGACTCTATGCTGGTTGGATGATGAAAAGGATCCTGAAGAAATTGAAAGCATTCTCCCTCTGCTCAAAAAGCTTATGTAATGATTGGGGAAATTTGTCTTAAGTATGAAAAACTCTTTATCACACAGCAAAAGACCAGTAGAAGCCCATGTCCCATAGCATGTAGTATGATTCCAAGGCTACAGGGAAGACATCTATGGTATATTTTGAAATAGAGGTAGAGCTGGTCCTTATTAGTCATTAAATGTGAGCAGAGAAGAAATGTTGATGGAAAATGGGACAAGAGACCATGAATGCTAAGCACTTGGAATAAGAAGAATTTTATCAAGGTGGCAACAAGGAAGGAGCTGTGTTTGTTGGTATCTACCCCTTCATAATTCCACCTAAGCCTAGCCCTCTGAGCCAAAGGAAACTCATTGCTAGAGTAGTAGAATATTTCAAGAGCACTTCCACAAATAAAGCCATTGGGTAAATATACTCTTAGAAGCAAAATTGAGCAAAATCACAATGAATTCCTGATGTTTCATGTATGGTATCTGTTCAGTTCATTTATGTTCAATGTTTTCAAGTGGGTATGTCTGGGGATTGCAATAGTAAATAAGACTGTGATTCACTTGGAATGAATCAGACATTGACACAGCTAAACAGATGAGTATTCACCAAGAAAAAATACAAGATTTTAAGTCTATTATTAAAAATTAGTGGTATTATCAAAAAAATCCAACTCTGTGCTGTTTATAGGAGACTCATCTCTCAGGCAAAGACATTCACAGGCTGAAGGTAGAAGGATGGCAAGAAAATATTTAATGTATATGGTTCAAGAAAACAAGCAGGATTAACTATTCTCATATCTGACAAAGCAGATTTCAAGCAAAAATTAATCAGAATAGACAAAGAAGATGATTACATACTAGTAAAGGGCAACATACCCAATTACATGGAAAAACTACTCCATGACATTAAATTTCACATAGACCCCAACACAATAATATTGGGTAATTTCAATACACCCTTATCGATGACCTGATAGACAGGTCATCAAAATGTAAAATCAAAAAAGATATCTGTAACCTAAACATCACTATAAGTAAAATGGACCTAACAAACATCTACAAAATATTCTACCCTAAAACACCTGAATTTACCGTCTTCTCACTGCATATAGAACTTTCTCCAAAACAGATCATATTCTAGGACACAAAGCAAATCTTAGCAAATACAAAAAAACTGATATAACTCCATGTATGCTATCATATCATAATGAAATGAAGCTAGAAATCAACAGCAAGAAAAATAATAGAAACCACATAAATACAGGGAGATTGAACAATGTGGATCAACAAAGAAATGAAACTTGAAATCAAGAAATTCTTGGAAAGGGATGAGGACAGAGATACCATATCAAAATCTCTGGGACAGTATGAGAGCAGTTCCAAGAGGAAAATTTATAGCACTGAATGCCTACACTAAAAAATTAGAGAGATCCCAAGTAAATAAGCTTATGTTCCACCTCAAGTCCTTAGAAAAAGAAGAACAAACTAACCACAAAACAAGTAGAAGACCAGAAATAATTACGACCAGAGCCAGAATCAATGAAAATGAGGATAAGAAAACAATACCCAGGATCAATGCAATGAAAAGTTGGTTCTTTGAAAAGACAAATAAGATTGACAAGCCCTCGGCCAAACTAACCGAAAGAAAGTGTGACAATCTACAAATTAACAATATCAGAAATGAAAAAGGAGATAGCACCACAGACCCTTCTGAAATCCAGAGGATTATCAGAACCTATTTTGAAAATTTATACTCTTAATAAACTAGAAACTCTGGAAGACACTGACAAATTTCCAGCCATGTATACCTGCCCAAATTGAATCGGGAAGAGATGAAAACCTTAAGAGACCAAATCAAGTAGTGAAATTGAAACAGCAATTAAAAGCCTTCCAAAAAAGAAAAGCCCAGGACCTGATGGATTCTTAGCTAAGTTCTACCAGACCTTTACAGAAGAACCAACACCAGTTTTTCTCAAATTATTTCATAAAGTTGAAAGAGGAAGAGTTTCCAAATGCTTTTTATGAAGCCAGTATAATCCTGATACCAAAAGCAGATAAAGAAGCATCAAGGAAATAAAACTACAGTCAAATATCCCTGATGAACATAAATGCTAAAATTTTTAATAAAATATTAGCAAACTTCATTCAAAACACATGCAACATGATCAAGTGGAATACAAGATTGGTTCAACATATGTAAAACAATAAATACAGTTCACCATTTGACAAAATCAAGGATAAAAATCACATGTTCTTCTCAATAGATGGAGAAACGTATTTTTTTAAAGTAATTAATTAATTTGTTTTAATTAGGTACATATGACAATAGAATGCATTTTGATTCATTGTGCATAATTGCAGCATGACTTTTCATTTCTCTGGTTGTACATGACGTAGCATCACACCATATGTGCAGTCATATATGTACCTAGGGTAATGATGTCCATCTCATTCCACTATCTTTCCTGCCCCCATGCCTGTTCCCCATCCCTGCCTCCCTCCCCTTTACCCAAGGTTCCTCCATTTCTCTACCATATGCACTATTACCATTATCCACTTATCAGAGAGAACATTCAGCCTTTATTTTTTGGGCATTGGCTTACTTCACTTAGTATGATATTCTCCAACCCCATCCATTTACCTGCAAATGCCATAATTTTATTCTCTTTTAATACTGAGTAATATTTCATTGTGTGTGTATGTGTGTGTATATATATAATATATATAGATATATAGATATATCAGTTACTTTATCCATTCATCTATTGAAGGGCATCTAGTTTGGTTCCACAGTTGAGCTATTGTGAATTGAGCTGCTGTAAACATTGATGTGGCTGTGAATATATGAAAAATATATTCAACAACTCCAGTAATTAGAAAAATGCAAGTCAAAACTGCTCTAAGATTTCATCTCACACCAGTCAGAATGGTAGTTATCAAGAAAACAAACAACAATAAGTGTTGGCAAGATGTGAGGAGAGAGGCACACTCATACATTGCTGGTGGCACTGCAAATTGGTGCAGTCGATCTGGAAAACAGCATGGAGATTCCTTAGAACACTTGGAATGGAACCACCATCTGACCCAGCTATCTCACTCCTCGTCTATACCCAGAGAAAAGGTTTTTGATATTCAGCACCCATTCATGTTTAAAACTCTGGAGGAGCTAGGGACAACTGGATACTATATGTAGAAAAATGAGATTAGGCCTCTATATTTCACCCTGCACAAAACTCAAATTGAAATGGATTAAAGAGGAATTAGACCAGAAACTTTACACCTTCTAGAAGGGACTTACCTCAGCATCTTATAGGCCATTTATGACAAAGCCAAAGCCACCATTATACTACATAGAGAAAAACTAAAAGCATTTCCTTTAAAATCAGGAAAAAAACAAGGCTATCTACTCTCACCACTCCCATTCAACATCCTCAAAACATGAGCAGAGCTAACAGGCAAGAAAAGGAAATCAAAGGGACACAAATAGGAAAAGAAGAAGTCCAACTATCTGGAAGACAAAAAAAAATTCACCAGAAGAGGTCTGGAGCTTATAAATGAGTTGATCAAAGTAAGAAGATATAAGATCAATACCATCAACACCCATAAATCAGTAGCTTTCCTATACTGAAACAATGATTCAGCTAAATAAGAAATCAGGAAAACCATTTTATTCACAATAACCTCAAAAAATTTTAAATAAAATACTTGAGAATTAATCTAACCAAGGAGGTAAAAGAGCTCTACATTGAAAATTACAAAACACTGAAGAAAGAAATTGAAGAAGACCTTAGAAGATAGAAAGATATTCCATGTTCTTGGATAGGCAAAATCAATATTGTTAAAAATGGTAAGACTACCAGAAGCAATTTACAGATTCAATGTAATCCCCATCCAAATACCAATGACATTTTTCACAGAATTAGAAAAAAATAATTCTTAAATTTATTTGGAATAATATGAGACCCAGAATAGTCAAAGCAATACTAAGCAAGAAAAGTGAAGGAGGCATCATAATATCTGATCTAATATGGTAACAAAAACAGTATGGTATTGGCATAAAAACTGACATGAAGACCAATAAAACAGAATAGAAGACACAGAGATAAATCTGCATACCTATAGCCATGTGATTGTTGACAGAACTGTCAAAAAAAAATATCTTTAAGAAAAGGTAGCCTCTTTAACAAATGGTCCTGAGACAACTGGATATTATATATAGAAAAATGAGATTAGACCCCTATATCTCATGCTGAACAAAACTCAAATTGAAATGAATTAAAGAGGAATTAGACCAGGAACTTTACACCTGCTAGAAGAAAACCCAGGGTCAATGCTTCATCATACGGTGCTGGCACTGACTTACTTAACAAGAACCCACCCCCACCCCACAAAGCAAAAAAAATAAATAAATAAAACCAAGAATAAATAAGTAGGATGCCATCAAATTAAAAAGCTTTTGCACAGCAATGGAAAAGATTAAGAGCATAAAGAGAGAGCCTACAGAATGGGAAAACATCTTTACCAGCCTGTCCTCTGATAGGAGATTAATATCCAGAACATACAAAGAACTAAAAAAAAAAAACATCAAAGACATGTAACACCAATAAACAAACAAAAAATAAATAAAATAAAGGAACCCAATCAATAAATAGACAAAAGACCTAAACAGAATATTTTCAAAAGAAGAAACACAAATGGCCAACAAATATATGAAAAACTGTTCAACATCTCTAGCAATCAGGGAAATACAAATCAAAACTACTCCAAGATTTCATCTCACTCCTATCAGAATGTCAATCATCAAGAATAAAGGCAACAAGAATGGTGAGGATGTGGTGAAAAAGGTACACTCATACATTACTGATGGGATGGCAAATTGGTGCAACCACTATGAAAAGCAGTACGGAGATTCCTCAGAAAAGTGGGAAATGGAACCACCATTTGACCCAGCTATTCCACTCCTTGGTTTATACCTAAAGGACTTAAAATCAGCATGCTATAGTGATGCAACCACATCAATGTTTATAGCAGCTTAGTTCACAATAGCTGGACCCTGGAACTAACATAGGTGTCCTTCAATAGATGAGTGGATAAAGAAAATGTGGTATATATATTCTCAATGGAATATTACTCAGCTTTAAAGAAGAGTGAAATTATGGCATTTGCCAGTAAATGGTTGGAGTTGGAGAATATCATACTAAGCGAAATAAGCCAATCCACAAAACCAAAGGCTGAATGTTTTCTCTAATATTCAGAAGCTAATTCACAACAAGACAGGGACACTAGGGAAGAATAGAGTTACCTTAGATTAGGTAGAGAGAAATGATGGGAGGGGGTAGGGGAGGGGGGGAATAGGAAACATAGTAGAATGAAACAGACATTATTACTGTATGTATATATGTGACCACATGATCAATATGATTCTGCAACATGTACACTCAGAAAAATGAGAAATTAATATACTATCTATGTATATCAAAGTACATAAATGCATTCTACTGTCATATATAATGAATTAAAACAAATAAGATATTTGTTAAAAATAGCACACAAAGCGAAAGTGACAAGAAAAAATAGCAAATTTGGAGAATGTTATTTGATCTGATCAGCCTCTACTTGGACATCTTTATTCAGATGAATCTTATTACCAATAATGTGTTTTCATAACAGATTGAAAACCTGAACTGACCATACCCATGAAAAGTTTGATTACAATTTAAATATACAGAATACCTGGACAATAGAAATCCTCAAACAACTTGAGGCAGTTATGTTTGAATCTCTTAAATTTCCAGGGAAATAATCCTGCCTACATTTTAACATGTATTCAGAACAGTATCACTAAGGATGAACATTGAAATGCTAAGTAACCAAACAGCATTAGCTTGAGTAAGAAAATGCATCAAAACCAGCCCAAGTCAAGCAACACAATTGTGGTACTTAGTAATGGTTAAGTACCACAATTGCATCACTCAGTCACTGGGGAGATGCCTCAGAAAACAGGCTTGTTGGGATCAAACCTTTGAGTTATAAATTCTGGCACAGTTCAGTGCTAAGGAACCTGAATTCTGGTTTTTGTACCTGCTGATCCAGTAAAGACAACGTGGGTTTATCCATAAAGCTAGAAAAAAATCCCCCCCAAAAAATCTGATAATAAAAAGTTAATTTGAGCATAAGTCTTTTTCCTGGATAGACGAGTAGATCATTTCTAACAAATAATTGTGGTTTTGTACAGTTTTGCTTATTAATCTTTATTTACAATGTCTTTGAATAACATGTTGAAATCATACAGAGTTGGTAGGTGTTGAGAATTATGTTTAGCTCTCTCTGAAATGACCCAGAAAAATCTCTAGACGCTGTAGTTTATTTATGCAACTTCTTCCCTTCCTCTATAAATAATATTTAATACAAAGACAAACTTTGTAATAACTTAAAAAAACTTTAAGTGTCCAATTTGAATAAGCACAGGTAATAATTGTCAACTCCATGTTTCCCTTAAGGCTCCGGCTTGAGTTGGCAACCTCTAGAATATTGACCATTTGTAACCCATAGATGTAGCCTATGTTGCATCTCCCACCCTGCAGGCCAGGTAGGCCTTGGCACCAGCTGGCTCTGCAATTCTTCCCTGCTCACTGATGTGCACTCTTTCTTACTGAATTCCACATTTGGCTACTTGGATTTTGAATTCTCAGTAATCTTGCTACCACAATAAAATTATTGGCTCTTAAATGCCTAGTGATATTGACTTGACATGTCATTAGGTTACTCTCTCCCCAACAACCCTGAGGGAGAATTAATAAAACAAACACCATTTTGCTTCCCAACTTGCCTTTTGGCTTCAGTGACCTGAATTATAACACCACTGGAGCAAAGAACCACTTTGTGCCTCAACTCGGACATCACTGCTTGCTCCTATTTATATCCCACTGAAATCAGATGGGCATGCCTGGGTGTTATTGATCTTTTTGTTACCTTAATGTTCACAGTGACTAAAAATGCACAAAAATATTGAAACCATAAGTAGAAATGTGATTCTAGCATAACACAAAAATATGACCATTTTCCAACAATGACATTCATAAAAGTAACTGAAATCACAACTTGCTTAATTTGAGCATCTGCTTATTTTAAGAAAGCATAGCTCCGTTATTTCAAATACTAAATATTTTATTCTATTTCCTTCATAAAATAGTACTTCATATTTTGCTCTGATCATACATACTAAATTTTGCTTTAAAAGTCATATATATTGGCCTTATTTTAAAAGCTCTTGGGATTCCTTAAAAATAACTGAAACATATCTGTTTCTGACTGTACTGAAAGAGTGGAGAAGTAGGTATCTGACAAATAAGTCATTAGGACAAAATATAAAAACCATAAATATATCTGTACATATGTAATCACCTGATTTATAACAGAAGTACAACTGCAATGCTTTGGGAAAATGCTGTTTTCAAAAACAGTGCTGGATCAATTCGATATCCATCTGGAAAATATTAATCTTGACTCTTGTTTCACACTATGTACAGAATGATTGCAGAGGGATTGCAGACAAAAATGTGAAAATTTCAAAATGGAACTCTTAGAAGACACATAGTAAAATATCTTAATGATCTTAGGGTAGCAAAATTCACCTACACAAAACACCATTCATCAGCAGAATACACTATTCCTGTAAACCAGGGGGAAATGGGGACTTTTATTAGACAAAAGTCCTGAATTGATATTTCATAAAAGATGATATATAAATGTGTTATTCGTGTGTGCTTAATATCATTAATCACTAGGGAAATAAAAATTATATCACCACCACCAGGATAACTAAAATTAAGAGATATAAAATACAGAAATTGGGCTGGGGATGTGGCTCAAGCGGTAGCGCGCTCGCCTGGCATGCGTGCGGCCCGGGTTCGATCCTCAGCACCACATACAAACAAAGATGTTGTGTCCGCCGATAACTAAAAAATAAATATTAAAATTCTCTCTCTCTCCCTCTCTCTCACTCTCTCTTTAAAAAAAAAAGAAAATACAGAAATTACCATGGATTGGAGATAATATGGAGCATGTTAAAATTTTATATATCACATGTAGAAATGTAAATTACCAGGTGTTCCTATTAAACTCTTTGCCAGTAACTATTAAAGCAGAATACATACGTATTTGGGTACCCAGTAACTGGTCTTAGATAATCTATGGACATGCCAATGTAAAAACTAAATATAACTAGGCAGATATAGAGACATAAAAATATACATATGTGTATATACATACACACATGTATACCATTTTTACGAGCATTAACATCAGTAGCCCAAATTATAAACAACCCAGTTTCTATCACAATAGAATTAATAAATAAATTTCTGTAATTATACCAAAAAATACTCTAGAGAAATAAAAAATAATGAACATGATACCAAATTGATAATTCTCATATATAAAATCTCCAGAGAAGCAGTCTGTGTCCCCCAAAATCACATTATTCCATTTACATGAAATATTAAGCTCATCTAAGCAAAATTAACCTGTGGTAATCAGGACAATGGTTATATTTTGGGAGTTAATGCCTCGTCAGAACAATACAAGAATCTTCTAGTGTCCTGCTCTTAGTTATATTTCTATCCACTGATGATTACAAAGATACTTGACTTTGGGAAATTCTTTAAACTGCTTACCCACTTAAGATCAGTGCACTTGACAATGTTCTTGCCACTCTTGAAATACATATCTTCCAAAGAATGTTTAACAATTTTTCGTGTGGTAATCTACAGTTGAAATGCTGAATTCTATCTTTATGATTCTAAATATTCACTGAATTTAAAAAACAAGTCATAGATGTCACTCATACTGTGTCCATTGTGGCTCACCTATGGATTCTGCTCATTGTCTCTTGGCATGTTGACATAGATCTATCTTGTCACATGTTTCCATAGTCATCAAGGCAGGGAGAAAGATAACGTGAGGAATCATAACCTACCTCTCTAAACATTTGCATAGAAGCATTTCTGCTTTCATAATTTGGCCAAAGCAGATAACAGGGACACACCTAAACTCATCAATGGTGGAGAAATGCGATTGTACCAGGGGGCAGGAAACCATGATGTTTGGTAAATAACGCTAATGAGTGCCACAGCTATTGAGGGAATTATTTTCCTCAAATATGAAAATGAACATTATAGTCCTAATTAAAATATAAGGAGATATGTAATTGTAAAAGTATCTAGCACTTTTTCTCTCTAATGAGCATATATGTGAGATTTCACATTGGGCCAAATATTAATTATGTCAATGAATTTCACTATTTATCTCAATCTTCATTAATAATTGTGTTACTGGATAATCAATATATGCGTCAAATGAAACAAATTGGCTCCAAATATTAATTTTTTATGTTACGTGACTGTGCGTTACGAAGATAGTCCTTATATTTTAATTATTACTTCAACTTGGAAATTTTTCCACCTGATCACTATACCTATAGACTGAACAAGTATTATCAAGACTTTCTACAAACCAAGTCAGAATATGCTGAAATCAGGACTCCAGTAGGTTTCTATTTAATCATTAAGTTGTTTTTATTTTTTAAAAAATCCAATATTTCCACAGTTTAATATCTCATTTGGAGTTATACATCATTGAAAAAGTGAATAATTTATCAAAAGCCAAAATAGGTAGTCTGTATGCACACTAATGTGCCTGGTTTGTGGAAGTCTTTTGATTCGCTAGATTTCTATAATAAAATGAAAACAATGTACATGGTCAATATATAATACAACTAATTAGTTATAGGCTGTAAGTGGAGAATTTTAATAGATATCTACTGGAAGTATGCACTGTCTCCTTTGACCCGCCAGTAAATTCATAGATCGTTCTTGCTTATGCATCTAAAAGTGAATAACATCAGATAATACAAACATGAAAACCCTTGGCTATCAGACAAAGCATGCTTGTTTTAGATACCTTTTAATCTTTGAGTGCCAAGAGCTCTGCACAGGTCAAAAAACACAAGATCTCAATAGCAATATTTATATAATACTTAAATAGATTGAAAAGCTGAAAGGTACAGCTATACTTAGCTCTTTCAAGAAGAACATGAGTAGTTTTGGGAGCAATGCGTGTGAAAATCAATATAAAAAGTTTTAAGTTAGCGAAAGTTTATTTTAGAAAATAGTATTGTAAAATTCCTTTTCTTCAAATCCTTCTAACTGCTAAATCTGCACTACTAAAAGCATTAAAATCAATTTTAAAAGCATTACTAGAAGAATTATATTTCCCTCACATTTGGTAAAAACTGGTTAGAAAAAAAAATCCTAGTAACATCAAGTATTGTATTGATAAGGCTACAGATTAACAAGAATTCTGAAGACACTGCTTGTGGTAGAATACATTTTTCTAATGTCTCAGAGTGGACCATCTACATTAGGATGGTAAATTTAATTCCAAGAACTTTACTTCTCAAAGGACAGTAATCTTCTACCAGAGTGATTTTCTTTTTCTTTACTGTGTTAAAGACTGAGAAATTTCTTTTCAAAATTAAAATTGATGAGGAGGCTCATTTATGTAAAATGAATAAAAACACAGCCTGAAAAGACCAAAAGATGGATGAGTGGAAAAGGAGGTTGCTAAAGCCCCAAAACTCTCCCCTGAGACCCATGAAACTTTGTTGTGATGTACATGAAACTCAAGACTAAGATCAGGCTGTAAAGAGGCAAATAAATCAGTAAGGAACAGTTAAAAGAAATGAAGATACTCAGCCCAGGAAACAGAGAAATGAATATGATGACTGAGGATGAATATTTATAGAACGGGCTTTTGGGTGGGAAGGGATAATGTATTCTGTATTGCTGCTGAGGACACAGCTTGAACTAAGGAAAGAGACTAGGAAGAAGGTGTTTCCTCTGATTTGAGAAAAGTTAAGAACTACCTAGTGATGGGCATGTCCGGCTAATATGGTGCTCCCTGAAAGCAGCAGGCTCACCATTATCAGAAGCATTCAGTGACTCGTTGACCCTTGTCCTTATCGAGGGTGTCATGGATGGGATTCCTGCATTAGAAAAGATACTAGGAGAGAATATTCTTAGGTCCCCTCCCTCCTATGTGGGTCCATACATTGTTAATGTTAAAGGTCAAAGCTTATGAGTTCACCATAGACCGATGACAGGGACCTTATTAATACAAAACAGAAGCCAAAATACTAGGATTTCAAGGAGACCCTGTCTCTAAATAAAATATTAAAAAGGGGATATCACTCAGTGGTTAAGCACCCTGGGTTCAATCCTCAGTACCAAAACTAAATTAATAAATAAAATTACTGGGATCTATCATCCCTCAATCCACCTGCTTACAATTTTTTTTTCATCCTCTCCTTTTCTTCCAAATGCAGTTGTACTTAAATGTTGTTTCTCGCTGGGTCTGCTGCTCTATTTTCCATAAATCTTTTACTTTCAAGTAAACCCAGAAGGAAAAATGCTGACAAGGGTCAAAAGATAGGAAGATCTTATCCACTAATATTGGTGACTGGTTGCAGACATCCTTAGGATTGTTAAACCCTTGGGCCTGTCAATCAGCTCTGTCTTCTCCCCATACCGTCTAGTTAAAGTGTGCGGCAGTGACATCATACTGTGCTTGAAGTAGTGCCTCACAAGCAATGGAAAAAGACAGAGTATCTTTAGAATGTTATTTGGCAGCTGGCTTAGTTAAAGATCCCTCCACCCACGCTCTACTACATTGATTAATTTTTAAAGGAATGGCTAAATGAAGTTATTAATTATTTGTATGTAGTGCATTTGCTCTCATGCACAGTGTTATATTTTAATTTACTTTTTAACGAGTAAGCCAATGTGATTTTAAAATGATTCCCCATCTGGCATGCAGGCTAATAAAGAAATCTACTAATTTATGCCATATCAAATTTAGCCTCTTTTTTTTGTACTTTCTAATTACATAGTTCTCAAGAAAATCAAACTAGAAAAAAAAAAGTATTTAACCTCTCTGCTTTTTAGTACGTATACATAGCTATTTAGAAATGGAACATTCATTTTTGGAAGTTCTAGGAATATGAAAACTGTATATGACAATTCTATCTTCTATTATTTGACTTTATTTTAATCATGCTATGTGAAATTGGAATGACAACAAAGCAAACTGATCATCTTGCAAAATAACTGTCATCTGAATTATCAGAGAACTCATTTATGTTCTTCATTTTGGTGGGGCATATTATGATCAATTTTTCAAAATATACTGTAAATCACATAAAGTATGTATGGTAATTCTTTCTTACTTATTTACTCATTACATTTATTACTGTACCATGTGCCACATTGGATTGTTTATACATATGCAAGCCCAAGGAGATATTAAAGTGGTTTAGTCAGCTTTGCATCACTGTGACCAGTAGGTCCAACAAAAACTTAGAGGAAGAAAGTTTTATTTGGGTGCCGCAGTCTTGACTGGGCACAGAATCACGAGCCACTCACACCTTGTAGATTCAAACAGCAATTCTTTATTCCCGAACTCACACCGGCCCTGTACAAACACATTCTGGGGAAATCCAAGTTCTTCCGCCGCACAGTTCACGTCCCAAATACTTTCTGAATTCCACGAGAACTCAACGGGAACTCAGGGAGCAGGATACGCCCTATTCCCAGCAGCAATAACCTTAAATCTGGAACTTCCCTAAACCCAGATTGTCTTAAACCGGGAACGCCTTAAACCAAGGAGCGGGATACTTCCTAAAACCTGCAGGATACACCCTAAACCTGGATCCATCCTGGTCCTTGAGCAGGGTCACCTTTCTCAAACACACATGCAATGTCACAGCGAATTTCCAAGGCAAGTCCATTTAACATGGGGTACGCTGGCAAGGAAATTTCGATGCGTCATTCCTACTTGGCAATGGCCCTCAGCATTTGGGGGCATAGTTTCAGAAGTTCACTCCATCATCAGCCAACTCCGTTGCGCTGGGCCAAAGATGAGGCAGGACATCATGACAGAAGGGCATGGTGGAAGAAAACTGCTCCATTCATGGCAGCCAGGAAGCCAAATAAGAGCTCTGCTCACCAGGCACAAATTCTAAACTCCAGAAGCACACTGTCAGTGATCTATTCTTCCATCCACACTTTACCCATCTAAAGTCACCAGTTAACAACTTTCATAATGTGATCATTTCACCTGTGAAAATTCTTGCAGTTGTCTCCCACATGAGCTTTTGGGGGACACCTCATATCCAAAACATAACATAAGGTTTGAGGTGGCAAATTCTTTTGAATTAATTTTCTATGAATTTGGAATATTTCTCCTTATTCAACATGTGTGAGTGTTTTGAACCCACAGATCATTGTACACATTAACTATTATTCATGTATTCATAGGGGGCTGGGGTTGTGGCTCAGCGGCAGAGCACTTGCCTAGCATGTTCCAGGCACTGGGTTCAATCCTCTCAGCACCACATAAAAATAAATAAATAAAATAAAGATATTGTGTTCAACTACATCTAAAAAAGTATTAAAAAAAAAACAATACATAGGATCAACAAGAAAGGTTATATATAAAAAATCTGGATATTAATGAGTATAGGTCCATGTTTTTCCATATGAATATGAAACAGAAAAATATTATACTTACACTTCCTAGATGTCTCAAAATGAAATTATGCTGCTGCCTTTCAGATGGATTATGGATTGTCTGAAGGAGACCATGTTCTTACTGTAATAGTTGAATCGCATTGATTTAATTATCCAGACATACAAAACTCTTATGGGAAGTGAGACCGTCAGACTGGGAGAGTGGCTGCATCCAGTATTTGTGAAGCTCCACTTTGCCCTTGAGTCTCTGAGGGATGCCAGATCCAGAAAGCTCTTTTTTCTTCCTCATCACAATCTGATTTTGTTCTGAGTTTCCCTCACTCTGAAAGAACTTGTACTGGCCGTCTCTGCCTCCTGCTCAAGGGGATATTTACAATCATGGAGTTCTTCTGGTTCCTGAACACTGCCACATCCTCACCAGCAGGAGGAATGTCCTTGCTTGGTTGTTTCTGAACAAAGCCTCACTCTTGTATTTCCAGAATCAAAGAAAGTTCACTTCCCATGTGTAATTCTGAGTCTCTATCCTAATATTATTTTTACTTGGTTGGTGCTGATGCTGAATTGGATCTGAGGACCACAGTGCATTTTCCTTCACTGATCTGTTGTTACTGGCTCTGAAATAGATTTGGGAGTGCAATAATCTTTTACATAATGGAATCAAGTGTCAAACAACAGCCTATCTCTTAGCTGATGACTGTCTGCGTGATTAAGTCTATTTATTTAAATCTTCTGCATCTTTGGTAAAATTAAGGTCACAGTAGTCTACCTGAGAGATGCAGCATGGAAACCGCACAAACTGATAAATGCAAAAAAAAAAAAAAAAGTCATAAATATCCCATGTCTTTTCTCATGAATATGACAAAAGTGGTTTTGTTTCATTTGGTTTTGAACTAAGCTACTCAAAATTGACACTAATTATTGGATATACCACTACACGACTATTTTACATAGGACTGAAAATCTTAGGATGTGATCTATTTGGGATTTTCCCCCTGAAAATAAACATAAAGTATTCAAATATTTCACAAACAGATTCACACATATAGACTTGAACAATCTTTTATTATTTGCTATTATCATTATTTTTGTATAAAAGTCTTATAATGACTTCTTTTTTTCCCTAAACTTAGCATATCTTTTTATCTAATTAACTCAATTAAATAACTAATTCTTTCCTTAAAAGCTGTCTAAATTGATAGTCTGTAGTTATTCATCTAGTATCTATTCTACTCAGAAGTCAGAGAGTCTGTTTTGTTCTTAGTCAACCACATAATTTAACCATACAGTTTTTAAAAATGTTTGCTGTATCTATCAACCCAACATCTCTCACATTCTTCATGCTTCCATCCGTGGGAGTACCCCATGTATGCAGATTGCAACAATGGGTTTTCTGAGAAATTTGTAGTAGACCTGGTGGTCACTTAATAAATATGCAAGGAACTTGTTCCTTCAATTTCAGTCTTTTAAAATGTCTTTTCTATTTTTAATTGACAAACAATAATTGTACATATTCTGACATTCATATATATACATAAATATATATAATGATAAGATCAGGATAACTGGCATATTCATTACCTGAAACATTTATCATTTCTTTGAAATACTTGGCTCTCATGCACACTGTTATATTTTCATTTACTTGGTAAGTTAAATTTGGTAACAATTTAATTGTTGGTAACATTCAAAATGCTCTGAATGTTAAAACATTTTGAAATATACAATTAATTGCTGCCAATCATAGTTATCCCACGGTGCTATAGAACATTAGAGGCTATTCTTCTACCCAACCACACTATCCCTTTAGTTTTATAATGAACTTATAGACATAACCTCAGTCTGTGTCGCAGAAACAAAATATCACTGATGGGCCTGGTAAACAACTCTGGATTTTTCAGAAGATGAGAACCTAATTCTTTTACGTGAGCTTCTTAGAAACTTTAAAATTTAAATGTCTGCTTTACTTCAAGAACTGTGGCCTGATCATTTAACTGTTTGGTTAATGAAGAATTACATGAGAACAGAGGGTAAGAGAGAAGTATCGGGCTTCAAATTGATGCCTTAGAGTCACCCAACACTCACCTGTTTTTCTCCAAGATAGAATCAAAAGAACTAGAAAGCAACTGAATATCAAGGTGGGTGATTGTGGGGTAACACAAAAGTTTAATAATAGAATAACAGACATGCAGAGACTTGGAGAAACCCAGAGACTTTAGATAGTGAAAGACGGTAAAATGGAGCACCCCAGCACCAGTCATGTGGCAGCAGGTCAGAGGGTAGGGATAGAAGTGAAAGAGGAAGAATCCCAATGAATGCCACTAGCACAGCTGTGCAGCCTGAAGAAATACAGTCTAAACAGACAGTAGATGGGATCTGAATAATAAACTGGTTCTGAGTATTCTCACAGTGCCATAACATGGAGCCATCTTGAGAAGGTCCGGCTTAAAGTTCTGGGAATCAAATGTCCAGGCATCTTACCATCCCCAGATGCCCACAAAAATATTGCTGTATTGGAAACTTCCTTGATAGTCAGTTTGGCCCCAGAGTAGAGATTCTGACACTAACCCACTGAGAATTATATATGGTAGGAAATTGGACTGCAATATGTAAGGGAATGGAAAACACTTCCCCTTTAAAACTGAAGTTCAGGGAGCCATCTACAAGAATCCAAGGGAAGGAGTAGCTACATGTGATTTTGCATGAGATCTAAATCTTGTAACACGTGAGTTAGGAGTGATGATTGCAAGGGGCCTAATTCCACCACTCACCCCTCCCCCCCCAGCACAGATAGTTGTAACTCCATCACCTCTCCCTGCCCTCAGAGTCCATGCTCACAGAACTATGAAATAAATCTTTGCCTGAGGAGTTCCAAATTTCACCTCTCAATCCAGGGCATCTGAGAAGTATTCCAACTGGCTCCAGTCACAAACCACCACACTGTTCACCTGGCAAGCACATCAAAGAGAAGAAAGGGTATAACCCCCAGCTTTCCAGGGCCACACAGCCTATGACATAGAAAGAACCACAAGTTAGCATAGCATAGGTTGATGATTCATTCTTGCCCTCATAATCAAGCACTTTGATGGAAAAGAAATCATTACTTTTTATTAATAATTGTTGTTATTGCTTCCTTTGTTTTACTTCAAATTAAATTTATTTTTTGTTTATTCAACATTGTTTTTGCACTTTTGTTTCTGTTGGTGTGTTTATTTGGTTTTCCCTTTATTTTCTTATATATTTTCATTGCTTCCTAAGAAGATCCTCACATAAAAGTGAAAGAGATATCCATCCTAATAGATACATGAATATCAACATAGAAAAATAAATAAATAAACAAGGCAATATGCACCTCCTAAAGTTCATAATTCTTTAGTAATTCCAAATATATCAAAATGGTTGAAAAGTCAATGAATTCAAAAGAATGAGTTATTTAAAATCTCAATGAATTCCAAGAGGATACAAATGAGCACATAAATGAATTAAGGAACACAATGCAATTGTTAATGAGAAATATAGTAAAGGAATACGAGATTTTGAAAAGAATCAAACAGGAATCTTGGAAATGAAAAGTCCAATAAGTCAGATTAAGAACTCAGCTGAAAGTTTCCTAAACTAGATCAAGTTGAAGAAAGTATGTTGGACTTGAAAACAAGGTTGAGTAACATTCAGATAGAAATAAAGGGAAAAAATATGAAGGAGCAGACCACACAAATTTATGTCTGGGTCACCATTCAAAGACCAGAATTATGCTTAATTGGAATACATGAGGAAAAAGAACTACATGCTGAAGACACAGAAAATCTATTCAGTGAAATAATGAAAGAAGTTTTCTGAATACAACAATTACTAATTGGGCATTATGTAAAAATGTGGATGTATAACCAACGTGATTCTGCAATCTGCATTTGGGGTAAAATTGGGAGTTCATAACCCACTTCAATCTAATGTATGAAATATGATATGTCAAGAGCTTTGTAATGTTGTGAACAACCAATAAAAAAAAAAGAAAAAAAATAAATAAATCTCAGAGAAGATGTGGACATCCATATAAAGAAAGTCTTCTAAACCCCAAATAGCATGAATGGAAGAGAACCTCTTCGTGACATATTATAGTTAATTGCCCAAAGTACAGAACAAAGAGAAAAAAGCTGCAAGACAGAAGCACCGAGTCATATTTAAAGGAAATCCATCGGAATAACAGCAGATTTTTCAGCAGAACTAAAGGCCAGGAGAGCATAGAATGATGTATTTCATGTGTCCTGAAAGAAGATAACTGCCAACTGAGATTACTATACTCAATAAAATTATCCCTCAGAATTGAAAAAATAAAGATCTTTCATGATAATGGAAGCATAAACCAAGAGAATGCATTACTAAGCCAGCATCAGAGACGATATTTATGGGAATCCTACACCAGAAGAGGAAGAAAGATAATAACAAGCATGATCTCACTACAGTAGTAGACACACAAATGAGAAATAGGAAGGATTCAGACATTATTAATGAAGAAAATAATCAAATATTTAAAATGAGTAAGACAGGAAGCAACAAACAGAATGTTCAAAAGAATTTTAAAAAAATCAACAAAATGACAAAAACAAGTATATACCTTTCAATAATAACCTTGAATGTAAATGGTCTTAATTCTTCATTTAAAAGATGCAGACTGGCTGATTGGATTAAAAGGCAAGACCCAACAATATGTTGCATGCAATAAATTTACCTGACCAGCAAAGACATATGCAGACTGAAAGTGAATGGATGGAAAATTATTCTATGTAAATGGACCCTGAAAGCAAGCTGGAGTAATTATGCTCATATCTGACAAAACAGACTTCAAGCCAAAACCATCCTGAAGCATCATAAACTCTTACTTACATAATGATAAATGGAATAATCCATCAAGAAGATATGATTATAAATAAATAGGCACTAAATATCAGAGCACCAACTTTTGTAAAACAAACATTACTGAACATAAAGGAAGAGATAGGCCCTAATACAATATGGTGGGTAACATCAATACCCCACTCTCACTGACCCCCTCTAGTCTCCCCCCCCCAAAATTAACAAAGAAACATCAGAGTAAAATTAGACTATATATTAAGAATTAGTAGACACCTAAAGAACATTCCATCACACCACTCCAAACACAATATGTCTTTTCATCATCACATGGAACTTTCTCTAAAATACATCACATGTTATGCCATCGAGTAATTCTTGGGAAATTCAAATTTGAATATGAAGCACTTTGTCTCATGCTCTTCCTCCCTATTCTGTTCTTAGTTGCTCTCCTTATATCAAAGATGACATTTGGCATTTGTTTTTTAGGGATTGGCTAGCTTCACTTAGCATAATCTGCTCTAGTGCCATCCATTTCCCTGCAAATTCCATGATTTTGTCATTTGTTAGTGCAGAGTAATACTCCATTGTGTATAAATGCCACATTTTTTTTTTATCCATTCATCTATTGAAGGGCATCTAGGTTGGTTCCACAGTCTAGCTATTGTGAATTGTGCTACTATGAACATCGATGTAGCAGTATCCCTATAGTACGCTCTTTCAAGGTCTTCAGGGAATAGTCCGAGAAGGGCAATAGCTGGGTCAAATGCTGGTTCCATTCCCAGCTTTCCCAGGAATCTCCATACTGCTTTCCAAATTGGCCGCACCAATTTGCAGTCCCACCAGCAATGTACAAGTGTACCCTTTTCCCCACATCACTTGTTGTTGTTTGACTTCATAATGGCTGCCAATCTTACTGGAGTGAGATGGTATCTTAGGGTGGTTTTGATTTGCATTTCTCTGACTGCTAGACATGGTGAGCATTTTTTCATGTACTTGTTGATTGATTGTATGTCCTCCTCTGAGAAGTGCCTGTTCAGGTCCTTGGCCCATTTGTTGATTGGGTTATTTGTTATCTTATTTTTTAATTTTTTGAGTTCTTTGTATACTCTGGATATTAGGGCTCTATCTGAGGTGTGAGGAGTAAAAATTTGTTCCCATGATGTAGACTCCCTATTTACTTCTCTTATTGTTTCTCTTGCTGAGAAAAAACTTTTTAGTTTGAGTAAGTCCCATTTGTTGATTCTTGTTATTAACTCTTGTGCTATGGGTGTCCTATTAAGGAATTTGGAGCCCGACCCCACAGTATGTAGATCGGAGCCAAGAGCATGAGAAGAAGATCACCATTAAACAGGGTCGAGAGGGGGAAGGGAAAGAGAGAGAGAAGGGAAATTGCATGGTAAAGGAAGGAAACCCTCATTGTTATACAAAATTACATATAAGAGGAAGTGAGGGCAAAGGGGGAAAAAACAAACAAGAGAGAGAAATGAATTACAGTAGATGGGGTAGAGAGAGAAGATGGGAGGAGAGGGGAGGGGAGGGGAGGGGAGGGGGACAGTAGAGGATAGGAAGGGCAGCAGAATACAACAGACACTAGTATGGCAGTATGTAAAAAAGTGGATGTGGAACCGATGTGAATCTGCAATATGTATACGGGGTAAAAATGGGAGTTCATAATCTGATTGAATCAAATGTATGAAATATGATATGTCAAGAGCTTTGTAATATTTTGAACAACTAATAATAAAAAAAGAAAAAAAAAGAATATGAAGCACTTTGAAATTACTTCACTCAGAACTTGCTTCCTCACCTGTGAAGAGACTGTGTTTTGTTAAAGCCACAAAACCTAAAGCACTGAACTGGAACCCAGGAGACTTGGAGCTGAATCTTGCTCTTTCACTCACAGCTGGGGAATTCAATGCTGTGTTTCAGTATCATCATCCTTGTGACACTGGGCAAATCACTTGACCTCTGTTATGCCCTAATTTCCTCACCCGGAAAAGACAGTAATAAAAGTGTTGACATTTTAGTATTATTGGAAAGAGTTAAAAGAGATTATGATTATAAATAGTTTAGAACAATACTCAGCTCATACTAAGAATGTGTCTTGTTGTAATTCCTATATTATCTCCCTTTACAAAGCTATACTGAGAACCAAATGACATAATGAAATTTTATTTATTTTTTAACCACTATGTAGCAAATTACCACCAATTTAGCAGCTTAAAACAACACCTGTTTATTTTCTCTTGGTTTCTATATGTCAGGAAATCTAGGCATGGCTTAGCTGGACTCTCTGCTTAGGGATTCAGAGGGCTGACATCATGTTATCTGAGTTGTGTGTGTGTGTGTGTGCGTGTGTTTTCTTTCCTAGACCTTAGACTCTTTTCCCAGCCCCATGTGGCTGTTGGAAGAATTCGTGTCTTTGCAGGACTAAGGTACACATCTCTAACTAGGTGTCAGCCTGGTATTCCTCTCAGCAATAAGAGGCCACCTGCTGTTCCTTGCATGTGGTCCTGTCCATCATATGTCAGTCACTCTCTTCCTACTGACTTCCAATATCTTTTCACCAGATGAAGAAAACTTCCTTCTTTTGGAGAGCTTGCCTGGTCTGTTCACCGAGGATAATTTCCCAGTTTGTCACAAAATATAACCCGATCACAGAATGATACCTCATCAAGTTCACAGGGGAAGAGACCAAATGAGGACCAGGTCATTGACAGTTGTTCAGAATTCTCCCTTCCACAAATGTGAACATGACGTGAAAATTTAAAGTAACATACAAATATAAAATGAGCATTTTCATGAGTAATTTTCACTGTTGTCATAATCATGATGTGAACAAATTCTATCTCATACAACACTGTTCTTATTTTCAGTGGTTTAAATTAGATGCAAAGATTATCCCAACCCATCTGATTATTATGCAGCTCAGAGCTTACTATTGGTTTCATAACTCCTCAAATTCCTGGGATCATTGGCTGAGATATTTATTTCCTGCATATCCTGCTCTGGTCCTTGACTAATGAGCCATGGCTTTCTCCCAAAATAAAGTTCCATGGAGTAATTTCTTACTGTTATTTTCACCATTCCATAAAACGCTCAACAATTACCACCCTTTCATGTGTACCAATACAGAAATTTCCTGAGGTCTGCTTTTACTTGATCTTAAAACAAACTAAGGAAAATATCTTAATGATATTAACCAGGAAGTAAGAGGACAGTCTTAGAGATGCTTATTCATAAGCAACAGGAGGGAGCTCAAAGGACTCACTTAGTTATGGATTTGTCATTTAACCAGCACTCACAAGGACCTCATGTATTCTAAAAAATCTCAGTAAAGTAATAAAAGAGTCTATATGGAAAAGTTGAAATTCTTACACAAAGTGTTTATATTTTTTAAAAGAGTGGGAAAATTTAACCTCTAAATCCAAACAAGAAATTTCTGGTATTTTGTTAACAAGAGTGCCTTCAGGACAGGAATGAATTCCATATTCTCACAGAGATTAGTAAAACTTTAATACATGGAATTGGGTAGTATTGCACAAATTATATCTGTGTTCATATAATTTCTTATTTTGTTGGTAACATGATCTTGGATGAGTGACTCTTCCTCAGTGGGACTTAGTTTCTGCCTCTTTAACATGGGATGTTTGAGGATTAAGTGAAATACCCCATGCTAAGCTCTTAGAACAATGTCTTTACACAGTGAGTTTTTAGCAAATTATGATCTTTGTTCTTATTGCTTTGATCATGTATTTCAATCGTCATACCACATGACTCCAAGTTTGGAATGTAGTAAATGCTCAGAAAATATTACTTTCTTCACTCTCCTTAAACATGTTTGTTGAGTTGAACTGGATCCATCAGTGAGGGTGTTTTGAACATTAGTAATTAACAGGTTAAAGAGGTTATTGTTTAATTTTAATTTTATATGTTTTTTCTTCCTCTTTTCCTCCCTGGTTGCCTGCCTGACTTCCTTTCCTCCTTCCTTGCTTCTTTCTTTGTCTTTCTCCTTCCTTTTATTTTATTTTATCCCCCCCCCCATCTTTCTTTTCTTTCTCTCTCTTTTTTTTTCCCCAAGCAGATATTATTTTAAATTTCCGAACAACTTATGTCAGCAAATCTGGCCAAGTTATTTTCGAAGCAAGATCAATTTGCATCCACTACGTCACAACCTGGTTCATCATTGATTTAATTGCTGCCCTGCCCTTCGATCTCCTGTACGCTTTCAACGTCACAGTGGTGAGTCAAGAGCTTGATTCCACACAGCGTTTAAGCTTGCTTTCACTCCTGTTCTTACTTTTTCACATGTTCAGGTGTAAAATGTTTATAGCAATTTGTGTTTCCTGGGATTTGTGCCCTCAATAAAACTGCCAGGGTACCCAATACCATGCAGGGTACATTCTCCACTTGAGGAAGTTACTTCCTTGGAAATCTGTATTACCTGTTTTTATTCATACAAATACCCAGAACCCAGAATATTTGAAAAATTATCATAAATATGGGCTCAATCAACAAATCCTTTGATAAGGAAACCATCTATAGGGATATAACCATTACTTTATATTATCTAAAGAGATATTTTCTTCCAAAAATTTGGTGGAAAGTTTGAAGAATTCTTTCCCCTTTTATGATCTTTAACTCCCTATGATTTCATTTTTCCTTGGCAAAACCAATGCAAGACCAATTAATATAGAGAGGAATGTTGATATTAAAAAATTAAAAATTCAGTCATTTCTTAGAAATTCTTATAAAAATGTTGGATGGAGTAGAAATCTGAATGACACAATGATTGACAAAAATCTGAGAATTTTCTTGAATTTGTATTAATACTCATAAATTTTCCTCTTTCTTCCTCTAACCCCCTTATCCTTATATCTCCTTACAAGAAGGTATGCCCACATGCAATAGTAGCTACTTCTACTATTTGATGATGGATATCCTTAAAACTTTCAAACACTTCTTTATAAACGGAGAGACTTTTAAGGAGGTCATTTTGAATCATAAGTGCAGTTTTCTGCTTAACAACTTCAGCATGCAAAAATTTTCTTTTAACATTATTCAAAGTAAATAAATCTCCCAGTCAGTTAACTGTCTTTCGTAGAAAACATATCCTTCATTAAAAATTTAAAGGTATAGCTTTCAAAATGAAACAAAGGGATGGATGTTTCAAATATGGTCATGATTGACTTCAAAATGAATGTGAAACTGTAATCCTATTTAGCATACTTTTTTTTTTCCTTTTTAAATTGCCTGTACAATATTGTTTTTACTCCTTTCTTTTTTCCCAAGTTGGAAGGTTGAGAGTGTCGACATGGTTAAAAGGTTTATAACATAACTGAAAGGAAAGTTGGCAGGAGAAATCTTGTGTATTAATATCAATCAGCGCTACATCAAACTGTTATCTGGGCTTTTTTAAAGTGCTTTTGAAGATTGAATTTGACTAGATAAGTGTACTATAATGAAAGTGTAATGACTTAAAACAGGCTTTTGGAAAGCTGCAAAAGAAGTATATAATTCACAAAATGTTTAAAAAAAAAAACCTTTCTGAATTCTCCTGGCAAATTGTTAAGTAAATGTTATTTAATAGAATTCTGTTTTAAAATTATTTTGCTGCTTTGCTACTAAATACTAATAAATTTTTCAGGTTCCATTTTTATTTGGGTACTGCACAAATAGGAAAATCTTAAATGTGTGCATATGGTATGCAATTATTCATAAATTATTAAGAATTTATAGAATAGAATGTATAGCATGTGTTTTTATATAATTAACATACACATTACTTAAACTAATGTGGATAAAGGATTTCTACAAGTCAAATTCTCATAGTTTGATGGATGTTAAATACTTCACTTTCGCTGGGCTTTTCACTGTACTCAGCTCCCTTTTTTATTAGAGCATTATAATTAGACAGACTAATTGGGTTCATTTTGACAAATCATACCTGCAAGGAATTTGATTTTGATTTCCACCCCCCACTTTCCTCCCCTCTGCCCTCCCTCTATTTCTCCTCCTCAACACTACTCAACTTCCTTTCTTCTACTTACGCATGAAGGTGAAATTTCCTCAGGTACCTTTATATGTGAATATGATATGATTTTGTTAAATTCATTCCATATTTCTTCCCCTCTCCCTTCCTTTCTCCCTTTCATTCTCCTACATCTATTCCACTGGTCTTGCCTATATCTTTATGAAACCTGATCGCTCCCACACACTGCTTTCTTTCCCTTTTCTGGTTCTAATTTCCACACATGAAAGAAAACATTCAATCCTTGATTTTCTGAGTTTGGGTTATTTTCACTTAGCATGGTTTTCTCCATTTCCATTCATCACCAGCAAATGCCATTATTTCATTGTTCTTTATGGCTGAGTAAAACTCCATTGTGTATCTATATAACACATTTTCTTGATCCATTTATTTATTGGCAGACACCTGAGTTACTTTCATCATTTGGTTATTGTGGATTGTGTTGCTATAAACATTGAAGTGGCTGTATTACTATTACTATAGTATACTGATTTTAGATATTTTGGATTACACCAAGGAGTGGGATAGGTGGGTCATATGCTGGTTCCATTCCTTGGGTTTTTTTTTTTTTTGATACTTTCCTTTTTTAAAAAATTTCTTTCATACATGTCAATAGTAGAATGCATTACATTCATAATTATCCATTCACAGCACAATTTTTTATAACTCTGCATATAAAGTATGTTCACGCCAAATTATGCCATTATACATGAGCTCTCTTGCTGATTTTTTTTTTGCATTACAATTCTTAATACACCTTTATACCACAATATCTCTGTTTGTATATAAGGTATGTTGACACCAAATTCACATTTTCACACATGTATTTTGTATAATGATGAGGATCTCCTTCCACCATCCATGCTATTCCCCTTCTCCTTTCTTTTCCCTCCCACCCCTATTTGCTTTCTAGAGGTAATCTTCGTCCCATGCTCTCCCTCCCTACCCCACTTGGAGAGGGGAGGGGGATAAAGATCGGGACCATTCCTTGTTTTTTAAGGGATCTTCATACTGCTTTCCAGAGTGATTGCATCAGCCTGCAGTCCCACTAACAACGTACCTTTTCTCCCACATCCCCACCAGCATTTATTATTATTCATGTTCTTGAAACTTGCCATTCTGAATGGAGTGAGATGAAATTTTAGTGTTGTTTTGATTTGCATTTCCTTAATTGCTAAAGATGTTGAAATTTTTTAATATATGTTTTTTGGCCATTTGTGTTTCTTCTTTTGAAAATTTTGTTAATGTTTTTGCCATTTATTGCTTGGGCTATTTGTTATTTTGGAGTTGAGTTTTTTATTTCTTTTTATATTCTGGATATATAATCCTTTGTCAGGAATTGCTGGCAAACATTTTCTCCCATTCCGTAAGCTCTCTCTTCATTCTCTTATTCATTTCCTTTGCTGCACAGAGGCCTTTCAGTTTGATGGCATACCACTTACTATTCTTGGTTTTATTCTTGAAGTTCAGGTATGTTGCTGAGGAAGTCAGTAGCTGCACCTATGTGATGGAGTATTGACCTTATGTTTTCTTCAAGCTGGTGCAAGTTTTCTCATCTAATTCCTAAGTCTTTGATCCATTTTGATTTGAGTTTTATGCAGGGTAAAAGATAGGGATCTAAATTCATTCTTCTACATATAGATATTCTGTTTGCCCAGTACCATTTGTTTAAAAGGTTACCTTTTCTCCAATATTTATATCTGGCACATTTGTTAGAATGTGGTTCTGTGTCTTTTCTATTTCATTGGTCTGCATCTATTTTGATGCCAATACCATGCTATTTTTGCTATTATAGCTCTGTAGTATAATTTGATGATACCTACTCCCTTGTTTTTCTTATTCAGAATTGACTATTCTGGGTCTCTTTTTTCCCAAATAAATTCAAGGACTGATTTTTATAATTCTGTGAATAATGTCATTGGTATTTTGATAGGGTTTGCATCGACTGTCTATATTGCTTTTGGTACTATGGATATTTTGACCATATTAATTCTGCCTGTCTATCCATTTTCTAAAGCCCTCTTCAATTATTTTCTTCAATCGTCTTTAGTTTTTATTGTAGAGATCTTTTATCTCCTTGGTTAGATTAATTCCAAGGTTTTTGTCTGTTTGTTTTTGTTTTTGTTTGAGGTTATTGTAAATGGGATGGTTTTACTGATTTCTTTCTCAGCTGAATTGCTGATGGATTATAGAAAAGTTATTGATTTATGGATGTTGATCTTGTGTACTGCTACTTTGTTAAATTCATTTTATCAGCTCTAGAAGTCTTCTGATGGAATTGTTCGGGGTCTCCTCGCTATAGAATCATGCTATCAGCAAACAGTGATAGTTTGACTTCTTCTTTTCCAATTAGTATTCCTTTAATTTCTTGGCTTTTTTCATCATCATGTCCTGTGAACCTAGCATGACTGCTTTATGAAGAATGAAAAGTGTAGATCAACATCTGTGTCAGTAAGAAATATAAGGAGGATTTATCAATGATTCTTTTCTGCTTTCCACAAGTCTGGACCTATGATCATTTAAAGAACTGATTCATAAGTTTGTTAGCCTCTTCTAATAGATTATGATGAATTCTTTTATTTGAACAGAAAAGTTTGCTCAAGGTATTACATTTTTTCCCAAGAAAACATGTTGTGAGACATGTTATGAATTATGTTGTTATACTGCAAAGACTTATAAAAAGAAAAAAAAACAAATAACCATCAAAAAAATGTGTCTTCCATTAAAAATATTCAATTAGTGCATCTCCACAGATGTCAATCAAAATGCATTGCTACCATCAAAAAAATGTCATATGCTTTGGCTTTGGCTCTGCCCCTAATTGCTCATGGCAATTGTTTAAATAAAGCTCACACATTTATTTATTGAAACTTACTGTGTTTATGTCACCATAAAAGGCAGTATGAGAGATAAAATTATGAACTAGATGTGGAAAAGGTATGAATCCCAGTTTTATCACTTGTCATTGGAGTGCCTTCCTTGGTGAAGTTAACATCAAATTAGGACTAAAATGAAGTATTAACAAGTCCTACATTTTTTGAGCAACCTAAAAACATAGCATTTTATCAAATGCTTTGCTAAATGTCTGACATCTAGAAAGACCTCAATACATGTTAGTTGGCCTCCACCCCCTACTCTTTCTTTCCTTTCACCTTTCCCTTACTCCCAATTGACAGTAAGAAGGTGTCATACACACTTGATAAAAGAGAAATTGCTATTTATAAGGTTTTTTGAGGTATGCAGCTGTCTACAAGTGACTTATAATTCTCATTGACAAATTCAGAATAACACCCCAAAGTAATGAATTTTTTTTCAGATTACATATTTACATTTAAATTAATTATATCTGTTTCTATCATTCATCAATAAACCAAAATTCACATTTATAGCCAGTTGTTGACTCTTATAGGAGCAAGTAAAATTGTTTTTTTTTTTTAATGTACCAGCAAAATAACTCAGCTGCCTCATCTGAACACCCAAGCTCATGTCCCTTGTCTTTGCAAATAACTATTGTTCTCATGTAAGAGAAGCACCACATTCTTCCCTTAAGCATTCTCTTTCTGCTCAGAGAAAATGAGGAGACTCTCAGTGTCATGTGTTTAGATGATTTCCTTCCTGGACTTCTGTTCTAGGTTTCATTTCACCTATGAAAAATGGTCCACATCTGTATCTGCCTATCAAATAAACTCTACCCCAGCAATGCCCAAGTGACAAAGTTGAAATCGCAAAATCTTAGCATGTGACTACCTATCTTTCTACCAGCTTGAAAAATGACAGATGAGAACCTGGCTGAAATGTAGGGAGAAAGTAAACCTTAGCACAGAAGAATAACAATTCATACAAATGACTATGGAAAACTATGATGCACCAATAAAAAAATTTTTTTAATGACCATAGAATTGAATCATGATTATATTTAACTTCAAGAACTTTCCAACATCGCTGTAAGTTAAAGTAAATGTCATGGCATGAATTTAATCCATGGGCCAAGTTGTGCTGCTCTGTCTTCTACCCAGGTGTCTCTCGTGCATCTCTTAAAGACTGTGCGGCTGCTGCGTCTTTTGCGTCTCCTGCAGAAGCTGGACCGGTACTCCCAACATAGCACAATCGTCCTGACTCTGCTCATGTCCATGTTTGCGCTCCTTGCCCACTGGATGGCGTGTATCTGGTATGTCATTGGAAAAATGGAGAGGGAAGACAACAGCCTTCTGAAGTGGGAAGTTGGTAAGGGCTTACATTTGTCACATTTTCCATTTTTAAGTTGAAAATGAAGGTTCTCTAGAATTTTGGAGGAGGTGAAAGATGAGTTTATACATATATTTTTTTCTTACTGCCAATTTGTTTCTCTCTTTGTCGCTCTCTATTATTCGTAATACAAGTGATTCCTTTCAAAAATATTTTCTGGAACAAACTTGTGGGGTTTTTTTTCCCAAAAGTTAACTGGTTAAACTTTACAGTTAAAGTAACTTTAAAAGATCAGAACAGCGATAAAAGTGTTCAGATAAATAATGTGTGATTTTTATCTTGACGTGTTCCAGTGCGGAGTTAGGAACAGTAAATCACTGGGCAACTGGTCTATGGCTGATCTCTGCAATTCTTTAAATCATAATAATCACTTATATATGAGGTTCTGTGTCAATAGAAAGATAACCCTTAAATTAATGGAGAGATACTCCCTTTAAAAAGAGAGAACTCTTATCAATGGTATACTCTATCCCATTTAGCACTCTTTGAAAATCTGTGCTTGTAGAGAGGATTAGTTATTTACAAATGTCACTTATAAAAATTTTGTATTCCCATAATACTTGAAATTTTATGGAGGATTCTCCAAGCCTTACGTAATTCTGCATAAATGAATCTGAAACACTAAGCACATGGACACATTTTTAAATTCGTGGTAACCACAGGAAATTTATAGAAAATAAAAATTCACAAGACCATAACCTTCCATCCTAAAATATCTACATTCTTCTCACAGTCATACCCTTTAAAGAACTGTCCCTATGTAGGAATTGTTTTTTCTTAATCTGACATTTAATCAAAAGAATCTGTTTCCTACTTGACTGGAAGATTCTGCCCCTCATCATCTCCACCAAAAATCAATCTTGATCTTTTGAAAGAAACTCAGACCTTTTCACAGGGATGAAGTCCCAGGGGACTCCCAAGAAAGAAAAGTGCCCTAACTTTTCCTGCCAGCACTTACTTGGCAGGATGCATTCGGAACATCCCCTGTGTTGACTCCTAAATGCCACTCTGTCACCATAGGACATACACAAAGCCTTCAAAGGGCATCACTGCCGAATGAGCTAGAGCTTTCAAGGAAGCAGCTTCAAGAAAGTGAATCTCCTGCTCAGCTTCTTAAACAAAATGTTCCTACACATTCCAACTCTATTTCTAAATTGCACAAAGCAACTGATAGGTTCTGATCATTTTTTCCTCAGAATGTTTTTTTAAAATTTTCCTTATCAAAGTGTGTTTTCTATGCCTTGCCGTGGATCTCAATTCTCAGAAACCAAGGAAAGGGGTACATAAAGCAGCTGAGTGAAAACAAAAACATCCTAAATCAAATGGGACCCAATGAGAGGAGAGAGTTGGTTAAAAAGAATACCGAGTCCTGCACTGTAATTTGATTAAAGCGTTTGCCTTCATCATATACTGTAGCCTTGTCCTCATGGTATTCAGTGAATTACAGCATTAGCTCTCTGCCCTCTGATTGGAGTCCATATTAACATTCTGACTTGTGGTCAGCACCTGATTCCTTTTTAGATGTGACCTAATTTCCTTCAGGCCCCAGACCTATACATTCATATTAATTTGTAAGGCTTGTCTAGTCTGAGAGTCTCCAGATGGGGAAATTTAGCTTATTCACGCTCTCAAATTTAGTTACATGAGGAAAGCTTTTAGTTTCATTTCCAACATGTCCATCCTGCCACAGATGTACAGTATAGCTGTTTTTCTTCCCACAAACATGCAGAGGTATTTATTTTTTCAAGAAAAAAAAATGAACCAATCACCTAAACTGCCTCTGTGTTACCCACTTCCTTGGGCCTGGTATTATGGTTTAATGTGATGAATGAGAAATTGTAAGCTGCAACTCCAGACAGCATTGGCATGATGCGATGAGGGGAAGAGCACTGGGCTGGGGACAATGGACCTCTCCTGTCATCATGGTTCTAACACTAACCAACTCTTAGATTTCAATCATTTTGTTCACCAGTCTGTGCCTCAGTTTCCCCATGTACAACAAGAGAAAGCTCACCACATAACTAGAAAGTCTGTTTTAAGGTTCCATGTTATGACTCTGACATAGAAAAACAAACTTGATATTATTTGCTTCATATATGTGTATGTGTACATGTGTATATGAATAATAAGAATATATGTATTAACTTATTATATTTCTGTATCTACCTAAGCCATCCATTGCAGCCATCCAATATCAGTAGGAGGGTACATCCATAAGTATATCCTAAGACTATAGCATGTCATTCTATTCAGTTACCATAAGAATAATTGAACTTTTATCTTTAGAGAGTTAGATTTCCTGGTCCAAATAACTCTCGGGATATGATTAAGAAAGCAGTGTGCTTATTATGTCTGTAAATATTGTGTTTATTGACTTGGACAAGGACTGTGCCTTCCTATAAAAATTATTCACATCTTTTGTTCACTGAAAACATTTTCCAGCCAAGATTCGTATACAAATTAAATAATTATGACCTTCCCTGTCTAGTTTTATAATGAAGTGGTTGAAAGCCTAGGTAGATTTAGTTCTTACTATGTAATTTCTTCACTGGTGATGAATTTCATCTTTTTTGGTCCAATTACTTATTAATCAAAATATTCATCACACAAATAAAATCCATTTAGAGAATACATTGTTCTCTATCTTTGTGGCTAATATATAGAATCAATTCATCTTCCTGGAGGTAAAATTCCTTTCTAATCATTGTTAATTGCCCTGAAATGATTTTGTTCTTTTGTTCTTGGCGGGCTCTCTAATTACAGGTACAGAGTGTTTTAGTATTTTATAGCAGATGAAATCAGTGTTAATCTTTACAAGATGTTCAGGGTCATGTCTTAAAGTATCTATTATTGGAAGGAAAATATCGTATTTGTGAACTTTTGCTATATATCAGAAGCTGGTTATAAAGTGATTGGCCTGCTGTTGTCTTTTACTTCATTTTTTATGTATTTTGATATTATAACTTAAGAAAATTTGAGGGTTGGATTATTGTTTTATGTAATTTTAGATCTAGGAGGACCCGAGGCCAGCTCTTTGACTTGATGAGGAGAAATTTGACTGTAGGTTGTACAAGTTCCGTGATGGCAAGAGTTGGTTTATTGTGTCCACTGCTGTTTCTCCACTGTGGGGTACAGCTCCAGGCACATGGCAAGTATACCCACAAAAATGTTGAGTGAATCAGTGTTCAACGGCATTCAATTACTAAATGAGAGTCATGGCACAAGGACCTAGATTCTCTTACTTTTTCTCTAGAAATCTAATCATCTTGAATATTATGAAGTTATAGAGAATGGCTATTGAGCAAACTCTTTCTGGCTAGGAAAACTGAGAAGATTTAAGAACAGAGTGATTACTTAAAATTTGGTTATTTTTTGAAAATATTTATTTGTGCCCATTATATGCTTGGCCCTGTACTAGGCACTGGAGATACCAAGTAGTCTATTTAACCAAATAGCATATTTATATCATGCAGCTTAAAGTCTAATAGGGAAAACCAAAGATTCAAAGAGTGTATTACAGTGATACGGTCCATAAGTGGAATATGTGGAGAGAGGTGACAACTGATGCTAACTATATTAGCATAGACTTTTCAGGGATAGCCTGAGTTTTAAAGGATGAGTAGGTCTTGTTTGTACAGATGAGGAGAAAAGGGCATCTGTGATGACAGCAGGGACATGTCTGTATTAAACAGTTCTCTAGAACTGGCATGGGTGGAAATAAGGTGATAAATTCAAAGAGATGGATAAGCAAGCAGGTACCAAATCCTTAAAGATTGTGCCAAGCTTTAGAGCTTGTGCTTCATTCTAAGCCACAGTGAGACATGAAGTCCTCTTACAAGCAGAAATCCTTCAAATCTAGAACACCAAAACTAGGGAGATGGTTCACTGTGCTCCATCTTCAATATCTGTAAAATGACAGTATAATAGTGCCAACCTCTTTGGGATTGCCAATATTAAATTATACAACATGTATGAAGCATTTGGCATTGTACTTGGCACCTTGTAACTGCTTAATAAATATCAGCCATCACAACTATCATAATTTTATTATAACAATTATTTCTAATGAGAGAAATTAGCATGAGCTAATATAGGACGGTGACTTAGAACTTGCTTAAAACATGTTGCCTTCTGGGTTTAGTTGTAGTGTCAGAGTGCATATTATGTACTTTTTCATGTTTTCTAAAACTTTGTATTTGATAAGCAATCTGCAAAAAAATAAGTAGTTTTTACATAGCCTCACAATTGCACACTTATGGGAGATTTCTTTTTCAAGGCCAATGCAAGAGACAGGCCCCACATCCACCTTATAGGCTTGTTGGGGTTCATCAAATTTTTATGGAAGTTGGATATAGTGCTTCAAGGGTAAAATTTAACACCATATTAGAGACATATCACCATTGAATCTGAGAGTTCTTTTTAAATTTAATTTTCATTTGACTGCAAAGGAGTGTTTTGAATGAACTAATTTAAGGGGGGCTTGTTTGTTTTCAACAAGAAGACTTAAATGAAATTATACATGTGTACAAAGGACTGGAATATAGCTCAGTGGTGTGTCACTTTCCTAGCTTGCTCAAAGCCCTGGGTTCTATCCCTGTTACTATCAAAAAAAAGAAAAAAGTGTAAGAAGATCTCAAATGTTTCCTTATATGTATCCACATAGATAATTATTATCGTTTGTACGGTTCACTGAATGACATTGGATTGGTCTTTGAAAAGTTCCATTAGGATTCTAATGGAACTTAACTTGAAAAATTCAGATTTGAATATTGCAACCAGTAATTTATTAGGCATTTTGGCCAACATGAACTCAGTATGTGGCTTTCCATAGAATAACTTTAGCTTCTACATCTGTGAAATGGATGTGGTAGCACAGACCCATGCAGATACTGCCCTTAAATAGTGTCTCATGGACAGGATGTTCTTGCCACTGGTGACTACCTTCTGACCACTACTGCACACTACATCTGCTCCTACTGACTGTTGAGGACATTTTCAAACTCCAACCACCTGCTCAAACTTATGTCAGTGAGCAATGTAGAAATAAAGTAGAATACTATTAAAGTCTTATGAAGAGGTAGTATTTCTGTCAGTCATTTTTCTTGATTGCAATAAGAAACAAAAGGGGAATTCGTTAACAGGACCTGCGGACTTAGGATTAGGTTATAGAACAAGTCTCAGGAAAAGAGCTGTAGGCAGATCTAGTGCAAGAAGGTCAGTTGCTAACATTTTTCAAGAATGGCCTGAACACCTTTAGGTCTTTGTAGATCCTGTGAAGGAACACTAACCTCCCCTTCACTTCTGACTCACAGTCCCTGAAGGGACAATGCAATTGAACAAACTTAAGTCACAAGCTTAAGTTCATGACTATGTGCGGTGTGAAGCTCCTCTCCAAATAGGAGATTAGCCAATCAACCAAAAAGACAAAAATGCCAATATCTATGATAACGTCTTTACCCTTACACAAAAAATGCTGGCTGGGAGTATAACTGGGGGCAGAGCACTTGCCTAGCACACACAAAACCCTGATTGAGAATCTCTAGCATCACAAAAAGGATAAAAAATTAAAACTAGAGTAAAGTTCATAAAACACTTACTAAAAATACTACTATGAATCATGGTGTCCTTCAGAGACATCAGGCCAAATGGAATTAGCTGAAATAAAGGGAAGCAGTCTGTCGACTACCTCTTGCTCACTCTAGCACAGTCTATTCCTATTGCTGAGTATTTCCTCAGATATACTGTATCTTTATCAATAGCTCTATTTTGCACTAAAATGTTACCTTACATTCTTTTTCAAAACTAACTCTGTTTTTAAGGCCATGACACACTGAACTTTAAAATAAATGATCTACTTCAAAAGTTAGATGCTGGTAATTGAATGAAGCCCTTTTTATCTATTAATTCTTAGGTTGGAGTAGACTTATACATTGTAGATTTCTAAAAGTCCATCTATACCAACGACCAAACAACAACCAACAAAGGTTAAGAACCTAGAATGTAAAAAAAAAAAAAAAAAAGGATTAAGTCAGACAGCATTTTAAAATTTTCATTGAAAATGTTATCCCTAAATCTTCGGATCCTCCTTGGTTCATAAAAGTTGATTGATATGAAAAACTCTGTAGTATTTATAAGACTCATGTAAGGAGGAAAAATTTACCAGGCTTGTGATATTGTGAGCTGATTACTTCAATAATTGAATCAAATTTTCCTAAAAAGTATAGAATGTATGAATACTCTGCTTTTCAGCTTTTATATAAGGAATTATAAAAACTTTTTGAGATAACCCTTACCTGTGGATTCACATTCTTGGAAATACATGAGATAAAGAAAGGGGGCCTACTAAAATGTAAGGCTCCCAATCATTCAGATGGTCACTGTTGAAGAACTCCTGGACTTCACTTTTTTAAAGTAGGGCCTTTAATGTGTACTGGAGTCACCCAAGGATCTCTGTAAAAACAAATTCTAACTCAGTAAGTCCAAGATGAAGCCCAAACCCTGTCTTTTCTATCATCTCCTGGGGGATCTCTGTGTTCTCACCACACTGTGAGTGGCAAAATTTTAGAAAATCTTGGGTCTTTAGGGTAATGTTGTACTCCCAGTGATAAAGAGTCTTAACCAGCAACAGTTTGGTGCTTTCTGCCCTTTTTTACCGCCTTATCCTTTTTTTTGATCCAGGGCATGTTTGCAAATTTATTTGGGCATAGCTTACCCCTAATGGACCAGTGAGATCCACGGAAGAGTAATTAACCTTAATGCTGAATCAATACAGTACAGCCCTTTAAATGTCTCCCTCAGAAACCATCTGTGTTACTGTTGCTTCTGGCAAACCAAAATCAAATACTATCCATTTGAAAAGAGTTGCCAATACACTATTCTAGTTTGGGAAACGGCTCCAAGAAAACAGAAAACATTTCCATGTTTTAGGAGCAAGATTTTACTCTTTTGCTATGAAGAGCAGATGTTTATTTTGAAAGCTCAGACTGGCTTTATATAAGTTTTGAAAATGACAATACAATTTGCTTATAGTAAAAAATTGGGGAAATAAAACATATATGAATTTCTTTTATGAAATTGAATTATGTCTGCAAGTCTGATCTTGTGTTTAAAAATTATTTGACCATTTAGAGAGTGAGGAATACAATTGCATAATGTTCTCCATCCTTTAAAAGGGAACATCTAGGTTTCAGGTAGCAGAGACAGAGTTCATAGAATTTCAAGTTGCCAGGGTTGCTTAGAGAGGAGGCAGGAAACACAGAAGCTACAGTATATGCTCAGAATATTTGTTCCAGCATTTTGGAAAGTACTCACACTTTAGAACAAACAATTCAAGCAATGAAGGATCTATTGTCATTGAGAAATGCAGCTCACTCCACCTCTATACTTAAGGACTGATAGGTATGTTAGCATAGTGTGAGCCCCTAGAAATCCTGAAGAAACTGACTATGCTTTCTTAACCCAAATGTTGCATAAGTATATTTTGCTTCACAATCCTTCCCTTTTTTGTACACATTTTGAATGTTAACATCTTATGAATTTGGAGTTTTAAAAAGCACACTTTAAGGAAAGTTGCTAAATTCAATATCATAATAGGGACAATAATAATTATTTTAGTGTTTTTAAAATATAGGACACTTGGGCTGGAGATGTGGCTCAAGCGGTAGCGTGCTCGCCTGGCATGCGTGCGGCCCAGGTTCAATCCTCAGCACCACATACCAACAAAGATGTTGTGTCCGCCGAGAACTAAAAAATAAATATTAAAAAAATTCTCTCTCTCTCTCTCTCTCTCTCTCTCTCCTCTCTCACTCTCTCTTTAAAAAAAAAATATATATATATATAGGACACTATATTATCACCTCACAGCAAATCTATAAGAATAGGAAAAGAGGATGTTCTCAACTATAAAATGGAGATTATAAAAAATACTCAACTATAGAGTCATTGATGAACTTAAATAATTAATGTACATGGAAGCAATTTGCAAGCTGAAAAGTGCTATAGAATTATAACTTGTTTTGTTGTGTTACAGTTAGTAATATACACACAATATGTACACATATGTATATATGTGTGTGTAAGGTGCATTTATCACTCTCTCTTCCGCTGGAGACAGATGGAAGACATCTGTGTATTTACTATACTCTGTACCCCAAGCTCCTGTCTTTGTGTTCTCCCCATGACAGTGATCATAGTGTGCACAGAGTCCACGCACAGTGCATGCATTTGAGGGAGTGAATACGGCAATGAATGGTGGGCTAGGCCTCAATACTATATCAATAGTTCGTTCCATCCACATTAAAAAATAAAAAAGTTCTGAAATCTATGATTCTTCAGTGTTTGGAAGTAGGTTGCCCTGTTTCTATATGTCTTCATAGCATCTTATCACTTACTCTATTAAAGAATAACATACTCAAGACTCATTTGGATAAAATGAGAACTGCCATGAAGTATACATAATAATGTCATAGGAGACCAAAAATCAGGATTGGATTTCTATTGAACAGTCTATGTCTTTGGTAGATTTTTGCTGTTTGAATACAGAATTCCCTCAGTATCTAGATCACACTTGAGGTGGAACTGTTTTCTTTCTCTCATAAAAGACTGTGTATTACCTGGCAGTCATTAATATAAGCACTGCTAAGTGTTCATAAGCACCATAAACTAAACCATGTTTGTTTTGTGATTCACGTAATGTTGTCTACGTGTAGCATGACCTAAGTGGTTCCTGCTCTCGCCTTTTATAGAATAATCAACTTACAATCCGTAGTTTGTTTATTCCTCAGATCTTTGACAATTTCATAAAAACACTGCTTGCTTTCTTGTTTTCCCCTCTTAAATTAAATATTTCTTGTTTTTCATTTGTTAGTGGTAAATTTATATACATATGTTTGTGTATACATATCATTTTTTAGTTTGTGATATTACTAAATAAAAAACTTTAGCTATTATCCCAATCAAGGAAGAATACACTACAAACTCATAAATCATTGGTCTATAATTTTATTATGAAAAATAATTATTATATTAATAAGGCTATGGGCATTGACTGCAGGTATAATATTAAATATTGATTGAGTCTAAGCCATTGATTTAAGTGTGAAGTGTGAAAATTCAAATTGCTTACAGGAGAGCACAGTTTTTGAACCACTCACAACTAAAAATTTTTTTAACCAAAACACAAAGTTAGACAAACTTTGATGATGGAAGTCAAAGCAAGAGCCACATGTCATCTTTCTGAGGATAAAAGATTTGGAGCAGCTAATACTTTATGTCAAAGGCTAATTATTATTCTCTAATGATGGTATGTTCATCTGAACCTTGCTATAGAATTTAGTATATATTTTACTAAAATCTTTATGCTACCTGTCATATTATGCCTCCTACAACATTACATTGTGGATTTTACAGGTCTTACTCCTAATTTAGTGTCTTGGGATTTGTACAGTGTTGCAGTCAATCAGCAATT
The DNA here is from genome assembly GCF_052094955.1 of Ictidomys tridecemlineatus. Classification (NCBI taxonomy): domain Eukaryota; kingdom Metazoa; phylum Chordata; class Mammalia; order Rodentia; family Sciuridae; genus Ictidomys; species Ictidomys tridecemlineatus. The sequence continues at coordinate 39,853,413 of NC_135478.1, read as the reverse complement.
GTTATAGCATTTTTAGTTTCTTACTATGTGGTAGCACTAATAAAAGAGAATTATATGTAATAGCGTCAGCCTTGTAGAATTTTAATTTCACCTGGAATATGAGAGAGCTAATCATATCTACCCTCTCTTCACCCCCTATCCCATTCTCCTTTTCTGTGCTTCCCTACTAAATAATGGTTCAAACATGTTTCCATCTTCTAGCTGGAAATAATTTGGCTTCGAGCTACTTACCATTCTTACTAGATCCAGAATCCATCCAAGGAGCTTTTGCCTTGTCTCACTTTTATCTTTTGATCCTTGGGGAATATACTTGTCTCTTAAACATCTGGGACCCTGCCCTGGACCTAGATTTTGGCAGAGAGAGTCTCCTTTGAGTGTTTTCTCCAGTGTCTTGGGGATTTTTTTTAACGATTTTTATTAGTGCATTATGGTCAAAATGAATATTGGGGTTCATTTTGACATGAACATGGAAAATAATTTGCTCCTCTTTATTCCCCCCAGACTTTCCCCATTCCCTTCCCCTATTCCCTTTTCTCTACACTATTGGTCTTTTTTCTATTTATTTATAGTTTTTGTTTTAATTGGCGCTTTATATATATATACATAAAGGTGGAATTCACTGTGGTATTTGCTATGTACCTTTGGCTTTCTGAGTCTGGATTGTTTCAGACAAAATCAACATACATAAATCAGTAGCTTTCTACTAAGAAAATATCAGGAAAACTATCCCATTCACAATAATCTAAAAAAAAAAAAAAAAAAAAAAACCATACTCAAGAGTCTTGGTTTTGAGGTTTTCTTGGCTGACCATTCATTGGCTTCCTATGCTCCTCCAGACGGATCCCATGAGTTCAATCACTGGAAATTTTGCTCACCTCTGGCCTCTTCCTTTCTACTTATTGGTTTTTCCTGGGTTGTTTCTAAGGCTGCTAAGATCATAGATGGTGATCTGCTTTTGGCTCAGGGAGTGCTGTGTGCTTCTATTTCTAAATGAGTTCAAAGTTAAAGGTATATCACACAGGATATAGGAAAGCACTAAATTTAGGGTGATCTGAAAGATAATGTGACCATTCAATGAATAAAATGGTCGTCAAGGGGAGTATGACCTGAGTTGAGTCTTGCATCTAATATAGTTAATTAATTAATAGATTTTCTAAATGTCCATCCAATTTCCCAGCATCATTTATTGAATAATCCATTTATTCCTACTAATTAAATATGGCATTTTAATTATACTTAATTGTGACTTATGACTGTGTACCTATGACTGTTCTAGGTTTCATTTTTCTTTCATTGACATTCTAATTTTATACCAATACTTCAGAATTTTAATCACTGTGTTCTTTAAACTTTGGTATAGCAAGTAGAAAGGGGACCATGCTAGCCTATTTACTAGCAAATCAATATTAGAAAAAAAATTACCACCTTCAAAATCCAAATGGCATTTTAATTGGAATTAATTTTAGAAATTAAATTAATTATTTTATAACACTGAGATATTTTTCCAAAGTCATGGTATCTAATCTCCGTTTATTTAAAATATGCTTCTATGGAATTAAGTGAAATTATGTAATTTCCTTAACACAAATTGCATATATTTTTATTAAGTTTATTTCTAAGTATTTGTTTTTTTCTAAGTATTTCATTTTTGTGCTGCTGTGAGTGGAATCCATTTTCATTAATTTTGTTCCAATCACTTCTGTATAAGATTAGTGACTTTTAAATGTTTTGCATAAATCTCAATATATATCTAGTAATGTTTAATACATTTTAATTAATTCCTTATAGTTTAGAAAGGTAGTCATATCATCTACAAATACTAATAAATTTCTCCTTGATTCTGAATATTTATACTCTTCTTGACTATTAGTTTGAGAAAAATATTTTATTAAATATCTACTCTAACTTTATTAAGAGATTTTATTTAAAAGGTGTTTTATAAATCACCAACAAACATTATTGATGCTTGATGATCCACAGAAATTTAACATATGATTCTCAAAGATACATTTCATAAAAGGGCAAGCTATAGGGGACAATTCTTTTTCTGGAGACTGGAGAATCCATTATTCTAACCAAGTCCTGCCACCAATTAGTTGTGTGGACTAGGCAACTTTAGCAACCTACATTTTCCCCAGTATCTCTTTTAAAATGAGATACTTACTGTGTCCAACTCCTTTGTGATTAACCTTTTGAAAAAAAAATGAAAGCTTTAGATTTTCTCTAATCACACATACATAAATAATATTTTGCATGAAATTACAGATAGTTTGTATATTCCATTGTGTTCTTTCATGCAATCCTAGTAACAAAAAAAAAATCCTAGAGCTGGTTGGCCTCTGAGATCATTTACAATTTGAAAGTTTGACTACATTACTTTTGATAAAACTGTCTTATGCCTGAATCTTAGGCATATAGAATATATATTGTAGACATGCCTCTTGTCATAGTGAAATCTGGTCTGTATAATTCATTTATTCTTAAAGTTCTGAACCTTTGGAGGTTTTAAATATAGCTGTGTCTTTCAATTTTATGATGCAAACAAGCTAAGGCTGCAAAGGTAAACAAACAATTTCACTTTACAGGCAACTTTTCAAAAATGTAATTTCTTAAACTGAGGGAAAGCATTACCACTCTCTAGATTACATGTAGAGGTAACTTATGAAAAGAATGTTCAGAATTTTGTGTTTTAGTATCTAAAGGACAGTCATAACAAAGCAGAACATCTAATATTTTAAGACTTCTGGCATTTGAACAGTGTTCCGGTCAGCTGAGTTGTGAGACCCTGCACAATGTAGCCTTTAATTCCTGGATTGTATTTTGACCCCTCTACTCAATAACTTATGAAACTGTGTTCACTTGATTTATTTTTATTTAAGCTTAACTCATAGTTTTACAGGATACCAGTGCAAGGAGGGATCCTAGATATAATATATTCTAAACCTTTCATTTCATTCTACTGCTTCTTTTTGATAAATCCTCATAATGTTGGGTATAATGTGAACCAGGAGTCATAAAGTGAAAGGTCTAACCCTGGCCTCCTAGTTCTTCTCTGCAAAATGAGGCGACTATTGGGGCTGGGGATGTGGCTCAAGCGGTAGCGTGATCGCCTGGCATGTATGCAGCCCGGGTTTGATCCTCAGTATCACATACAAAGATGTTGTGTCCGCCGAAAACTAAAAAATAAATATTAAAATTCTCTCTCTCTCTCTCATCTCTCTCTCTCTCTCTAAAAAAAATGAGATGACTATTGCATCAATAAAAATAAAATAAGAAAAATATAAATGAATAAATGAGGTAGTCAGGACAAATGGTCTTCCAAGATCAACTACTCTAATTTTACTTTAATAGAATTATTATACTCTTAGATATTTATAATGATAGAAATACATATTTCTATTTCTCAAAATCTATGAAATAATCTTTATGACTTCTGGCCATTGTTCTGAAGACCAAAGTGTGTTTGACCTGACACCTCTCTTTTAAATTTCTTTTTTAGTCTATATATTCTTTCATTCACATTCAAATGTAAAATTTTTTAAATCTATAGCACTGAAAAGTTAAGATAATATTTACAAGATGTAATTGAAAATAATGAATGATTTCAATGGAAAAATTTTGGGACATCAGTGTTTTACTAAGTATCTTTCTTTCTTTGCCTATTTCCCCCCTTACTAAATTAAAAACAAAACAAAACAAAAAAAAAAACAAACAAAAAAAAAACCATAGGCACCAACTAAGAGTTCATCTGAATAGCAACACGTGATGTGACCTCTCCCATCTACCCACTAAATATAAAATCTAGGATAAAGGGAAAATGTCACATCTTAACCAGGAAACAACCATTAACCTAATATTCAAAACTAGAGGAATTTCTAATAAAAGCCAGTAAATATAAGATTGGATTTTTTTTTTGTACCAGGGATTGAATCCAGAGGCACTTTTAACCACTGAACCCCATCTCCAGCTTTTTAAAAATATTTTATTTACAGACAGGGTCTTGCTAAATTGCTCAGTCTCACTAAATTGCTGAGACTGGCTTTGAACTCATGATCCTCCTAGCTCAGGCTCCTGAGCTGCTGATTGCAGGAATGAGCACCTGGCAGGATTGGATTTTTAAATGTAATCAATAGACAACTTGAGTTTTTTGAGGCACCTCTATAGGAAACATTTCATCCTATACTCACTCTGCCCCCTCTGATTCAGAGCCACGGTCTCCAAGAAAATGGGACAAAGTCCCTATCTTGGTTAGACATTGCTTTAAACATTGCCCTAATGTTCTAGTAGCCTTCCTAATTCTGTTCAGTAATCAGAGAAACATTAACAGGTACAACATGTCCCATCATAGACCTGGGGGCAAGGAAAGGAAGGGCTCAAATGACTGATAAATAAAAACCCATAGAGAAATAGGAATTTTGAAAAATTACAAAGCTTTCCCAAATAGAATTTAAAATAGGATACATGACTTGTAGAACATCATATAAACTACTGTATAAACCCCAGAATATATAGAAAAAGCCAGGAAAAAAGGAAATATCAAAACCACAGTGCATGAAATAATGGACCATTAAACATCATGATTTTAAGGACCATTTAATGACTAGAAGAAGCTCAAAATATTTCAAGTACACAACTCAGGAGACATAATTCAATTTAGTATATGATTCACTCTTGGGATAAAAAAGAAATATATACACATATACACACATGAAGGACTAAAAACAAATTTGATGAAAGAACTAGAAATAAATTTTGTGAGTAGTTGAATTATTTGTAAATATTTTTACATTAAGAAGGTAATATTTTGTGTGCATTTGTAGAAAATAACCTTTGCATGGTTTAAATGCAGTAATATATTCATTATTTAACCTGATATTTATTATAATCTCATGTGTCAGATCATTTCAACCATTTTATTAATAAAATAAACTTGAAAAGTTAGGGAATTTTTTCTAGAGACATTATTTTAATTAGGAAATTCAAAATAAGTTTAGAACTAATAGAATAGACACCTCCCAGAAATCATATCTTTTTAACATTTTTCCATTTTACTTAATCTCTATTTTTAAATTCAGTAAAATAAAGCCTGACACCTACTATCCTTTAATTCTCTTTTATTCCCTCTTTGTCTTCTTACTATTCTAAATTTGGTGCATAAGATTTTCTTAGATGCTATTTTTACTACACAAATGTATTAGTAAGCCAATATATGGTATTATTTTTTTCTCATAACTTTTGTATAAATCATCACAAATGGAAGAAGTAGTAGTAATGATCATAATAATAGCAGACACAAATGGAATTTCTCAGAGTCAGGCACTATTCTCCCTACTGTAGTTGGATTAACTCTTTTCATCCTGCAGTACTTCTTTTTTTAAAAAATTGATTGATTGATTGATTGATTGATTGTTCACAACATTACAAAGCTCTTGACATATCATATTTCATACATTAGACTGAAGTGGGTTATGAACTCCCAATTTTACCCCAAATGCAGATTGCAGAATCACGTTGGTTACACATTCACAATTTTACATAATACCCTATTAGTAATTGTTGTATTCTGCTACCTTTCCTATCCCCTACTATCCCCTCTCCCCTTCCCTCACATCTTCTCTCTCTACCCCATCTACTGTAATTCATTTCTCTCCTTGTTTATTTTCCCATTCCCCTCACAACCTCTTATATGTAATTTTGTATAGCAATGAGGGTCTCCCTTCATTTCCATGCAATTTCCCTTTTCTCCCTTTCCCTCCCATCTCATGTCTCTGTTTAATGTTAATCTTTTCTTCCTGCTCTTCCTCCCTGCTCTGTTCATAATTGCTCTCATTATATCAAAGAAGACATTTGGTATTTGTTTTTTAGGGATTGGCTAGCTTCACTAACCATAATCTGCTCTAGTGCTATCCATTTCCCTGCAAATTCCATGATTTTGTCATTTTTTAGTGCTGCGCAACATTCCATGGTGTATAAATGCCACATTTTTTTTATCCATTCATCTATTGAAGGGCATCTGGGTTGGTTCCACAGTCTAGCTATTGTGAATTGTGCTGCTATGAACATGGATGTGGCAGTATCCCTGTAGCATGCTCTTTTAAGGTCTTCAGGGAATAGTTCAAGAAGGGCAATAGCAGGGTCAAATGGTGGTTCCCTTCCCAGCTTTCCTAGGAATCTCCATACTGCTTTCCAAATTGGCCGTACCAATTTGCAATCCCACCAGCAATGTACAAGAGTAGCCTTTTCCCCACATCCTTGCCAATACTTGTTGTTATTTGACTTCATAATGGCTGCCAATCTTACTGGAGTGAGATGGTATCTTAGGGTGGTTTTGATTTGCATTTCTCTGACTGCTGGAGATGGTGAGCATTTTTTCATGTACTTGTTGATTGATTGTGTGTCCTCCTCTGAGAAGTGTCTGTTCAGGTCCTTGGTCCATTTGTTGATTGTGTTATTTGTTATCTTATTGTTTAATATTTTGAGTTCTTTGTATACTCTGGATATTAGGGCTCTATCTGAGGTGTGAGGAGTAAAAATTTGTTGAAGATGCTATCCTTCCTCCATTGCATGCTTTTAGCCCCTTTATCAAATATAAGATAGTTGTAACTTTGTGGATTAGTCTCTGTGTCCTCTATTCTATACCATTGGTCCACCTGCCTGTTTTGGTACCAGTACCATGCTGTTTTTGTCACTATTGCTCTGTAATATAGTTTGAGATCTGGTATCGCTATACTGCCTGATTCACACTTCCTGCTTAGAATTGCTTTTGCTATTCTGGGTCTTTTATTTTTCCATATGAATTTCATGATTGCTTTCTCTATTTCTACAAGAAATGCCGTTGGGATTTTGATTGGCATTTCCTGCAGTACTTCTGTGAGCCAAATCTTATAATCTCTTTACAGATGAGAAAACTAAGACAATAGATTAAATAACTTGTCCAGCATCACACAGATAGTATGACTTGGAGCTGGGATTTCTTTTTTTAACTTATTTTTTTATTCTAATTTGTTACATATAACAGTAGAATGCATTACAATTCATATCACACATATAGAGCACAATTTTTCATATCTCTGGTTGTATACAAAGTATATTCCCACCATTTATAAATAGGATAATGATGTCCATCTCATTCCACCATCTTTTCTACTCCCACCCCCCTCCTTTCCCCTCCCACCCCTTTGCCCTATCTAGAGTTCATCTAATCCTCCCATGTGGAGATGAGATTTCTATCTCTTACTTTCTGGCTAAATTTCTTAAAAAATATTTATCCATGGTAATGATTGTAAGTCTTACACACTTATTAACTGTTTAAAAGAATTCTATTGCACAATAAGCCAATTTACTTAGGCTTCTGTTTGATGTATACATTTCCACTGAAAGAAAGTTGCTTCGCACTTCTAAATATTACAAGATGTGAGTCATGAGCCATCAAATACAAATTTCTCTGTGCACACACAACAGAATTTATCTGGGTGAGATAGGTACAGGAATATTTGCTTGGTCAAAGGGCTTGTGCATCTGGGGAGATCACATCTATCAGCAAATTTCTCTCTGAAGTAGTTGTATCAATTTACTAGTTGCTAGTGTTTGTATGTATTCCTTCCCAGATCTTCTCCAGAACACAATTGTTAACATTATTTTTCAAGATGTGAAATCCTGAAATAGTGCCTACTTCTTCTTCCAATTTCCAATTCCTTAAGTAGGTAGAATATCTTTTCATACATTATTTTGGCCAGTCCTGTTTCTCTTTGATGAATTAAACACTTATTAGTTTGTAAGTTATTTTACAAATAATTTACTTAATGCTATGTATTTTTAATATGGAGTCATTAAAGATTATTATTCAAATTATATTGGACTTTTGAAGTTAACTCAGTGTTATAGATTTCTAATTATATTCATCGATTATTACAGAATTTGGTCTTTAGACATATAAAAAACTTTGAACATATAAAAAACTAGAAATTATGTGTGCATTCTGCACAAGTACCTGAACATACGTAAAATTGAGACCAACAAATATTGAAGAATCACAGGCATGAAATTCAAGTCTATGGACATTATTGCCACTGAATAGCTGTTTATTGCTGTTCCACTAATGGCACCACCACAATGCCAGCTGATAAACTTCCGTTTCCTCCTCCTCCTCATATGAAGATAAAATCCACCCCCTTTCTCTCTCTCCCACTCTCTTTCTCTCTGTCTACATAAATATGTACTATATATATCCTACAAAATTTTCAGTATTTACTATAAACTATACACACACACATATACACATACATTTTTAGTATTTCTAAGTGTTTATAGAAAATGGGCTTGCAAATGCATATGCAAGTTTATAATCTTGCCAGAACCACAGTATCCATTTCTGCCCCCCAAAATGTAACTTAAATTCCAGAGTTTTTTTTATTTTATTGTTGCTTATTTTTAATGAAATATAAGAATAGTTATTATCTGGTTCATAAAAGTCTTAATTACTCTAGAATTTGTTTCTATTTGGAGCACCTTAATGGGGGAAAATCATTTAAACTTAAGACCTCAAATTTACAGTCCTTCAAACAGAATTGTTAGGTACCAGAAAAAGAAATTATGCTACTGTTTTGAGAAGAGAACATTAAACTGTTTAATGTATAATTATTTCTTTCTAGCTATTATATCAATCATGGTGATTCTTTGGGAATGTGTGACAATTTCATATACTGCAGAATATATTCATAAGAGACTTTACTTGTAGAGAAAAAATAAAATAGAGGAAATCCACCTTTGAAATTATTGCATTTAAGCCCTACAAAATTTTCACTATAAAATAAATAAACATTGAGTCTCTCAAAGGATTGTAGTTCTGTGAATGCTGAACAACATTAGAAGTTCATTGGATTGGACAAAGGGGAATGAAGGGAATGGAGAGGGGATAGGAATAGGAAAGACAGTCGAATGAATCAGACATAACTTTTGTACGTTCATAAATGTTTACACCACAGTGAAACTGCACATCATGTATAATCACAAGAATGGGATCCTAATTAGAAAAATTTGTGCTCTGTGTATAGATATATATATATATATATATATGAAAATACACTCTACTGACATGTATATCTAAAAGAACCAAAAAAAAAGAATAAGAAATAAAAAAAAGAATTGCAATATAGAATCTACCTTGTAGAAGTACCATCTTTTGTTAGAATGCCAAAAGGTGGACAGAAAGAAAGTTTTAAAAAAAAATAAAAAGAGAAGTAAGTTTAGTGTAAAAGCTTTTTGAAGAGTTGAGGAGGTGGAAGTAATCCTTCCTGAAAGTGGTATTTGAGTGAGGCCTCAAAAGATGTTACTTTGAAGGAGATTTCACCAGAAAACATTTAGGTGAGAACCTCAGTGTGAATAAACGCATGGAAGTAGGAAATCTCACCATGTTTTTGAGGATGGTGAATGGTTCCATCTTTTTTTTTTCATGCTAGAAAATCGAAGAATAGTTGTGGTTAGAAGATTAAAAAAAAAAAAAACTTATGGAGCAAAGGAGATTGACGTACACCGGTGCATTAGACCTAGTACTAAATGAAAGGTTGATAAAACTGAGCTCTGGAAGACTTGGGGAGTGCAAGAGTGCATCTGAGGGACTGGTTCCACCATCTAACTCCAGCACCAATGGAAAAGAAGTGTGGCCACCTCTGCTTTTTCCAGAGGATATGGAATCAGAATATTTTAGCAAATTGCTAATATTTAAGCAGTAGCAAATGATTCAGTAACTGAAAAGCATAGTGGTAAGCATAAAATAAAATATTGGTGGACATGATCACACCTATAGGTCATTAATTTACCATCCCAGAGACAGGAAATGAAAAAGACAGTTTGAGTTTATAGCTACAAGGTGAAATATGACCCCTTAGACAACAAAAACCAGAGAAGGTGTGACTTGATCAGTTGATTGATACAGTATTTCAGGAATCTTAATCTAGACTCAAGAGGGAAAAGCACAATATCTTCACAATATTTTTTGCAAACTGTATGTTCTCATTCCAGCTGTACATCCTGATGAAAAGGAACACGGAAGCTGTTCCTGGGTAATTTGGTCTCACATTCTATACACTTGCATTAATGAAAAGTTTTCTTCTGTTTGTTATCCTAATTGTGTGAATATTTTTATAAAGAGGTTTTGCATTTACAAAGAATTTCCACTGGAACACTTCTCCCCATGTGAGATTTTAACAAATATGAACATAACTCACAGATACATGATAGGAAATAAAAGATAATTAAACATTTTATCTAAACTAATTAGACATCTGGCATAAAAATTTCAATGCCTCTTTTCTGCTTTTTTGACATGTGTGTATGTGTGGGTGTTTGCTTTGTATTCAGGATATTTCCAACTAGCCACCAAGAGAAGAAATAATGAAAATGTGTTTATAGTCTTCAATCCTCAGGAGGTTATTGCCAAAATCTCTTTGATAACATGTCCTTTATCTGGATATAGTCTTTTTCTTTTTCTTTTCTATTTTTTGTTTTTATTTCTCCCATTGAAATTAGTCAGAAAAGATGACTTTTATTGATTTTTTTAAAAAATAAGTGACCGTGGGTGGAATGCATTACAATTCTTATTACATGTATACAGCACAATTCTTCATATCTCTGGTTGTACATAAAGTATGTTGACACCAATTCGTGTCTTCATACATGTACATTGGATGATGATGTCTATCACATTCCACCATCATTGCTAATCCCCTATCTCTCCTTTTCCCTCCCAGCCCTTTGCCCTATCTAGAATTCATCTATTCCTCCCATGCTCCCCCTCCCTATCCCACTATGAGTCAGCCTCCTTATATTAGAGAAAAAATTCGGCATTCGTTTTTTGGGGATTGGCTAACTTCACTTAGCATTATGTTCTCCAACACCATCCATTTACCTGCAAATGTCATGATTTTATTCTCTTTTATTGCTGAGTAAAATTCCATTGTGTATATATGCCATATTTTTTTAATCCATTCATCCACTGAAGGGCATCTATATTGGCTCCACAGTTTAGCTATTGTGAATTGTGCTGCTATAAACATTGATGTGGCTGTGTCCCTGCAATATGCTGTTTTTAAGTCTTTTGGGCATAAACTGAGGAGAGGAATAGCTGAGTCAAATGGTGGGTCCATTCCCAGATTTCCAAAGAATCTCCATACTACTTTCCATAATGGCTGCACCAATTTGCTGTCCCACCAACAATGTATGAGTGTGCCTTTTTCCTCACATCCTCACCAACACTTATTGTTGTTTGTCTTCATAATAGCTGCCATTCTGACTGGAGTGAGATGGTATCTTAAAGTAGTTTTTATTTGCATTTCTCTTTCATTCATCAGAAACTCAGAACCCGAAACCCCCATTCAAGACTTTCAAGAAATTATTTAAGAGCCCCTCACTTTCAAAAATTAGTGGATTCATATTCTACTATATTTGTTTACATCTTTGTTCTCTATCCATGCTCAAATACACAGAGATTAGATACCAGATGATCCACTCAATTGAAACATTAGGGACATAAGTAAAAGCCAACATGAATCTAGTTTTATGTAGCTTTTGACATCTACATTCATTTTCCATTGAGATATTTAAAATTAACCTTTGGCTTGACAGTCCTCTCTGAATCTATGTTTGTTCATACAACAAAATATTCTATGACAGTATTTAGGATCGTGTGTTTTGAAACCTAGCCCCCTTTCTTAACTATCTTTATAAATTTATGGGAGCTGCTTGATGAAGAAAGCTAAAATGTCTAAAATAGACAAGATTAGCTTCTTCGCCAGGTTGTCATGATTAAATAATGGAAAGTGGTTACTAAATGCTTAGAACATGTTCATTGCTACTGCTGCCACTCCTGTTAATTGTTTTAGCTATATAGTCTTTATTATTGACATGCAATATTTTATTAACATGATTCTGATAGCTAATTTTGTTCCTGAGAAACTGTAGGTAACATTTTTACTGAATGGAAGCCAGATAATTCCAACTGCCTACTGTCTCTACTGAAAGCCTGCTGCTGATGGTCAGGGATTACAGGCTTATTTTTAGCAATCTCTCTAACCTGAAATGGAATTCTGTCAAGTTTGGTTTTTTTGAGTCTGACACAGGAGGAGGGTGGTGTTTCTAATTTTATCATCTTCCCAGAAAATCATGTTTTAAGAGTTAGCTAATTTCATTAATTTTTAAAATATACTGGTTTAGGCTTACAGGTTGCAAAACTACTCTGTGGCTGAAATGGTGTATTTGGGGATGTGTGGTGACCCTGTGACCCACTGGGGAAGAACTCAGGAAACAGTTGCAAAGAGTCATTTAGGCCATGGTTCATATCAAGAGCATGTCATGGGGCAGGGGGTAGGGGGAGGACTTCTGATTCCAGACTCCTATACAGTGGGGTTTTTTTATATTTGATGCAAAATATTTGTGCACAGAAAGACAAATATATCTACTAAAATCTCAAAATAATAACTCTGTGATACATTAAGATTCAGTAGAGTTAGAGAGAGATACCTATTTGTGTAATCCAGTATTATTTGGAGGACAACTGAGAATATGTGACTATGGGATCTCTGTTGACAACATGCTTGGTGAATGATGGGAAATAAATCGTGTTATGGTAGTTATTCTTTACAGATATTGACTGTGTGTGTGAGAGAGAGTGGGGGTGCGTGGAAAGAGAGAGAAGAGAGAAAAACAAGTAATTCATTGACACGGCCAATTTACAGAATTGGTAAAAAGTGAAATTCTTTTAAATTGGTGAAATAGACACTTTTTATTCTTTAAGAAGGAAATATTACATTTTGGGTGGAAAGCTTTTAACAAAACAATTGCAGCAATATACTCTATTTTCTATGAGTCACTAATTGCTTTAGGGAATATCAATTGAATAATTAAAAATCTATTTGTCCAAATACTGCTTTGATTCTGATGAGTATCAGGTATTTCCATCCTGCCATTTTTCTGAAGTGTCTCTGCAGCCTCTACATTTGTTAGGCTTTATAGTTAGACTGAATGATCCTAGATAAACCTTTCTTCAGCAGTTGCTCAAAACCTCAGTAACTTTTGCCTCATTATTTCTTTTAAAATTCTTTCTAAAATTAAAAAAAAAGGTTCATTACACTTTGCATTGTGAGTTGTTCTCAAGATAAAGTTGAACAAACTCCCTGACAGTAGGGAGAAATATTCTAAATCTATCCCCGTAGTATTTTTGATTTCCCTGCGCACCCACGCACCCACACAAGGAGGGAATGAGTTAACAATATTTCCTGTTAATTTATTCAAAGGCTTAACATTTTTGTCAGGAAGTTGACACTATTTTAAATATTAGTCCTTGATGTAGAAGTATAAACCCTGGTTTTCTTTTGATTGCTGATTTTGATATCTTAGAAGAAAAGGAAAACATTTATACGTGTAAGCTAAACACACTTGACCTGGCTTCCTGCCCTATTCTGCCTTGTGGAAACACAGTCATGAGAACCAGCTGCCAAAGGCAGAAGGTGCTGAGAGTCCAAAGAAAGACTCAGACAAATGGAAGGTTGCACAAAGGCCAGCTTGTCGGGGACTTGGTGACAGAAGGACATCTTGGGCAACAGCAAGACAGAAAGGTCCCTACACTTTTCAAACCCTTCCAGACTGCTCTAGCCAGTAGCTCTTAGTTCCATCAACCTTATATTTTATTTACATTTGCAGAGTTGTCTCAACAGATAGTAAATATTGAAAATCCATCTTCTTGTCTTTATTCCTCACACAGCATCTTTAATGACCATATCATCTATGGTCACTAAGTATGTTTTGAGTGAATTAGTTAATGAATTAATTAGGGACTATTGGACACTTGAAAATAAGGAAGGTCATATTTTAATCCCCTGGTTCAACAGAGGCCTCTCTTCAGGACGGATGGAAGGAAAAGCAAAGGGAATTAATCTGAATGAACACTTGGCTGGGAACTGAATGTGACAACACAGAATCAGAAATCAAGTCTTGTGAAGGGAAAATTGCTAAGGGAAAAAAAAAATTGACTGTGTTCAGTTCTGGGACAAAACATCAAAGATAGACTTTGCCAACCTGCAGAGAATGCTCAGAAAAGGAAAGCCAAGCACAGGAGGTAGTGTCATTTGACCTCGCAAAGCCTGATCTTATAGAAGGGATGAGGTTAGGCTGAGGTGTTGACAACTGTATCCTTAATCACTGGAAATGCTGAATGAGACGTATGTTTCCCAGAAATTGAACGGACAGGTTCTGAAGGATACCACACAATATTCTTCCCAATTGGTAGGGCAAGACTTAAGCAAAGGAGCCAACACAATGTTGGCTTGTGTGGTTTTCGTGTCTCCAGTCCTCTAGGCAGTTATGCAAACTGGGACCTGAGACGTTCACTACATCAGAACGAACATTTTGAAATCAAAATTGTCTCAAAATGGATGCAACATCTGTAAGTTGTGAAGTATGTTTGGCCTTACCAGAGGTGGTCAGAGGCTAGGTGTCATTTAATTCAGTGTTGTAAGTTAAACACCTGAGTGGATGACTTCTGGGTTCCCCATGAGCCCCGTGATTGAGTGAAATGGTGGTAAACAAGGGGAGATTGAGCACACAAAGCTGACCTTGCTTCATGACACCTAGCCCCTCTGATACCATCCTCCTCCTTACCTACTTTTAAGTCAAATACATTTTTGTTTTTGATCCTTTGGCTTTTGTCACTTTTACCTTTGTTTTTTTTTTTTCTTCAGCTAATGAATATTTTCTTCATCTCCACCCACTTTCAAAGACCTTCTTTCTCCTTCCTGCTCCTGGGTGAAGTATCTCTTTCTTCTTTCTCCAGAAGCCTTTCCATTTCCCTTTTGTCTTGAGATGGTGAATCAGAAACATCTATGGTTTTGAAATAATGGAAGGTTTCATTTTCTATAGGATCATGAGTGTCAAAAGGCAAAGGACTCAAGAGTCCAATGGACATGGCTAGTAACAAAGATATAAAACTTGCTGCAATGAAGTCATCATTTTCAAAGCAAGATAGGCCCACAGATGTTATTTTAGGGGGTTTGGAGCTAGATATGAACTAGTCATGTCCTTTGTATTCTTAAAAGACACTGGCTCATCATTCTAGAAGTGCTTTTAAAAAGCCACTGTCAACCATGATTAGGATGCATTTTAAACTATATATTGTGCTGTGGTTCCATTGTGAATTAAATCCAATTTTGTATGCCAGGCTGGGAACTAAAACACCTTTTGTCCTTGTTGCCACTGTTTTAAATCCATTAAAAAGACATTATGGTTGCCAAATAATGGATTTGTAAACAGACAGTTGGAATCTGTAAGTGAAATTAGAAGTCAGATGCCAATGGGTAGAATAGTTAAAAAGGTGATTTGAAATGCTTAATGTATCCAATATTCTCAGTGAGGTCAAAGAAATTGTATAAGAAAGTGGGTTCACATAAAAAACAAAAATCATGAGGTCTTTAATTTCTATGCAGCATGGGTGTGACCTACATAAAGTCTCTTGCAAAGTCCACAAAAGGGTAACCAAAGAATTCTATTCCTGGAAGATTAAGCTTTGGGAAGTTGTTGGGAGTTCATTCTGTGGTTCTAGAAAACTCTTCTTTCACTCAAGTCTGCACATACAAAGCACTTACAGCAATTCCTGCCATCAGCCTTTGCAATGATAGAGTTTTAGGGTGAAGGAGAGAGACCTCACAAAAGTTTCCATATTCAAAATAAAAGTAACAGAAGTTCCACAGTCCACATGTCCCAGATGGAGGTGATAGCAAACAGGAAGAAGAAAGCAAGAGAAACTTGTTGGATGAGAAGATTAGATGCAGAGAAAAATCCACTGGAGTAGCCATTTCTATGGAAGAGATTAAGTCAATCAAGAATTCACTCATAAAACTTCAACTGATGAAGGATCCGGAGATATTCTAAATAATACAATTATTTTCAATTCAGACAAACCCAGATTCAAAACCCAGTCCATCTCCCCAACAGATACGAACTTTGGTCACATTTTGTTTTAACCTTCTTAAGTAACAACATTTAATATTAACATTTCAGGTTGTAATACTCAGCTCTTAGAGTTGTAAGAAATCAAACATCTTTAGGATTATATTAAATATCATATAATCATCTTAGGGAATCAGTGCATAATCTCCAACTATGAATGCACAAATGAGAACATTACAACATACTACTTTTATCATAAAAAATCAAGTAGAGGAACAGCAAAGCAAATTAATGCCAGAAAATGTGCTGTGTAGTTTCCATTCAATGTCTTCTCTACCTCATAATGGAAAGTGTCATAAAATAAATACGAATGGTGGAAGATCCTTGATTTGAAGAATGACACACTTGTGTGCATAATTTTCTACTTGTGAAATTAGAGTGCTGGAATAATATTTTATCCAGGTTTTTAATAATGAAGATAATGAGATGTTTTGTTGTTTGTTTGCTAGACTTTCTTTTTTAAATCTCCCATGTCCTTTGTAATTCTACAGACAATTTTTTGCTAACAAAAAAAATCCTAAAGGTCCCACTCAGGAATCCAGGGGCTTGGCATCAGGCCCAGATCTGCATCTATTCCATCTCCTGTCCCTTCTAAAGTGTGTAATTGTTCATGGACCAGTTGGTATTTTCTAATTGGGAATTACTTAATTTAATTTATTCAATTAATTTTTAGGGAGGTTACTGGGGATTTAACCCAGAGTGCTCGACTGCTGAGCCACATTCCCAAACTAATGAAGATATTTTAAAGTCAGTATAATTCAGTTAAACAGAAAGCCTCTTTTCTTTAAAACAATAGTAACAACAATAATAGCTTTATATTGAGTGTCAACTATGTGGAATACTGTACTGTGCTAAGCACTTTGTGTGAATCTTGTCAGTTAACCTCACAAGAGCCCAAGAAGGGAGTTACTATCATATTCTCCGCTTTAGAGAGGCTAACACACACACACACACACACACACACACACACACACACACAACTTACCCAACACAATACAATGAGTAAGTGGCGGAACTAAGACATTAAAACGTTGGACAACATAATTCCAATTAAGATTTCCTATGTGATTTTTATAGGCTGCCTTATTTACCTTCTAGGCTCTCAAGGTTTACAACAGTACCAGTTTCTGACACCTGCCTCCAGACCTATAGTTTGCTTCTCCATTTTCCTGTTATTTCTCGTTTCTCTGTGTTGTCTCTTTGCCCTCAATCTCCTCATTTTTAAAAATTTCCTTGCCACTCTTGTAAGTCCTTCTGACATAACTCCATTCCCATGTTTATATCAAGGCCACTCAGCCACCCACTGGCTCAAAACTTTTTTTTGAATATTCATGAATACTCCTACTACATATTGTATTTCACACCCCATCAAGACATCAAACAAAGTTAGTTATATGTTTTTAAATGCATTACCAGATATATGAGTCAGAATCTGCTTTTCTAAAGGAGAACGAAGGCCGAAACCTCAAAGTTGCTATTTCATTTTGAGACTGGGCCATTTCCTAGGAACCTAAAGAAAAGGCCTTTAGAATAGCATCAATACTAAGATAAGACACATAAAGTCCTGAAGACTCTTTTCCACCATAGTTGTATACAACATTCAAGCATATATGTGGTCTAAAATTTACTTTAGAGTTACTTTTATAATCAAGATGTTATAAAACATATCTTCCTCTACTGCACTTGGAAGAAATGTAATTAGAACTTTTTTAAGCTTTAAAAAAAAAAACAAGGTTGACTTGATTCTTTTTCAATGGATGACAAAGCCCTATCCTTTTAAGTTAAATTGCTACCAAGCAACTGCTAAGGACAGTTGAGAAGTGGTTTGCAAATGTGAGGCATGTCAGTGTATTTTTCTCCTCTAATTTTGTACCTAAGTCTTTAAGAGAAAAAAGAGGTCAAGGAGGAAATTTGGAGCAGATAATGAACATAAACTTTAGCATACTAATAATATGATAAAATGATATGGCTGGTTTCAATTATTTTTATCCCAAATTGTCTTCCTAAAACAGGTTTGTGTCCTGTTACAGGTGTAAGTAATGAGAACTTTAGATTAATGTTTTCTAACTGAGTGAAAGGTTATCTTTGTGAATGATCCTTTGAGCTCAGGCATAAATGTAAGTCCCACAAACTCATTTAAGCCACAAGAAACACTAGAGAAATTATCTATGGAAGAAATGCCTATATTGGGCACAGATCTGAAAGCATCGTAAATTGCACATATTTTATGTAAGAAGGTTACATGCAAACAGTTCATAGTTTATGTTCTTCCAATTTAACCATGAGCCTCATCTTCGTTACAATTTTCTCTATTTTTCGTTGAGATTTGAGAGGCATTTGGAAGTGCCCTAGTTAGCTGGAAACAGATGGCCTATTCTGCTTCTTCCTAGGATCAATCAGAAAGCTCTCCAGTAGCTGCTCAACCGTGGTTTCAGATTGTTTGACACTTTTCATTCTTTCTAGGGTTCTGTGCATGTGTGTGTATGTGCGCGCATGTGATGGTGGTTTATTTTGGCAGTTTAATCATTGCGGAAGTAAAATGCTGTACCTCAGTCATCAATATCCAGGACTCTTCTCTTGTCCACACTTTTCAAATTTAAAGTAAACTGTAGAGAAATGACAAATTCTGGATTAGTGTTAACATAAGTGGTACTTTTTTCTTGACAATACTAACAGCACATAATGTTTATTGCCGTGAAAGATCGATCACCAGTGGAACTAGGGCAGACATGGTACATGCATCAAAATGTGAAAAACTTCCATCTTTATCCCATCAATATTTGCTGATAATCTTCAATCAAATAATTAAAAACAAATGAAAAAGAAATTGGCTGTCACTGGTTCCTACACAGCATTTGTATTAAAAAGAAACAGTCAGCCATTTGTGAAGAAACATTACAGAATCTTACTTCATAAAATCTTGGACCGGAAAGAGAACCTAGAGATTACTCAATTCTATCACCTCACATTCAAGTGTGAGAAATAGAAGATCAGAACAATTCATTGATACATAAAAGGATCACACAGCTATTTAATTAATGATAAGACCAAGCATGGGATCTAAATATCTTGACTCATTCCACTTGATACTATTTTATGATCAATTATTATTGTTTCTGACTTTTACTTCAAAAGTAGACCACATTGACAATGTGAAATACTCCTTGGTTTATGAGATTAGCAAAGTGCAAGATTAGCAAAGCCCAAAGTAATGACCACTTTCCTTTCAAATTGGAACCTCAAATGTATGGATGTCTTCTTTGTGGAATCAACAAATCAATGTCAAATGCTATCACATTTTTGTCCTGAATTATCCTTGATCACATCTCATATAATGGGGATGGGGTAGATGGTGGGAATGAGTTTTGAAGAACAAGGCAGAATATGGCCTTGATTATGATTCTTAAATCACAATGTGAAAAGCCCATAGTTTAGTTAATATTAATGCACTGATATTAATTTCACAATTTTGACAAATGTACAGTTGTGATTTAAGATATTAAAATGGGGGGGGGAATGTACCCTACACAGGGACTCTGTAAAATCTTTGCGACTTTTGTGTACTTCTAAAAGTATTTACAAACAAAAAAATTTGTTAAAGCAAAAAGAAAAAAAAAAGCAAAATATTATAATGACAGGTCCTAGGTGAACCTCAAGAATCATGATGAGTGTGTTTCTTAATGATGATGTTTCTTACCCATGCAGTGGAGTACAGATATTTTACTAGACAATGCAAATGAAATATCAAACTTTTCTCTTGTATTTACTCCTATTAAGTGTCGGTACCAGTAAATGCTGGTACATTTTGATGCATGTACCATGTCTGCCCTAGTTCTACTGGTAATCGATCCTTCAGAGCAAGAAACACTATGTACTGTCAAGAAAAATGGACCACTTATGTTATCACTAGTTCAGAATTTGTCATTTATCTAAGTATTTCTCACTCCCACCATCTCCCCGCTCCCCATTTTATGAGATGTGGTCAAGGATAATTCAGGACGGAAAGGCAGAAAACTATGGTAGCATTTGACATTGATTTGTTGATTCCACTAAGAAGGCATCCATACATTTGCCTTCACAAATGCTGTGGGTGTCGATTACCACCACCACAAACACACCCAACCGTACATACACTCAGACTTCTAACACTTCTCAATCACCTCTGCAACCAGGCATTCCCATGCTTCAGCCCTAGGTATAAAAGCTGAAGAGAAGGAGCTCTCATGTTGTGCCCCCACTGTACTCATTTTCTCCCAACGCTCTGCCTCCCTCAGCCAGCCACCTGCTGTCTTATGAATCACAAGAAGCACAGTGTTTTTCCACCTCTCATCCTAATGACGTCCAAGAGGATTAAGTGGGTCTTCAGAAGTAAGGAGGGAGTATAATCAAACATCAACTCTAGCACAGTATTTTCTGTGCTTGAAATTTGTACTTGAACTCTCTTGATCACAGTTAAAGTAACATTCCAATTCTAAATACCAAGTTAGGTTGGGTTTATACTGTGGATTATATTTAGATAATTTCATCTATTTTCTATAACATTACATCATGCTTTGGGGAGATATTCTCCCACTCAAAGTAAAAAGTAAGTCCTGAAAATGCAAACTTACTTAATAATGATTTCAACACAACACAATCTAAAACAATAATTTAAAATAGCCTATTATAGGGCATGATGATTCTACATAGTTACATAGTTGTACTATGTACTACTCTACACAGTAATATGGTAAACTATATACTTCATAAAAATGTAAATAACATAAACAAACTGCAAATTTGAAAATTGCTAAGACAGTAGATCTTAAATACTTTTACCACTAAAAAAAATGACTGAAAGTTGATTGATATCTTAATTAGCTTGATTATGGTGATCATTTTACAACACTGTGTATCAAAACATCGTGTAGCACATTATAAATATACACAATTTCATTTGTCAATTATAACCCAATAAAGCTGAAAATAAAGTAAAATAAGTCAGAACCTACTTCAAAGACCACTCGAGAAAAAGTGAGATAAAATTAGCACTTTATTTAGTATAGCAGAAAGAACAAGGATATTTAAGTTAGAAAGTTATGAAATCTGTATTTCAGATCTGATACTAACTTGAAAAATAAAGAAAATTGCTCAACTTGTCTGTCCCTTTCCTAAGGTAGAATTGTTGTAGGAACTGGAAAAATAATGTCATGTGAAATTTTAGCTAAGAACTTGATATCCAGTAATGTTGGCTACTGTCATAAATTTTGGTGCTCCACCCTGGCCCCTTAGCCTGTGAGATTTGATTTTGTAGGTTCTAGTTGCCTGAGGCATTTTCCAAGCTTCTCTGCTGGTAGGCAAGGTACTGGTGAAGAATTAAAACTTTCCAAAGCAGACCTCAACTAATGATGGATAATGGTATCCTTCCCTAAGCTAAGAGGGCAACGATTTCTACATTGGTTGAGACATTTCCCAATGTTATTAAGTTTCAGTTCACTATAGTGCTAATTTTCCTGATGATGCCTACGTTGTTGTCTTCCTTTCCTTCTCTGTGTCCCTTTCCTGCTATTTCCTGAAGATGTTTGCTGGACCAAACAGAAGACAGATTTGGGCTAGAATCCCAACACTGCCATTTTGAACAAGTCATTTAATATCTCTGAGCTTTAGTTTTCTAATCTTTTGGGCAGATATAATAATTCCTAAGTTGTCATGATCACTAATGAAATCATGAATCAGAATGCACGTGGTCATTGTACCTATTCCACAAATTGGTGCATGTAAATGAGACAGAAAAATGTGCCACCCCAGCAGAGTCTGAAGTACAGGTCGCTGTCAGTGAAATAATAATCAGATGCTAACCTACTAACAGGAAAACCCTCGGCTGGGCTCCGTTCTTGCTAACTCCCATTACAACATGGTTTATTCCTAACTAGAACATGACTTTGAATTACAAGAATTATGAGTTGCTAATTCCTCCTCCCCTTTCTCTCCCTATATGCACACATTTAAACACACATATAAATCATAAATCTGATTTAACAAGCTTGTATTTTATTGAGTCATTTTTCATTTCACTGAATTATCTTATATAACCAAAGAGATCCAGTCTGGGTTTTCCTTAAATTTCATATTTTTATTCCTAGCCTAGAATACCTATTAACTTACCAAATTCTAATGTAAATCAAACTTTCCAGGAATGCATCTGTTGTAGAAAATAGGTCACACCTGTACAAATTGTGAATGCACAATGTAATTAGTAAAACTGTGTATGTTTTTGTACAAAGCCCTAGAGAATAAAATAATAAGAAATTCCTTTTTAGTGTTAAATGTATCTATTTGAGCAAAACACTAGGCCCATGGTCAGTATGCACTGATAAATACACATAATGAATTATCAGGAGAATTATCTACTTTTCTAGGTATGCTCATTCAGAGTCATTCTCTCTTTGAGATTGACTGATCACTTATTTATTTCACAAATCTCTGTTCATGTAATCTTAATCCATTTTAGTAACAACAGCATTATTGTGGGATCTCTTGTTTTTATCATGTGGCAGTGTTTGCAGCATATTTAGATTCTACTGCATGTTCTGTGTGCTTTTTTCCTTCAAAATGTACTTTAAAAAAAAATGAGCAGAAGCAGACAGACTGTTCCAGGACATCCCTTCCTTTAGAGACATGAGTTCCTCCAGCTTAAAAAAAGACTAGATTCCAAATTGGTTAAATTGCTTCTTCTGTACAGTGAAGGGACATGTTGTCTGACTACAGTGGAACATGTGCTCTCATTTCTGACCGAGCTGTTCTGTGAAGAAGTTTTATTTAGCCTGCATAGCCAATCCCGGGATTTGTGGGTGTTACCTCCTTTCCAAGTTACCAGTTTTTTTCATGATCATTATTACTTCTGCTCTGTCAGCTGTAACACAGTTTAGTAGCAACCCTTTTTAGAAAACAAGATGTTTCTCAAAATAGATGGAACAGTTGGCCAGACAGAAAAGAGATACAGTATCAACAAGAAGTAGGTCTGTTGTTCATCTGTGTGTTGCTCCCTGGACCACTCTGAGAGGCAATCTCACACATATGTCAAGGAACTGGCATCAAGTGAGGTTATCATCTCTTATCCTGACATAAATTTATACCCTATTTTATTTAGAAAATCAATTGATATGAAAACTGATTTGGTCCAGAGAATACTTACATGTTTCATTTTGTTGTTGTTGTTCAAATTAAGACTCGTAAGCAAATGTACTAGCTAGCTTTTTTACTTTTTTTCATGAGATAACTTGGAATTCCATAAGTAAATAAGTGCTTTAATTCAACTAAACATCAACAAATGGGTCCAGTTGTATGTATATTCATGTTCTGACTGTGTAGCAGAGCCAGCTGAGAAGAAGCAGGAGCTTTAGGGTGGATTTTTTTGTTTTTTGTTTTCCCTCTATGCATCAACTAAAATAAAAGTTAGGTCAGGCAGTATTTACTCTCAGGGCAAAGTGACATTTTTCAGCTGCTTAGATTTCCCTATTATTAGCAGAAATGACCAATGTGGAACAAAGGGACAAGCCCCTTTAATCACTTATTTGTCATGCAGAGATGATATGACATTCCTTTCAGAGCACAACTGGGATGACTCCTGAAAAACAGACCGCCCATCAGTTACCCAACATCTCACTGTTGTCCATACTCAACAATGATCAGTCAGATGCCCATGAGAGCGCTATTCTGCAGAAATCTTCTTCCTCCTGAACATGATGAAGGATACAGATGTCATCCCTGCTTCCTGATTTTACCAATGTGTCTTGACTGTCTTCCCACAGAGCATAGAAGTCTAACAAAGTGTTCCAGTGCACACCTGCTTTGCTTTTGTGATCTCTTTCTTTTTAAATAAGTTGTCTTTATTCCTAAATCATTTTTTTCCTTAAGAAATTAAGCTAAGTTTTACCAAGTCATACTTTATTACCTCCTCCTCCTTCCCATCACTTAAAATTCTAGAACAGAGTTTTTAATCTAGGTCCTTGGACTAGGCATGTTTGAAAGAGCTCTAGGAAGCCATGGACCACTTGAAAATTTGTCCAGGTGTGTGTGTGTGTGTGTATGTGTGTGTGTGTGTGTGTCCGTCCCCAGGCACACATTGTTCTGAGAAAAGAAGTCACAACTTTCTTTAGATTCACAACTCTCCAAATTTAAGAACTACTGTCTGCTGGATCTTCTTCCTGTATCTATAAGTTAGGCAATGCTCAATTATATCACATCCTACTACAGTGTTCTACCCAATAAATTTTGTCACCACTTTTCTTTTTCCATTACCTTTCATTTCTGGCTTCATATTTTCTCTTACCTGTCTGAATTTTGTGATGGTATGTTCCAATTTAAGTAACAAAAGAAGGCAACAACTATGATAGTGTTCCCCAAATCTCTGCCAGTAGCAGCGGTTGGCATTTTCTTCACATGGCATCTCATTTAATGTTGCTGCAACCTTACAAGTTAGAATCTCTATTTTTAAAAATGAGAAAACAAACTTAAAGAGGTTTGTGATTCCTAACATATAGATAGCAGAGTATAGACATAAATCTGGGTTTGCATCTAGCCCTTATACCTTCCATGAAACTTTTCTAGAAAGGGTGCATAGCTGCAAACTATTAATGGGATCATTTTTTATAGCATAAAGTTCTTACATTTTATTATCATTTCCTATCATCAAAAATGTTCTTATTATATTCTGTGTATAAATCCAATACAAATTTACAATGTTCATGTGTTTTTATCTGCATAAGTGTTATCATCTAATCTCACACCATCATAAAGATAAGAACCATTTATCTATTCATGAATGCATTTGCTTTTTAAAATAACACTTATTAAATTCTTTTATTGTCGGGTGTTTGCTAAGTTCTATAGTATAGTGAGTCTAAGTCCTCCTTTCACATTGGCTTTTACTGGGAAGCTTTTAAACCATACCAATAACTGGACATGGCACCAGAAATTCTGACTTACTTAATTGAGGTGGAGCCTGGGCATTGTGTTTTTAAAATTTCCATCTGCAGCCAGCTTGAGAACCACTGTTATGGAGTGGTACTTCTTCAAAGTGTGGTCCAGCAGCAGCAGTAGCATCATTTGGGAACTTGTTACAAAAGCAATTTTTCAGCCTTTTCCCCAGCCTCCCCACTTACTGTACCAGAAATGCCAGGGATGGGACCTGGCAATCTGTTTAACAAGCCCTCTAGATGTTTCTGATGCAAACAAAAGATTAGGAAACACTTCTCCAGAGACAGGATGAACTGGGCACAGTACTCACCACTGAGCATTTCTCCTGGGTCTCAGGGAACACTTAGCTGCTTCAAATTTGCATTTTAATTACCCAGCACAGTTCCATAGTCTAAAACTTTAAAGTATTATTACTGCTTAAAAAATGTTATGTTTTTCCATCTCTTCCTTGACAGTCATTTAGTGAAATGTTTATAAGAAAGTGGTGGTTTGTGAATAATATCCATTAACCAGTGTTATGAACCTTACTTTCATATTACATAGAGAGACACAGAGAAGTATAAAATATTATAATTATAAAATATAAACTCTTAAAATGCAAATATTTTCAATAAAGGATTTTAATGTAAGTCATTGTGTTGTGTTAGCATTTTAGATAATGCTGTTGTTAATATTGTATTGATTATTCTCTCATCTTTATTAATATATATTTTTAATAAATTATCACAATACAATTGATATACAATAGACATTTAAAACATTTAACCTGATAAAATTTGACACATGTACACAAGTGTAAAACGACTGAAGTGAGCATCGAGTTCCATTACAGGTATCTGTTACTTAGGCAATTTTCCTCCCAACCAGAAATGCAAAATGAGGTTGCAGAGACTCTTCCTGAATGAGGAAACATAAACTGGGGTTCATAAAGCCACTAAATATCAGTCAATGAATGGGGAAAATGGGGAAGGGTCTTATAGAATAGAAACAAAGCCCACTTCACCCTGTGAACTTTAAACTCTCATGATTCCTGTTATTTATCACCATGTAGATTTTAAAATAGGCAACCCCTTTATTTCTTAAATTTTCCATTGAGAGGAGCTTAATGGGGCTAGTGAAATTCGCAGTACCATTGCAGAGAGTAGCCATCCCTAATTCAAGCTCTGCAGGTAGTTTCTTGCTGTAAGGTAACCCGTTTAACTTTGGCCACCAGTCCATTCTCAAATGTGTATTTCTCTGCAGTGTGTATTATACAGAACAGTGTGCATAAAAATAATGTCTTTGTTTTTCATAGCAATAAAATCTGATACCTTGCCTTAATTTCCTTTTAACTTTCTTTCATGTTTTCCTAGAGCAAATTATTCTGTCCCTGTTTATCATTACACAGACATTGGCTAATGCCAAGATTTACTTTTCAATCTGAAATTTTTATTCTTTTCCTTATTGCAGGTTGGCTCCATGAGTTGGGAAAGAGACTGGAATCTCCCTACTATGGCAACAATACCTTGGGGGGCCCGTCCATCCGAAGTGCCTATATCGCCGCTCTGTACTTCACTCTTAGCAGCCTCACCAGCGTGGGGTTTGGGAACGTCTCTGCTAACACAGATGCAGAGAAGATCTTCTCCATCTGCACCATGCTGATTGGTGGTAAGGGAACTCCTTCTTTCAGACCAAGAAAAGGAATGTGTGTCTGCCAGACATTCTGTTTGCGCAGTCCTGAAACACAATGGAGAAAAATTGGTCAAATTTGAAAGATTCTAAAAGCACTAATTAGGAAATCAGTGACAAACCTTATAATGCACATATAAATTAACAATGAAAGCCTGTGATGTTAATGAATTTCATTTTCTGGACAGATGAATAAGCACCTGATGGTTGATTTTGAAAGGTCAAGCACAGTGTTTTCTTAACATGCTGTTTACCTCCTGTGTTTGGGAGTTACATGAGTCTGAATTTGCTGGGATATATTTGAAACTTTATTCTGTGGTCCTAAATAGGTCAATGTTTCCAAATTTTGTTAATACTAATGTAGTAAGTTAAGAATGTTTGCTAGCTCATTTGATTAAAAATAAAAACCAATTTTTCACCAATTGTAATAATATTATTGCACCAATGTAATAATAAGTAGTTAAAATGTATTAATCACTTCTATGTTCCATTCTCTGAGCTAAATGCTTTAGTGCAATATCATAAGCAATTCTTAAGGTAAATTTTGGGGTTTGACATTATTATCCTATTTAATAGTAAACAAGTATTACTGTTTTCTCTAAGCCCCAGACCATACTCTTCTTCGCCAGCTGACTTTACTGACTTCTGCCAATACAAGACACCAGAGGGATACTGGCAGGCTGGAGGAGGAGAGAAGGCAGGCTGCTTCTGCTGTCCAGGCTTTGCAACTGTGGAGGCAGCCCATCCCAGTGGCTTTTAGCTCTCAGACTCCTAGGCACTCCTAGAGCCTGCCTCCTTGGGCCTCCTCAGAAATCCCAGCATCAATTGGGGGTACCAGCACCCCAAAGTTAGAGCCATGGCTTCTTGAGGCTCTTTATAATTCCTCCTCTGAGCATTTTTGTCACTTCTTTCCTTTCTGGATCCAGCTCTTAGGTTAGCCGCACTTCTTCATTTATTATATATCTGCTGTACCTTTATGCTCCCTTTTGGCTCATTCAGGTCTCCAATACCAGGGAAACAACTCTTCATAAAAATGTCCTCTACTGAAATACTTAGCATGATTTCTCTTTTCTGAACCTCCCAACCAATGTAGGATAGATACTATTATTATCCACCTTTTTCAAATGACTAATCTAAAGCTGTGGAAATTAAAGTAACTTTCCCAACACCACACAACCATGAAGAGGCAACATTTGAACCCTGTTGAATGCATCTCTCTTTAAAACATAGAAGGAAATTTTGCTGAATAATAAGGCTGCTGTCACGAAGCAGGAGTGAACATGAACATTTACCTGGATTAAACGTTGCTCGTAGACTAGAATTCTGTTAGTATTTTCTGACCCAAACTATTGCTTCAGAAGACTGTGCCACGTTCTCTCATTGGCTTTCATCCCAGATATCAGATAGAGTTTTGAAACTTATAGTAGAAAATGTGATATGGAGCAGTATGGGGGACTCAAGCGATTCATCATTTAGCACACAGTGAAATCAAAGTGTAAAACCAAACTTGCCTTCAAGGAGCTGATAAGCCAGTTTGGAGGAGATAGGATCGGGAAAGAATTTGGAGGACACTGGACAGTAGATAATAAGTGCCAAATCAGGAAGTTCAGAAGCAGTGAGTAGGAGAGCCAGGATGGGGAGCATTTCTTGGAAAGGCAGTGTTCGCGGCAGAGTTGCTGAAGTAGCATGCTGGGACTGCAGCAATTTAACAGGCTCTTGGCTGATGTCAAGCAGTCACAGCCTAGGGAGCAGAGAACAAGAATTCTTATTTTCTGAAGAGCTACACTGTGCCAGACCCTGTGGTGGCTATTTCATCTCCAGTATTATGACTTATATAATTTCCACTCTCCCTTGATGGCCCATCTTTCTGCCTAGCAAAATGACAAG
Organism: Ictidomys tridecemlineatus; assembly: GCF_052094955.1. NCBI lineage: Eukaryota > Metazoa > Chordata > Mammalia > Rodentia > Sciuridae > Ictidomys > Ictidomys tridecemlineatus. The sequence goes on along the minus strand of NC_135478.1, from coordinate 39,824,904 downwards.
CATTTTGCAAATAAACACCGTCTATACTTATTTAATATTGGCCCATGTTTCTTCTACTCCTGATGGAAATGTTGGGAAAGGCTCAAATGCTCAAGGCTTAAGCCTCCTAATTTAATATTTGAAAAATCTTTTAAATAAATGAGCTTATTCTCTAGTGATCCGCCTACTACATTGTGAGTGCTCCTCAATCAGAAATTGTTAAAGCATAAGCTATTTCCTGCTGTTCACTCAAGGTAGGAGCTCCACCAGTCACAAGGCCCAAAGGCACAGGAAATAATCTGATAATGTCTCTTTGTCAGTTCTTTGTTAAATGTTTACTGAGGAAATTCCCTGGGATAAAATCCTGGTATAGTGCTCATGGATAAGTGGTATTAAAACTTTAGGTGACTTCAGCAGCACTCTGCTTTTGAATGTTACATGGCATCTAAGAGGCTTGACTTTACTGGTTCAAGCTCTCTAAATTTGTATTTAGGCTAAGACAAATGATGCCTGCATTTTTACTTGTGTAACATGGAGAGCTAATCATAAAAGCATGTGATACTGAGCACTTTGTTCATTTAATTCTCATAATATTATAAGATGAAAATTATTAATAACCCAACCTAGACATAAAACCCCAGAGGTTTAGTGAGTTTAAATGTCAAGACTCCCTGGTAAAGTTATTGTAAAATACCCATTTCATTATATACTAGAAATTAATTTTATTTATTTAATATTTATAAATATATGCAAATAATTTATTTTTTAAAAGAAAAAAATTAAACATATGTTACTATGGACTTAAGTCTAGAATATCCCATTAAGTATCCCCACACAAGGCAGATGAAGTTGCTAATGGTAAGAATGCAATAGCTACTACAAATAGGCAGTAGCAATATTATCTGTCAGAATCCCAGATAGTTAACTAGGGCAAAGGTACATAGAAGCTGGGTGAAGAAAAATGGCAGGGAAAAAAAATTGGACCAATCTGGGAAGACTCTGGGAGCCTGAAGAATTTCCTCAGGAGTTCCACAGTTTTATTTATTCTTCATATATATTAAACTTCCACTTGAAGATACTATTTAAGCTTCCATATAAGCATCTGTAATTATGGACTGTGAAACTACTGATATATGGAATGAATATTTCAAACTGTAAAAGAAATTATGCAAAAATAATTTTAAAATTCTCACCTAGAAAACTGTATATGGACTTTGAGAGCATGCATAACAAAGAAGAATTCTAAAAGCTTCAGACAACAATTAGAATTAATAAGTGAATTTAGTAAGTTAACATATATAAGATCCATATATAAAAATCAATTTTATGCATGTAGACTGGTGACAACTAATTAGAAAAAATGAAATGTAAAAAAGCAATTGCAAAAGTATCCAATATGGACAAATAAATTTAATTAGTACAGTACAACACTTCTACACAGAAAACTGCAAAAAAAAAAAAAAAAACGGAGAAATTTTACAATTTGTTTTTTAAATAATGGAAAGATATACAATGGTAATGGTTGGTGATGATGGACTTGGTATTGTAAGGATATAAGTTTTGCCTAAACTAATGAAAAATTCAGTGTAATCCCAATAAAAAATCCCAATAGATTTTGTGTTTGGGTGCACGTGAGTTATGAGTGTTTGAAAACTGACGAGCTGTTTGCAAAAGCTAGAGCAAATGAAAGGAGCTAAAACTAATAGAAATAACCATGAAAAGCAAAGAAAAAAAGATTTGCACTACAAATATCAAGATGTATTAGAAAGTAATGGCAGTTAAAGAAATGTGGTGTTGGCTGCAGGATAGATGGATAGGTCAAAAAAATGGACTAGAGTTCAGGAACGCCCACACATTTACAGCCACTTTATTTATGACATGGGTGGCACTGCAGTGCAAAGGGAGAACTGGTAGCAGTTTTAAATTATTGAAACTGGCAGCAGTTTCAATAAATGTTGCTGGGTCAAACATGTATCCATGAGTTGAAAAACAATCTCGATGCCTCTTACAACTGTACAAATTAGTTCTGAATGAATTCTGATATAAACATGAAAAATAGAATAATAAAGCTGCCCAAAAGGGAATTCAAGAGCATGTTGTCATGACCTTAGATTTAGCAAAAATTTTCTAGACATGACATGAGTTCCCTAAAAGAATGATGAATCAAACTGCAGAATTTCTCTTTATCAAAAGACAGAGCAAGAAGAGCTGAGCTACAAGGTAGGAGAAGATAGTCACAAACATTTATCTGACAAAGAACTGTTATATATTATGTTTAAAGAACTTATATAAATCCACACACACAACTTAAAAAGTGCACAGAAACTTGAAAAAATCACTTCAAAAGTAAGGGTTTTTTTTCAGACTTTTTAGAATATTTTTTTATTTGCTCTAATTAGTCATCCATGATAGCAGAATGCATTTCGATTCATTGTACACAAACAGAGCACATATTTTAATTTCTCTGGTTGTACATGATGTAGCACTGCACCATATGTGCCGTCATACATGTGCCTAGAGTAATGACATCCATCTCATTACATCATCTTTCCTACTCCCATGCCCCTTCCACTCCTCCCTCCCTTTTACCCAATCAAAGTCCCTCCATTTTCCTCATGCCCCTCCCCATTATAGGTCCACTTCCACTTATCAGAGAGAACATTCGGCCTTTGGTTTTGGGGCATTGGCTTACTTCACTTAGCATGATATTCTCCAACTCCCTCCATTTACCTGCAAATGCCATAATTTTATTCTCTTTTAATGCTGAGTAATATTCCATTGTGTATATGTACCACAGTTTCTTTATCCATTCCTCTATTGAAGGGCATCTAGTTTGCTTCCACAGTTTAGCAATTGTGAATTGTGCTGCTATAAACATTGAAGTGGCTGTGTCACTGTAGTACGCTGTTTTTAAGTCTTTAGGGTATAGACTGAGGAGTGGTATATCTGGGTCAAATGGTGGCTCCATTCCAAGTTTTCTAAGGAATCTCCATACTGCTTTCCAGATTGGTTGCACCAATTTGCAGTCCTACCAGAACCAATGTATGAGTGTACCTTTTTCCTGACATCCTCACCAACACTTACTGTTGCTTGTATTCTTGATAACTACTTTTGAATGTTGCATGGCATCTAAGATATTTGGCTTTACTGGTTAAAGCTCTCTAAACTTGTATTTAGGCTAAGAGAAATGATGCCTGCATTTTCGTATTTCCTAATATTGCCATTCTGACCAGAGTGAGATGAAATCTTAGAGTGGTTTTGATTTTCATTTCTCAATTTACAAGAAATGTTGAACATTTTTTCATGTATCTATTGATTGATTGTATTTTGAATGCATGAAGAGAAAATAAACATGAAAGGATTCTCAACATCATTCATAGACATTCAAATTGAAACAAAAATTAAATACTATTGTACCTTTCCCAGAATTTTGTATTTTAAAACAAGGGAAACCTACCTGCTTGGGAAGATACTGAACACTTTGACCTGTCCTATATTGTTGATGGGACTCTCAATTGATACGATTATTTCATCAACATCTACCAAATCCAAACATACCTCTATTCTGAAACTCAACAATTCCACTTTTGATGGTATAGTCAATGGAAATACATAATATATACATCAAAAGACATATACATAGATGCCTATGAAAGCATTAAAGCATTAGATGCCTTAAAGCATTAAGAATCTCAAACAGGAAATGCCTGGTTAATAAAAGAATGCATTGATAGGAGAATAAATGAGCAAATTGTGAGATAATTATTCAGTAGATGACTGTGTAGCAATGAGAATGAATGAACTATGATATCATGCAACTGCATAGATGAGTCTGACAAGCTTGATGCTCAACAGAGAAACCAAGCATACAAAGAAGCACATCCTCTATGATTCTGTTTACAGAAAGTTCAAACTATTGATGGAAAATTCAAATTATTGATTGTAATATGATTCATAACTCTAGTTAGCTTTGGAGAGGAGAGTGGTTAGTGGCTATGAAGGGACACAAGGAAAGCCTCTGGATGCTGTTAATAACCGGATTACTCATCCAGGAAGTGATTCTATACCTTTGTTCACTTTGAGAAATCTCAATGTGGTATACATTAAGTATTTGTGTGGCATTCTCTACATGTACCTTTGATACTAGTTTTACCTTATAAAATTATAATAGATGAGCTAAAAATAATACAACCATTAAGTGAGGGATGAGATGCTAAGTAATCGTGAGCCTAGTTCTTTTCTTCCGTATCAGGTTGTTTTCAGAATCAACTTAACAAGGATGAGTCAAGCAACAGAAGTAAAATTATATTACCTAAAATGTAGCTATAACCACGAGTGGACCTAGGAGAAATCATTTAAAAAGAAATTTCCTTTAAGAAGTAGGAAGAGGGTGGAGAGATGGATGTGAAGCTGAACTGTTCAATATAAATTTTCTAAGCCACTTTGCTTACAGTGACAAAAAATTTTAAAGATAACATCAAGCTACAAAAGGTTTATTGTAGTTCCATAAATATTTATGGTCCACTTAAATTATGCTGACTATATTAGATGCTTGGGAAACAAAATGACTAACACAGTATACTTTCCTTCAGGGAGTTCCCACTCAGTATTGGAAATAGGAATTTAAGCAGATAACATTCTTTTTCTGCTTTTCCATTTTTCCTATACAATGCACTTTGAGAAGACTACTGAAGATAGAAGATTATTAATTTTTCATAATCCTATCACCAAAAGATAACTTTTCTAGTCTTCTTATACATATCTAGTCCTATTTTTCTAAAATATTTTTACATATCTACACGTATCCTTTTTGAAGCCAGACAAAAATCTTCGGAGAATATTTTTTCATGTCTCTAAAAGTTCCTTTGTCATACTTTAGTAGTGACAGCCTATAACAACTCATCTCATGAGTTGGTCCCAATTGATGGAACCGTCACCTCTTCCTTGGAGTTTTGATAAAGCTTTCTAGTCCAGATGGCTCACCACTGATAACATGTACATTTTTCTTCATCTTTCTTTTTTTTATTAGTTCATTTTTAGTTATACATAATATTGGGTTCATTGTAACCTACATGTACAAGCATGGCATATAATTGGCCTTAATTCAGTCCTCAGTACTACATGTTAAATTTAAATGGACATTATTGTCTGGGTGTGTAGCTCAAGGGTGGAATGCATGCTTGAGGTTTTGAGTTTGATCCCCTGTACTGAAAAAAAAATACAAATATGTAAGTAAATATAAATACAAATAAATGAACATTATTGTCATGAAGCAGTCAAGGCTTCTTTTGGACCTACCCACCTATATGTACACCCTGACATAATTTTATTGCGCTCATATGAGCTATTATGTTCATAAATTCAGGCCATTCTTAAAATGTCTTACCCTGCCATTTAAATTCATCATCTAGGAAATCTTTCTCACTTTGGTTCCTCTACCATCTGCTATCCACAACCCATATACTTGTAACAAAGAATGGAAAATTCCAGGGCAAGGAGGAGATGGGACAAAGGAGGAAGACTGTTAAGTTTTACCAAATTCTAAGTTCCGGTCTCCTTTTTCATGAGGAGAAAACAGCCCATATGTAGACTTCAAAGCCACTGACAAACAGTTGGCTAAAGGAATCAGTAACGATGTTATACACCAGAGAGCAGCATTACCCAGACTCCAGGGAAGGAAACAGGGAAGGGAAATGGAAGAGGAACGAGAAAGTGAAAGCCAAGCTGTCCTATGGAGGTGCTTCTTTGTATTTGAAACCTGCTTAGTTTCTTCTTAGATCTCAATTAAGTTCCTTTCAAAGACCTGATTCTGAGATGAGATTTTACAAAATGCATTTTATGCAAAACTCCTACACACATGAGCACGCCACACACACACACACACACCACAAAGAGCCTCCCACACACTCTCAGCAGGTCTAGCACTCAAGAATTAGATACATCAAATTTGCTAGGAATGGAGAAGAGGGATCATTTCCAAACTGACCTGGATATAGAAGTTCTTGAGTCAAACTTTCATAGCAGATGGAATAATTGGTCTGGACAGTTACACATACTCTTTGCTAGGGTGCCATGAAAATCAGTGACAGAAAGGCCATAATAACTTCAGAAAATGAGAAATTATGAGAGCCAAGGTTTCCTTTCTTCCTTTTTTTTTTTTAAACTCCTTAAATCAGCAGTAGTTTCCTATGCTGAAATGAGACTTTGAAATTATGGTGAGTCAGACATAGACGAGTACTTTCCAACAACGCTTATGAATGCTACAATTAATCCCAGTAATTCATTTTATTGATAATGTACAATTAGGATGCTAAATGATCTGAACATATTACTTCTCTTACTTTTAGTGCTTTACACATTATAATTAAGCAAAGCAAAGTTAAAATCATACACATAATTAAGGAAACCAGTGTTAAAACAAATGAAATAAAATTGTTCTCTGTACTCAGTTTAATCTCCATGAAAAGACTATTACATACTCTTAAAAATGGTAGGGTTTCCAAACACTTAGCCCATAAGCATTTTAACAGAGCCTGCAATCAGTATTTAATTTCTTTGACTTGAGCAGAGTCAGTTCTTTTCTTTAGTGAGTATTTATCATAAATAGAGATCTTCTCTTCCAAATAAAATATTTAAGCATCGGAACTGTTGTGCCTGTAAAACCATACAGAAGAATGAAACTCTATTTAGAATCCACAAAGAACCATGCAGCATTAAGTTGTTAAGAGATGCACATTTTCCTTGGAATGTTTTTGACCCATTGGGAGACATTTCAATTTTGAACATTTAGGAAAAATACATTCTTACATGAATTTGCGTGTAGCAGACAGCTGCCAAATATTTCTTGAATTCCCTTGATCAAGAAGAGATTTCCACCAAGAGCCACTCTTAACTATTTAAGATATTTAAGGAAAACCATAAACCCAAGTACATTTCCCCAAATCTTACTCCATTGAGCATGCTGAACATTCATGATACCTTTTTAGACTTTGAAGGAGGAAAAATCAATATAAATTGAACAACCATTGTTTTCCACACACATACTGTATATACATACGTATATACACACATATTTAAAGAGTATACACATATACACACACGTTTGTGTACTCTTTATATCTTAAAAGAGCCCTATGAGAAATGTGTACCTATTTAACATATAAAGGAAAAAAGTCCATGTAAAGAAATTATGAAACTTAGGGCTAGGGATGTGGCTCAAGCATTAACACGCTCGCCTAGCATGCGCGGGGTGCTGGATTCGATCCTCAGCACCACATAAAATAAAATAAAGATGTTGTGTTCACCCAAAACTGAAAAATAAATATTAAAAAAATTATCTCTCTCTCTCTCTCTCTCTCTCTCTCTCTAAAAAAAAAAAAAAGAAATTATGAGACTTAACAATTTTACACAGTCTGGAAGAGGGAAAGTCAGAATTCAAATATACACCCGTCTGATTCTGAAGTTCATATTCACTTTGCCAGAATATGCTGTCTCCAAAAACTTAACAATATTTTAGTAACTTTTCCCAAATACTGAGTTCTTGTTATTAAAGATTAATTTTCTAGACATGGTTACAATTATTTTACAGAGAAATTATAATATACCTGGTAGAGGATTTTAACCTGGTAAAGGATTTTAATTCCAGTGTTAGATTAAAATGAAATTAGTATGCTAGTGATTGTTAATTTCTGGTATATAGAGGAAAAAAAGAACTTGAACCGGGATATTCAGGAGGATCAATGTAATAACATATTGACACATTTGTACTAATATATTTACTTTGGTACTGAGAACATTTTAACATAGCTCCTTGAACATTGATATTTATACACTGGGATATTTTGATAGATTCTAATGGATAAAACTTTAGAATTTCAGTCCTTTCTTTTTTTTAACCAAAAACTGCTGAAATAGATAATTAGTTAGTAATTCTTTCCCAAGGCTAAAATCTGAGTATCACTTAGAATGATGTGCCCATAAATATAGTTACACCTGGCTTTCCACGTTCCTTTAGTTTCAGAGGCCTAGGTAAATCCAAGCCGGGTTAGGTTATCTGCTGGCATTGTACACTTCCATTCTTCTAATGACTGTCGAGTGCAAAGTCCTGTCCTCTCTTCTGAGCTTCACGTTCCTCATTGTTCCCCAAATAGGCAATTCCTGGAAAATGAGGTCCATCCTCTCATTCCACCTTTCTCCAAAAGAAATTCCTATTCTGCCCCCATCCTCCCTTGAATTCTGGCCAACAAAGACCTCCCTCTCATTTCACTCTGGTGGTAGTTTTGAGAAAGCAGAGTTAAATACTATCTGACTGGCAAACCTTGCGGGAACAGGACTCCTGCATCTATGTATTGTGCTGTTTCTTCTGCATCACCACACATAAAATTTGTGTCTTGAATTGTCTGAAATTTTTCTGCTATTTCACTTAAAATCAAAGTCAATGCAAAACTGAGGTGTGGTTGAGGACTGGAGCCACACTCAGCTTTAGACTATTCGACAAATCCCCATTCACGTTTCTAATAGCGTCCTCAGTCTTTGCAGAAATATAAATGTATCATATTCTAAAACTAATTTTTTGAATGATGAACCTCTGGGAGGTGAGACTAAAATTTCCACAAAGGCTTGCTGGTTAAAAAAAGATTGATTTTTAAATGTATGTTATATATTAAAAATAATTGTTAAGCTATAAGTTTATAACATTGCATCAGACTATTAAAGATAATTTGTTATAAGTATTAAACTACATATAATTCTATATATAACTATTAAAATAAGATTTCTGTGAATAGAGTTCAAAATAAAAATTTGTCATAACCAAAATGGCAGCTAACAGATTGAGTATGTCAAAGGAGCCTGTTTTGTATATTGTATATTGCTGTATATTTTTTGTTTTTACTCTAATCACACTGTGATAAAGTGGTTGCACCAAAATGCCTCTAGTAAAATAGTTGTGTCAACATGGCCACATAAGCATGCTTTGCTTTGATCCTAGATACGTAGTCTCTAAATTTATGCTTCAAGGATGGGCCCTCTATCTCATTTCTCACTCCTCACATGCCATGTTGTTCTCCAGCCTTGATGCACGCCTTGGTGTTTGGGAATGTGACAGCAATCATACAGAGGATGTATTCCCGATGGTCTCTCTATCACACCAGAACTAAGGACCTGAAGGATTTTATCCGTGTTCACCACCTGCCCCAACAGCTCAAGCAGAGAATGCTCGAGTATTTTCAAACCACCTGGTCAGTCAACAACGGAATAGATTCAAATGAGGTAATGTTCACCTCTCATGTTGACATTTTGAGGCAGAAAACACATATTCTAAGGTAAAAAAGTAAGATGCTGTAATGTACGTAGCAGAAGTGACAAACACACTTAGCAACTTCTTTATCTCTTTATTTGGTTCATCAATCATGAAACTCAATCCACTTCTTCTATCTGCTTTGGTTTACAAATTCGCAGTGCCACTTTGGACTGATCTGTATTTTATATTAATAAGCCATTTTGGTTGATCAAATGATTTATTTTTCCTTTTTTAAAGCAACCAATTCTTATGAGAGCATAATGGTGTAATGTTGGGCAATTAGATTAGTCAAGCTAAAGCAACTGTTAGAATAAAAAAAAATAACAAAATCCAACATATCTGTTATCTGTAGACTTCCAGAAATAACATAGACTACCACTGGGGAAAAAGGTATTATATATCAGGCAACCATTTCACCAACCCACCAACCAAACCAACACATTAAGGGGTAATACTTTGGTTTCTCCTTTCTTAATTTGATTATGACACCAGAGAAAACACCCACAGGTCCAAACTCCATCTTTTCTGCCATGAATAGGAATCTCTGGAGAAACAAGTCACAACGAGTTACATGCTAGTTATATGTTTCCCTAACGGGGTCTTTAATTAATTTGTGCTATTTCTCCAGACTTATTATGCACTCATTATTCAGTACCCAACCGTGAAGGGTCATGGCCACTGAAAAATCTCTCCAGGATCATACATGCATAGATTTCCTCTTCTGTACTCTGGTCAGCCAATCTGTAAGAAGAACATCCCTCTTGTATTTTAAGGTACATCAGTCAGTCTTCACTTAGCCAAATTGATTTCCTCCTCCATCTTCTCTGACAGCTTCTGAAAGACTTTCCAGATGAGCTGCGTTCTGACATCACTATGCACTTGAACAAGGAAATCTTGCAGCTGTCCCTGTTTGAATGTGCCAGCCGGGGCTGCCTCAGGTCTCTGTCTCTACACATCAAGACCTCCTTCTGTGCTCCGGGGGAGTATCTGCTGCGCCAAGGGGATGCATTGCAGGCCATCTATTTTGTGTGCTCGGGCTCCATGGAGGTTCTTAAAGACAGCATGGTGCTGGCTATTCTTGGTAGGTCTGAGAGGTAGTTTTACTCTGCAGCATGAATTAAGAAGATGAAACTGGGGAAAGTCTGCTAGTGAGAGTAGAAAAAATACAGGTGAATATATGGACTCAGGATTATTCTTCATATGGGTTTAATTTAGCTAATTCTTATAAAACACTCCAGTGGTAAAAATATTAACCTTATTTTATGGATAAATAAATACAACTTAGTTAAATTGTCCAAATCATATAGTAATAAAATAAATTCAGTACTTTCTGATTCCTAAAGAAATTTATATATATATATATATATATATATATATATATATATATATTTAATAGACCTTTCTTTTAAATTTATATGTCGTGCTGAGAATTGAACCCAGTGCCTCACACATGCCAGGCAAGTGTGCTATCACTGAGCCACAGCCATAGCCCTTCCTAAAGAAATTATTGATCATGAGCTACATGCTCTCCAGCTAAAATAGCTGCTCAGTTTTAAAAGGGCATTTCCATATTTTTGTGGAGAATCAATTCAGAGACCACAAAAGTTAAGTTTTATCTGTGCTAGAAATAAAGCAAAAAAGGATTATACTTCAAGAATAAACTCTCATTGCAGTCATTAACCTAATACTGTCAAGGTGACTATAGGCTCTTTTGAGTTCCTCACAGAACTAAAAAAGAACTAAAGAGATAAAACTAAAACTCAGAAGATAATTGTGAAAATTTTGTGCCCGTGAAGTTGACTGCAAATATTAAGACATAATTAGTCTTTGTTGAAATATAAAGGGCTGCTGAAAAGAGGGTGGCATGTAGGGTTAATGTAGAAAATTTTCTTTCACAATTTTATGCAAACTTTCTTTAAAATCCACTCTCCTTTGTTTGTTCAGTTATTCAGCTAATACTTATCATGGGCCTATAAGTGAATCAGACACTGTTCTGAACCCTGATAATATAGCAGAAAAGAAAATGGCCAAAATCCTTGCCCTTGTAGAAACCAAACTTAAGCAAAGGACATGATAGAATAGACCGAGGTGGTAGCAGGGATGGTGAGTGGCAGGTGAATTCGGGATATATTTTAAACACCAATATAATAAACCAAGGCTTAGAATTTGCATTACTAAAAAGGGACTAATGCAGTACTTTCTGTTTATTCTAGTTTTCCAAGAGCCTAATATTTATCAACAACCACTTGCAAAATATTTTCACACATGGGATCTCACATAAGCCTCCACAGCACTGAGAGGAAGATCACAGAGGCCTTTCCTCTGTCTTTCCAAGACCAAAGCTAACCTGCATCTTGACTCTATGACCACGGCTTCCTCCTTGTGTAAACAGTACTTACTAGTCTATGTAATTGTAGACCTGCTATCACTGGATTCTAGCTAGTAAACTTCAAGACAATTGCAATTTGGGAGAGAGAAGATAACTAATATTTTTTGAATCTCTAATATAAGCTGGATTTTTCATGTCCATTACCCAATTTAAATTTTGCAAGTTTATTGGGTTGGTGGTATAGTCTGAATGTTAGGGGTCCTCCTAAAATTCATGTCAAGATGCCATTATTAATATTATGGTTCTAGGAGGCAGGGCCTTTGAGTGTTGTTTAGATCACAAGGACAGAGACTTCATGAATGCAATCAGTGTCCTAATTAAAAAGGCCCCAAAGAGCTGCCTTGCCCTTCTGCCATGTGAAGACACAAGAGAAGGCATCATCTAAGAATCAGAAAGTGGGATCTTAGTAGACACTGGTAGGCAGAGAGGTACTGCTGGGTGTGGGGTGGGGCACAGGTCACTTGTTTTTATTTATTCACTTTATATTTTGATAAAGAAAATGAGGCTTTTACACTGTCACAAAATATTAGAATTGTATTCTGTATTTTATATATTTTATGTAACATATTTATCATTCATAATGTTCAATAGTTTTTTCTTCTTCCCAATTGTGAGAAAACCAGTGCAGAGTTCTTTCTCCCACATCACATCTTGGTGTTGTAGAAATGACCAGAAGTGACTAAAAGAACTTGAATATGTTCAAAAGCTGAAGATCATGCTTCCGTTATTGTCCAAAGTACTAGGGTCAAAATAATTAATATACCTCTTGATGATCTTTACCTTAAATGTACAAAGCCATTTTCCCACTTAGAAAAATCTGAGCCATTATTACTTCCCTGGAAACGTTAGAGGGGCTGTGGACTGTGACAAAAAAGAAGGGAAGAAAAACATATAGGTGTGTGTGTGTGAGAGAGAGAGAGAGAGAGAGAAGAGAGAGAGAGAGAGAGAGAGAGAGAGAGAGAGGGGACTGATTTGTCTAAAGCCATTTGACAAATCCTGCAAGAGACCTCTGGTACCATCTATGACCTGCAATTCTGAACTCTCCATCCTTCAGCCATTACCCCTAGACCAGTGTCCAATACCAGCAGCAGTTTTGCCCACCAGAGTCCATTGTACAACATTTGAAAATATTTTGGGTTGGCAAAATGAGGGTTCAGGGTGAGCCTCAATCTCACCCCTGCCTAAAGTAGCCTTCTCCTTTTTTCAGTGTGATCTGAGATATATGAAGCCTGTAAATCAAATGAAGTTCTCATTCCTAAGCTCAAGTTTTCTTGCTTTTCTTGACAATGATATTTCTATTTCTCTCTCTCTCTCTCTCTCTCTCTCTCTCTCTCTCTCTCTCTCTCTCTCATTTCTAGGGAAAGGAGACTTAATTGGAGCAAATCTATCAATTAAGGACCAAGTGATAAAAACTAATGCAGATGTGAAAGCTTTAACCTACTGTGATCTTCAGTGTATCATCCTCAAAGGACTCTTTGAAGTGTTAGACCTTTACCCAGAATACGCTCACAAATTCGTGGAAGACATTCAGCATGACCTCACATACAACCTTCGAGAAGGGCATGAGAGTGATGTAAGTCTCATTTTTAATTAGTGCTGAGCTCTAACAACACAGGTCTTGGAAATCATTTATAACTGCAAAGGCAAATGGTTATAACCTCACTTTAAAAAGACTTTGATATAAAAATTTACTCAGTCAGTCATTGAATAATTAAACAATTAGCTAGAAGCCCAAACTGGAGTTCATTACCAGCACTCTAGGAAAATATTATGTATAGGTGACTTCTCTAAACTTAGTTTGGTTCTTGTATATTTTCATGTGCATAAAACTAGAATCATTTTCAATGATGTATATCATTTATCTAGAGATGTGTGATTTCTCTAGAATTTAAAGATTTTCAGATAAAATATATGGCTCAGAGTCTGCTGTGTTTACAATTGCTCACTACACCAATTGTTTGGCATGGATATTGCTTGAAACTAATCTTTTTGTTAGAACAGTACCCAAAACAATCTATCTTAAAAAGACTAAATATGCATAAAAGGATTCAAGCCGAAGATTGTTAGATTGAAAGAATAATGAACATTTTATGCAATTATATATTTGCTACATGTTTCAGTTTATACTAACAGCTTTCCTGTCAAAATATGTACTATACTCCATCCTGTGATTAAGCTGATCGTGAACATGACTTTATTAGATGTGTCAGACACAAAGGATTTAATAGGAATGATTGTTGAAAGGCGAGCCAGAGCATGCAGAGCATCGTGTGACAACCAGAGCCTTGTCCCAGATATTTGCAATAACCAAGTTAAGGGGTTAGGAAGCTGTGGTTTTCACTAACCTATATTGCATGAACATTTTTGCTAATCATTACCATTCTGCATTATAAAAGATATAAAGAAAATCCCAGGTTGTGTATTTTTTTCATCTGCGTTGGTGATATAACATTAGATAGATGAAAGATAATATTTCATTCTGAAGTCCATAATTACCAGTTTTGCATGTGCTTCTTACTGCTGGTCATAGCAAACAGCAGAGGAGGTATCATTGGCCATCCAGGATACTTTAAGCTCTACCTATAGAAAGAATCTTATTAGTTGCTTAAAACAAATCTTTAAGGTAAGTCTCAATCTATTTCTATGGTAGAGGAAAAACTGAGATTCAGAGTGTCCTATAATCACACAAACTGGGTGGGTGGGAGAGTTTGAGCATGGGTATCAGATTCATAACCTATACTCTTTCTGTTAAATATGGTGTCTCTTCTTGAAGCTACTTTCATGTATTTCATTCAATAGAGGGAATTTCAAAACTACATGTGTCTTTTGTGCTCTTCATGAAAGCATAAAATGACAACAATTTTTGAAGATCGAAGGTAAGTTAGGGGGTGTAAGCAATCAGTTAAGGAGGAAGAAATGAAAAAAAGCCAATATTTCCTGCATTGAAAAGTGGAAAATATTGGGTCCCAACCTCTATTTTCTTTCCATTTGACTGTTATATTTTAATAATCCTTATCTTTTATTATTATTGTTTATGGTATACAACATGAGGTTTTAAAATAGGTATACACTATGGAAAGGATAAGTCAAGCTAATTTACATAGGCATTTCCTGAAATATTTAATGTTTTATGGTGAGAACATTTAAAATATACTGTCTTAGCAATTTCCAAGTGTACAATACATCATTATTAACTAAGTTGTCCTCCCAGTTCACCTATGTTGTCACAAATAATAGAATTTCCTTCTTTTTAAAGGGCAAATGATATTCCAGTGTGAATACATGTTTTCTTTTTCCATTCATCCATTATGGACATTTAGGTTGATTCTATATCTGGGTTATTGTGAATAATGCTACTGTGATCATGAAAGTGCATATATCTCTTATAGATAATGATTTCACTTCCTTTGGATACATAACCAGTAGTGGAATTGATGTGTCATATAATAGATCCGTGTTTAATGTTTTGAGGAACCACCATCTCTTTTCCATGGTGGCTCTACTAAAGTACATTCCCACCAATAATGTGCGTAGGTTCCCTCGTCTTCACACCCTTGCTAATACTTATCTTTTCTCTTTTTGAAAATGACCATTCTAAATAGGTGAGAGATGATATCTCATTGTGGTTTTATTTTGCATTTCCCTGATGATTAGAAATGTTGAATTCCTTTAGTATGTCTCGGGATATACCTGCTCAGGTCCTTTGCCCATTTTTAAATCAGGCTATATGTTTTCTTCCTGTTGAGTGTTATGAGTCCCTTATGTGCTTTTAATATTAACCCTTACCAGATGTATGGTTTATTCTATATATAGTCTCTTCACTCTGATGATAGTTTTGCTCTGAAGAACTTTTTAATTTGATGGAATCTAATTTTTCTTTTCTTGATTTTGTTTCTTATACTTTTGGAGTCACCTAAAAAAAAAATCATTGCCCAGATCAAAGTCATGGAGTTATTCTCTTGTTTTTCTTTTAGAGTTTTACACTTTCATATCCTACATTTCAGTCTTTTACCTATTTTGCGTTGATTTTTTTTTATTTGATTTTTTTATATGATGACAGAAGGATCTAATTTCATTCTTCACATGTGGATAAGGGAGCTTTATCATTGATAAGTATTTTGTCCTGTTTTCTATTTGCTAGAATATTCACCATAGTAGTTTTAAATGCTTGTGAGTTTAACTCCAATATATGAACCACCTATGTCCTTCCATTCTGTTCTCTTTCACTCTCTCACCATTTTTTTTCTCCTTCCCCATCCTCCTCCTCCCCTTTCCCTTTGTTCTCCCTGTCATTTGACCCTTTTTTTTTTTAAAGCAAGTATCATACAGATGTTGCTTATGGAAAATGATTCATGTAATTTTCCTCTAAATAGAATAGGATTTTCTCTGGGCAGGCAGATCACTTTTATCTTTTCCATTGTTCATCTTAGGCTTTGTTAGGTTGGTCTCTTTTGTTTTCCTTAGTCCTGAAGTGTGGCCTGCACTCCTAGAGCAGTTTTTCTGGGGTTTCTCCTAAAACTCTAGTATGCTTACCAAAGCCCCTCCTGTTTGGCAGGGCTTAGACTCCAGTCTACTTAGCACCACTTGGCTGTTCTGCAATTCAGCCTCCCAACTGCTATTTCACCTATGCCTCAAGGAGTATCACCCCCTGAGTGCTCAGGTCAGAAGTTGGCTAATGCCTCAAGGGGAACACAGATGCAGTTACCTCTTCTCTGGGATTGTACTCCTCAAATCCGATATGGTTTATTTCACCCAAACTTCATCCTCTCACTCCTTAGAAAGGAAGACTGTCCCTTCCTGGTTTCCTCTACTCCGCGCAACCAATGAAATAGCAAATGCCCTCAGAAAAATGCCTAGCTAATTATGAAACACACTAGTATTTCTGTTTCCTCAGGCATCACAGCCATTCAAGTCTTACCTCAGTTGATTGCTCTCAATGCCTTCAAGGAATTATTTCACATATTTTGTCCAGCTTTATAATTACTTTTAACTGAAGGGTTAGTTCAATAAAATCTACTCATTATGACTGGAACCAAAAGTATTGTGTCTTTTTACAGAGGGGGCGCTCCTTACAAGCTGCATTTTTAAGGGCATGTGGGAACTGAAGCTTACTTTTGGAAAGTATTCTTTTATAATTCTGATCTGTCATTTCTCAAAATTTATGTATTTTATTCTCCAAAATCCTTGGAGATACACTTCCTTCTGATGGCATGGTAAGTTTGAACTACTCTCCCTCATAACTCAATACATCTGAGGAAAGGTCTTGTGCTCTCCTTAAGCATACTGAGGGGAAGTTATGTTCTGATGTATACCTGTGGTTGTGGATTCCTGCTCTTGGCTCTACAACTCTGCTCTAATAGCAGACCAAATGTGAAACCGAGCCCCCTCCCTTCCATGTACACAAACAAAAATATACAGTCATGCTGGATTTTCTGGTAGACTGAAGCATTGATGGAAAGTTGATCATGGGTGTTAGAAGAAGGAGCATTTGCATATTGGAAATGCAAGCAACATAAATGTAACTTATCTATATATCCTTATTCTTAAAGATCATGTAACCAATCATGTTTTCAGCCATTTACTATTGCTTTCAATTCTCTCCTCTTGTATAATCTATTCTCCCCTCTTATCCTTATTACTTCTGACATGTATTAAAATAACTCTCCCTTTGGATATTCTATGCCAAATTTTGCCCTCTAGATATCACCTATTATCCCAAATTGCTTATAGACTATCAGATGACATAGATACTTCCCAGAATATCTAGATAAAGAGAAGACTAACAGTCAACCCATTCTGGAATAAAATAAAGGCCAAAGAGCAGTTAAAGAAGTAGCCAAAATTTAGAAGGGATGTGTATGTAGCAATAAGATTATGACTAGAACTGTGATAAGTTGTATAATTTTAGATTGACAGTATATTCCATTCTCATAGGAAAACAAATGAAAATGTATAAAATATTTTGTAAGTATGTTGAAAGGATAGTTAGGACTGTTTTGACCTCTTGCTAATTATCCATTTTATGCAATCAGTGTGTTTTCTATATTCGCCCTTATTTATAACTCCTGGATGGCCCCAATAATGACATCAATTAATTTAGCTATTTCTGTTTACACAGATTATGAGAAATTTGCTTCACTGCTTTTTATGGTGAACTCTGTAAAATTGATTTTGGCATAAACTCATCTGTTGTGAAATCTAGTTTTTTAACATAAGTAACTTTAATTTTTTTTGATGAACGAATTTATGTGATTGGAAAGTGTTCAAAATATCTGCTTTTTAAAAAAAATGGGTAATGTTTTTGCATTGAATATTAGAGATTGATATGATTATATATAAATATCTTAGGTGCTATTGTAGGTGCTGATTTGTTATTGATAGTGTTGGGGTTGTGGAACAATAAATGTCAATATTGTTGGGGAAAAAAAAGATGAAAAATTCTCTAGTTTTACCTTACTGAAAGGTTTCTAAATAACAAAACTTATTAGAATTTTTAATATGTTGATCACTTTTCTAGAAATTTGTACTATTGACATTTAATCTTATAAACATAAAAAATAAAATCTCCTTATTTTGTTCCCCTCCTCTTTAAAAAGGGAAGGGATATTTTACCCATTGTTGTGAGATTCAGGGCCTCCAGTGAAGGTCTCTTTACTCCTGTGTCCAATAAATACGAGAGGTTACAACAACGTTCAGAGCCCCTGAAGCAGAGACAAGGGAGGGTAACTCACTTGCAGCAGGTTCTCTCTTTTGATATATTTGGTGGATGGCCCACTGTACTGTCTCACAGCTGCTTGAAACCTGAACATTTATTGTAGTATTTGAATCCTCCCCTCTCACCCCATCTCAAGAACCATGTTTATGGAGTTTGGTTACAAAACTGAATACTTCATAGTCCTGACACGCAAATGCAATTAATACATATATAATGATAATATATTATAATAATAATATATAATGATAAAAGTTTCAGAGTAGTCATATGCATCAAGTTAACACAAATATAAATAAACATAATTGACAAAGTTATGCATAAAGTTAATGAAATAAGGGAAGAATATGCCTATAATATCTAAATCTACAGGGATCGATCAACAAATAAAAAGTAACATCACTGTTAAAAAAAATATGCAAAAGATATGAGCAAGCAATTATAGGTGAGGAAGCCCAAAAGGTCAACAAAAGTCCATGAAAACATGCTCAAAGCAGTAGAAATATGAAAATTAAAATTATAACAACCACAAAATAATTTTTAAATGTTTAGTAACAAATATTAGGAAGGAAGTTAATAAAACTGGATAGGATCCCTTAAACTAATATTGGTATATACGTGTATAGTGCAGTGCACCCATTTTGCAGAGAAATTCAGCACTCCTTAGTTACTTTAAGTATATAGATAAGCCTATAGCTTGTTAGTTCTATTGTAGATATGCATCCAAAATTTTTTCATATAAGCCCATAAATGGAGTTGTAGAGGTCCATTCAGTATACCTGTATTTGTTGTGGACAGGAATTGGAAGCATCCTGGGAGTCTATCATTCAAAAAGTAGGTTCATAAAAGTAGTGCCTCCACAACATAGATTTCTATGCAGTGGTGAATACAAGTGGGGTGGATAGACACATAGCATTATAAGTCAATATGCAAACTGTAGTATTTATTGACAAGACAAGAAACAGAATGAGATAGGAAGCAATAACATTTATATAAATTAAAATGAACTCAAATAATTCAGGGTGCATTTTGAAGTTAACTATAAATTGAACTATCAAGGGAAGAGAATAATTTAAACAATCTTGAAGAAGAACAAAGTTGGAGGATTATGCTACCAGGTGTCTAGATATCTTAAACCTACAGTAACTAAGCCAATGGGGTATTCATACAAGGGTATGCAATCAGTGGAATAGGCTCTACAAACAGGTTTACTCTTTATGGCCCTTTATTTATCACAAGTTATAACTACAAGGAAAAGTATAATCTAGACTATCCATAAGTGGTGTTGGATCAATTTAAAATCCATGTGGAAGAAAATAAATCTTGACTTTTACCTCAACCACACTGCAACTCAATTTTAGATGAATCATAGACCTAAATATAAGAGAAGAAACAACATTTCTCAAAGAAAACATTGAAGAATACCATTATGACCTTGTAGTAAGCTAACGGTTCTTGAAGAACATATGACATCAATAACAATAAATGATTGATAAATGTGTTAAATTAAGAACTTCTAGCCATCAAAAGATACCATTCACAGAATCAAAAGTCAAGCAATAGAGTTGGAAAAATATTTGAATTTACATATGTCTAAAAAAGACAGGGTATCCAGAATGTATTCACGACTCCTAAAAATAAGTAAGAAAAAGATAAGATAACCCAGTTTTTTAATTGGACAAAACACTTGAACAAGCAGTTCACACCAAAATATTTCCAGATGGCCAATAAATTTTGATCCTTTCTTTCTTATGAATCTCCTTCTTCCCCAGTCTTTTATCTAAGTTAGTAAATGGCACCATCATCCACCCCATTTCCTTGTGATAAGAATGAAAAAGAATCATTATATCAAGATTGATCATATTGGCTAAGTGATTGGAACTGGCAAAAAATAGTAGCCAGAATGCTGGAGTGATGAAAAGGAAATGTAAATAGATAGTTCAGAGAAGTCTGAAGGCTTTACCCTGATTTTCTTGTCTTTTTGCTCTTGCTTTTTTTATATTCCAGTAAGGCTAAAGAAAATAAATTATATTTGTTAATTTACTTTATTCAAAATTGACATACCAGCAGCCACTGATCTGGGCTTGTAAAGTGGGAAGAAAAATGAAATGCTGACTCTGCTCTCAGGCACAGGCAAGTGCAGAAGATGGCTAAGTAAAAAGATGTTTCAGAGCTAGCACTGGGTCTCTTGATGCTGATAACACAAATTGTTCCTGGAGGACTCTCCTGCTAAGACTAGGAACTGGTAAGATCAGGAATGGGCTGACAGAGAAGTAATAGTAGAAAAGAGATATAAGATCCTGTTAGGGAGAAATCGTGGGCAACCGGGAGCGACAGAACAAGCATGCTTGAAGCAGTCAGTGACAAGGTGTTTTGAAGCATGAGGCTGAAGTGACAAACTAGAGATAAGTCTTGAAAGAGCTGTGTGTCACATATGCAGTTCGAACTTAATGGGATTTATTCTGAAAGCGATGGGAAGTTACGAAAGGATTCTTTCTCCTTTCTCAAAACCCTTTAGTAACTTCCTATCACTTTCAGAAAACAAAACAATACACACACAAAATCTATATAAATACACATATATGTACTTTTTTTCACTCAATCTATGTTTAGGAAGAATAATGCCAACAGTAAACAGACCAAGTAAAGGTAAGAAGTAATGAGTTTTTTCACTAAGGTTACCGCAATAGTGATAAAAAACACATAAGGAATTGTAAGATATATTAAGAAAGTAAAATTGATAATGGATTTAATCTGAAAATGAGGGAGAGTACACGCCTACACAAAGTGAAATGAGATTGAGTGTGTGACATAATAGTGATCATAAAGAGAAAAGGGGAGGAATAAAGCAAGTTTGTAGGGGGAGAGGGTGAATTCCATTTTGAATTTATTAAGTTTTAAGTCCATGAGATGTTTGAGAGGACTGCTCTCTGCATCTGACTATGCACATCAGAAGCCCCAAGAGGGAGATGTCAACAAAAAAATGTGAATTCAGGAGTCGTGTGTTACTCCTTTAATCTTCAAATTAATTAGTATATAGCATGTGTACGTATCTCAAACATGCTGTTTGGGTTTATGTGTTTCCTATGATTTCATATATCACATGTAGTTTGATGATACTCCCTCTATGGAAATCACCATATGCTTCTAAGGCTAATTCATGATGTGGTATATTGCTACCTAATATTCTGTTGTTTGTGTAAATATACAACAACTTAGTTACTCATTTACCTGGTCAAAATTTAAATTGTTTATGTTTTTGTCTTTGCACACATTTAATCGGCTTAGATTTCATTTACTGATATAAATGATTTGTCTATATTCTTGATAATCATTTATCAGTTTTACACATTGAACATATCTTCTCTGAGCTGCACTTTTTGCCTGTTCTTCTTGTTTACTGTGTCGTGATAAACAGATGATTTAATTTTAATGAGTTAATTTTGTAAATATTTTCCTTTAAAGCTTTCTTGATGTCTTATTTAAGAAGTGATTCCAGCCAGGTGTGTAATCTCAGAGGCTCAGGAGGCTGAGTCAGGAGGATTGCGAGTTCAAAGCCAACCCCACCAATTTAGCAAGGCCCTAAGCAATTCAGTGAGATCTGTTTCTAAATAAAATATTTAAAAGGGCTGGGGATATGGCTCATTGGTTAAGCACCTGGGTTCAATTCCTGGTACCAAAAAGAGGAAGGAAGAAATGGAGGAAGGGAGGGAGCGAGGGAGGGAGAAAAGGAGGGAAGGAGGGAGGAAGGGAGAGTAAGAAATTCCATAGCTTAAAGCCTTCAAAATGTTTGTACTTATTTCCTTCAAAATGTGTTAGAGTTTTGCCTTTCACCTTTGAATCTTTATCCATCTGCAATTATTTTTGGTTAATGGTATGAGGTAAAGAGTCTTTGTTTCTTCCTCATGTAGTTAACTAATTTCCCCAGCACCATTTACTAAATGATGCACCATTCTCCCCACTACTCTCCAGTGCCACCTCTGTTATATACTGAAAGCTCACACGTGCACATGTTTCTTGGATCTCTGTTTTGTCTCCTGTGGTTTGTGTCC
Organism: Ictidomys tridecemlineatus; assembly: GCF_052094955.1. Taxonomy (NCBI): domain Eukaryota; kingdom Metazoa; phylum Chordata; class Mammalia; order Rodentia; family Sciuridae; genus Ictidomys; species Ictidomys tridecemlineatus. The sequence goes on along the minus strand of NC_135478.1, from coordinate 39,802,471 downwards.
AGTTTTGCACAAGCACACTTCATTTATTAGTTTAGATTTAGAACAGGTCTTACTTTCTGGGAACATAATGAGCTCCACCTAAAAGGGCACTTGATACTTGTTTGATAGTTCTTTGAAGCTATTATTCTGAATCCATTGATGATGTTGAGAAATCTTTTTATTAGTCTAATTGTTGTTCCTTTACGAGTGACCACTCATCTTTTTTAGCTGCTCATAAAATCTTTTCTTTGGTGTTCCTCAATTTCACATAATGTGCCTAGGCGCTCCCTTTCTCTCTCCGTCTGCCTTCTTTAGTGACTGGCTTATCTGGTGTTACTTTGCCGGAGCACCATATATATCATGAGCCCCTTTGTGTACCTGGTAAAATCTGTGGACTTCTCTCCTGATGACATACCATATGCCATAGATCACAGCACATCTTCAGGGGGCTCACTGACCACTTCAAAATCATATACAGATGACAGGAAACTTAGATGAAGAACATACACATTAAAACAATTCTAATAGAACTATAATTACTCTCCTCTTTCTTTTTACAGATTCATGTACAAGTAGATATGTGTGTGTGTGCTCACATACACACACAGGTACATACACACAGGCACACACAGATAAATACGTTATCCAGAGACCTGCAAAGGATACAGAGAATAAGCATCATTAACACTGACCATTTCTGATTACTCACTCTATAATAGATGCTGTTTAGATATTATCTTGTGAAATCTTTACAGGAGTCCTGAGACTTGGATACCAACTGTACTGTATGTGTTTACCCTATGTCAGGAGTAATTCAGCATCTAATGGAGGCATCAGCTTGCCCTCTGTAGCCCATGGCAAGGGGTATGGACATGTATAGTGTGTGTGTGTGTGTGTGTGTGTGTGTGTGTGTGTGTGTGTGTGTGTGATCGTAGGTGCTGAAACATATCTAGATGACCACAATAAAGGAGAATAAATTTAATGATTCCCTCTTCCTCTGTTTTTAACATTTTAACATCCTCTCTCCTCACGACTGTTGGAGTGATCTTTGAAAAATATAAATTGGATCATGTCACTCTGTTGCTTAAAATATTTCAATGAGCCAGGCATGGTGGCCCATTCCTATAATCCCAGTGGCTCTGGAGGCTGAGGCAGGAGGATTGCAAGATCAAAGCCAGCTTCAGCAATTTAGTAAAGCCCTATGCCACTTAGGGAGACCCTGTCTCAAAATAAAATATAAAAAAAAAGGGGGCTGGGGATGTTACTTAGTGGTTAAACACCCTGGGTATATCTATATCAGTAGGTTGGTAGGTAGGTAGATAGGTAGATAGATAGATAGATAGATAGATAGATAGATAGATAGATAGATAGATAGATAGTGTTTTTTAATGACTTTCCATGAGCTGATAATAAATCCAGACTTCTTACCATAACATTCTTTTTTTTGCTGGGGGGCAGGGGATACCAGGGATTGAATTCAGGGGAATTGGACCACTGAGCCACATACCCAGCCCTAATTTTTACATTGTATTTGGAGATTGGGTGTCACTGCGTTGCTTAGTGCCCTCGCTTTTTGCTGAGGCTGACTTTGAACTTGTGATCCTCTTGTTTCAGCCTCCCAAACCCCTGGGATTAGAGGTTTTACCATAACTTTTAAAGTTCCATGCCTTTTTACCTTGCCTGCTTTTCAAAACCATCTGATGAGAAAACAAAACAAAATAAAACCATCTCATGCTCTTTTGTATCTGTGTACTCTCCAACAAACTGGCTGCTTTCCCTGCTCATTTGTGGCAGGTTGCTGCCAGCCTCTGAGGCCTCTGGACTTCTGTATTTGCATTTCCTCCAGTCATGCTGCTTCTCAGGTCTTACCTGACCACTTGCTCTGGAGTTGGACCCTTCCAGTTATCCTCCATCACACCACCTTGTTTGCCTTCTTCATGGCATTTAGCAGGATCTGAAATTATTTTAATTTGCATATTTTCTTGCTCCCAGTCAGCTTCTCCTAACAGAACATTCTATTTTATGAAAGCTTTGTTTTTTTCTACCCTATTATCCCAGGACCTAGTTCAGAGTCTAGTGTAGAATCAATAATTAACATATATTTAATTGAATGAAAGTCAAAAAGTTTACTTTGGAACCTGGAAACTATGTGAAATTTTAAGAAATGAGGAAAGTCCTGAAGACCGCAGCCTATATGACCAGTAAATAGAATCTAAAGTGAAAAGCTAAGAGAATTTAGAATTATATCCCTCAGATGTAACGAAGTCAAAGAGAGTGTCAATCAATAAGTAGCATTTGAAAGAACAAAAATTGAAAAATCAGCTAAATTGAATAACAGCTATTTTTCTCTTCCGTTAGGTTTAGGACAAGAGGTTTTCAAAAGCCATATGAGCAATTTAAGCTGAATAGTAGAAAAAAAAATAGCTTGCAATATGGGTAATAGAATTCCCCCAGGTGGTTTGGTATAGTCAGTGGTTACATGGTTAAGATGAAGATGTGCCTTCAAACCTGACATACCCATTTTCTGTAGAAATAGATGAACTTTTACAACAAAAATACCCCCAGGAAGTAAAGAAGCAGTACTATTAACCATTGAATCATTTTCAACTTAATCATCTCACTTTTATTACCTAGAACACAAGGCTACAAATTTGGGTAGAAAGGGGGAGTGGAGGTGAATTTAAATGTGGAAAATTCCAGGGTCTAGTAAATCAGTATATGTATGGTTATAAGGTACCCCATCAGAGTATGGGGTATCTGTTGCCCTTAATGGTAAACTGACATTACATGTCAGTAATGTACATAATGGAATCTAATGAAGTATTTCTCATGTTCCTTAATGAGCATTAGCCTGAGTGGTATCTGAATGTATGTTTCTGCCTACATCTGGACCCCAAGTCTTTAATACAAAAAGGTAAATCTTAAGTTTAATGTTTAAGTTTAATAAAAGGAATTCCTATCTCAAATGCAAATTTCATTGGAAAAAGAATCTAGATCCCATGAACTACTGAGCCTACTTGGACTGCTCTGCTCGGCCCTGGGCAATTTCTGTAAGTAAGCTGGACTGCATCTATGAGATTAAGCTCTGCGCTCACTCCCTCGGCTACAGACAAGACTGACGAGATCTTTCAAGTAAAATCTTTGATTTGCCAATATCTCTTGCAGCCTTTCTGACCATATTACAGTTTAATTCAAGAACATACTGAAGGGGAGCTTTCTCAAAGAAAAGACTGGGTTTAAATTTAGTCCCTATTTCAATCTGAAATAAAATTGGTCTGCTTGGAAGCAATTTTCTCAAAGATGATTTGCCAAATAGTAATAATTTTAAAAATCATATCTGACAGCCTGGATTCTTAGCTCTACAAGAGTAGCCTTTGTGTAGGTGTGCTTCTGCCAGCACAGTCTTGTGTAATAAGAGAACATAATTAATACTGCACCTTTCTGAGTAATTGTTCTGGGAAAAATTGCATGTCAAAGGGCTCACGTGTCATTTCATTGTGTCAGATTTCCTTGTCATCTTGGGCCCAACAAGTGTTTTGTCTGTCAGTGGTCCCTTCTAAAATACTCTCCTTTAGGAAGCAAGTATATATATATAATTTAATATATATAAATATATATATATATATATATATATATTTCTCTAAAATATTTTGTAGTAAACAATTTCGCCTACTTCATACTTTTATGGTGCTAAAGACAGTGTTGGATAGGAAAGCTCAGTGGACGATGGCCTGGAAATTTTTCTTGGATCTCTGTATTTTTATGTTCTGAAACTTTTCTCCTACTAGTTAATCCCAAAGTGATTGTGGCAAACATAGTACCTTGAAGGAAGAGATCATATTTCACTTAGCATCTCCCACTGCTGTGTTTATGTTCTTAATGGTCAGTAAAAGCAGACACCATTAGACACCCTGCACTCATTGACATCCTCCTACCTCTGAGTGCAGCACAATGATCCTCAGTGTACCTTCTCTTCCTGGGGATGACCTGAGTTTATTGCTTCATTCCTTCCATCACTATAGGCCTCATCTTCTTTTCCTTCTTAACAAAGATCTCAGTGAAGACTGACTCAACCGGCTTCACTGGCATTGAAATTCATGTTCCCTTCTTATTCTGAGGTCCTGTTTCTCCTGCCTAGGCCTCAACTTCAGAGAGATAAAGGCTTTATATTGCTAAAAGTTGTGTTACTCGTACCCTTTCTCACTACAGACTGATTCTTTTTTAAATTCTATTTTAGAGTAGAGCTAGTGGTGGGGGGCATTAGCCAAAAGACTATCCTGGTAAGTTTTGGGGGCTATTCAGAATGAGGATATTGATGGTAGGCAATAGAAATCCAACTCAATACAGCATTGAGATGTGAGTGGGAAGGTGGATTTTAAGAATTCCAGGTATCTAATGGGATCAAATAACACATACCCACATACAACCACGATGGACCTCAGCAACTAAATCAGGTTCTCAAACTTTCTTTTTCTCTGCATATCTTCTCCATTCTTCTCTCCACTAGTAGACTCATCATCTTTCTTTCTTTATCCAAATGGCACAAAATGTCCACAGGCAGCAACTCTTCAATTTAGATGGACAGCAGATTAAACTGGACTCTTCATTGATTTTAAATTACTGTAGAAAAACTTTAAGAAGTTGAACCTAAGTTTTCACCCAGGTTTCATCAATTATTGTGTGTGTGTGTGCATGTGTAGAGGGCATCTAGGATGGAGGGAGATCACACTGTCCTAGCTTGGTGGTTTCCATAGCAACCTGTGGGCTGAAGAGTTGAGAATTAGGATCCAGAAAAGAGATGAGTGGGCAGAGGTGGTTGCCGGACAACGGAAGCAAAGCTAATGATTGCATGAATTGTGGATCTCCTCGGTGTAATCCCATCACAGTAGGTTCTCATACAATCTTTTCTCAGCAACATTTTCATAAAACCCCAATCCCATTTAAACTTGTATTAAAAATAAAAGCATATAAAATAGAGAACACAGAAAAGGCTTTAAAACATCCTGTAATGACTCATATTTCATCACCCTAGGATTGTCTCCAGTGCAGCCTCTTATCAGTCGAAGAGAATGACACTATACCTGCAAAGAGACCAGCCACATCTGGGTGGCATCTAAGTGATCCAATTTATGTTTGCAATTTAAACAGTGAGACCTTAGATTTTTAAACTCTTTGAGGGAATGAGGAGGCGAGTCAGGCTGGGAAAGACAGAGTTAAAAAGGGCCACCTGCCATCCCATAAACAAGATTAAAGAAAAAAAAAAAGGTCTTTCTTTCCTTTCCTGGTTGTTTCCATCCAGCAGGGAACAGCAGATGTTCAGCCTGAAATAAGAAGTGTCAAATTTGCATATGCAGACACATGCCCACAAACAGGCCTGGCTCCACTTATCTGTACTCCCTGAGCATGAAAAACTACCTACTGCTTCATCTGCCAGGAATCCTCAGACCTGCCCCGTGTGACTCAGAGTGTGAGAGAGAGGGTTCTTCATTCCACATTGCATTCTGGATAGTGGTCTAGCTCTAGAAATGCAGTGTGTGCCCTCTCTGGATTTCTGTAGGCTGGAGTAATAGAGCTTCACCTCATGGCAAAGGCTCTGTGAAAAGATGACATTGATCCTGCTGAGATACAGTAGATCCTCTGAGCCAGGCCACATGCTACGCAGTTTACAAGCGTTAGCTTACTTTACTCTCACAATAACTTTGGAAATAATTTGCATACATTTATGTCCCAGATACAAAGGTTAGTCAAGGATTGGGAGAAGTTAAAAACTGGTCCAGAGTCCTTCAGCCAATAAACAGGGAAATTTAGGAACTGGAATTTCAGTTCCAAGCTACCTGACTCCAAAACCCAATTGAAACTTAGGGTAGATTTAATCCATTAATACAAAGTTACAAGTTCTTGTTCAATTTCTTAATCTTATGAGCACAGTAGGCCAGCTCTATAGTAGGCTAATGGAGTGGTCTTAGGAAGCATTTTCACAGAAAAAGAAGTATCACAAGCCAAATACATACATAAACGAACCACAGCACTCTGATAATTCATCAAGCTGTATGCTTTTGATTTGTGTGCTTTTTTTTCTGTATGCTATACTTCAATAAGAAAGATTTTTTTAAATGAATTATAAAAATTCAACCTAGTTACAAGAACTCAGTTGTAGACATATAGGTTCTTTGAGAGCAATAACTATATTTTATTCATCTTTGTAATTCTGTTCCTAGTGGAGTTTCTGATACAAAATACTATGTACTCTATGAACACTTACTGGAAATTAAGTTTCCACGTCTGCAGAATTATAGAGTGTTAGAACTGGAAGTGGCCTTAGAAACTATACAACAAAATGGTTTTTCTTTTGATCATGGGTGGCATAAGCCCAACTCAAACTGACTTAAAATAAAATGTATTCACTCACAAAATGGAAAATCCAGTCATTGGTTAGGTGTATCACCTATGTGGGTTATGTACAGTCAACTAGGACCTTCTTGTTTGGACTATCTCTCCCATGGACCACACTAAGCCTGTGTTGCCAGTAAGACTCATCAAAAGATCAAAGTGAATTTCATGAGGTTTTATTTTCTCTTGTCAACTGAACATTTATTAGCGTATCTGCTGACAATAGAGAGGAAAGGATGGCAAAATTCATTAAGTATGTATTATGAGCAAGGTACTTTATTTACATTACCTCATTTAATTTAGTTTTTAATCCTTGCATCATCCCTGGGAGTTTGGATTATGTTTTCATTTGACAGATAAGGGAACTGGGTGTCTAAGTGATGCACAGCTGAAATCATGGAAATAGCACAGGGATCAAGCAGTCTATAACCAAGTTGAACTGTGATCTTCTGAATGCAAGCCTCATGCATTTGTCCACCAACCAATCTGCCACAAACCAGAGAGCAAGGGACTGGTTCCCTTCAGGCATGCTTAAAGAAAATGGAGTTTATACTGATTTTCCAGAATGACTTTCATTCTAATTTTTTTTACCTTAATTCTATTATTTGTCATATCTCATCAAAAACCCAACAGAACTAAATATTTCAGGAAACATGTCTCATTAAAAAAAAAGAACAAGCAAGTCACTAAAATTACTACACTTTGTCCATTTGAATTATTCTCTCCCCTAATATGTGTATTATTTGCTCATAAATCCATCCATCTATTAAATAACTCTGTGGCCATGAACCAGCTCTGGGAGAATCTCTTCCCATTCAAGGATGTGCTTTTAAGTCTGCTATATACATATTGTTCTTCATCCTTCCCTTGCTCCATTTTTAAGAATTTGTGAAATCCTCACTCAACCGTCATTTCAAATGTACAAAATAGTATTTCAATTTATTTTCAGCCTCAGCTTCATCATTATGAAAGTTTAAGTTTTTTATTAATAGAAATAAATAAAAGTTTTTGGACTATAAGCATATTATATTTGAAAAAAAAAAAACACATTCTCAGTACTTCCCGTATATACCCATATACACAAACTCACACACACACACAATTTATGCAGAGGGGTGGAGAGCATAAAGGAACAAAACAATGTTTTTAATTTAGAATTTTGTTCATATTTCTCAGTCAACTTGCATATATATCACCTCTCCAAATATTAGGACATTTTTAAAAGTATGATTCCTTTTTACTTTTTGTTTAAGAATTTGTTCTCCTTGGACTTGTTAGAATAACCCGGAATGCTTTATTGCAGTAATTATTTCACTGTTTGGGACTATGCACATCTAATAATGTGTCACAGGTCATCCTAGGTTGTGTGGGATGCTTCTTCAGTTAACCCTCTAATCCCAAACCCAGACTCAAGTGCTATAGCATAGAGTCCGTGGGTATGATTAAAGCTGTTGTAAATGACAGCAGCTAAGTTAGTGGGAATTAAGTTAAAATTAAAAAAACAAGTTACAAAATCCCAGGATAACCATCTTTAATAGTGCATTTCCCATGAAATTCCCCCAAAAGGGTGTAGACAGCAGAGAGGATGACATATGGCGGAGACAGTCTGCTTACAGTGTAGCACAGACTGTGCTCAGCAGGCAGATCTTGAGGCCTCCAGTATCTATTTACTTACCATAGAAATCCAGCATTCTGAGACACCAAAAGAGCGGCAGCTTTGAGTGGAAGAAACAGCAGCCAAATAGAAGTAAGAAGCAAACTAGATGCCAAGTTAGGGAGGAAAGCTGAAGTACCTCGAAATTGTGAATCAGAAGGCCACATGTGGTGGTGACAACTCTATAAGGGTGGAGGGACCAGGAAGATGCATTTCTGTCAAATGCATTAGGATTTAAAAGATTTGTGTTCCATGTCATTGAGGAAAATGATTAAGGAAAATTCCGAGATGAACATCTGCAAGATGCTAAGCTTTTGGCAATGTGGTAATCCCACTTATTGGGATTCTACTGTTAAGAATAGGGTCTCTAAAAGAAGAGCATATGGGGACTGATCTATGTCACTGCATTTTGCCAGTATTCACAGAGTCCCAAATCTGATGAGTGCTAATGAAGCATATTTGTATTCCAGATATTACAGTTGACATTTTTTCTTTAAAGCCATTAGTCACACTTCCATGTTGATAATACAAAATGTCAGCCCCTTTTATGGAGGAAACCCAAACAGGATTCTGTTAAAAAGAGCAATGAATGAGAACCCATAAACTATAAGTCTTAGACTCCATGTACACACAACTAAGGCCAGAATTATTTGCCCAAAGAGTCTAATGTTGCAGGTTTCCTGCAATCCTCAAGGAAATAACTGAACAAGCACAGTTTGGACCAACAAATTGGAAGTCTAAAAGCAGAAATTGGTTTGCACAAATTTGTATAAACAAGGAAAAATCCTCCTTCCAACAGAGTCACTGGTTCATAGTTTGTTAACATGGAAATAGCCTTAAACTTTAGAGAGAAAAGCTTCATCTGAAGAGAAGTATACATCCACATTCCATGTATACAGCTAAAAGAATAAGTCCATTGTATGAACCTATAAGGGTCTGAATTAGGTACTTCTGTATAATTCAAGAATGACACCATTGTAAAAAGTTTTGCCCATTCACAATGGATGCATCCTGTTTATTTTTCACAGTTTCATGAATAGGTGGTACTCCTTGGTAGGTGTAATTGTGATTTTGCCCAAACTTGGAAATGGGGACTTTGTAATCTGGCGGCCATGTGATAACTCTAAAAGCTTGTCCACATGGTACAGTTGCAGGAAAAGGGTAATTTCTTCACCCTTCATTCCCATACATTCTCCCCTAAATTCTTCACTGTTTTAAAAGACTAAGAAAATGTCTATCCTAGAATGAAAATTCAAAAACAAAATATTAATTTACATAACAAACACAGAAAATATACACTGCTATGTAAAGTGGAGAATGATTTCTCCACTTCCCATAGGAAAAAAATGCTTGGAGTGGAAATGTTTGGGGAAGGAGACCCAGAGGGGAAAACTGAAAAAGTATCAGATGTATATTATTTATGTCATAATTTTTGTTCTCAGGGAACCCCACTGCAGGAGCAAAAATACCAAAACAGACATTCTCCTACCTAAATTTCATTGTTTTGCAGTACCATTGTGAATTCCCACAAAGACTTACCTTTAATCAATATAGAGTCGTTAACATCTTCCTTGTGACGTACCACATATCAACTTTGAGTACAAGAGAACTCTAATATAGGAAGCTTTGCCTTGGCAGAATTCCTTCCTTACCTGGAAATTTTTGAATATTTAGTAAAAGTGATAACGTTGTGATAAGCAATATTCCTCAAGTTTCAAAGACTTCCTCAAATGGAAACTGTATATATTGAGTCTTATAGAGGATGCCCATGCCATTGTAGCCTTTTATCATGCCTCTTATTTTCTGTGGCTGAGTAGCTAGTGTACAGAGTAGATCGTGTACACAGCACTATCATACAAATAAGAAAAGTCGCTTATTTCAGTTTGCCGGTTCAAACCTTGTCTTTGACATATAGGGCTGTTTAATTTTTCTGTTGGAGTGGATAATTAACAATGGGCTTCCTAGGCAGCAGATTAGGCATTTCGAATTAACTTTGAAAGTGCCATCAGGAGTTGGGGTGCACAGACTTCTCACACCAAATTGAGCATATTTCTTAACCGACCTGATTTGGAACCCAAATGCTCTGTGGGTATCCTGAAAATCTTATGAAACCAGCTATTGTGTTTCCTTACAAATACACAATAGCTGGCTTTACAGACCAACCAGGGGCCATTGTACCTTAATCAGAAGCAGGTCACTTGGGGGCATGGGATTCAGCTCAATATAATGAGTATAAACATTGTCACTTTCAGCACAGATTACCCTCTGAACTCCCAAATTATTGATCTGGGAAACAGCTTCTGAAGCTTGGAATTTTTAAAATTCTGAGAGAGTTGTAGTTAGTTTTCTACACATTATAATGTATACTTTTCTCCTCTTCCTTTCTAGAATGATATGAAACAAGTGTTAACAAATACCTCCCCACTGAAAAATCATCCTGCATTTTCCAAGCTTTTAAATAAATAGGAAGGAAGGATTTGGGTTTTTCTTTCAATCCTAAAACCTCGTATTTTATGCACTTGAATTCAGAGATAATTGTGCTTGAGTTAATGTGTGCCTATTGTCTATGTCTTATTGACTTTATCTGTACCTATGGATGGTTTGAAAATATCTTACTTTATTTAAGATGAGGAGAAAAATAGAATACCAAGCCATTCTTTATATTATGTATTACACCAAGTGTTATGCAAACACAAGTATATTTTTGTGGCATGAGATGACATGAGAAAAGTAATTTGGATAAAATTGGTGATGAAGAAGAATACGGCCCATTTGTTAAAGAATTCTACATATATATTAGTTTCAAGTTTTTGGACAAACCCATCTGTATAAATATGTTAAAGTCCCATTCCCCACACTAATCCCTTTCAGAGAAAACATGTTCTGTTTATTATCAATATATCCATAAAATGTAATTAACATTTATTAACATGAATTATTTTCCATACCAGACTCTGGGCCAACTACTTAACAAATGTAACAATATGAGGAATTTTTTTTCCACCATAAATGGATAATGAAGTTGAAGTGATAAGAGGCTTATGCTCATATCAGATTCCAAATGCTTTCTATCTGGAGAAACAAGAGACCTGAAAGGCAGATCAGCATCCATCAGTCACTTCTGGCAGGAATGTTGACATTATGACCAGAGAGAAACAGCAAACAGAAGAACCTAGAGAGTTTCTAGGAGAAAAAAATGAGACACACTATTGTTATTCCTAATGGGAGAAAAACAGTGAGGGGAGGGGTAAGTCTCACTTGTGAGTTATCAGATGCTGATAACTGATATCAGAAGTTGATCTCCTTGAGGATCCTGGAAAACACACATGAAAACTTAGAAAAAAGTTGTTTGTGTTTTCTGTTTTGCATTTCTATGAATGTGACTCAGTGCCAGATACAGCCAATGAGGTCTCCAAGATTTGTTCAGTTTACATCTCATTTAATCATGAAAGCAGCTCTGGTTCTTATCATTTTTAAGAGGTGGAAATGAAGGCTCACAGAATTTCGGTTGGCAATGACTGTGAGATGAGGTGCTACCACGGCAAAATAAGAAGTGATGCGTCACTCTGGGCTGGGCTTGCACCCAGTATGCCTGGCCCTTTCTCTCTGTTCTGAGCTGCCAGTTGGATGCTCCCTCACATGCTGAAGTATAATATTAGAGAAGCAGCTGAGGCCAGCATAGAAAGCAGGGTTTATTTTAAAAGGGGTAACACAGACTTCTCCCAGGAGGGAGAAGGGGGCCATCGCTGGTGTCCTGTTGTCACAAGAAGCAAGGGTGTTTTGCCTTTTTATATGTCCTAGGCTTCCTTTGTTCTCTTGCTCTCTTCCCCTTATCTTTCTCCTTCCCCGAATACCCTTCCTGCAAGGGTATGTGACTAAGCCCAGGAAATGCTCAGTGGGATGGCCAAAAGGTGAAAAGCAGATGGACTGGGGCAGGGTCAGATGGAGCAGCCCAGGACACATTAATTAACAGTTTTATAACCCCCTGTAGGGAGGGGCAATTCCTGGGACAGGTTACCTTAGCAATAGGTTGGAGCAGGAGCAGGTTCTTGATAAGGATGGAGGAAGGACTCTGATGGAATTAACAGTTCAATCCCCCCATTCTCTGGATGTGACCCTTGCCTATCTTCCTGTCTTAATTCTGGCTCCACCAAGACAATTCTAAGGTCTCCCTGTGGCAGAACCACAAAATAGAAACAGTCTAGGTCCCAATCACCTCTTGGAGGAGAATTTTTTAGCATATATCAAACTTCAAATGATGAGAAATAAAGTAGTTGTTTTTGTTTGTTTGTTTGTTTGTTTGTTTGCATTAAACCACTGAGGCTTAAAGCATCATTGTTACCTTAGCATTACCTACATGTTCTCCAAGTCTACACAGCTAATAACTGACAGGACAGGGGAAATTCTAACTCTTAACTACTAAGCGATCCTACCTCCAAAATGGTCCCCATCCCCCAGCACACGTTTCACCTTAGTACACAGTGATGATGAGTTTATGGTGCTTCATACAGTGTGGGCTCAGTAGCTGATTCTCAAGCTGGAGTAATCAATAAAGCCCTAAATTCTGGGCTTAATTACTTAGCTCATGTTTTCTGCATCAGAAGTGATAGTATTTACCTAGAGAAAGAGAATTCTTCTCTAAGTTTTAATAGTTTGTCTTGACCTGAAGGCTCAGGATGAAGTTGGGAGATGTCAAAATCATCAGTGCTTTCATTAAAATCTCATTTCTCTTTCTAAGTTATACAACAGGCTAAGAAACTCTGTTATGCATTTAGGTTTCAGATCAGCCTCAAAAGTCTCTTCTTCCAAGTAGCTGGTGGTGAAATACCACACTTGTTTAATTGAAAATTAATACTCTCCTATTCAGACCTGTTCTTTCTCCAGAAGTTTCCATTTCTCTTCCCATCTGCCACCTGCCACCTGGATCAGAGATGAAAATGAGTCCTATTTGCTACTCTCCTCTATTGTATGACAATTACTTATGGTTTTGTAACAGGACATTTTAACCATGTGAGTTATAGAATTATTTGTGAGTATGCTTCATTCATATTATCTGTATCCCAAACAACTACGAGTACCGGTTATGCTGACATCCAAGGGATAAGATAAAATATGGAATGATCTCTTTTTCTGAATGAGGATGCATGTTCCTTTGGTCTACTTTGTGACTTAATCCATGTGTCATTATTAATGAAGCAGAAAAATTAATGAATCAATTAGAAAGAAGAACCTTGTAATACACGTTGTTTCCCAGTTGATCATTCAGCTGTAGATAACAATCCTGCCAGACCACTTTAGTGTTTTATGAGATTTCAGAATTGAAAGACATTTATAGATTCATGCAAGAACTTATAAATTTTGACCTATGTACCAAGTAAGCTGGAGATGGATTCTTACCTTCCTTGGGCTACTGGCCCATTAACATACAGTTTAGAATTCATAGGTCCATGCTGGGGCCTCCTTTAAGATTTGCTTCCTTCCTTCTTCATAATAGTTAAATTTGTGGCTCAGCCTCTTGAAAGGAACTTGAAAGTAAGGAAAGATTACTGATAATGCCTCACCACTACTGAAAAGCCACTCAAGAAGCTTCTAAAGGTGAAGCATTAGCATTCTATGAAAGACTGAGCCCCATATTGGTGTACCATCTGTCAGAATTCAGGGACATTTCATGGATAAAGGAAATAGAGGAAACCATAGAGCTGTCTTCCCCACTAAAAGAATTGGGCTAATTGCAGGGAAATTGACTATTGAGGAATGTAAGAATTTCAGGAAAAATGAATTAAATGGCCAAGGTTAGGTATAAGCCTATGGAAACTCTTAAATATTTTGTACTCCCAAAAGATTCCCACCACCCAACATGCAGGTCCTGTATGTACACATGCGCGCGCACACGCACACACACACACACACACACACACACACACACACAAACCAGCTTTACACATAACTGTAGCCATATAGTATGTATTCAGTGAACAACAATGGATCACTTGGTACAAACATTTTCAAAAGCTCCCAGATTCCAAAAATAACCAGGCATGGAACTGGGATTATTCTCTGATCCAAAATATCAAGAGTGAAAATAAACTAACCAACCTGCATGCCATGAGCACAAACTCTGAGCTGGCCTGGTGAAACTCAGGTGCCTGCCAGGTGGGTCAAGAAACTGCACAAGAACCATTAAACTCACACAAAAGAGATGAATTGTGGAGAGGAAAACAATTCAATATGCACAGTTTTTAAAAAATCTCTATTATTCTCTCACAAAAGTCAAAGACTTCTCATTTTCATAAAAACTATCTCTGAAGTTCATATAGCAAGTTTTTGGAGCATTTCCACCATTAAAAAAAAAAGGCATTATCTTTCTATTCTAGAGATAGTAAAACAATAGCAACCAATCTTCTCATTTTCTTTGTGGCCAGAGAGGAATACGACATATTAGCTCAGGTAGACAGAGGGACAGTTAATTTTAAAAAGTACCTGAAGTAAATTTTTTAAAAAGTCTTATGGAGGGCTGGGGTTGTGGCTCAGTGGTAGAGCACTTGCCTCCCACATGTAAGGCACTGGGTTCAATCCTCAGCACCACATAAAGACAAATAAAACAGAATAAAGTTATTGTGTCCATCTACAACTAAAAACATATTTTAAAAAAACTCTTATAGAAACGTCTTCATTCAGTAAAATAAGGACAACATTAGAGGATTTTATGGCACTTTATATCTGAAATTACATTAATGGGTTTAGTATGTTTGATTTCCAATTGTAATTCAAGTTCCATAGTTTTTCAAACTCTTCACAGTTGGAAAAATAAGAAGGTTTTGTGAATTTGTTTTGCTTTTTTGTTGCAGACAGTATGAATACAAGATAATATTTTTCCTCTGATTTTGCATGTTAATTTAATAGTCCTTTTCAATTCCCACTGGACTCATAGAGTAATAAAGCAATCTAGGTGATCAGGATGGGGAAAGGGAGAGAAGAAGAAAAGCTATTGTGGAAACTTCCTAAACCAACTTACCATGGCTGAGAATGTATTTATTTCCCAATTTACAAGGTTAGAAAGCCTTACCCTCTGTTCATGATAACCTTGCACCATCTTGACAAGGATTCAATTCTAGGGTTCTTAAACCTTCTCTGTGTTTCTCAAGACTGTTGTAATGACCTCTATCCCTTAGCTACTTTTTATTTCCCCAGACTGTATAACTCTAGGCTTTAAAAAAAAAATCCTTATTAGACATAACAAAAAGTCCTTCCTATTGTCTAAAAAGCATAAAACTTTCATGTAAGAAGGATTTCAATTGAATTAATTCAAAATTTAACAGGATTGTCCTCCCCAAAACTTTCAAAACTTTCCAGCCCTCTGGAACAAGAAAATGGGGTCACAGGTGTCCCCTTCCTCAGTGTTTAGCCTCAAGAATAAAAGTCATCACACAATAGTGATATATGCATACCCAAGTTTATAACAGCACAATCTACAATAGCCAAGCTATGGAACTAGGCTAGGTGTCTGTCAATGGATGAATGGATAAAGAAAATATGGCATATACACAAAGAAAAATGAAATTATGCCATTTGCAGGAAATTGGATGGGACTTAAGACCATCATGTGAAGCAAAATAAGCTAAGCACTAGAAAGTCAGAGATTTTGTTTTCTCTCATACGAAGAAGCTAGAGAGGAAAAAGGAAATGAAAGGTGAGGGAGATCAGTAGAGTAGAGCAGAGGAAAGGAACGAGGGTGAGGAGAGAAAGGAGAAATACCTAAGAATGATATTGGCCATATTTATATTATTGTATTGTGTGCACGTATGAATGTATAACAATGAATCCCACTATTATGTACCATTATAATGCACCAATAAAAATACAGAAAAAGAAAACGGGGTCAGTAAACATTTTACAATCCAAAGATTTGCTGATATATTCTTTTTCCTGTAGAAAGAATGTCTGTAACACATCAGATTTTCATATATCTGTGCCCCTACAAAAGGTTAAAGCATTGCTACTATCATGGATTTGGGGGATCTGCTTTATGGCCATCATCAAACTCTGTGGCAGTTAAATGTCACAGTACAGTAGGCATTTAGCTCAAGTAACAGCATTAACTACTGGAGGATATTCCTGAGAAAACTTGGGGTTCTGTGTAGGGCGTAGGAGTCAGAGTGAAAGAATTCCAGTAGAAGTTCTACTACTAACTTGGTGGCTGAAGTTTGCAAATCACCTCCTCTCTCTGGGCTGCAGATTACACATCTCAAAAGTTAAGGAGTTGCACTAAATCTGTGGTTTCACACCTGACCAGTGATCCTTTGTAAAACTCTGGATCTCGGGACCCCAGCCACCAACAATTGACTCACTTGGAGTGAGCACATTGGAATTTGACTATTATGTATTTATCCATTTATTTGCTTATTTTTGTACTGGAGATCAAGTCCAGGGATACTTTACTACTAAGTTATATCCTTAGCCTTTTTGCTTTTTATTTTGAGGCAGACTCATGCTAAATTGCCCAGCTAGCCTCAAACTCTCAACTCTCCTAAGCAGCTAGGATTACAGGCATGATCCACCATGCCTGGCTTAGAATCTGGACTAAAGCTTCTCTAGACATTCTGTTATCTCCTAGGTGTGGAAACTATCGTGGCAGACACTCTAGGGTTACATCTAGCATTAAATTTTTGAATTTCCATTAAACTTTCCATTAATATTTGCTATTAATATTAGCCACTAATACTAATATTTCAAAACTAATATTTTAAAAATCTGGATCATCATGAATGGTTATTAGAATAGATCATGGTACCCTTTTAAAAACATAAGTGATTGATAACCACATGAAAAATATTTATTTAGAGAATTTATCATAGCACAAGGAAATTACTATCACATATATAACATATGTATAGCATATATATTGTGTGTATGGGTGTAAGCATGTATGAACTATACTTGATTTTGCTTGATTCTTGACCATCAGTGAGTTTGGTAAAAGATGAGAGAGAGTGACCTCAGGTCATTGAAGCAACAAAAAGCAAGAGGAATAAAAGTATATTGCAGGCCAGCCACTTTAAAATACATGATTGCATTCAATCCTTGTAACAGACAACCTGTGTTCATTTTCTTTCTCCTAGTCTTACAACCATGAGCAAGTCATTTAATTCTGTCTAGGCCTTTTGTTTCCTCTTCAGCAGAATGGAAATTAAAAATACCTATCTCATGGAATTGCAGTGAGAATTAATGGACATAATGCCTAGGAAACACTTATCAGGGTGCTTATCACATGATGAATACTTAAATAATTAATAGGTAATAGAATGATAAATAACTGTGATGTTGGCTGTGAGATCTTACTACTCAATGTTTGCTCTGTGGCCAGAAACATCAGTATTACCTGGCAGCTCACCAGAAATTGATCATTTTGGACCCTACCCCAGACACCTACATCAGAAGCTGCATTTCACAAGATCCCTGTGTGATTCATGTGCACATGTATATTTGAGTAGCACTGAGACAGTAAAACAACTTGAGACCCAGTGAGTGACCTGAGAGAATGTATACCACTACTAAGCCAAGGTACTGAGAGCACACCCACATCAGAAAATCCTAAGGTCACCATCTCTCTCTCATCCTCTTTGGGCTTCTATGACCAGGCAGTATTCAGGCTTCCTAAATCCACTGTGATGTTTTTGCTCTAGTCTAAGCTGTAACTGAAATGCTTTGTGAAACACATTTTCCTGTCTACCACAGTAACAAGAGCATCATAATTTTGTTTAATTTTTCACATTTTTAATTATTCAGCTGTTTTATTTGTCACCATTTAGGGAATTATTACAAAACTTACGTCTAAAATGCTTCTGATTAATGCACACTTAGGCAGCTAAACAGATGTAGAATGGGTTGACTGCTTTGATAAAATTAAACATTGATGAAACATATATTTGCACAGCAATAATGATGACGGCATTTGTATAAATAATAACAGATCTATTACCCTAATCATCTAGGAGAAAAAAATGATGAGACAGTGACAGAATTACCAAATATGTCTGGCTTACTAAGCAGATCATTTTCAAGTGCATTTTTTTTGCATGTGAATAAAATTATGATAATTTATAGCATCTACAACCACATTAAAATGAAAGTAGTATAATTAGGCAAAAAAAATATCATGTGGATGATATCAGAAGCATATTTCCAGGACATGTTAAATTTCTAGAGCTTCTGTATACATAATGGAAGGTACAGGTTTTTCATACAGCCTTCCCCAGTACCATAGTTTAATTTTATAAAAGATGTGTCCCAAGATCAAAGTTTTAAGTATTCTAAAATACTTATTAATATTTAATTTCTCCTCACACATTTTAGCATCTCTGAAATTGAAAAGTGTTCGTCTTCCAATCGATGACATGTCACAATTTCTGGGCAACATTTATTTTTTTTATTCTTGCAACCAAGGGGATCTTGGATTCAATTAAACAGGGGATTAGGATGCCTAGTAAACTTAATCC
This sequence comes from Ictidomys tridecemlineatus, assembly GCF_052094955.1. Lineage (NCBI taxonomy): Eukaryota > Metazoa > Chordata > Mammalia > Rodentia > Sciuridae > Ictidomys > Ictidomys tridecemlineatus. The sequence goes on along the minus strand of NC_135478.1, from coordinate 39,783,952 downwards.
TCATCCACGAGAGATACATCATAGCAAGGGAAACAGGTGGGGCAGGAGGAGATATCATCCTCCCACCAGAATTCAAGCAAGAGGGGGAGGTAGGTAAATAGGAAGTAATGAGATTAAATAAGAAAAGAATCCACAATATGAAAAGAATTTAGCATAAGAATAGGAAAGGGGAATGGGAAATGAAAACTAAAGGAGTGGAAAAGAAGGATGAGATGGACAGTGTATCCTGCGGTAGACATTCAGCTTGACATTCTTTTTTTCATTATGCATACTGGTCAGTTCAGGTCCTAGAGAGTGGGGTGGGGGACATGTTTTCAGCCCTTTTGGGAAGGTGTTTTCTCCTCCTTAGCCTACATGAATAGCTGCACAGCCAACCACACACATACACTCCCTGAAGATTCCCGCTCTCCTCTATCTCCTACCTTTTATCCATCCAAAACCACCAGGAGAGGCTGAAGTGATTGTTAAAACTTGTGTTTGTTCTTTCAGGTGATATCAAGATTATCGAACAAATCCACAGTCTCACAGGTATGGCTTTTGCTAAAGAGCTCAATATTTATCTAAAATTGGGAGGATGTCAGACATATCTTCCTTTCCCTTCAGGGTTTTTTACATTTACTTTTTACTTTCCCTAATCTACTTCCCAATAAGAGATGTGGTAACTGACTTTTTTGAGAAGAAAGTGTAAAGAAGTATTTAAACTCATCTCTCTGTGGAAATGATTTATTCTGTTAGGAAGTTGTTTGTTATCAACATCTAACAGGAATAACGAATATTGAGGTATTGATTTTTATAAGCACTTTCCTTTTCATTTAAAATTGGCAGTCAAGTTTTTCTTGTAAGTATTTATAATATTAAAAATCTGGTTCAGAAATGGTCTGGAAATCGGGTTGTTTTTTTAAAAAATATATTTGAACTCTTAAGACAGTCCCAATTTTAAATACCCTCCACTTGCATGGAAAACTTTTGAAACAGCAATTTGTCTGATTTATTAGCTAGACGTTCATTAACAATAACCTTAGGATAGTGTCATTGTCAGATTTTTCACCACTGTGACCAAAAGACCTGACAAGAATAATTTTAAGGAGGAAAAGTTTATTTTGGGACTCACGGTTTCAGAGGTCTTAGTCCATAAATAATTGGCTCCATTCCTTGGGATCCAAGGTGAGGCAGAGCATCATGGCAGAAGGGTATGGTAGAGAAAGCAGGTCAGGACACATCCTTAGAAAAACAAAGAGAGATTGACTCTTCTGGAACAAATTATATACCCCTAAACCATGCCCCCAGTGACCTATCTTCTCAAACCACACCCTACCTGCCTTTAGTTATCACTCAGTTAATCACTACTAGGGGATTAACTCACTGATTGGGTTAAGATTCTTAGAACCCAACCATGTCACCTCTAAACCTTCTTGCATTGTCTCACACGTGAGCTTTTGGGGGTACGTCTCATATCTAAACCATAACAGACTGGAAGCCTACAGATAGCAACTTTTCTTGCTTTGTGTCTTCCTTGAAGCAGAAACCAATAACTTTAATACACACACATACAAACACACACACATACACACAACACACAAATAGATCTAATTACACATTTATTTTAGTGAGTTTTGGTCACTGTGACCAATATACCCAATAAGAACAACTTAGAAGGAGAAAAACTTATTTTGCTTTCCAGAAGTTCAACTCATGGTTGGCTGACCCCATTGCTCTGGGCCCAAGGTAAGGAAGAATATTGTAGCAGAAGGGCTTGGTGGAAGAAAATTGCTTAGTTCATGACAGCCAAGAAGCACAGACAGCTCTATTCACCATGGACAAAATATAAACCTCAAAGACACACCCCCTGTGTCCTGCTTCCCTCAGTCACACCCTATCTGCCTGGAGTTGCCACCCATTAATTCACTAACAATCTACTGATGAGGTTACAGAACTCATATTCTAATTATTTTACCTGTGAACATTCTCCATTGTCTCACACATGATCTTTCAGGGGACACTTTATCTACAAACAATAACATTCTGCCCTTGGCCTTTGAATAGCCCAAAAGCTCATGCCCATCTCACAATATATTTAGTCCATTTTCAAGATTTACCATAGTCTTCAAGAGTTCCTTCATTGCCCAAAAATTCAAGTACAAAATATCATCCGAGACTCAAGGCAGACTCCTGACTGTGAGCCACTATAAAGATCAAAAGCAAGTTACATATATACAATAATAGTGGCACAGAGTAAACATTTCCAAAGGTTTAAAATAGGGGCATGGAAAGAAGGGATGAAACCAAAGGAAAACCAGAATTCAGCTAGGCAAATAAGTCCTATAGCTCCACATCCAGCATCTGAGGCACATTACATCATGATTGTTCCCTCTAAAAGACTTGTGTAGCTCTGCCCTGTGAGCTTGCTGGTTGTAACTCATATGGCCTCTCTCTCGGACTGTTTTCTGCAGATTTCCTCTGAAGATGTTCTAAATCTCTAGCATCTCTTAATCTTGGGAGTCTCCACCACAGCTTTGACTTCCTTCTCACATCTTCATGTATTGCCCTCTCAGGGGCTGCCTACAGGGATTCTGACCCTGATGCACTTTGTCTGGCCTCCCAAGTCCTCCTTTGAAATCTTGGTAAAAGCTTCCATGAAGCCCCAACTCCAGAATCCTGCATTCCTGTAGAACCAGCACCATAGAAATGACACAAAGTACTGCTGTCATATCAAGCAGTTATAAGCCTTGAACAGCTGCAACAACCTGAGTACCTGGGCAGCTGAGCACAGTGAAATAACATTGTAGGTCCCCCTGTATAAGCAGGGTGCTTCCATGATCTCTTCTCAAAGGGATTTTCACTCTTACAGTCTTGAACCTGTAATGGATATGGTTTTACCAATTCCTGAGATACCCTCAAGCCATATTTTCTATTGCGTCTTTGTAAAGTACTTTTGTGGCTACAATCTCTTTCACAACCACACCTCTTTTGGCCCCACTTTGACACACACTTTTCTGGCCAAATTGAAAGTTTTAAAAGTCTTTCCTTTCTGTTTTCTGTTTCTGATTATGAACATAAACTCAGCTAAAACCTGCCAGCAATATGCCACTATGTAAATGCTGTGCTGCCTCAAAATGTCCCCCACCAAATTAATTTGTCCATCACCTTTAAATTCAGCCTGACAGAAAATCTCAGAATCTTGACAAAATGTAGGCAACTCTTTTTTTTCAGAATATAACACAGATGGCCTCTAGTCCATTGCAAATAAATCCTCCTTCTCCTCTTAAACCTTATAAGCCCAGTCTTTACTGTCTACAGTCCTATTGGCCTTCTTGAGCTCCCACAGAATCACCCATTAAGCTCTGATTAAAACATTCTAGGCTTCCCCAGCCTGCATCTCCAAACTTTTTAAAAATTCCTACACAAACCAGTTCTAAATGCTTCCAAAACCCTTAGGTTAGTCTCAAAAACAACCCACTTCCAGGTACCAATTTCTGTTTTACTCTTCTTTGTGTCACAATAACCATCGTGCCCAATAAAAACAACTTAGAGGAGGAAAAGTTTATTTTGACTCAAGGTTTCAAAAGTTAGGCTGTGGTTGGCTGACTCCATAGCTCTGAACCCAAGATGAAGGATATCATGGCAGAAGGGTTTGGCAGAGGAAAGATCCTCAACTCATGACAACTAGAAATTAGAGGAGAGAGAGTAGAGAAAGTGTTTTGCTCACCAGAGACAAAATATAAACTCCAAAGGAACATCCCCAGTGGCCTACTTCTTCCTATCATACCCTACCTACCTACAGTCATCATCTGTTAATCCATTCAAATTATTAATCCACTGAGTAGGTTACAGCTTTCATAGTCTGATCCTTTCACCTCCTAATATTTCTGCATGGTCTCACACATGAGTTTTCAAGGGACTCATATCTAAACCATAGCAATATGACAAAGACATTGATAATTTAATGATGGTGGGGTGGGGGACAGTTTACTTTTAATATTGCATCAGAAAACTTCTTAAAAGCTCTTCAAGCCTCTCATTGCTTTCAACCACACTTCTCTTTGAAACTAGTTATCTCTTTCATCTCTACAAAATCCCTCATCAAAAAACAAAATGGTCTTTCAGTTTCAACTCTTCTCACCAGACAGCTTTTCCTCACAATAGCACAAACTTTCACCCAGACCTTTTAAATTCTCTCCTGCACGTTGAGAAATTTGGCATTTTGTTTGTTTGTTTGTTTGTTTTTTCAAGTGGATTTCTCACCCTTTTGTAGAATTGCAAAGATCAGGAACCCTTCCAGTAATACAACACACTTAACTTTCAAAAGTAAATTCTGGATAATTTAGGCTGATGTTCATTGCAATGTTAAAAATCACCAGAAGAGCCGGGCACAGTGGTACATGTCTGTAATCCCAGCGGCTCGGGAGGCCAGGACAGGAGGATCAGGAGTTCAAAGCTGGCCTCAGCCAAAGTGAGGCATTAAGCAACTCAGTGAGACCCTGTCTCCAAATAAAATACAAAATAGGGCTGGGAATGTGGCTCAGTGGTCAAGTACCCTTGAGGACAATCCCCTGTACGAGAAAAAAAAAATCACCAGAAGAATAAGTGGTTTAAAAACAACAGATGTTTATTTCTGTCTATTGGAAAGTGCAGAAAAGAAATATAGCTACTCTAGTGTGTCCATAGGGTCCCTAGATTTCTTCCTTCTGCTTCATCTGCCTCAACATATGGCTGTCTTTTTCAAGATATCCTTATTCTCTAAGATGGCTGCTGAATATCCATCTATTTTATCAACATTTGAGACTGGAAATCAAAGAAATATGAAAGAATGGAATAGAAACTCCCCTATTCTATAGTCTTTCTGAAAGTTCCTCAGAACCTAGTTGCTTATATGCCATCATCCCTAAATGTGACCTTATGGCCAAACCAACTAGCAGGGGAAGCTGGGAAAAGGTTATCTTTGGGCAGGGTGCATTGCTAATAGTTATGTTAATGGATACGAGGGAAAATTTCACGGAAATAAATAACCAGCACCTGCCCTGATATAAATACTTTTTTTCACCTTCTTCATGATCATCATCATTGCACGGACTAGTGTTTATTCAGCTTTTTCTTTGTACATTGCTCTGTGCTTAATTTCTATTATTTGATATCTAATGTTTCCCTCACACTATTCCTAATTTACAAGTGAAGAAACAGATTTTTAGTAATCATATTTCCCAAGAATAACAACTCACTTATAACTAGAAAGGACTTCTAGAACTCTTTGACTAAACTCTCTGCATTCAACCTCAAGACTTTGTTCTGCTTCCTCTCTAATCAAGAAAGATTTGTCTGGGCTGGGGTTGTAGCTCTGTGGTAGAGCACTTGCTTAGCATGTGTGAGGCACTGGGTTCGATCCTCAGCCCCATGTCAATATACATAAATAAAATAAAGGTATTATGCCATCTACAACTGAAAGTATTTTAAAAGGAAGAAAAGTTTGTCTAGTCATTTCTAAGTTTAAAGTGGCTATTCCAGCGAAATGTCATGAACCAAGTTTGAGAGTTCTTTAGCAATGAGTATAAAAACCTCATTGCTTATATGAAAGTATTTGCTAGAAAGAGAATAAGGGATAAATCAAATGAGGAGGAAGAGATCCATGGCTGAGTTTTAAAGCAGTGTGTAACAGGTGAACCCAGCTACATAAGGGAAGCAAGTATTTTTATGTAGATGACCTGAGAAAAGTAACTGGTTCTCCTGCATAGAAGCTAATAATATAGAGCTGGGTGTCTAATCCAGTTATTACCAATCTAATAAACTTCAGTCCTGTCTACAGTAGTGGTAGGTAGGATAATTCATTCTTGGTGTCAGCAATGTCTGATGCCTTGATTGCAAGACTCAGTTTCTGAGCAATTCCTCCAAGGCACCAACTCTCTTTGACAACATGTAAGTATGAAATTTAAGGAAATTTGTAGAAGTACAGACATTTGCCAGGTCATTAGTCAGATGATTGTATTAGAGCCATGAAGACTTGAAACAAAGGGATGATGAAATTGTCAGTATAAATACAAATAGTTTCTAATTAGAGAATTATTCAGTGTGTTTCATTTCTTTGTTAAGTTTGCCCTGTTGTGTCTTTAGCTGGATAAGCTAAATTTTCAATTCCACCATGCTAGTACACAAATGTTCTCCTATAATTCTGTGTGGTTCCAATTTTTGTTATAACAGAGTTTTAAAAACTGTGAAAAACAAAAAAAATGAAAGCAACACCAAGACTATACAAGAAAGAACATACGCCTTTACCATCAATTAAAATAATTGTATCTAGTTGGAAATGGGACTCTAGGAATACCATTTCATTGAGAAATTTTGAGCCATTTAGATTAAAATAATAAAAAAAATTCATGAGTAAACCAATCATTTGTAGCTATATCCTAAACTGAATGACCTACCTGTGAGTCACAATTGTTTGCTGTGTCTGTCATTACAACTATTTTAGACATAGAAAAATTTGAACACCCCAATGAACAAACTGTCCACTGAAGTCATAACTATAACAGCTCATGAGATTTAAATAATAATCTTAGGGATTTTCAGATTTTAATCTTATTTTCATTAGAAATATTTGCAAGCATATGTAAGTGATGATATCTTCAAAAGAAACTGAGACACATAAAAATGAATTGACCTTTTTAGAATGAACTGCCTTCTGAACATGCCCAGAGAAACTAAGCTATGTTGGGGTCAGAGCAAGAGACTAGTATAAAAACCTAAATTAGTGGCTCTGTTCAGAGTTACTAACCTAATTGTAATAGTCACTATTTTATATATATATATATATATATATATATATATATATATATATATATATATATATATAAACACACTAGGAAAGCAGAGGGGGCAAACCTGGAGTTCAGAAGTGGGGAGACTTTATATATATATAATAATAATAATGACTCTCTTAAGGTTAGTTTTCAGTGCCATCTCTGCCCTACATCTCCACCAACACCTCGGTTGTCTTTTTCCATCTTCTCTATTATTATTCTTAGCCTATAAGTTTGAATGACCCTAGTCAAGAGTCTAGTGATCCTAGGATGAATTTTGGCAAGACTAATCTTCCTTCTTTCCTCAAGGACTTTCAAGCGAGCAGATCTGGCAGTTTGTTCCATTTCTTGTTCACAACTACGAGAATAAAGAGAACAGGAAATAGAATAGCTGAGGACACTTCTGATTTTTTTTTCTCTCCATGTGACCCCAAATAGCCAAGGTTTTTATTCTCAAGGAAAATATAAATTTGATGGTTGAACACCATGTAAAGTTCCACTAAAAACCTTGTAATTTGAAATAACAAAGCCAAAGACCTCCATTAAAATAAAATTTAAAAATCTTTATTCCTAACAGCATGTCCTCACATACTATTACAAGTGAGTAGAGGATTAAAATCTAGGTGCAAACTAGGTGCAGATAAAATTCTCTTTTCACACATCTCCCCACCAGGACAGTTTAAGAGACCAAGCAAAGTTTGGGGGGAGCTAAAACCAGGAAAGCAGAGGGGGCAAACCTGGAGCTCAGAAGTGGGGAGAACTTTTTAACACCTAAAATAAATTCTAGGAAACTTTGCAAAGACTTCGGTTTTAATGAGTAGTACCCCACTCCCGAACAGAGTTGACTTTGTTCACTGAGGCCTACAGCATGAATGATATGCCTCTTATAGAAGTCTTTGCCTTCTGTACTGATCTCCTTTATCCTCCAATTCAGTCAGAGCCCAAGGGAAATGGCAGCATCAACAAGAGACTCCCATCCATTGTGGAAGATGAGGAAGAGGAAGAGGAGGGGGAGGAAGAGGAGACAGCCTCCCTCTCTCCCATCTACACAAGGGGATCCTCCTCTTCACGCAGCAAGAAGATTGGAAGCAATAAAAGCTATCTAGGCCTAAGCTTAAAGCAGCTGGCTTCAGGAACTGTGCCATTTCATTCACCTATAAGAGTCTCCAGTTCAAATTCCCCCAAATCCAAGCAAGAGACTGACCCCCTTAACCATGGTAAAAGGAAAGAGAAGAACTTGAAATTGCAGCTTTCCCCTTTGAATAGTGCTGGACCCCCAGACCTCAGTCCAAGGTAAGAGTTCATATCATATAACTCTTTTCCCTGCAAAAGTGGCTGCCTTTAATAAAGATTAGTAGATTACTCAGCCATTGGGGCCTTTCTACTACATAGAAATTTTTAAGCATCCCTGAGCTTTGTGTGTGATTTTTTTGAAGTGTAAGCACAGACATGTGTATGGTGTGAGAAGAACTAGTTTTAGGAATATTCTCAAAAGGACCCATTGAATGGTCAGCCTTCCTCTCTACTCCCTTTAGATTCATTGAACTCTATGAGGTTAAACGTATGTTTCTACGTTGTGATTTCATGATTATAAATTTATAATGAAAATAAAAGTCCATCAATGTTATCTCCTTAATGCCTGATTTTACCAAAAGTTTCATGGGACAACAAGTTGAAATTATGAAGAAAATGAATTTTTATTTTTCATACTATTTACAAATAAATTACTGTGGATAGCTGGAGCTTAGTTTTATTTCTAGTCTCTTCAGTGGGTAACATAGCTTCATTGTTAGTTAAAAGTAAAATCACTTTGGAATTAACCAAAAGTGATTGAGAAGGTGAAAATTCCTGACTTGGAAAATGTCAAAGGGGGCAGGCTATGATGTATAAAAGGAACAGCAATCATCAAAACTTCCTAAGAGCTGAATAATTCAGAGATGCAGGAAAAAGTATTGACAGCTTTCGATGTATTTGCTAGGTAATTTCACGTTCACTGTTGCACTTAGTCTTTTTGAACTCTTATAAAGTAGTACGTATTATCTCTACTGTAAAATTGCAAGAACTATAACTCAAAATTTAAATATTTTCCCCAAGATCTCAGAGATACACAGTTTTACAAACTGGGTTCAAATTCTGTTTTACTACTTATAAACAAAGTGACCTTTCTGACATACTATACATTTATTGATTCACTTAAGGAATACATTTTAACCATTAAGAGAGACTATTAAGAAAAATATAAGCAAAGCAGGGTTAGTAAAAAGTAAGTGGACATTAAGTTTTTGGAATTCAGTTGGAGATAGTGATTTAAAAACATTACTCAATTCTTCTCCTTTCTAAATTTTTACTGAAATGAAAAATAGTAAATTTTAAACGGAGAATGTATCAGACCTGGAAAAGAAAGATTTATGTATTATATGAGGCTATATTTATAAAAATAATATACGCTCTGCTATAAAGAGAACAGGTTTTGAGACATTATGCCACAACTTTTAGAGTAATAGTAAATTACAAGTGATTTTTATTTTCTGATTTTAACTCTCGGAGTTTTGCTCAAGTTAGAGTGAAGACATCATCAAATTTATTTTCTGTGATGCTATAATTTATTAAGTTAGAATATTTTCTGCTGGATAGGGTATTGATTTAAGATAGATTGAGATGAAAGAATTTTTGTGCATATTTTTTAATCTGAGTTTTGATTCTGAATCTGACTTTTGAATCTGAGAGTAAATAAAATAATAAACTCCACAATATTGATGTCCAGTGTAAGTAAATGTGAGATAAAATCTTGAACCACATATGTAATTTTAAATTTTTTGTGGCCGAATGTTTAAAAGTGAAAAGAAACCACACAAGTGAGATTATATTTTTAAATATTCTATTGATACAATATATCCCAAATATTATCATTTCAAATGTGTGCTATATAAAAACTATTAACAAAATAATTTACATTCCTTTTTTTAAACTAATTCTTCACACCCAGTGTGCATTTTATACTTAATATAAAGTGTGTACTATAAACACTTCAGTTATTCTAGTCGCATAAGGCAAATGGCTACCATATTAGAACAGACCCACAGTATTTAGAATTTAGAAATTTAGTATAAAAATCCTTTAAGTCTTTTAAAAATACTGGAACTCATGCACATCAATGCATAACATTTCTCTTTATTTTAAATAGAATTGTTGATGGAATTGAAGATGGAAATAGTAGTGAAGAAAGTCAGACTTTTGACTTTGGTTCTGAACGAATCAGGCCAGAGTCCAGAATTTCTCCTCCTCTTGGGGGTAAGGTCTTTATTTACTCTTCTCTGAAGGAGTGATAGTTCTTTTTAACTTTCAATGTTTGGCATTGGCTTTGGGGTAAAATCACTAGTCTCAAATTTCTGCTGCTCAACAGATGGTACCCATGATGTCCTATTATAAATTCAAACTAATTCGCAAAAACATTATTTAGAAGAAATGCTATCTTGGTTGCGCACTGTAGGTACATTGGCATATTAGCCAATTTATCTGGCGAGAGGTTAGGTACTTGCAATTTGTCAGAATGATGTAAGCAAGTTGGAAATGATAGAGAAATTTTAAAAACACCTCTATTGATGATGATTGAATGCAAACATACCCCAACCCAATCCCTCTCTTTCTTTCTTTTTCTTTCTTTCCCTTCCTCCCTTCCTTCCTTCCTTCCTTCCTTTCTTCCTTCTTCTCCCTCCCTCTCTCCTTCCACCTCCCCCTCTATCTTGAGTTCATTGCCCATAGAAAAGAATGGGCAGAATGAATGAATGCCAGAAATGACAAATAAATCTAAAAGAGATTCACTTGTATTTGACACAGAGAGACCAATGAACAATGTTAAATTCACATAGGTAACTCGAAACAATGACCAGCAAACTACCAGATGCAAAAACAGCAATCCCCTGCCTATCTTCTTCTCCTCTTTCCACCAAATTTTAGATGCTTATATTAGGATCTCCTACTAATTAGCAAATCTTTTTATGGACAAAGCCAAGCCCAAGAAAGACATTTAAATATACCTTTTGTAGTGGAGATACCTCTGCTAGAATACCAGTTATTTCATCTCTATTCACAATCCTCAGCACTCATCACCTTCTGGGGGAAAAGAAAGGTCTTCGTAAGACTTCTTGGAGTGGGGCGAAAGATGCAGGAGAAGGAATACAATCTTGATTCACTAATTCGATTTAATTTCATATGTTGTTTATTACTCTGCTTGGGGTAATGGTCAAAGAAATACTATTTATGTGAAACTGATGTACTTATTATGAAAGCCAATGATGGGTCTCAACTACAACGTTTTTGTTTTGCTTTGTTTTGGTTTTTCCCCTTCTTCTTTTTGTTTTTTGGCTTACCTGGAGATAATGCCCAGAACCTCATCATGTTTATCCACCTATTTCTGGTTTCACTACCTCTTCATTTCCCACATTCCTTCTATCTACCCCATAAGCCTTGCCTACACGCATCCATTCAAGCAACACATTTTCTTTATTATATCCCTAAATATCTCTTAATTCTGTGTGGACTTTCTACCCTAACATCACCATCTTTTCTTGGTCACATCCACCTCTTGCCTATATTGCTACCAAGTCTTCTAATCTCACACTGTTTCTCATACAGATTAAAGTTCTTAAAAATACAAATTTATTTATTTATAAGTACTCTACTCTGATGCTTAACACCCTACAATGATTTCCTATTGTCTTTAGTATGAAATCCAAACCTACTATATATATTTTTAAGTGTTTCTTTTCCCTGCAAGATTCTAAGCTCCATGAGAGTCAATTATATTTTCTTTATTCATAGATATCTCCTGTAAAGGCATTTAGGTTTGTTGTATATGACCTGTAATCATTTATTATCTCTGCAAAACAAACTCTTTATTATTTTGCTTCAGACTGCTTTGAGTGATATCTCAAGAGCTCATTCTGTATGTGTCTCTTTTCAGACCCAGAGATTGGAGCTGCTGTTCTCTTCATCAAAGCAGAAGAGACCAAACAGCAGATAAACAAACTCAACAGTGAGGTATGGAACTCTTTGTTGGCCATGCTGGAGCAGTAAGAGGAAATATAAATCCTAGTTAGCAGCAGAAGCAGTATAAGATAGCAGTTATAAATATGTGCTCCTGTGTTAACCCTTCATGGTGAATCTCTACTTAGATCCATATGAGCTCTGTGACCTTTGACAAGTCCCTTACCCTTTCTCAAGCTCCATTTTCTCATGTGTAAGAAGAGGAAAATAATAGTGCTACCTTTTGATCCATTGTGAAATTAAATGAAGCAATCTGAGTAAATCATTTAGCATAAAATAAGCATTAAAATACATGACAACTATTATAATTGCTGTAAATATAGTATTTAATTGCAATTGCAATTTTTTGTGTCTACTTTTAATGAGTTAAAGCAAGATCATTATGTCATGAGCAGTTATTATCGACTCAGTCTCAGGTACAGTTAGATTCAAATCTATTTTATTAATGCTCATCATACTTCAGACACACATCTTAATTCTAAGTCCTGAGTCTACACCCAAAGGTCCCAGACGCTCATCTATATCTTAAGTCCCTGTCACTGTAACTTGATTGGGGCCAGAGGAGTCGGGTGCAGGGGGGACAACAGCGATAGAGATCTCAGTCTCTCTATTCGGGTCTGGTTAGTCCTGTCACCCCCCAGAAGTCTGGGCTTTTAAGTCCTAGTTCAGTTGTGCTTACAGCTGATAAATGGTTGAGGTCTGGGATGTATGCTCCAGGTGTAGACTGTTACAACTCTTAAATCTCTAACTTCAGTGTAAGTTCTGCAGTTGAAGTTTTGCAGTTCACATTACATCATGGGTGCATTGCTTATAGTCTTTTATCCAACACACACACACACACACACACACACACACACACACACACACACCCATACACACACACACACACTAATTAATATAATCAACAGTCAATAATCTTATAATATTTCTGGTACTCATATCACATTAGCTCACAGGAGAATGCTTATACCACCAATTATCGGTGATGAGTTCTGCTTCCTCAAATGTTGAAGTCTGAACATAGAGAAGTGCCAAGGCAAGCATAGAAAGCAGGTTTTATTTAACACAGGTAGTAACACAGACTTCTCCCCAGAGGAAGAAGGGAGCCATAGCTGGTATTCTGATATCCCAGATAGTGACAGCATCCTGCCCCTTTTATACATTTTAGACTTTCTTTGTTCTCCTGCCCTCTTCCCCCTTATCTTTAACCTTCCTGCCTACCTGACTAGGCCCAAGAGATGCCAGTCGTATGGCCAAAAGGTGAGAAGCAGATTGGCAGGGGGAAGAGCCAAATGGAGTGATCCAGGCAGGAAGCAGGCCAGGAGGCATTAATTAACAACTCCCTGTCTGCAATCTTTTGGGAGGGATAGTATAGGCAGGTAACCTCAGTAATCAAGGTGCTTAGCAGACATTAACATTCCAGTCTCCCAGGGTGGTCTCCATCTTCCTGGACCCACATGGGCCTCCATTTTCTCCATCCCACCCAATCACCTATCTACATTAATCCTCTGTCTTTAATTTTGGCTTCACTACTTCGAAGATCAATCACATGATCTAAATTCTGTTCTTATCTCTGACAGGTATTTGCTGTGTAACCTTGAGCACTTTAACTCTCTGGATCACTGTCTATCCATGTAAAATCAAGTAATTGTTTAAGCAACTTTATTAAAGTATATGTATATATCAGAAGATTCACTCATTTTCAGTTATAATTCAATTATTTTTAGCAACTTATATTGAGTGATTTAACCATCACTCTAAGTCAGTTGTAGAATATGTCATCTCTCTCCAATAATCTCTCTCAAACAAATTGATATTTAATCCCTATTCCCATGTCCAGTCCTAGATGGCCATTTAAATGGTTTCTATTTTGATTAATTTTTTTTCCTTTTCTGCCCCATCTTATATATAGAAAGAAACAGGATGTTCCTTGATTATTGCCTTCATTTGAATTTCTTCCCCCAACCGATAAACTAAAACAAATTCTGAGACACTTTGGATGCAAGGAACTATTTGAGAGGTGATCTAGGAAGTGTAGTAGAAAAACAGAAGACAGAAAATATTTTGAAGGCAAAATATGAGGTTCTGTTAATGAGATAGTTAAACTGTAGACGATGGGGACCCAATCCTTCTGGGGACCTCTGAGAGATTGTAGGACAACTCAAAATTGTTCCACAAAGAAGCAGAGTTATGTAGTCCTCACTGCAGAGGAGACTAGAAAAATTCCTTAGGAGGAAGATGCAGAAGCACCTTCAGGGGGACCTTGGAAAGGACATGTGGGCACGTACAGTGTAATAGAATTCCCCTTCAAAGGCTAAAGCTGTATGAAGAAATCTTGGGGGAAAATGGAACCATGTGATGGTCTAGATGAGATTTTTAAAAACTGAAATTCATATTATGACAATTAACTTCCAATTATCTGTATTAATGGAAGACTTGGTAGCTTATTATAAAATCCTAAGTTTTCTTTTAAACCTGTATTTCTTCAGCATAATGAAGATTTATGTTTAGCTGCCATCTCTGCTCCCACACTTAATGTCTCTGGAAGTGAGATTGTTGCTAACAAGAAATAAGAAAGCCAAAGGGCAGACTAACAAGACAGAAAGGCAAACTTGGAGATCCGCTAACTGGACTGAAAGTTCTCAAAGCATAAGGACTTGGCCAGACACTGTTTCACCCAAACAACCTCTCATTAGAAATACGTCAAAAACAAAAGAAAGCAAACTGACCAACGTGCTGGAGAACTGTACATTAACTTTCTATTGAACAGTTTCTCGCAGATATTGTTCCCAGCTGAAACCATCCATTAATATCTGAATTCTTTCCTCTCACAAATAAGAGCATTTTATGTTTTTATCAGTTAATTAACCTATTTCTGAGCTCAAAAATCAGCATTAGTGATTCTTCCGGAGGGAAATGCTCATATCTTCACCTCTTAATGTAGATAATTGTTCTAAGTTAGATCTACAGATCTATACACTGTATTATTTTCCTTTGACAACATAGATCATTGGTAGATCTGACAAAACAGATAACCTACTGAAAATATTTCCACAGTGTGATTATGTAGTCATGATTGCTTTTCTAGTGAGATGACATAAATATTTTTATCCTGTCATACACAGAAATAAAAAGGTCAAGATAAAATACCAGTGGTCCAGTTATCCTTCCATAAAGAATTAATTTCTCTTTCAAGTGAAATATCTAATTTCCTCATGTTTGAAACATAACCAGAAAAATCTTATCCGTTGCACATAATGTTTACAATCTTGATCCTTTGAGTAGTACAAAATGAAAGTACAACTTGGCTTCAAACTATAAAAGTACCCCTCTCCTAACCTGCTGTTTGTGTTTTCTTTACAATTTTGTTTATGTAGAAAAAAAATTTTAGGTCCAAGCCTCATTTTCCATTTTGCCTATTTCCTAGTACTCATATGTGTGATAAGTAGATTGCTCTATTTAATTGTTTATTCTATTCATTGGTATCAAGCAAGAAATGTAGGGGATGTACTGCATGAAAATAACTCTACCACCAAAAGGGCAACCCCAATATAATATATGTGGGGCATTGGGTGAGGTCTGAGAGCACTGCAGAATTCCTATTCCGATGTTTGTTCTCCAATTTAAGGTAAAAAGAAGTTTCTCTGATGTATAGATTTCATCATCATAATTGCATAGCAAACATAGAACAGGAACAATATTGGTCAAAAACCTACATTCACAGAACAGTAAAGAGCGTTTAAAAGATGTAGGGCAGCAACTAATATTAGCATGCTTTGGACAGCATTGTTCTTGCTTTACAGTGGAGTAAGAGTGTGACTCGGAGGAAATTCTTTGAAAATAACAACAAAAAGTCACTGTGGGAGTGATGGGTTGTATAAATCAAATGCTCCATTTCTGAAAAGGTTTGTAGGTAAGGGTTAGAATGTGCTCTCATTTCTGAAATCTGGCCGACCCAGAAAGACATTGTGGCAACATCTACCAAGGGAAACTGCTCTGGCACAGCAGGCATAAGGTACAAAACATACTTTGGAGGGGAAAAAAAGAGAGAGAGACATCATTTTGGAGGGAGACAGATGTGTAGATCTTTATTCTGTGACTTTGACAGGTGTTTGCCTTTCCTAAGTTTATATTTTTCTACTGTTAACTGGTAATAAAACCTGCAGTAGGGTGGATGGGGTGGCACACACCTGTAATCTTAGCAACTTAGAACATTTGAGGGAATATGATCATCTTAATCATAATGTCTTCTGATTCATGAACATGGGAATTTTTTTTCTCATTTGTTCAGATCTTTTTAATTTCTTCCAGAAGTATTTTGTAATTTTTAGTGCACAACTTTACAGCTCTTTGTTTAAATTTATTCCTTAATATTCTAGAATTTTTGATGTTATTGTAAATGGAAATGTATTCTTAATTTCATTTTTGGATAATGCTCATTGGTGGCATACAGAGATATAATTGATTAGGGAATGATCAGCTTGTATCCAGTGGTTTCATTAGGACTTTTGTTTATAAAATGCTGTCACCTGAAAACAGAGATGGTTTCTTCCCAATTTTATTGCCTTTTCCTATCTAATTGCTTTGGTTAAACTATCAGTACAATGCTGTACAGAAATGAAGAGACATTCTTTCTTGTTCCTTATCTTAGATAGCAATCTTTCAATCTTCACCATTGAATATGATATTAGCTGTTAGATTTTCATAAATGACATCAAGTTGAAGAAATTTACTTGTACTCCTAGTTCATTGACTTATGAAATTTTGTCAAGTTGCTCTTTCTGTATCTGTTGAGATGATAATGTGGCTTTTGTACCTTAGAGATATGGTTTATTCACATTAATTGCCTTTTGAAGGATAGATCAGCCTGAGATAAATCCCACTGGTCATTATATATAATCTTTTTATATATTACATGTAATCTTTGTATATGACTGCATTCTATTAGTATTCTGTTGAATACTTTTTCATGTATGCTTATGAAAGACATCTGTCTATAGTTTTATTGTGATTTCTGTTTGGTTTTAGTATCAGAGTAAAACCAATCATATAGAATGAATTACAAATTATTTTCTCCTCTTCTATATTTTGAAAGAGCTTTGGAAGCATTGTTAATTCTTCTTAAATGTTTGGTGTAATTCACCTACAAAACCATCTGTTCCTAGACTCTTCTTTTTGGAAAGCTTTATTAAATTACTAATTTGATTACTTTTTATAGGTCTATTTAGATTTTCAATTTCTTCTTATGTGAGTTTTGGTAGTTTGTACTTTTGTTGTAATTTATCTTATTTATCTTTTTTTAATGTGACAGAGGAATGCATTACAATTCTTTACACATATAGAGCACGATTTTTCATATCTCTGGTTGTATACAAAGTATATTCACACCAATTCATGTCTTATTCATCTCATTACCAAACTTCTTAGTATACAGTGTTTGTAGCATTTCTTATCCTTGTCAGTTCTGCAAGGCTGATAGTAACAGCTACACTTTTAATCATTTCAATAATTTGAGTTTTATTTTGGTCTTGGTCATTCTTTAGATAAAGCTTTGCCAATTTTACCGATATTTTCTAAAACAAATTTTAATCTTGATTTTCTGTTCTAGTCCTATGATATCCTTTCTTTTGTTTCCTTTGAATTTAGTTTGCTCTTCTTTTCCCGTGCTTTAAATTGACAACTAGGTTGTCAGTTTTATGCCTTTCTTTCTTTTTATTCAATAAAGTCGTTTAGAGCTACAAATCTCCTTCTAAGCACTCTGTTGTGTTATGCTTCAGTTTCATTCCTCTCAAATTATTTTCTCATTTTCCCTGTGATGTCATCTTTAAGTTACTGATTATTTAATAATGTGGTTATTAATGTCCACATATTTTGGCATCAACTTTGAGCAAAATCAAATAGGAGGAAAAAAATTTCCTTTTGGGTATTATGGTAGATATTACTAGTGTCTACTGGTATTCAGTTTTTCATTTCTTCTGGTGTACAGAGAAGAAATTTTACATTTTCTTGCCCCTTGAAATTCTTTGTCCCCATGGAATTAATTCCGGTTAATTAAATATGAAAAGAAATGATGCATATATCTTTAAAGTCAAACAATTCTCTATTTGCTCTTAAAATAGAACATTCTAGTTGGTAGACCCTTCATTTTCCTTCTTGAGACATGAGTGATTTTTTTTTAAATGCTTTTTTTTTCTTTTCTTTTTTTTTTTAAAGAGAGAGTGACAGAGGAGAGAGAGAGAGAGAGAGAGAGAGAGAGAGAGAGAGAGAGAGAGAGAGAGAATTTTTAATATTTATTTTCTAGTTCTCGGCGGACACAACATCTTTGTTGGTATGTGGTGCTGAGGATTGAACCCAGGCCGCACGCATGCCAGGCGAGCGCGCTACCGCTTGAGCCACATCCCCAGCCCCAGACATGAGTGATTTTAAACATGAAATTGATATAATAACAAAAGTCCAATTAACTATCATCCAGATTTAGCAAATAATAACATATCACCTGCTTCAGATGTTATATTTTTAAAAAGTTAAAATTTTAATATATTTAAAGGCTGTTCTTTCCTATTTCATGAAGTGATAGAACTCAAGAAAGAAGAGAATTATTTTCAAAGAAGTAAAAATGAAAAGGTTTCTAGAAATTAAGACTAAATTAGAAGCAACCTAAGAACAAATAAACAATGCCTTGCGGAAAAATAGAGAGTGAAAGGAAGAAAATTTAAAGCATCTAGTCTAAATGAGTTGTGTTTTTTTTCTTTAAGAATTTGAGGGACAGTGACAAATATTGAAGATAAACAAAGAAGTTTTAACATACAAAAAAATAGAAGTTTCTCTGAAGAAGAAATTCAAATTAAGGGAAGAAAATGAACATTTAAATTATGATACCATATAATTCCATATGATTCCATATAAAACTATATAATGAATTACATGTACTAGTGCAATTACTAGACTTTAGTAAAAGAAAAAAATCATTTGGTCATTAAGTTAAGAAGTGTCTTATGGAGGACTTACAAGGGAAAAACCACACTATCATTAGATTGAGGCTGTCATTCTTTTTAAGAAGATGAAGTAGCATGTAAAATATATAAGATGCTTAAGAAAATGTTAAAGACTTTATGGCCAGCACAAATTGACCATCAAGAAGCAAACTTTTACCAGCGTGCAAGAATTCAGGAAATATTGTTCCCACAAGCATTTCCAAAAGAGTAAGAACAAGATTTCCTAAACCAAAATGACTTGAAAGACATTGTCATAAGGATAAGATCATTTGCCTTGAATATGTCCTCCTTTATGGGACCAAGTCTAAATGGGAGTTCAAGGGAAGAGAGCATAAGTTGTCAAGGGCCAAATATTCTGATAATATATAGCAGAACCCTTTAAAAAAAAAAGTCAGAGAGAATATACCAAAATATTTTAACTATGTTCTGTAATCATAATTTGTTATGATTTCCTACTATTAATATACTGAGATTTTTTTGTATGTATAATAGGGACTAAAGCAAATGAATCACTAGGGGATATTCTAATTCCATCATCTTCTATACCTCAATAACGAGAATTCACATTGTGGAAGAAAGAAGACACAAATGAAATATAGACGCATTATGAGCCAAGGCAGTATCATATACATGCCTGTATCTCCATGTTCCTTCAACAGAAAGGGGTAAAAATTAATGAACAATCAAATAACTAAATATTTCTAGTGCCTAGCCTATGGTTTTAAAAATAAGCCTACACTCTTTGGGTGAATGGCCATCTCCTTTTCTGGGGCGTGAAATATATACATGATGAGTCTGGGACACCTCAGTATTCCAGACGCCAAGAAAACTGTCACAAACCCTATGACCGTGATGTTGTAAGAATTCAGGAGCTACTACGAAGAGTCTCCCACTTGAATAATTTAGGATTAAGGAAGAATGAGAATACCATAGACTAAAGTACATAAAATATGCTGAATTTTATGAATTTGTCATAATTTTTTTTAAAAACAACTAATTGGTCAATTTTTTGAGAATTGGACAGGGAACCTATTTTATTTACAACTGTTTTTTAAGAAGGCGGGGGGAGTCAAGTATTTTTTTCTCCTCTTTTTCCTTGTATTAACTGGGGAAGCCAGATAACCTATGAGGAAAAACCATCTCTTTATACTATTAGTTCAGCTACATGAAATTATCAAATTAGATAGAATTAGAATATCCCACTTAGCAGTTCCTAATGAATTAATGGATCAAGGGAATGCCCATCACTGCCTGCTAACATAACAGTAAGAAAGGCAACCGAATCTATGTGCTTCCTAAGAGAACTCAACTCCACCTATGGACTTGCCAAAGGAATTGAAAAAGAAGCCGGTCAAACTAAACTTGAAACTTCAAAGACAGTACATGGGGAGTTAACCAAAGGACCTAGTACCAGGAGAATCAGGAAGTAGATTGCACAGTATTTGTTGAACACACAGAAGCAGAGGATAGAGCAGTGGTTTCCAAGTCCTGGAGAAGAGTGAAGATTGAGGAGGTGTTATCAAAGGATACAAAGTTTCAGTTAAACAGGACAAACTCAGGAGATGCATTGTACAATAGGATGATTATAATTAATAACAAGTGCATTGTATATTGAAAATTCCTGAGAGAAGATTTTAAATTTATTCACCACAAAAAAAATGGGAAATAATTGATATGTTAATTGGCTTAAAGTAATAATTCCATGATGTATACATATATTAAAACATCATTTTAAATGCATCATAAGTATATGTGGCTTTTGTCAATTAAAAAAATAAAAATTCAAAAATTCAGAAAAGGGAATAGGAACTAATGATATCACCCTGCAGAACATGGTCCAGAAGTGTTGGCATTAATTGGAAGAAATTCAGAATCCCAGACCTCACCTCAAATTTACTGAATCTGAATATATATATTGTCAGTATTCCCCAGATGATTTCTATGTAAATTAAAGTTTGGCAAATACTATCAAACATTCTGAAAGGAGACAGATTTGTTTGGTGTTTCTTGATAGCCGTGAGGATCTCCTAGACAGATAACAATTCAGATACTAATCAAACTTTGCCATAGAAACCAGAGAAACAGATGTGGAAAGCAGTCAAAGTGATAAATAATAGATTACCATAGTACAGCTGAAATAATAAAGTTTGGTCCAAAGGCCCTGAGCTTGCAGAAATTCCAGGAAATGATTGAAGCAATCACTTTGAAGACTACAATTGGTCACTTTATATTGATAATACTAGACTTATCATTCTTCTATCATCATAATTTAAAAGCTTTCAGCTGCACCTGCAATAGTAAAACCCTGGGGACTATTCCTAAGTGACCTAGGACTAGATATTCCAGCCTCCCAACATTCTAGTCTCTTCAGCTGTAGACAAAAATTTACAACTTTTGTTAGTAACGAGATTGAGATCCTCATTTGGATGAAATGTATGCAAGTGCCAAGTTTGATTATTATTTTAGCTTACAGATAAAGACTGTCACTTGTGTTTGAATGCTTTGTGAAGCAAAAGACACAAGGATGAAATTATGCCGATCATCTTTTTTGTTTTGCCTGCTTCTGGAGTTTGATTGAACTTGTCTGAATCTCATGATAAATATGCAGCATAACAAAGGATTAAATGAAAGACCATTTAATTACCTGAATCAGAGCTTGTAAAAATGTATATGGGTTTGTAGCAGGATTGGTGTAATTAGCACCCCTGAATTTAGGAAAATTGTGTCTAGCAGGAAAATGTGTACACGTTTGGCAAAAATTGAGTGACAGGTCAAGAACTCTCCAAGCTAAGAAGATTATGTCAACAGATGCATTCCCATCTGCTCACTGGATGCATAAAAATGGAAATCACATTTTTTTCTCAGTCTACCAACTGAAGTTTCAGATATACTTAGATTCCATGGATCATACCATACTAATAGCCAAGAGAAAACATACATATGAATAATTATTTTTATGTGAAACAAAAGGTATTGTAAAAGATTTGTTTTTCTGGTTCTCATCAGAAACCCAAATTAAGAACTCTGTTCCCAAAAGGTCCAATCTAAAGATACAGAACAATAAATCTGTGTTGGAACCAAGAAACACAATATAACTGAAAAAAAATGGCTCTGAATGATGTTTTGGGGAAAACAGGTTACCAGTACCACAGATGAATTCCTTAAGTCACGTAGAAACATAATGTTTTTAAATGTCCTGTTTAAGTGATTGGGACTTCCATGAGACACTGGCATCATATGAGACATTTTTACCTGATAGAGGTTTAGCGATACTTCTGCATACAGTGTTATTAGGAGAGATTGGTGAAATTCGGTTGAAATAACAAAAAACTCTATTAAGAAATTCACCATGCAGTTTTTACTATTCATCATAATATTTGTATATCAACTAAAATGTATTGAATACTTAATAGGTGGCAGTGTTTGTGCAGGGGCTTAAGCTACTATATAGAACATTACCTGCCCTCCCCACTCCAACCCCCACAATGATATTTATTTAGTTTTGATCAACACCAGAAAGCACATCCTCACATATCCTTTTTAGAGAATCCTCAGTCTATCTGACTGCAATTACTAAACTTGCATTGAAAATAGAAAATCTTTTGCAACATTTTTCAATGGCTCCAGTTAGTGCTGTCACTACTTGACACTACAAAGGTCCATGCATGACAATACTGAAAATTAAAGATTCTTCCAGTATTATTATGTAGAAGTGCTCATAGAAATGGATTATTTCCCATGCTGAGGCAGAGAAAGAGTTATATAGATGGCTGTAGTTTTCATTTTCTTTGGACTAAATATTTTCCATATTGGTATTCCCTCCCATGCAGAAATTCTCACCAAAGTTGAGTGACTATATTGCATTATCAAATATAACCTCCTGGAATTCTGACATGATACCAGTTATATGGGGACTAAAGTTTTTAACATCCATTATAAGATTTAATCCTCACAACAAAGCTCTTCTGGAAATAGGATGCAGACGACAGTGAGAAGTAATATTACACCAGTGGAACTAATCCAACATGAGAGGAGTGAACCGGATATTCTGGAAATGTAGATAACAATCAATGACTATTTCTCAAACCAACAGAAGTTCCGATGAATCCTGGGTGTGACAGAAATAGAAAATTTGGGGTAGTTAGTGATTTCCTTCTTAAGTGAATGAAAAGGTTCCAGTGGTGTATGTTCATGGCCATAGACAAGTC
This sequence comes from Ictidomys tridecemlineatus, assembly GCF_052094955.1. Lineage (NCBI taxonomy): Eukaryota > Metazoa > Chordata > Mammalia > Rodentia > Sciuridae > Ictidomys > Ictidomys tridecemlineatus. The sequence goes on along the minus strand of NC_135478.1, from coordinate 39,760,915 downwards.
CATTGTAATATGGGTGTTTCTACTCTTGACAGGTGGTGGTGCTCATCAAAAGGCAGCTCTCCCTCGGGATATTTAGGGTAAAAATAATGAAATAAGCTTTAAAAATTGAAGGTGATATGAACACCCAAAGAAAATTTCAAAATGGCGGGCATTGCTTTCATTTTTGCATTGCCCTCAAACCTACTGAATACCTAATGATCATTTGGCTGACACATCATCCTGGGAGAACAGTGAAGGGAAGAATCTTTAGACGCCTCAAAGTTTTGGATAGAAAATTGAGCCACTTGGAAGCACAGATGGTGTTTTCATCACTTCTTCTTCCTAACAGTTGGGACTTTGGAAAGGGTAGAAAAATCTTGCATGTGAACAATTGGCTATGCAGATGGTGATGGTGGACTGGTTTGGCCAACAGTTTAAATTCCATATCAATGGATTCTTACCCACAGAAGAATAAAGAGGAAGAGAGGAAGCAGAAAAGAAGAGAAAATGGATTAAGAAAACATAACAATACTCAAGTAAGAGATGAAATGCGTATTATGTTTTCTTTATCCACTGTCTAAGTAGAAATAATCCAAAGGCCACATCAAAAATAGTCATCCAGAGAGGCAACCAGGGATGCAAAAAGTTTGCCAACTTTCAATTGATAAATAAGTCTGAATAACTTAATTGAATGTACTTCATGGCATTCACCATGTAGTTATGATGTTTAGGGATAATTAAATGGAGGAAATTTCCCAGAGAATTCAACTACCCATGGAAATCAAGTTTATGCTAGGACATTGACAAAACAGTAAGATTAGTGAAGTCTCATAGAAGTCTTGACCAATAGAGACCCATTGCTATAATTATAAAGGGAACACAGTAAGAGACATTCTTACAGTGGACATGTCACCTACTTTTAGAAACTTGGGGATATTCAAGACTTTACATTAGAAAAATTGTATGTAGAAACATTAATAGTCATATAAAAAACCTCTTTTAATATAAAAATATAAAACAGGAATGAAGAGGGATAAATACACATTTTTTCATTACAATTTTGTACCAGGCAGCTTTCCCTCAGGAGAGTTAGGGTAAAAAAAAATCATAAAATAAGATAAAAAAAAAATTGCTGGGCGCAGTGGTATGTGCCTGTAATCCCAGTGGCTTGGGAGGCTGGGGCAGGAAGATGGCGAGTTCAAAGCCAACCTCAGCAAAAGTGAGATGCTAAGCAACTCAGAAAGACCCTGTTACTAAATAAAATATAGACTAGGCTGAGAATGTGGCTCAGTGGTCGAGTACCCCTGAGTCCAATCCTCAAAACCAAATAAATAAGTAAATAAATAGTTGAAGGCATTTGCTTTATTTTTACATCCAAGATGTACCAAGTGTGTGTTGTGTTCTAGGCATTGCTCTGAGTCCAGGAAGTACTGAGATAAGTAACAGTTTGTACTCTGAAGGAAAGTATAGCCTCCTTGGGAACAGTCTTGTGTGATGGGAGATGGAAGGGTCAAAAGTACTATGAGGACCAGTGAGAAAGGAAAACAAAAACGCTCTGATGAGAAAAATCAAGTATCAGAAGAAGTCTGTAGGGAGTGAAGAAACCAAAAAGTGAGAAAAGGCATCGGGAAAGAATTCCCCAGTCTGAGGGAAAAGCATGCATCAGGCAGTGAGGGGTAACTTCACTGTGTTCAGTCTGATGGTGTGCGTGTGCACAGGGAGTGGGTGTGGGGGGTGGGGGGTGTGGGGGGATCAGGACATGGGGCCACTAAAAAATGGGAGGGGGGGGCTTGTGAAAGAGTTTGTAGTTAACAGCTCAAAAAGAGATTGTATTTTCTATTATGAGTGGCAGAAACAGTTAAAGATTTAGGTTGTTTTTTGTTTTGTTTTTTTGTTCTTTTTTAGGGTGTATTTGGACATATTATACATACATGGAGTACAATTTATTCTAATTAGGATCCCATTTAGATTATTATTGAGATGAGTAGAAAAACTGATTCATTTGATCAGAATGATTTATTTTTGCTTTTCTCTCTCTCTCTCTCTCTCTCTCTCTCTCTCTCTCTCTCTCTCTCTCTCTTTTTCTGGTCTTCTGGTTTTAAATTATCTTTATAAGACAAAATTGCCTTAACTGGACAGAGTCTTGTTTGCAGAGTACCCCCAACAACCTTTTTTTAGCAATCGGAAGACTTCTTACCATGCTCAGAAAGCAAGATTCTTTGTTTCTACATTTGATTAAGAATAATGCCTTTCCTGTTTTAGAATGAATTCTGTTAGCAAGCTCAGCAGGAAGCTGTAAACAAAGGTTCAGTAAAAACCTTACTGCATTTTCCATGGTAGTATGTTGTCACCTTCAGTGTCACCCTGGTCTCCACCTTCAGGAGATGCTGTCTCTCTTGGTGACAGCTGGCTTTGTCTTTATAAAGAGAGATCCCTTTCCTAAAAGGGATTAATTTCCTCATGTCACTTTAATAAGGTACAGGAGTATGTCCCCAGAGACACAATGACAGAAATCTTCCCTAATATAAATCGATCATTATGCTCTGGAGCTAAAGAAAGCTCTATTTCCTTGAGTTCTTTGCTCCTTTTAGTTCCAGCTAGGATAGTAATTTGTTTTCTGAAAAATGTTAATGCTTGTTTACCATTCCTGGAGCCAGTCAAGACCCTGGATACCCACTCAAAGTTCATGGCCTCAAAGTTTGTGATAAAAGTAAGACATTACATGTCAAGAATGTGTTCTTGATCGCATGGGAAAATATCTGTTTATTTTGAAAGCTAGGATAGAAGTTCATCAGAAATGTTTTTCATTCTGTGGTGAGTCTTGTTTTTGCATTCATATAATTTGTTATGAAAAGAATTTAATGTGTTTGATCACTCTCCCATTATTTTTAGAGATGATACAATTTACTTATTTGATGTTGAATTAACATTTAAACCACTTTTTTCCATGAGACTACCTCTTTGTGTCATTGTGCCCCTCATAGACTCTGACCACATTAGCAAAAATCTCTCTAGTCTTTCTTAAGCAATATTCCCTTTCCCATGTGATAATGATGTACTATAACAAAAGAAAACCAAGGACTGGGGTTATGGCTCAGTGGTAGAACACTTGCCTAGCATGTGTGAGGCACTGGATTCAATTCTCAAAACTGCATCTAAGTAAATAAATAAAGGTCCATCAACAACTAAAAAAAATTTTTTTTTTTTAAAAATGAGAGAGAACCAAATTTAAAGAGTGTGAATTCTGGACCAAAGACCATCATTCATGAAAGAAATGGCCTAAAAAACAATATCATTTATCTCTTGGTCTTAGTGTTCCCATTCTACAGATTGGGAAATAAGAATGCCTACCTCAGTGCTAATGGTCAATCTACTCAGGAAAGCACACCTGAAACACATTGCATTATAAATTTACTCAGACATTTACTGAATCACATGATTGTTGATCTGTCTAAAATTCAAACCTGTTCTTCAAAGATTGTCTTTCTTTAATCCTCAGGGTTTTTTGTTTTGTTTTGTTTTACACCATTTGGAAACATTTTTATTGGGAGCTGAGCTAATGGTGAGCTTCATAGAAATGAAGTTTGGGCCACCTAGAAGGAAGGATGGTCATACAATCCTTCAACCATCTCATTTAGTGGCAAGAGAGCTAACTACTTGACAGGGAACCTGTGAATGTCTGCAGAGCAAAGATCCTGTGATGCTGATTCAAGTGTGACCCATCTGCTTATTTATTTATGTATTTTTACTTAGAGACGGGGTCTCACTGTGTTGCCCAGGCTGGCCTCAAACTCCTGGGAACCAAGCCCTCCTCCTTCCTCACCCTCCCAAGGGGTTGGGACTCCAGAACTGATGAAACACAAATTCCAAAGCTCGCTGAATCTTCCTGAGACTCACTGTTCCACTTCTTAACTGTGAGGCTGAGAGGTAGCTTGTTGCCTGCAGAAGTTTTTAGATCTGTGGAAAAATTGGGCAGGTATTTGGTCAGGTTCCTCAAGTTCCATGGCCAGCAGCAGGACAGAAATGTTTTGGCCTGTCGATTTCAGGGCAGGTGTTACCGGTCGGTGGGTTGCTTGAACTGTGAAAAACCTCCTTCTGGCTTTTTTTTTTTTTTTTTTTTTTTTTTAATGCCTGCCTGAAGCAGTGCTACCTCCTGGTGGGCCTGCCAGGGAGAATTAGTTTCAGAATGCACTCTGAGGAAGTGGACTGAGTGAAGCTGCTGAGTGGATCAGGAACGTGTGCTTAAATGTTGAAGAAAATCTGCTGGAAGCAGCAGTCTGGGTTTTAGCATCATGGGAGATAGAGCTGCCCTTTCTTTTTGTCCTGATGGTCCTCAGCCAGGGGGCCCAGCTGCTTCTCTTGGAGCTTTGTGGTTCATGACAGTAAAATCAAGTCATTAGAAAGTCCTTCACAAAGTGTAATGGCAGCAAACACAAAATATTACATTGTGTTAGTGTTATGAATCTAATCGAAGATTAGAAAATATATGTGAGTGTCCTGCTTCCTGAAATGTAGATCTTCCTACAAACACTTTGAAAAAGCCAGATTTGAGTCCAGTTCAATCTGTCGGTGCTTTTCATTGATTTAAAAACAAAACCCAACACCTTATGTACCTAATGTGGTTGTAGGAAAATGATTTTTGTCATGAATTTAATTATTGGTTTTAAGTATAAAATGAAAATAGATGAATATTCTTCAGTGACTCTTAAGTGTTTAGTGATCATGTCTCCTTTTGAATATCTTAATAAATGCTAAATGTCTTGCCTACAGAAGCATATAGCACACAGTTTGGGTTATAACTTCATGGGGTTCCCTGTTCATTGATAGATTCCAGGTCTCCAAGGTGCCCACAGTGCTTATCTTTCCATTGGAAGTTGTCACAAGCACAGCAGAACCCACTCTGCAGGTTTTTTAATTTCCTTCCAATTGTCATTTTGTAGCTTTCCTTTTTTTCTATAGGAACTCTCTCCCTAACAAAGCTGGTGTGAGTTCTTGCTGACCACCACTGAAGACCCTTTGCCTCCGGAACCTCTGTTAGCATGGACTGCAAGAGGAAAATAGCAAGCTGCCATTCACTTGGTGTCCACACCACCACCACCAGGTGGTGCTCAGTGTGCCGAGTGCTTTACATACAATATCTGCCCCTGCACATTGTTTTGAAGCATCTGATGACTTCTGTGCCCCACTGTGCATCCTACTCTCTCAAAAAAAAAAAAAAAAAAAAAAAGTCACCATCAGTGTTTAAGAGATGCAAGTTCTACTTCTCTAATTTTTTCAGGAATTCCAGAATTGCTGATTCCTAGATAATGTATGTTTCTCTAGGTTCCTTCAGAACAAGAATGGCCTTAGGTCATGATGTATGTTCATCCAGATGCTCAACCTTCTCATTCCCCACTCGGACTTGGTTGGACATGGAGTTGAAAAAGACTTTCACATCTTATTTAAAAAATCTCACTTCTCTGTCTCTATTCTGAAATCTGCTCTAAAATCTACCTCTAACTATTGCCTTTTCGTTTGCTTTCTTCGCACAGGTAACAACGCTGACTCAGGAGGTCTCCCAGTTAGGTAAAGACATGAAGAATGTGATGCAACTTCTGGAAAACGTCCTGTTACCTCAGCAGCCGTCAGGGCTTTGCTCTCTGCATACCGCCTCTGTGTGTCCATCCAGGGAGAGCTTGCAGACCAGGATGAACTGGAGCATGCACCAGCCTTGCCTACACTTGCAAACAGGTGGAGCGGCTTATACCCAAGCACAACTTTGTCATGGGAATGTCACCTCTGATATTTGGAGTGTGGATCCCTCCTCTGTGGGGAGCAGCCCCCAGCGAACTGGAGTTCATGAGCAAAATCCAGCAGACAGTGACCGTTATCATTCTCCAAACCTCGATTATTCACCTGCCCACTACCAGGTTGTCCAAGAAGGTCATTTGCAATTTTTAAGGTGCATCTCTCCACATTCAGATACCACGCTAACCCCTTTGCAGTCTATTTCGGCTACTCTCTCTTCCTCTGTCTGCTCCTCCTCCGAAACATCTTTGCACCTGGTTCTCCCAAGCAGATCCAGATCGGAGGAGGGCAATTTCAGTCAGGGACCTGTTAGTTCCTTCAGTCTGGAAAACTTACCAGGCTCTTGGGACCAAGAAGGAACAGCATCAGCCTCTACCAAACCCTTGGAGAACTTTCCACTGGAAGTTGTCACAAGCACAGCGGAAGTGAAAGATAACAAAGCCATAAACGTATGATATCAGCACACGAGACGCTGCAGCTGCCATTTTGAGACCCACCACTGCATGACAGCTTTAGTTTGCCTTTTCCACCTCTGGCAGGCAAAGTTGGGAATCCTGCAGAGGAGTGCGTGAGGAGCCAGGGAAAGGCAGAGCCACCTCCATACTGTAGCAAATGATTTCTAGATCCTAGAAGCATAATACAAACATTTTTCTGTACAGGTATTAACTTCCTGGTCTGTTTGACAGACTTTGGTAAAAGTCCAAAGACCCCGAGGGTCTGAGCAGCTAGAAGTCCCAGACAAAGAATTTGTGGATTAGTTTTGTCCTAGGTGGCTTTTGTGAAGTGCAGCAAAGGTTTTTCCTGAGTGCCTGTTTGTCATTCCTGAACAATATCCATAGCGCTGTTGGCCTCGGGAGCGCACAGCTCCCGCTGATCTATTTTTCTTTTGGTGAAGGCAAAGGGACAATTATCACTGCATGTCATCTCCTAGACAATCAGTCAAATAGAGCTGGTGGCCAGTGGTTAGCTATTCGCACGTTATTTGCCATGTAAATGAAAACGTCTTTATTTATCAAAAAAAAAAAAGAAGCTATTTTTATAACCTTGGTATGAAATATGTATTTAAACTATTTAAAATATTTATAAAGAAATGGATGTTTTCTTTTCATTTTGGTAAAAAAAAAAAAACAAGCTTGCTGTTTTAACAAGAAATGCACTACTGTTATGTATAGTAGATCAAACATTATTTATTATTAAGAGGATGTAGCTTCAAGAGGAATCTCCCTTTTATCTGCATGCAATTTACAACAAATGTATCCTCATACCTCTGGGTTACAAAAGAAAAGTGAGACCATATTTTATTTACGAAATAAAAATGTAGACCGGGTGTCCACTCCATGAGCTTTGGCTTGGTGGTAGAGAGGGCTCCATCTAGTCTGCTGACTCATGATAATGCCCTGAGTTAAGGCAGCCCCCAAGCGCCTGCAGAAACACCTCTCCTCCAGGTGTCAGACTTTGTAATCCAGGAACCCGAATTTGGTTTGCAGAATAGGAGATCACCATCTACAATGAGCCAGTTTGGGCTCAAAGTGAGGATAAAAGCCTTGCGTGTCCTTTCCCAGTGGCTTTCTTTCCTGGGAGGCTGTGGTCTAGCAAACATTTCCAAATGGAGCCAAGACTTCCTAGCTATGACTGCTAAGAGCGATCCCAGCTTGCCTCGGGTCAATGCCGGACCTGTTTTCTTTAATGCTCCCAACAAAGCCCTAGCTCTGCAGAGCATTTGTTGACAGTCCTAATTGGCTGGGGAAGAGAAAAGTTCCAGAGATTACACAGCCAGCATCCTGTGTAGGTCTAGAACCCAGAATGCTCCCTACCTCTCACACCCACCTACTGCAGACTCAAATGCTGGACTTGGCAATGATTTAAACATTCACTTAAGTTGTATTTTATGTTTAAGAACATTTAAGGCTTGATCATCCCACACATTTATAAAAGACACATTGAGTTCCGGAGTCCTCCTGTTTTTATTTCCTGCCACAAAGAATAAACAGTCTAAGAATTGCATCATTAAAAAACATCTAAACAAACCAAGATTTTTCTGATTCTGTGTGAGTCATGCACCCTAAACCTGGCAGAAAGAAATCTTCTCTAAGAAAAATGACTTTGTAGTTCAGGAACCCAAATTTGGTCTGCAGAATAGGAGAGCGCAATTTTTTTTTTTAAGTCAGCTCACTCAATATCTAATGCCCCGAACTCTCAACCCCCAAAATTCAGTCTCTCCTTAGGTTAAAGTGAAAATTGAGGCAAATTCTAGATTTCAAGTACTCATTCATATTCCCCCTTTTCCTCATCCTACCTATGTAATCATTTTAAGCACCATCCAAAAAGACCTCACTGATGTTGGTTCATGAATATCCATCTGGCAAACTAGCACCACTATTACTGATACCGACAATGATGACTGGCATTCTGTTCTCTGAATCAACAGACATCTAGGAATTAATACAAGTTGTGCTCTCTCATCTAGTCATCAAACAGTGCTAACAGTTACTTAAGTTACTTATTATTATTTTTATTTTACAAATAAAAAATTTTTTTTTAAATTTGCCCAGTCACATTGTTCTAAATGATGATTCAACACCATAATGGCCACTCTAGGTGGGTATCCCTTCCTTTGTGTTCAAAATCATCTGCACTGCACCTCAAAACTTTGCTAGCAATTGATTTCTTTCCAGAATCGATGAGTAAAATATTTATTTGTTTTTGTTGTTTTTTTTTTGTTGTTGTTGTTTGTTTGGTTGGTTGGTACCTGGGATTGCACCCAGGGGCATTTAACCACTGAGCTACAATCCCCAGCCCCTATTTGCTGAGTTATCAGCCTTTTTTTTTTTTTTTTTAGTTTAGAGAGAAAGGTTCTAGCTGTATTGCTTACAGCCTTGCTAAGTGACTGAGGCTGGCTCTAAACTCACAATCCTGTTTTTAAGTAGGCAAATGAATGGGATGGATTAGTTCAGCTCTGAAGATCTGGGGAAGGCTCCGTGAATAGCTGGAAACATGCCAGTGTGCTTCCATCCAGTCACCTTCTCTGCCTCTACTCCTAAGCTTGTGAACCAGCAGCCTGACCTTCAGGGCATTGCAGGGGGACAAGAAGGAAGGGTGGGTAGGAGGAGGCAAGGTTCCCACTGACCACCCACAGGAGGGCCTCCTCACCTGAGTCCACCTCACTTTATTTTCTGATCCCTTCCCTCCTCATCAGTCTGACAAACGAGACTCACATCCAAGAACTCAGAAAGCTACGATTTTGTTTTATCTTAGTTACGCATGTTGTGACATTATTGTAAGACAAGAGGATCTGTGGTGTCCCTAGATGTTAGATTTTCTAAGCGTTCTTGCTGTTTAAATAGCAGAAGCACTCATCTTCTCATCAGGGATTCATTTTCATATTTCCTCACCTACCCTTTGCAGAAAGAGCAAAACTGGGATCCGAAGGGAACAGAAGCAATTATTTTCTTTTTTCTTTTTTTTTAAATATTTATTTTTTAGTTTTAGGTGGGCACAACATCTTTATTTTATTTTTATTGGGTGCTGAGAATTGAATCCAGTGCCTCACGCATGCTAGGCAAGCATGCTACCACTTGAGCCACATCCTCAGCCCCAGCAATTATTTTCTTGATTAAGCACATTTTCTCAAAATAACATTAGGCTAGGTGCATGCCTGTAATCCTGGGGCTCCAGAGGCTGAGGCAAGAGATTGCAAGTTTGAGGCCAGCCTCAGCAACTTAGGCCCCAAGCAACTTAGTGCAACCCGGTCTCTAAATAAAATATACATAAAAAGTGGAGAGACTGGGGAAGTGGCTTGTGGTTAAGAAGCCCCCCTGGGTTCAATCCCCAGTACTAAAATAATAATAATAATAAATAGAAACTCAAGTCTTCTATGTAGCTCTAATTCAAAGAATCAGGCAGACACAATATATGGGGTTTTATATTAATTTGATATAAGAGGAAATTTCTGATAGTTAAAGCTACTTACAAATAGAGTTTATTATTTATCCCCAATAGACAACGTGTCCTCTCAGAGATTACATGACTGTTTGACAGGAACAGAGTTTTTTGAAAGGATCCTCTTTAGATTTGAGGTCTGAAGAATGCGATCATCAAGATCACATGGGGTGTATTGAAGATGCAGAAAATACGGCTTCAATCTGGTCTCTTTGAATGGGGTCTGGGAATCTACCATTTAGTCAACTTTCACTGAAGACTGAGAAATGCTGGCTTAGAATCCACAAAAGTACAAACTTAAATTCTAGCTAACTGAAATTCAGTTAAAGAGCCCTGAGTCTATAGTAGTGTATTAGAGAAGCTTAGTTAACCTCTATCTAAATCAGTAGTTCTCAAGCTTCAAATGATGTATTTCTGGGGAATCTTATTAAAACAGATTCATTAAAAAGGACCTCTAAAATGTGGGCTGAGTCACAAGTCATCCTAATATGGATGATTCAGAGAACGAAACTAGAAATCTTGTACTAAGCAGTGTACTCATCCCCTAGATCATGAGCTTGCTGGATTGGAAGGTAGACAGACTAGAATAAAAGCCATTTAGAGGGCGAATTTTTGCAATACAATTTCTGCACAGTTCCTAACACATCAATGATTTTTTTTTTCATGAAGTGATCGATCACTTTTTTTCAAGAGAGCTTGAAACACGCATTCATTACTTCAACTAATAGTAGGTTGAATGCCGACTATGTGCCACACGTCACTCATCCCTCGTGGCTTATTGTAGCTCTTTGTTTTCTTGTTACACATGAATTTTTTTTTTTTTAGAATGGGAAAAAAAAGTGAAAAGGCCTTTTGAAGTCTGGTAAACTGATCAGTTCCTCTCAAAAAGAGAGGAATCATATTTGTATATGAAGCAAGTAGCTATTTAATTAGAGGATGATAACCGCTATCGGTGGTCCCTGTGTGGAGCTGCTAGTGTCAAGATGGTGATTCTAAACGTGACAGTGGAAACATCCTGCATCAGACAGTTCTTTCCAAGGCTGTTTCTTCTCGTGAATTGTACAGCTTGTTTCCTAAGGTCATTGCTTTTCCCAAAGTCTATAATGTACCTCTCAGATCACCTCCATCACTGAAATTGGAGCCTCAGTACGTGCATAGGCTCTATTAAAGTCTGTCCCAGAAGGCTTCCCTTGGCTTTCTTGTTTCACTTTATACATAGGCAAATGTTCCAAATAAATAAGATATGGAGAAAGGAACAAGGAAGGAACTCAAAGGAGTGTTTGCTTTCCAACCATTTTTCCTTGCTCTGTGACCTCAAGTGAGAGAGAGAGAGAGCTCTTCGGAGCCTAGATTTCTTCATCTAAAATTTGAGGATTAAAATATATCTAATTTGCGGACTCTTTGTGAGATTTAATGAAGTGATTTCTGTGAGAGCACACTGTCTCACATATAACGAATGCTAAGCAAATGTCAGTTCATCTCCCTGGCCCTCCAGCCCCCCGGCTCCTCTCCTGCTTCTCCCTCCTCCCCAGTCTCCCCGTCTCCTGATCCCTCCACCTTTCCCTGTCCCCAGCCTCCCCCCTGCCTAACCTCTCACTGGCTCTCCCTTTTCCTCCATTCTCCTTTTGGCCTTCCATCTCTGCTGTCCTTGTCCTTCCCCTCCCCCTTGTGCCTTCCTCCTGTCCTCTCCCTACTCCTCTACCCCTCCCTTAGTGTCCCAAGGAAACTGAAAAATGAGAGCCCTTGACTCTTCTCCACCAAGGTCCCAGCCCAGCTACCATCCTACAGCCCCTATCATCCACTCATCAGAGTGTTAATAATCTAGTCAACGTTTACCTTTAAAAATAAAAGAGTCGAGATAGCAGCAAGGTTAAAAAAAAAAAATACTTTCTTTGCTCCCAGCCCCTTGGCCTCTTAGTTTTTATAGTTAATGTCTTTTTTTAAGTGCTTTACAATTACAGAAAGATCCAAGGAATTTGCTAACATGAGTATATTCCATACGCACACTGTTGTTTTTTACTTTTTATTTATTTATTTATATTACCTATTGTTTCTCTATGGAAATTTGTGGCTGCTTCAGAAACCACACACACACACACACACACACACACACACACACACACCACTGATGTCATGGCCACCACTCCAGGCCCCAGAAGGCCTACTCTATCAACCAAAGCCCTCAGACCCTTCTCTGTGATGTGGGCCTCCTTGCCCAGAGCCCCTCCTGTTAGAAGCAGAGCTGATGAAATATCTGCCACTTCACATGGACACCTTCAAAGCATCCTCTGGTACCCCATTGAGGAAGCAGCTCCCACCAGAGGGAATAAGCTAAATGTTATTCCCTGCGGCTCTTGTCCTGAAAGAATCTGTTCCTTGGGTGGTGTCCTTCAGCAGATTGCTGAACAAAACTCATGAAAGATGTGGGGACAACAAGGTAGAGACCAGCCCATCACACCCGGCATTGTAAGGAATTAAATAAGCTTCACATTCTAGAGTTAGGCAAATAAACAAACAAACCAGCTAGGTGGGCAAACTGTATCTTGAGGGCAAAACTATGCCTTTTCACTTCTGGTTTAGGGTTTTCCCCTAAGGAGGTAGGAATCTGGGAACTGGATAGAATCCGATGCTGAAGCTAAGTCTCTGGGTCTTTTTTTTTTTTTTTTCCACAGTTGGCTTGATAAAAATAGAACATACACATGTGATATATTTGACTTCAACAAAGAATAAAATGGGAGGAAGTGAGACTTAAAAGTGTGTCTGTGCCTTTTTATTTATGTAAAACAAATTTAAAAAACAGTATATTAATTCGAAGGAACTATTTTTATTTAAGAATTTCCTTTAGAGTAAATTGTCCCTTATCTCTTTGGTGCTTTGGTGCTTTTGTTTTATACACACACACACACACACACACACACACACACACACACAAATCACCAATGCTAAGATTCTTGAACCATAGCTTGTAGCTTTATTCTTCAATGTGGTTTATTTGTCCCCAGGGAGAATTATTTCCGACATCAGCATGAGAGTTAGCAATCAATGTGGTGAAGGAAGAGGCACAGATGTACATCTCAGGGAACACAGAGCCCTCTGAGGAGCTGCGGCCACGTGGCCCATGCCCTGAATGTCTTTGGGTATCCTCACTAGGGATTGGCAGTGATGTCTAGGTGCCGCCAGGTTGAAACATGGTTTTCTAAAAGTTGCCATGGTAACCTGTGGCCCAAAGTGAGACAAAGAGAGCTCTTCTTACTCTAATCAGACAGCCTGTGGAATCAAATCAAATAGTTGTGTCTGGATTTTAATATGCAAAAGGTATTTGACCCCTAAGCCCAGATAATCATTTAGTATATCTCTGGTTAATTTATGTAAAAACCGAATCTCCAGAAAAGGGATCAGGAAGACTGTGTTTCTGACTCTTGGTTCTCAAAGTGTGATTCACCAAGCAGCAGCAACTGCTGTACCTGAACACTCACTAAAAATGCAAAATCTTGGACCCTGTCCCTGAGCTACAGAATCAGAATCTGAATTTAGCCAGATTCCTAGGTAATTTGTGTACATGATACAGTCTTCGATACACTGGCAGAGATATTGGCTTTTGACTCTAGGTGCCCATTAGAATCACCTGTGCAGTTTCTAAAAGACAGACTTGTGGCCCCAACCTCAAAATTCAAATTTAGTTTGTCTGGGTGGGACCCAAGTATTGGTAATACTTTGAAACTCCCCAGGTGACTCCAGTGTCCACCCAGAGTTGTAAAAATCACTGCTGTAGAACATAGTTCTCAAAAGTGGTCCCCTTGGCCAGCAGCAGAGCCAGGAATCCGGAGCACATTTGACATACAGATTCACAGGTTCTATTCCCAACCAGAATCAGAAACTCCAAGGAAGGTCCACTCAACTGTGCTGACTCCAATGCCAGTTACAGTTTGAGGACCACTGCTCTAGTCTAGATGACAAAAGAAAAAGTGTGGGCTGACGTGGGTCTTAAGCAGAAGTAGCATGTACATACTAATAAGGTGCATCATAAGATACGTATCAGTATCAGCTTCTTCCTGGAGACTCATCACTCTCTTTTTCAAATACTCCTCTGTTTTAAAACCATACTCATAGGTGGCCACTGAACACAACAGTGGATCACAATCATAGATCTTGTGAACCATGTCTCCAGGCCTGTAGATGGTGAGTCCTGAGGAAAGCCTAACAAATGCTTGACTTGTTGATAGTTGTGTTCCAAAATCAGGGCTTTAGATTCCAACACAGAACCATCTCCATTTATTTGCCATAAGAAGAGAGCTGTGCTATTTTAATCACATTCACAGAAAATAACTAATAATCTAGAATCTGACTGTGTAGAGGGAGAACCTGCGAACAATAAAATATTGTATTCAAAATAATGAGAAGTGAATTTTTCTGTTACCAAGAAACATTTCTTATTTTAATGCTGCCTAAATCTCCACTGTAGCAGCATTTTTCAAAGATTTGCATATGTTATGGTTGAGCTATGGTGTTCTCCAAAACCTCCCTTGTAAGACAAGGCAAGAAGGTTTGGAGGAGAAATTATTGGGTTATAGCCTTAACCCAATCAGTGAATTGATCCCTAATGAGATTAACAGAGTGGTAACTGGAAGCAGGTGAGGTGTGGCTAAAGGAAGTGGTTCATTGGGGGAGTGGCTAGGAGGTAAATATTTTGTATCTGGAGACTGGAGGCTCCTTTCTGATCACCAAGTGAGTTGCTCTGCCACACTCTTCTGCCATGATGTTCAGCCTAACCCTGAGCCCAGAAGAATGGAATCTGCTGTCTATGGACTGAGACCTTTAAAACCATGAGCCTCCAAATAAATTTTTCCTCCTCTACAGTTGTTCTGGTCAAGTCCTTTAGTCATAGCAGCAAAACAGCTGACTAAAACAATTTATATATACACTCTCTATATAAACTATGTGTGTGTGTGTGTGTGTGTATGTGCATATGTATAGTTTTGCACATGCTAGGCAAGCACTCTGCCACTGAGCTACATCCCAGCCCTACAGACATTCAGTTTTAAACAAGGCAATTTTATTTTTGTATATGGAGCACCTATATTCTAGAGTCTGTATATTTAGACTAGTCTACATTTATGTACTATACAGTTAAAATATATTTCCAAATATATTTACTGAAGTAAATGTAAAGAATGAGACTTGGGCTGAGATCAACTGAGGTTTTTAACTCCACTGCTTCTCTTTGGATAAATTCTCAATGCCTGGCCCACTTCATTTCTGAGACTGGGTTACCTTCCAATAGCCCTGGAAGTATCTCCTAAAATAATAATTTTAGTGAAATAATTTATTTGCGGGCTGACTTTTGGAAACCCTTGTGGGTGAATGGAGAAGTGAGACAGGGAGGACAAGAAAGCCAATACATAATCAATTGTTGAGTAGTTAGTCATTGTGAGCCACTAAGGCTCAATCATCCTAGGGATTTCCTGGAGAACACTGTAGAATGACGAGTTTCCTCACTTAATGAGGTGGAAGCTAGATTATTCATCTCTAACTCCCACCAGTCAACGGCTGAAGGCTTCTCCTAGAGATGTGAACTCCTCAGTATGCCTACCTTGCCCCCATGCAAATGCAGAGACAAAGACTAAGCAGAGTCCCAAGTGCCTGCAATAGTATGCCTTGGGCATGGAGTTGAATGGTGCATGCACAGTGGATATGGGTAGGGAACCAAAAGCACCTGCTCCCTGAGGTATGTAACAAGTCCAGCCAAAAGACAGAAATCACAGTAATTCAAATTACTTACTTACTATAAAGAATTATTAGTAGAAGATTGGTTCCTAAGAAAAAAATAAATAAAAGGCCAAAAGAAATATCCTGGGGTAAGGGTAGGGAGCAAATGGAAGAAGGGTCCCCATGGCAAAGATCCGTACTTTGTTGAAGAAGGTATAGATGCTGCCCTGCCCACTGAGAGGATCACAGGGTTGCCAGAATTGATTCATAGTCACTGAACCGAAGCTGGAAGGAAGGCAAATGCATTCTGGAACAAACACCAATCTGCTGCTGGGGTGCAGGTGAACCAAGGCTGTTCAAGAAATTGCAAGCAGAAAGTGAGCAAGTCTGTCCAGTGCCTACTGGTCACAGTGTACAGCAGGAACCATCCAAGCAGCAACACAGGAAACCTAGGAAAGAAATCCCTTTCTTCTACAGTGTCTCTGCAGCACCCTCTACTGGCAATGTGGAAATATTACAGGCTCCAGTCTAGTAGGAAGCAGGACAAAAGAGGTGAGAAGCAATAATCTGCCAACTGACCCACGGTAGCACTATTTATCTAAGAGGGTTCTACGTGAAATACATGGAAGTCATGTATTAAAACTACTTCCTAAACTATATATTTTTTCCTTCACAGTTTTAAGTGTTTTCAGTTTTTAAAACACTAGAATTACCACTTACGATAAAACCATATTTTTCACTGACAGTATTGATTTATTAGTATTTGAGAACTATCTTTAGCACTTGGTCTTCCTAACAGTGTTTGTCTTCTGTGTGAAAACACTATGAATTGACTTTCCTCCACACACATCTTTTCTGGTTACCAAAAATACCTTAATAGAGACCAAGTTTCTTTTTTTCCTTACAATTAATGAAGTGAGAAATATGCCCATCTTAATCCATAAAGGAGAGGGGCTCTAACATACCTTTATTTCTTTTACAGCTCATTTTGAACAGCAGTGGGGGTAAGAAGGTATAGATGGCCTGGGCACATGGTAGAGAAGCCGTTGCTGAGCAATGAAATGTCATTGCCTCTCCCTCAAAGTCCTTCAGGAAACCACATCACTTTTTCTCACCTTAGTTAGCACAGAGCCCAGGTTCAGTGCAACCAAAGCACCAAACTGAAATGTGATTTAACACACTTTCTCTCTTATCTTCCTCTCCAGTAACGTGTCTGTCAATTAAAATATCTCCTTGAGATGTCTTTGTCATATATTCATCCAATTAATTAACCTTTCCCCTAAATGAATTAATCTCTTGACCCGTCAGTGTGCTTTTGGCTATTAATTTATTGTTTCCTTCCATTGATGTTCATAGTCCCTCAAAACTCTTAAAAGATAGAAGAATAATTTGTCATAGGGCCTGCTTAGAAGTCAGAACATTCTTATTTCCTGCTTCTTCTTGCTTCAAGAAGATTTTAAGGCCATCAAAGGCAATATTACAATGCCTGTAATATTGTCAGAGCATATAGTATGAGGCAAAATTGAACAAGGAATCTAAACTGGAAAGAAATGAAAATAGTTAATATTTAATAAGCACTTACAGGGTAAGGATACTACACTCAAAGCTTTATATACAAGTTCATTCTGTCCTCTCAATAATCCTGTCAGACAGTTCCTGCTATTATCTTCATTGCATGGCTAAGGAAACAAAGAGCAAAATCATATAGCCAAAGCCATACTCCTAAAGTAGCTGAGCTAGAATTTAAGCCCAACTGTATTGGTTCCCAAATCCTTACTCTGAGTTCTGCATCATATCCTGGTTTTGTGCTGATTTATGACTAGTATTCTTCTGTGGGAAATAAGGCTGTCCAAAATAGCCAAAAATCTGTCACTTGAAATTCTATCCCCTACACAACAACCAGGACAAAGCCTGGCACAAAGTGGCTGCTGTAAATGTCACCAATAGGCCACATGCTCCAGTCAATGATCATTATTTCCATGGGGATTGATAAAAAGACTGGTCAGTATGGAACTTCTCACAACACAATTAACATCCAAAGCAATAAAGTGGCATTCAAATCAGTCACAAAGTTGTACTTTTGCTGACAGATGTGGTAGTACACACCTGTAATCCTCATAGCTTAGGAGGCTGAGGCAGGGAGATCACAAGTTCAAAGCCAGCCTCAGCAACTCAGTGAGGCCCTGAGAAACTTAGCAAGACCCTGTCTCAAAATAAAAAAAATAAAAATGGCTGGGGATGTGGCTCAGTGGTTAAGTGCCCCTTGGTTCAATCCCTGGTACCAAAAAAAAAAAAAAAAAAAAAAAAAAAGATCTACTATCTACTTTTGTGCCTTTAGATCGCCCATCAAACTCAAGCAAAAGCTGAATGAGAACAGGATTTTGATATAGTGCAATATCTTTCTTCCAAACTGGAGCCCAGAGATAGGCAGGATCTCCACTTGGCACGTGGCATATATTCTCTTTAGCCATTATTAATCCCTTTCCTTTATGCACTCCTCATTGAGGAATCTTAAGAGGATTTGTATGCCTTAGCATATTGATAATCCACAAAATAAATAACCCAAGTTCCTAGCATTACCATCCTTATGTCTCAAAAAAATGGAGGTCAAAGGAAATGACATCTTTTCTTAAGGTCTGAATTGCTTGAAGTCAGTAGCTCTGACGCTGCTGGAGGTAAATAAGACACAGAGACACACAAAGGGTTCTCTTCCTCTTTCCCAAACAAAATGGCACAGCATTTTTCTTACACAAACATTTAAGACCAGCAGACACCTTTCTCTTCAGCCTCTCATTAAAGTAGGCATGAGTTAAATGTGACTTTTCTTATCCCACTTGAACTATTCTGGGTTAAACATGAATTTTTTATTGAGGTTCCAAATTCTTAGGTTTGCTGCTGGAATTTTTTTTTTTTTAAAGAACCAAGTCCTTATAAAGCCTGAGACTTAATAAAAGTTTCTATGTCCTGCTTTCCTTTCTCATTCCCATCCTTCCGGTTGCCCTCTTCCACCCTCTCTTCAATACATCCCTACCCTCTAAGTTGAAATGTCAACACAAGAGAATTGGCTTAAATGTGAGATAAAATATTTCCATCATCTGCTCAGAGACCTCTGCCAAATATCAAGGTTGTTGACCCACATGGAGTGTAAATATACTTTGAAAACCATATGTCAAGGGACCTTGGCTTACATTATTCACTTGGGCCTGCTCAGCAGTAGGCTGCTCTCAGAGAGGGCCACGTCAGAGCCCACCACAGAGCAAGGCCATCATGCGGCTGCTTTTGCACTGCCCTAAATAAAATCAGAAACTGGTTCACCAGCTGTAATTCATCTCCTGAAAACCAAACAGCTAAAATTTTTTTTTGTTGATAGAGATATTTGACAGAGTAAAGGGGGTTTCGTTTTTTTCTGAGTAATCATCTGTATCATTTTTCAGTAATTATGATGGACTCCCATTTTTTGCTACAACTATCTGTAGCTAGGTACATGAGATGGGCCTGACATGGCCCCAGTGGTCCCTAGGTTATAGTGCTTGTAATCTTACAAGCAATCCCCTTCTCTTGAGTATGGGCTAGACCTAGTGACTTTCTTCCAAAAAAATGGAAAACAGCAAATTGATATGACATCATCTCCATTGTAGGTAACAAAGGAGTGGGATCATCTCTTGCTAGTATGTTCCTTCAGGTTCTTCCCACTTCTTACTGTAATAAAAAGCACCACAGACAGAGAACATAGGGCAGCCTCTGGCCGGTAACTGGCAAGGAAATGAGTTCTTCAGCCCAATAGACAACAGAGAACCAAATCTTACCTGCAACCACAGAGGGAGCTCAGAAGCCAAGCCTGCCCCAACTTGAGTTGACCCTTATGTCAATGTGTTGTACAATAGAGCTTCTGCTCAGGGCTTCATTGCAGCCTGTGTGAGACCCTGACAGAGGACCCAGTCAGGTGATGCTCCAATTCCAGACCCCCACAAACTGAGAAATAATGTTTTCTGCCACTGAGTTCTGTGATAAGTTGCTACACAGCAATAGATAATTTACATAGTAAGAATGGGAGAGCGTGCTCTTAAATTGAGCAAAAGCCAAAATACCCCTTCCCAGCATAAAAGTAGTTCAATAAATAAATAAAAACTTCATGGTCATAGGGTTGCTTGGTGAGCAGGACATCAGGTAAAAAGGAATTCAATGACACTAAAAGCTATGTCATCTAGACTTGAATAGCTCTAGTCTGACCAAAAAAAAAAAAAAAAAAAAAAGTTCTCTCCTTTGGACAGAACTGGAAATCGTTCATAATTTTTCCCTTTTCATTTAGAGCTGTCCATTTACAATATAGTTGATTAGGTTTCTGTTTCCTCTAGTTATTGTTCAGTATTCATAACCCCGTGACTGCACTGATTGGCATGCGTGGTTTTCAAGCCTCCTGCAGATGGTTCTACTGTCCATCTCATGCTGATTATTACTAGTTTCCATCTTAATCTTATCCCAATAACTTTAGTATTATTAGCTCCATTTTATGCATAAGGAAATCGGAGGGAGGTCATATGACATGTTAGAAGAGCCAGGAATAGAACTCCATCTCATAAGCTTGTCTCCAGCTTCTCAACGTCATTCATTCTTGATGCTTGATGTAAATATAAAATGAATTTCAAGACTTGTACATTGAATAGTGTTCATAGCTCCCATTTTTAGCCATTTCTGCACTCACATCCTGTACTTGAGACCAACCTCTTATCTTCTCGGGTTATGTTTCCTGAGCCAGCTCTGTGCCTTACTAAAACTTCATTCTGTTCTCTCATCTCTCATCTGAGAATCTTAGAAACCAAAATCTTCCTAGAATTTTTCTCAGATGTCCCCTCTTGCCAACTTGAAAGGCTAAGAAAAACATAGATTTTAAAGCCTAATGTTCCTAGGTTCTAGTTCTGAATCTATCATTTATTAACATGTGACTTTTGAGAAGACTATTTAATAACTCTACTTTTCAGTTTCCTGACAGGTATAAAAATTAAAAAGAATAATAATGTGTGCTTTGATAAGTGAAATTAGATGCTGAACCAGCCCAGGACTTTCACACTATGTGTCAAAACATCTTACTTCTCTTTAACCTGCTGCTTTCACCTCTATGATCTCTCCCTAGTCTTTGTGAGGAGTGGAGGTTCAGTGGGACATTGGTGATAGTGATATTAAGTCCAAGTTAGCGTCTACAGTGGCTCCCAGGTGGATCTACAAATAATCCCATGAGCTCATCTGTCTTGACACAGTGATTTAGTCAGCTTTTTTGCTGCTGTGACTAAAAGACCTGACCAGAACAATTTTAGGGAAGAAAACGTTTATTTGGAGGCTTACAGTTTCAGAGGTCTCAATCCACAGACAGCAGGCTCCATTCCTCAGGGCTCGAGGTGAGGCAGAACTTCATGGTGGAAGAGTGTGGCAGATGGAAACAGCTCACATGATGATCAGAAAGCAGAAAGAGAGGTCTGCACTTGCCAGGTACACAAATACACTCCAAAGCCACGCCCAATTCTCACCTCCTCCAGCCACACCCCACCACATCAGTTAATCCTATCAGAGATTAATTCACTGATTGGGTTAGGACTCTCACAACCCAATCATTTCTCGTCTGAACCTTCTTGCATTGTCTCACAGGTAAGCTTTTGGGGAACACCCCTCATCTAAACCATAACACACAGTGTCTCCAATGACCAAAGAGGATCAAAGTCAAATCATGAATCAGATACTGTGTGATAAACTTTATTTCTTGACATGTGCCCTCCTCTGAGTTCATTCTCTCGCAGTGTATGGAATCAGAAAGAAACTTCATGGGCTTGGTGGAAGTCCTTCTACATCAAGCCACATCATGCTCACTCTACTTTCAAAGAACAATTTGTCCTTGATTGTGTTTTGGGGTTGTTTTGTGTTGTTTTGTTCTGATTAGTTCCTACCTTTCCCCTGCACTAGGGGAACGTGGCCTCAAGTTTTTATGTAAAACTCTATTTTGAGCAATAGAGCTTAAGTATCTTTGCACTTTACCAATGCCTTTATTAACAAAACTCAACAGGTTCTGGGCTCATTTCAGAATGAGAGGAGCCTAGGAAGAAGTCTGATGATGACTTACTGCCCCATTGATGGGTGCATTGCCCAACCCAGACTTCCAGCCTCTTAATTTAAGATCTCCATATCTGTCTCAATGATCACCTTCTTATATGCAATGCAAAGTCTCAAGTGTTTAGTCCTTTCTTAAGGGATGCAAAAACCTCTTAATAAATTTATATGTGAAAAGCCACCATCTTCCTCCTTTATTTACTCTTCTACTCAATCCACAATTATTATCCACCACCTGTGTGGAGACTGGATTCTACCACAACTTTAATATAAAACTGGAAATTTCAATAAGAGACTGGAAAATTCAATAAGATACATATGGCAATTCAACCTTTAGGTCTCAGATCAAATATCACCTTTTAAGGCTTATATTCTTATAATACTATGAGATTTTCTTGCACAGGATTTAAATTAAAAATGCATGCTACACATTTATTAATGTTTCTCTCTTCTATAAACTGAAAAGAGACACTTTGACTATTTTGCTAACCATTATATTCACAGAGAACACAGAAGATACCAAATAATTGTGTACTTAGCTGAGCAAATGAAGGAGGGAATGAATGCATAAATGAATAAAAAGCTGAAATTCAACTTTTTATATCATAGAAGCTATGTCCTTAAGAAATCTTATTGGTACCAACCCAATCTCCATATTGTGTCTTCAGTGTTTACCACTTCAGAGAATGATGGATATTCCTGTAACCCAGGGATAACTTTGAATTCTGCGAGTCTACATGAAATCTGCAGATGAGACTATTCTGCTAGGTAAGCACACTGGCTTCCTCACACTCTCCAGGTTCTGCTCAGCAGGTTGGACTAAAGGACCATTATCAACATCCAGAACATCTAGTCTTTTCCTTTAAAGAGCTCTACAGAGGAAGAAAGAGAAGGAGGGAACGAATAAAGAGAAAGGAAACCAAAGAGAATGCTGATTTTTTTTAAACACAGTCTTTGGACACAAGAAAAAATAATAATTATGTTTCCTTTTTAACTACTTATGTAGTTACACAGTGACCAAAAAATTATAGTACATTTCTCAAACTCCACGTTTTTTTTTTTAACTTGATTAATAGACTATTGAGACAGTGGTATTCTCTCTTTTGAGTTGATGATGTTGCTATTGGGAGCATAGTAAAATACCTGGTGTTTATATTTAATATAAGTTTGTATCTTTTATCTACCAAGGGGAAATTGAATGACACTGTGGTTTAGACTACCTCAAAATTTCTTAGCTGTTACTTGGTATGCAGATATAATTAGTGATGGGAATAGAAATTCCCCACCCGGGGAATTCTGGCTTTATTGCTATTTAAATCCCCTTTACAGAGGTTGGGCCAAAAGGTCTTGGAGCCACATGTTTCACTTCCCCCTCCTATCCTCTGTACACTTTTGATACTGGGAATATTTTCTTTAATAATAAAACCATCAGATGTAAGTGGCACTTGTTGCCATAGCAGCTAAAATATTCAGTTCTTTCTTCCTTCTCTCAAAGGGACTTCATGTATCCAATACCTTTCTTGGGGTTAAAACATAAGTTAGGACCTAGGCTAGGGTTAGTCTCAGATATTGTCTCAACACTATGTGCAAATTCATTGATGGTTGTTATTTCAAATCATCTTGTAGCCTAAAAAAAAGCATCAATCATATGATTGACTGGTGGTTCCATATTAACATTGTCTGGGGTCTCTTAAAAGTTCTATGGTAAGGGAGAACAACGGACACTAGTTGAGTCTGAACTCTGTGCTGATTAGAAAGTTGGTTACATCTCAAGTTAGATTCACATATTTGACTCCCTATAGTTTAATTTAGCAAGCAATATCCCATTAAAATTGACCCTTCTTGTGATTGAGTCAGATAATTACTTGCTTATACTTCCAAGTACTTACATCCTTCCAATTTTGTTTCGTTTGTTTTCTCCGTGGAACTATTGTGTGCTTGGTAGCTGGAAGGATTCAATCCTAACTGAAAGAGAAGTAGGATTCTTCTTTGAATGAACTGATTCTCTGCCTCTATAAAAAAAGGCAAGAAGTTCTACAAATACCATTGCACATTTATTGCTAAATTTGCATATGTCTGTTCATTTCAAGGCATAGCTCCTGGAAACCATGGGAAATCAAATGGGAAGATAGATACTAAGAAAGCAAAAACAACCACACAAACATGTCCAGACACACACATACAAAAATACATATAAATGTCTCAAACAGGAAACACCCCAAAGTCCGTCAACAGAGAAACCGATGAACAATAGTCTGCTCCGCAATAAAAAGGAATAATCTAAGAACACAGGCAACAACGTGGATGACTCTCAGAAACATTCTACTGACTGGAAGGAAGGCTCTGTATGATTACATATGTATGCAACTCTACAGGAAGAAAATTTAATCTGTGATAACAAATATCAGGTCATTTGTTATTTGCAATCAAAAGAGGGAAAGGATACTATTGAGAAGACAGACAAGTCCCCTTTGTGGGATGCCAAAAATATCCTGTATATTGATTGTAATTGTTATGTGGGTGCACAAATTTACCAAAATTCATCAAGATGCTTAAAATGATTACTATTTATTGTATGTAAATTATATCAACAAACATGACTGTGTGTGTGTGTATACATATATTCATTTCTTACTATCAAACTTTTATCTATGGAAACCACCTTTTACCTTGGACTTAATTTCAAATGAAGAAACAAACTCAGAATTAAAAAAAAAAAATGTTAGGCTGGACAGGGTGGTGCATACCTGTAATTCCAGCAGCTCAGGAGGTGAAGGCAGGAGAATCGCGAGTTCAAAGCCAGCCTCAGCAATTTAGCGAGGAGTTATGCAACTCAGTGAGACCCTGTCTCTAATACAAAAATAGGGTTAAGGATGTGGCTCAGTGGTTGAGTGCACCTGAGCTCAATCCCCAGTAACCCCAACCCCCACAAAATGTTAGATTCCTTGGTATATGATTGCTTGAATTAGGTGGGTTTTACCTGTAAGACTGGATAATATCCTCATAGATAACCCATGCTAATCCCCAGAACCTTCCAATGGAAAAAGGGTCTTTGAAGATTTTGATTAAGTTAAGGGTCTTATTCTAAACTATTCAGCTGAGATCTAAAATGCAATACAAGTCCTTATAAGAGAGAGGCAAAGGAAGATTACCCACATAGTGAAGGCCACATGAAGACAGAGGCAGAGACTGAAGTGATGTAGCCACAAGCCAAGTAATGTTGGCAGCCGTCAGAGGCTGGAAGAGGCAAGGAAAAAATATCTCCTAAAACCTGCAAAGAATGCAGCCCAGCATGAATTGGGCCCAATGATACTGATTTTAAGGGGGAAAATAAAAACTGTCTTGTTTTATGTGCTAATTTATTACAGTAGTCACAGGAAACCAACACAATAGTTCTGATAAAAACTTTAATTCTATTCCATCAAAAAAGGATTTAAGGTATATTATGGACAAAGCCTCAGGGAGAACCTACCTTAGTCATTTACAAAGGAAAGAAATAGCTGCTAAAAGACAAGCATTTGCTAAAAGATATTCACAAGAAGAGGTGAAAATGTAATAGAGAGGCTATTTCAGGGTGGGAACAGATGGGTGGCTGGAGAGAACAGATGCTTTCAAACTGGGCTTCAAAGAACTGATAAGTCTTCCTTAGGCAAAAAGGTAACAAGGCATCTGGATGTTTTTGAGCGTGCCTTATGCAAGTTAGTACATTTTTAGTTTTTAGTTTTTTGGGGGGACTCAATACCATGGATACAGCAGGCTTGATTCATATACTGCTTCATGAAACCATAGTGCCTCTCTCATTCAGTATAGGTAACCCACAATATGGGTGCTATTGTTCCTATATCCCAACAGTCAGAATACAGGCAGTCCTCAGTGTTCCCTCCTCTGTATTTGTGCCCTGAACAGAGGTCTGAGAATTTTGGTTTTCCGGTTTGTTGTTTTTTTTTTTTTTTTTTTTTTTTGGTCAACAGCAATCCCATTATTTCAAAGATCCACTTTCCCAAAAGGAGTAACATGCACACTGTATTTTAAGGGGGAAAAAAATAAAGAAATACAACATCTGAATTGTACTATCATGAAGAATGTTTAGGGACTGTAGACCAATAGCAGCTCTATTTAAAATAAAAACCTGGGTGATGGGTGTGGTGGCACATGCCTGTAATCCCAGCGGCTCGGGAGGGTGAGGCAAGAGGATCTTAAAATCAAAGCCAACTTTGAGGCAATGGCGAGGCACTAAACAACTCAGCGAGACCCTGTCTCTAAATAAAATACAAAGAAGGACTGGGAATATGGCTCAGTGGACGAATGCCCCTGAGTTCAATCCCTGGTACCAAAAAAATAAAAATTGAAATTAAAATTAAACCTGGGTTCTGGTATTTATCGGTCAGCTTCCTATAAAAGTTCTATTCCTCTTCACCAAGGCCCCACTTCTCCCCCATATGCGTACATATCGCAAATAATGAACAGGAATGAGCCCTGGCAGGTGTGAAGGAAAGCACATCGCAGTGATTAAAGCAGCTAGGTACTGGAGATGGAATATGAAGTTTCATGATTCAGAATAAGAAACCAGAATTACACACAAATAGGGATGGAAATTTGGTATGTTATAGAGCTTATATTTAATATCAAAGAGCCAGAAGAAAAACTAAGGCAACCATTATTTAAAACATAAACTGGGTTCAATGCACTAAAACACACATGTCAGAAATAGCAAACAAATACTTGTAAAAGCTTTCCTTTCTAACCAGGACCAAGAACATTAGAGACAAAAGTGATTAAATCATAAAGAAAAAAGACTAGTACATCTGATTACATAAAAATGAAAGCGTTCAAAATAGAAAAAAAAGAAGTGCTATTGTTATGGTGTGGATATGAGGTGTCCCCCAAAAGCGTACGTGTAAGACAATGCAAGAAAGTTTAGAGGAAAAATGACTGGGTTGTGAGACCCTTAATTCAATCAGTGAATTACTTGGGATTAATTGAGTGGTAATTAAAGGCAGGCGAGCTGTGGCTGGAAGAGGTGAATCATTGGGGTTGTGGCTGTGGGGTATATATTTGTATTTAGCAAGTGGAGAGCTCTCTGTCTCTCTCTGATTACTGATCATCATGTGAGCTGCTTCCCTCCACCACATGCTCCACCTGGATGTCCTGCCTCACCTTGAACCCCAAGAAACAGAGCCTGCTGCCTCTGGACTGAGACCTCTGAAACCATGTGCTCCCAAACAAACCTTTCTCTACAATTGTTCCAATCAGGACTTTTAGTCACAGCAGCAAAAAAAAAGGTGACAAATACAGCTATCAACAAAGTTGACAGCTTGAAGAATATGTGCAGTCAAGGACAAAGTGCTAATTTCCTTAACCCAGGAAAAAAATATAGATATTCATTCCAATAAAAGATCGATTATCCTAAGCAAACACTGCCAAAGAACAAGGATAAGTGGTTCAACTGCCAAAGAACAAGGATAAGTGGTTCACCAGGCTAATAAACATCTGTTGGTATGTAAAATTGACATCACCTTCTTAAAGGGCAATTTGGCAACATCTGTCAACTTTTAATATGCATATACGTATTATTCGATAGAGAGTTCTACTTCTAAAAAATATTCTACAAGTATTCTAAGCCAAGTACCTACAAGTATTGTAAGAATTTATTTTATAGGTGGCAATGCTATGATATATCCTATTGCATATAAAATTGCTTCATCAAATTTGTCCTTTAAATGAAAGTCTGAATTGTCTATGATGGATAGGGATTACCATCATTTGATGGAGAGCAAGCAGTATGCTTGTTGAAAACTTCTATTATTACTGTATCTTGAGAAGATTTTTATTGAAGAAAAGTTACCAAGAATATATTAAGAGGCAGAAGCAACCTGTAGTCCAAAAGAGAGTTTGGGCCATTTTATTTCAAAGGGAAAAGTGATAGAATTTCAAAATATATGAAGTGTGGGGTACAGGTATCTCCCAGGGTTTACAGCTATATGGAACCCCATTGAAATCACTGATCCTCATTTCCTAAAGTCTCCAGTTAATCACTTTAGAAATGTCTCTCCCTCCACTAGCAAAAAATCGAGAAAAAGTCACGGGCAGAAGTTGTTTAGGTGAGGGGTATTTCTCTAATGATGCTAAAGGTGAGGTTCATCAGAGTAGTCTTACTTAAGACAAAGACCCTCTCAGAACTGTCTCAAAAATTTGCTGCTTCAAGAAATAGTTTTATGAATTTTTCAAAATTAAAAAATACATACTTTCTAGAGAAGAGGCTGCTTCTGCAGCTTCAAAAGCTTGACTGCCTCGCTCAATTTTTTTTTAAGCCTACAGAGTAGCTTCTAGAGAACTGCATGAGAAAAAGGAAAAATCCTTGATTGGTTTTCACCTGTAATCTAAACCTTTGGTAATTCAGGGAATAAAGCCTCTCTTCTACTCCCCGTCTAGCTGGAAATCTTGTTAAAATTCCCACCAAGGGCTTGAAAGTTTGGCACACTCGTGAACCTCTTGTCAGAGATGGAAGGTTTTATCACCTAGGAATTCTAATTTAGGCTGATAGAAGAGCAATCAAGTGTGTGAAGAATCAAGCACAAAAAAAAAAAAAAAAAGACTCAAGCACATATCCTTATAGGTGGTGGCACAACCTTAAGATTTAATCTCGGGCGACTGCAGGGACACTTCCAACCATAAATAAGAGACATCAGATTCTGGAATTTGGTGATCACTCTGATCATTATCCTGGTTCCTGTAACAAAACATCGGAGTCTAATCCCTATCTTCAAAGAAATTAAAATTTGAGTGATAAACATACACAGCAATAAAGATGCAAACATTTCAAATGTAAACCACCATTTTTGTCAAGTGCAGTGGTGCACACCTGTAATCCCAGCGATTTGGGAGGCTAAAACAGAAGGATCTCCAGTTCAAAGCCAGCCTCAGCAACTTCGTAAGACCCTAAGCAACTCAGCAAGATCTTGTCTCTAAATAAAATGCTTTAAAAAGGGCCATGGATGTGGCTCAGTGGTTAAACACTCCTGGGTTCAATCTCTGGTACTCCCCCCTCCCCCTAAAAAAACCTATTGATATATTTATCACATATTTATTATACATTCACAAATTTATTTTTCATTAATTCAACTTTCAGAAAAGTCATCATATTTTTGAGATGCACGAAATAACTATTGTCAATCCAGCTACTCTGAACTTAAGCCGCTTAAAAACCCCAACTTTATCAACACAGAATAGTATCATTTTTTTTCTAAAAAATTGGCTGTTTAATGGTGCTCTGCTTGCATTATTATCATTAGATAGTGTGATCGATCTCACATATTATTGTTTTCCAATTATATTTCCCCTTTTGAATTGTCAGCTCATGTCACTTGCCTGCTTATCTTTTGTAGTCTTGATATTTTTCTCATAACTGAGTGCACCCTTAATATTTTACAGATATTAAATTGTGTCATATCTGATGTAAATAGGTTGGGATCCTTCTTATTTTTTGCCATTTTTCATCATAAGGGTATTTTAAGCTTGTATATTTTAACATACTTTTATTCTTCCTAAAGTTAAGAAGTTGAAAAAGTTATCATTCATCCATAGATTAAACTTTTCTATTTTCTGCCAGTTCTTCTGTAATTTGATACTTTATATTTAAAACACTAATTCTGGTGTTTCT
Source organism: Ictidomys tridecemlineatus (assembly GCF_052094955.1). Classification (NCBI taxonomy): domain Eukaryota; kingdom Metazoa; phylum Chordata; class Mammalia; order Rodentia; family Sciuridae; genus Ictidomys; species Ictidomys tridecemlineatus. The sequence continues at coordinate 39,731,748 of NC_135478.1, read as the reverse complement.
AGACATTTTGTTACCCTTTAGACACTAGAAGAAACAAATAACCATTCCCACTCTCAGTTTTCATTCACCTAGCGAAGAAGTCAGAGTGGTTCTATAAACAACAATTATTACCTCACACCTTCCAACCACCCCCCTCACACACTCCCAAAGGACACTGTCCTTATTCAACAAAGTATACCTGGTGATAGGCATAAAGTAATTATTTTTATATTTCAAAATGCTAACATATTTAATAATGTTTCCATTCTATACCCATTTTTTAACAAATTTACTGATGTTTGTGAGGTTTGTTTACATATACTTGATTTTATATATATATGTATTTATTATTATACATTATATACTATATATTTTATATATATATATATACTTTATTATTTCATAGTATTTTTTCATAAATATCAAAATGACCTGAATATTATTGGTTTATTATAGGCCTTAATAGCAGATAGGTGTTTATCTCTCTGTTGGCATTCTTTAATGCATATGTCTTGATTTTTATTTCCCCTATTTATTTTACAAGTTATTTAGAAATTTTTGTGGAATCCTTAAAATTCCTTTTGAAATTTTGATAGAAATGTTACCAGATGTACATTTGGATACCACATCATAAATATATTTCAAAACAATACATTGTATATGGTAAATACTGTATATATAATTTGGCAGGGGAGTAGCAGGGATTGAACTCAGGGGCACTAGGCCACTGAGCCACATCCCCAGCCCTATTTTGTATTTTATTTATAGACAGGGTCTCTTTCAGTTGCTTAGTGCCTCACTTTTGCTGATACTGGCTTTGAATTCAAGATCCTCCTGCTTCAGTTTTCCAAACTGCTGGGATTACAGGCATGCACCACTGCCCCCAGCTATAATTTCGTAAATTAAAAAATAAATAAGTTCTTTTTAAATCTTATTTTGGGGGGTGGGGTTCTTTTTTGTTGTTGTCTTTTTTGGAACTGGGGGTCGAACCCCAGGGCTTTTCGAATGCAAGGCAGACGCTTTGCCACTGAGCTACATCCCAGCCCAATAAATTCGTTTTTAAACTACAGTTTATACCTATTTCAAAACCTGTCATATGCAAATATATAGTTTTTATTTATCGCTTTAGAAATAAATAAAAATGTGAATATTCTAAATAGAAATGTTATCAAATGTACATTTTATTTAAATAAATATTTATTTATTTAGAAATAAATAAATAAGAACTTACAATGAAAATGGTACATTGAATTACTATATAAAACTGACCATTGTGCATCAAACATTCAGAATATCTGGACAAAATATAATAACAGTACTTAAATATTGAGCCAACACTAAACCAGAAAATGAACAACAGTTAAGGTAACAAAATTTGTGAGAATAAATTTAATTTGAAAATACTTAAACAAATTAAGTGTCATAGGGAAAATTCTTACACCATACAGAAAAATACTATCTACTATATATAAAAATAAATGAAAAATTTAGAAATATTTTGTGAAAATAGGATTATTAGTATTAATAATAATTAATAGGAGTAGTATTAATAAGTATTAAATCTTACAATCATTTATTATATTGTCATAATCCTCTTCACTCATGGTCTTCCACTTTACTCAGACACTCTGAACTGTTAATTTCTTTGGTCTGTTTGGGGGCATTTCTAACAGCAACAAATCACTGAGCCTTTGAAGTAAAAATAATGTAAAATGTTGTGTTTTTTAAATATGAATATGACGTATGTCTAATATTTGTTACACCTGTTTTATGCCTTTGTAGAGAAGTTCATTTTTTGTCCTATTTTATGAAATATTTTGTATTTCATATGTATGTAATTATATTCTTTTTTTTTTCTTTTGTGTGTTTAGTATAATAGCTGGAAAAAGCAAATGTCTTCTTTTATACACTCACTTCCAGCTAATTAGAAGTTATTAACTCTTTTTTTTTTTGGTACCAGGGAATGAACCCAGGGGTACTTAACTGCTGAGCCACATCCCCAGCCCTTTTAATACTTTATTTAGAGACAGGGTCTTGCTAAATTGCTTAGGGCCTTTGCTAAATTGCTGAGGCTGACTTTGAACTTGCAAGTCTCTTGCCTCAGTCCCCTGAGCCACTGGGATTACAGGCATGCGCCACCACACCCAGTTTATGCCACTCTGCTTTTAATTCATGTGATTATTTACTCAACTCTAAATTGGGTACTACATGTATTTTCCACAGTTACTTCTAAATTTAAACTTTTAAAAATATTTTATTCCCAGGGCGTGGGGCAGGGTCTGGGGTTGTGGTTCAGTGGTAGAGGGAGCACATGCGAGACCCTAGGTTCGATCCTCAGCAGCATATAAAAATAAATAAATAAAACAAAGGTATTGTGTCCAACTACAACTAAACACTAAATACCTTAAAGGAAAATTGTATTCAATCCTTGAAAATCTGATAATCATAATTTAATTCTGAGAACATTAAAGATAAATTTTTTTGGAAGACAAATTATCTGAACTATACTGGAATGTACTTCATGCTGTAATTTCATCTCAGCTGGGCATGACATTCCTGCATCACATCTTTTTCTATTTTAATTTTCAATATTCAATATATGACTTTACTGCCTTTTGACTTTATTAATAGGATAGAGAAATTGGAGCTATCGAGATTTTAATGTCTTTGATAATTATCTTTAATTTTGAGATGGGAAGAGCATAAGAAAAAATTTGAGACTATGAGAGATATGAAATAACCATAGTTACGTCTATTGAGTGTGTTTACCTATTTTATTTGCCTGAGATAAAGAGAGACACTACTGTCTCCTACATCAGTTACTTTTACCATCTTTTTTTCATATATGCCACTTAGGACTGACATTTTTTAAAATTCTGTCTTTTCCTTCAGGGTTTTTGATTTCCCACATCTGGTCTGACATCTTTCCTATTCCTCTCCATCTGTCAGGGAATTTCTTCTGTCCCACCGTGTTATCCTCCACTAGTAGGACTTCCTATACCGTTATTTCTGCTGAATACTGTTGGCAGAGGACATGTGAATTGGTTGACCCAGAATTCTACCTTTTCCTTCCATAACTCTCGTATCCTTTTATCACTGGAAATAGATAACTACTATTTTCTAGAAGCCATTATGTATCTCCTGCACAAAATCCATTTCAAGTTTCATTATTCGAGTATTAGAAAAATAATCTCAGAAAAATATGAGGAAATGAAAGAGTCAATTTACCCCTTTTATCCACCATTGTGGGGTTTGTATTCTTACCTTAATTCAATTAAATTTAATTCAGTGGGTAAATTGGTGAGAGATAGGCACACTTTCACTGTGGAACAAACCTGACTAACACTGTTGGGTTTGGGGTTACATTGGTTTTTCTAGGGCTTACATAACAAAGTACCAGGAATTATGTGGCTCAAACAACAGAAATGTGTTCTCTCACAGTCCCGAAGACTCAAAGACGGAGATTAGTTGTGAGCATGCTGATTCCCTCTGAGGATTGTGAGGGGGACCTATTCCATGTCCTTTCCCTCACTGCTAGCTGTCAGCTAGAAATCTTTGGCTTTCTTATCTTATAGATGCATCACCTTGATTTCTGCTTTCATATTCGTATTCATGGTGTTCTCCTTGTGTGCATGTCTAACACTCTTTCCAAACTTGCCTGTATTTAACACACAACTCATATTAGATCAGAGTCAATTTTAATGACCTAATTTTACCTTGATCATCTGCAGAGACCTTTTCTAAGTAACGTCGGATTCACAGATACAAGAGGCTAAGATTTCAATGTCCTTTTCAGGAATATACTTCAACCCACAACAAAAAGGGACATCAGATTAGCAAAGAGCAAATAAGGGACTTCAGCATGGGTCAGAAGCAACCTTTTACTGGGTGCAGTGGTGCATGCTCCTAATCCCAGTGGCTGGAGAGGCGGAGGCAGGAGGATCACAAGTTCAAAGCCAGCCTCAGCAAAAGTGAGGCACTAAGCAAGTCAGTGAGACCCTGTCTCTAAAGAAAATACAAAATAGGGTTGGGGATGTGGCTCAGTGGTCGAGTGCCCCTGAGTTCAATCCCTGATACCTCTTCCCACAAAAAAGAACAAGAAGAAGAAGAAGCAACCTTCCCAGCTCCAATTATGATTAACAATCCCTGAGATAAATCAACTTAAAAGGATAAAAGGTTTATTTTGTTCAATGTTTTGGAGGTTTCAGTCCAGGGCCTGTTAGTCCTACTGCTTTTTGGCCCATGGTGAGGCAGTACATCATGGTAGGGAGTGTATGGTGGAAGAAACAGCTTACCTGGTGGCAGTTGGAAAGCAGAGAGGAGGAGGAGGAGATGGGGTCCCTTTATCTCCTTCAAGGACACACTTCAATGACCTAACTTCCTCCTACTGGGCTCCATGTCTTAAAGGTTCCACCACCTCTCAATACCACCAAGCTGGAGAACAAGGCTTTAACCTGTGAGCCCCTAGAGGACATTTCAGATGCAAACTATAGTAGGGTTGGAGGTCAAATTAACTATTGTTAATGTTTTTTTTTATCCCCATCCTTCAATGTGGATTATATAGAAATTCCTACTATAATTTTAAGTATTCTTTGATGTTTTTATTAGACCAGTGAAAATTTATTTTCCATGTGTTTTCTGGAGATCTTAAAACAAAAGGCTGATTGGTGTCTTTCCTAATTCCGTATCTTCTTAGACACCAACCATTAGAGATTATTGTCAAGAACAATTTTATTAACCTCAAGCAAATTAAAAGGAAGCAATAGCAAACATAAAGATACCATGTCTACTTTCAAACATTCAATAGGAAAGTTTAAGACAGCCATCAGTAATGAGAATATAATAATTTTCAGTGATTGAGCCAACATTTTGTAATGCTTTACCTTCATTCATTCACACACACATACACACACATTCAATTGACATTAGTCAATGAAAGAAATTAAGTGGAAAAGTCTGTATGCAGCTGTACTTATGGTGTCAATTAAAAGGAATAATAATGGAGTCAGGTGTGGTGGCGCACAGCTGTAATCTCAGCATCTCAGGAAGCTGAGATGAGAGAATCACAAGTTCAAAGCCAGCCTCAGCAAAAGCCTAAGCAACTCCGTGAGACCCTATCTCTAAAACACAAAATAGGGCTGGGAAGTGGCTCAGTGGTTGAGTGTCCCTGAGTTCAATTCCTGGTACCCCACCTCCACCAAAAAAAAAGGAATAATGATAGAAACCTAGAAACCCTCAAAGATATTCATTCTATTTGCTTTTGTGCTTTTATTTTGGAATGGGTTCTTTAAGTAGATACTTTTCTTCCCCAGGTGCCAGGGATGGAACCCAGGACCATGTTCTGGCTGAGCATGCACTGTGCCATAGAGCTGCACCCCCTGCCCCTAAATACTTTCTTTTCTGCCTGCATTTTCAATTTTCATTGGACTGCACATATAAAATCACTGAAATTTTAGTGGTTTTTGAAAAGAAATGGTTATAGAGTAATAATTGAATAAGTGGATGGACACACAGTCAACTTCCCTGAAGAGGAAGCTTTCAGACAAACTCACTAGCTATCATTATTTCCTTTGATCTCATTCTTCTCTAAGCCTTTTATCACGAAAACACTCCTGCTTAAATAAATTGAGCTGATACTTACAAAATACTCGTTATGGTTTAAGTCAAATTTATAAATATTTTACTAGATTTACACACACTATATTACATAGAACATTCTGCTATCAAATTTGTATCCTGCTGTTAAATTTAATTCAATAGTAAAATACTTCTCCACGCCTGAAATCATAGGTGCTCTGTGCTTCACCACGACTAAGTAAAATGTATCATGCCATTTACCTTGTTTCCACAGGTTATAGGACTGAGCAGATAATGCAATAACGATCAGTCTAGGTTTCAAAGATCCTCCTCTATGGTGCAGAGAGTTTGGCAGTCCCAATTCCATCAGCCACACGCCAAGCAAATCTAGAATTTCAAATTCAATCAAAGCGGCTGTGTTTCCTGTAATTGGAAATGGTCATTGACATTCAAACAGATAGTCACCTCTTTAGCATATTTTTTTTTATTCTTTACCTTCCTTATGATGGTCATTGCTCAAAGAACTAGGAAAACAAAGTCTAGGGATAAAGAATGACAATGCAGTAGCAAGATTGAGGGCTGAGCAATCAGAGCATGACTGGATGTAATGTCTGAAAAGTCATAATGCAGTTTTCTACATATGCCAAATTGTCCCGCCATTGAATAAAGGTTTCATTTGTTTTATTTTTTTTTCTCAAGCTGCTATGTGAACTCAATATTTCATATGTATCATATAACTTTGAGATACTTTCCTTAGTCAGGAATAGTACAAAGAATAAAGGAAAGAAAAGATTCAGAGACAAAGAATGAAAGAAGAAAGCAATTTCAGGATTGAAGAGAATTCTGACAATGTGAAATCAGTACTAAGGAGGCTGCGGAGGTGAACAGACGCGTAACCTGCTGCAGCCCAATTTGAGACAAAACTTTCCCTGTGTGCTTTATGGGAACTCATGGTATTAAAAACAGATAAATGTCCTGTAAAAATAGGGTGAAAGTGCATCCTACAAATGAGGAATGCAGAGCAGAGAATGGTGTGCAGAATCTTGGTCAGTGCCTGGCCTCTAGGATGAAAGCTACCATGTGCCAAGTGCTGGGCTCAGTGACATATATATTCTGACTTAGTTTTTTTTTTATTATTATTTCTTTAGTTGTAGTTAGACACAATACCTTTATTTTATGTATTTATTTTTATGTAGTGCTGAGGACCGAACACAGCACCTCACATGTGCTAGATAAGCCCTCTACCACTGAGCCACATCCCCAGCCCCCTGACTTAATTATTTTTTTAAAACTCCATGAAGTAAATCTCAGGACTATAAAATTTAGAAAGATGAAATAACTTCCCTGAAGTGTCATAGCTGATAAGTAGTGGGAAGCAGTAGAAAGAAACTGAAATTCATTTTAGTCAGATACCGAAGCCCACACTCTTAAACATGCACAGGAAATACACAAACATATATACTGTATATACATTTTTGCATATATTCATGTACTATATATACATATATGTGTATATATAATGTATGCAACACATACACCCATAAACAGGTGTTCAGATTATTCTCTGAAGAAAGGTTTTGCAAGGCTCCTTAATTATCTACTAAATATCCAATTCCCCTTCTCCCTATTAACCAAACACTGATTTTGATGGGGAGTCAATTTATCCAACTAAAAATCTTAGCTTCTCTGGCATTCTTGCAATTACAGTTACTCCTGTGACCCAGTTCTAACCAAGGAAACATAATTGGGAATCTGGTGGGAATTTCTTTTCTAAATTTGGTTTTTCTCTTTTCATTGAAAGTTAATAATTGTACACCTTTATGGGTTACAGTGTGATGTTTTAGCATGTCTATATATTATGTATTGATCCATTTAGAATACTTAAGGGATTATCCATCATCTCAAACATTTATCATTTTTTTTTCTCTCCTGAAATAAGCCCTGCCCCTTTCTCTTCCCTGATCTTATTTTGTGGAGTGGGAAGATGGAAGAAACCTAAGTCTCTAATGACACCACAGTTTCACTGTCTCACTGGACTTTGTGTGGAAGAAAGAAATGAACCCTTAGTTGTTTGAGCCTTTGTTTTATGGATTTTCTTCTGTTTGCAGCTGTGTACATTCCTAACTGATAGTTAGGAATCTAACACTAGTAACTACTTAGGTTATAGTTCACATTTTGTGAATTGAAAGCTCTTCTTTCTTAATCTTTGTCATATCAGGGTCATTCTTGATAATGGGCATTTCTAGACTATGGAAATACCCTTCCTGAAGTTCAATAGAAATAGAGGTACCGCTGTGGTTAAATTATAATAGACAATTATGCACAAAAATGCTATGTCCCAAGCACAGAGCACCATTAATATTGCAACCTGATTAGCTTGTAAACTATATTACAGGGGGGAATATTGAGAAAGTTCCTGCTGTTCTCCAGTCAATTTGCATACTTTCTTAGAATTATTTTAGACTCTGTCATCACCCAACACCTGCTGCTATGTAGGCAGGAAAACAAGCAAGAACAAGTGAGAATACAAAACATATCAAATGAAAAGTCAGTGTGCAATATCCCCAAATATGAAACACAAATTATAATCTTCATACTGTGTGTGTGTATGTGTGTGTGTGTGTGTGTGTGTGTGTGTTGCTGGAGATTGAACCCAGGGTCTCACACATGCCAGGCAAGTGCTTCACCACTGAGCTGCATCCCCTGCCCCCAAATCATAACCTTCAAAGTTGAAAGCCAATATCCCTGGTTACTAACTGAGCTTTAAGTTACCACAAGTGCCCAAACCCAGACAAGAAGAGAAATAATCCATATAGTTTCCATGTTACTTTCTATTCTTTTCACTGCTTGCTTTATACAGAATGGAAATGTTTTATCTCAATGGGTGTGTTCTTTGTTCTTTTTTTTTTTCAGCAAATTGAACTTCCAGTTAATTTAACATCAAAAATTTTGCCCACATTTATTGATTCCTTTACTCAAAAACTATAGTCGTTCAAAATAGGAGGTAGTAAGAAGGAAATGTTGACATTACATATAGTATCATTGATTTTTTTAAAAAATCTGATGACTCAGTAGAGGGAAGATGGGAGTTGGAAGAACTCACAGCTTCTAACAGATTTTAAGTTGGTTCTTAGGATAAATATCACATTTCCAGAGCCCTTTTGTGATTCCTAAAAAAATGTCTATTAAAAGATACCCTCTTTACTTCCTTATCTGAATTTGGAGAAAGGAACCAAACGAGAAAGAAACAAAAATCCAAACTTTGGTTTCTTGATGACAACCTTTGTAGAGTGATAGAGCATTTTGTTCATTGCTGTTCCATGGTGGTGTCAATGTCGGATTACAAGAAAGGCCATCAGGACAGGGGACAGACCATCTTCTCAAAAGTTTCATACAACTATTGCAGAAGGAAGGCTGTGTTGTCATTGGGAAGGAGAACATTAACAGGACAAAATAAGTAAGAGAGAAGGGGAAAGGTTTTTAGCAGTTGTCATAAACAGTAAAAACAAACAAACAAACAAATAAACAAAACCACCAAAGACAAAGAAAGATCTAAAGAGAGAATACAGAGTATACAGTAGTGTGGACACTCTTCTCTGAAGTTTATAGTAGTGGACAGGTATTTTGTGACTGGATTCCAGTGGTCATTTGGGGGCCGCCATGAAGGTTCTATGCACTGGGCTCAGCACTGGGCTGGGCTCTGCTAGGAAGAAGGCACTAAGGAAGGTTTAAGCTCAGCAGTGTCCCACCCCACATCCCACTCAATGCAGACTGAGTGGTGTCAGAGTCTCAAGGCTCCAAGCACATACTGTGATAGTTCTTAGAATATCATTGCAAACCTACAGGTACAACTTGGGGAAGAACACCATTTTAAGCTGTGCTGTAGGCAAAAAAAACTGAATGTACACAGTAACATATTAATTCTCTAAATTATAGAAGTCTAGAATCTTGCTCATGAAACTGCCTCCAGGAAACTGGTACTTAACCTAGACTTAATCATCTCTTGGTCTCTTATGATTTTCAGTGTTTTTTTTTTTCTTCCTGGAAGAACTAAGGGAATAGCTGCAGATATCTTGAGATTGGATCAATCTTTTAACTTCTCTGAGCATGCTAAGGGCTGAAATTTTGAATTTGGCTTTTACTTGCAGTTAAGAAGACTTTCGAACTATGAATCCAGTCTAGTGTCTACCAGAAATTAGAGAAAAATACCTTGGGGCATGGCTAGAAGATAACAATAATAGCCCTGTTACCTCTGATTTCTTCATGCCCTTGTGTAATTTTCTTCCCTTGAGAGTGGGATGAATTTAATGACTCCTTTCTAGTGAATAGAATATGGCAAAAGCAATGTGATGTTATTTTTGAAGTTGAGTTACAAAAAGACTATGGCTTTCAACTTAGAAAGTCTCTCTTATTTCTTTGCTCAATTATGCAGTAGAAAGATAGCTGTCATGCTGTAAACAGCTCTAGGGTGAGGCCTATCTGTTAAAGAATTAGGGTCTCCAAGGGAGATCTGAGGCCTGCTCAGAGTCGTGAGAAAGTTTGGAAGCATATTCTTCCTCAATTGAACTTTGTGATGACTGCAATTTGGCTAACACTTGGTTGCATCTCAAAGATGCATACCAAGTTGGAGGTACCCAGCTAAGCTATGTCCATCCCTGGCCCATGGAATCTGATACAGTAAATATTGCTTTAAACTTCTATATTTTGAGGGAGGTAGTCATGCAGCAATAGATAAGTAATATGGGTGTTATGAATTCAAAGTCTCAGAGGCCAAGAAGTGCTATAGAGAAGATAAGGCTATAGAGATCCCCAACTTACATAGACTCAAGTTTACCCACTAAAACTTTCATTTCATTGGCAAGTTGTCTCTTTACCCCAAAGAGAATATTCCACAAAATCGCAGGTAAACCGGGCACATGCTTGTAACCCCAGTGGCTTGGGAGGCTAAGGCAGGAGGATTGCGGGTTCAAAGATGGCCTCAGCAACAGCAGGGTGCTAAGCAATTCAGTGAGGTTCCATCTGTAAATACAAAATAGGGCTGGTTGAGTACCCCCAAGTTCAATTGATGGTACCCTTCAAAAAAAAATTGCAGGTAATGAGAATTCAGGCAAAGCAGACAAAATAGAAATATTTCATCTTTGGTTCCTATGTATAAATTTCAGTACTGAGCTCTCCACCAGGACCCTGGGTTATAGAATCAGAGAAGCATGCTTGATGTCCAGACAGTAGCTGGCTATAACTGGCTTGGGAGAGTTTACTGTGAGCACTGCTCCTCACCTTTGCTCTCAGTGTAGGAAGTTGGTAGCTTGAAATTGGCTATGGTGGGAGTATTATATCAAGAAAATTAGCAAAAGCCACCAATCAGGGTTAATGCTTTTTCCAGAACACCACTGTTTATAACCAAGAGCAGCTAAATCTCCTAGACTTCATCAAAGTCCCAAGGATCTACCTGAATTCTATTTCTAGTGGAGTAAATGAGGGCTAAAGAAGAGAAGTTGACCATGCTACCCGCAGGAGAATGACAAAATAGATAGTTGCATCGAAATTGGATGCCTCATTGCAGAAAGAGGGAGTTCAAATTGATGTAGGTTTGCCTCAGCCTCCTGACTTTAGATTCAAATGAGTAAAATCCTACTTGCTACTATTATTTTTTATCAGTAGATATAAGAAGTAAGTATTAAATATTGTTTCAGGACCACAGAATCAATAAGATCAGGTCCTAAGTAAGAGCTAAGGATGAGATGACACAGATTCTATAAGGCCAGAGCCTAAGTAAGATAAATATGCACAATAGCACATTAATTATATGTTCTACTGCCCCCCACTCTGCATTGTCTTCTGATCCTTTCATGTTTTTAATTTCAGGGGAAAAAAACCTGTGGAATCAATGAAAAAAAACTTTAAAATGGTTAATGTTAAAGCTATACCAAGAAAATTTGGGATATATTTAAAAAAATATGATACCAAAATTAAAGAATCCCATCCAAGATGTTTTATAAGACTGTGGCATAAAACCCACTTTCCAGGAAGGAAGCTTTGCACCATATCCCAATTCAATACACTCAATATCTAGGTTTCTATTTCTATGATAAGGACATGGCATAGTGTGTGACACCATCTCTGAAGTCATCAGAATCTGGGCCACATTTGCTAAGGTTCATGGTTCCCATCATTTTAGTATCCTTGCTACTTAATTTGCAGGAGGCGAAATGCCCAAGCAAAATAAATGTAAAACTAACCTTTAAATATTCAAAATATCCAGAAAAAGAATTTCTAAGCCATATAACAGGCAAACATTAAGGAAGACCTGAAAGTCATACCAACCTGAAAGCAAAATTAATGCAAAAAGAAATGAGATAATAATTTGCCTTTCAGGTTGTGTTAGAAATATGGATGAAGCAGAAGTTTCTAATCCCAACCTAATGACAGAAATAACAAGTATAATATATTAACATGAATCAAGATTTGTAGAGACAGCTATGTAAGAAAATGAGTTGTGTGGGTGACTTGCTGCAGAGATAAAAGCTAACGATAAGAGGATACAGATGCTATATTCCCACGGAAAATACTAGAGATCCCCAAAACGGTGTTTTGCTGTGTTACAATATCTTTTAAAAGAGAGGCTATAAAATAAGTAAAGAGTATTTGCTAAAGCCATGAAAATCAGATGTCATAAGAAAACATTAAAAAAATGAAGAAACCTTCATCCAATGAGATAAAATACAAGCAAATGCTTTCCTTTGAGCTCCTGCTGTCCTCAGTAACAAGCCAGAAACCTACTTGGTCTATGTGCAAGCCCATTCCAGGAGCTGAATGATCTGTATGACTTGAAGATGCTTCCACAAGAGCAGCCTTATCTGAATTTCTCATTAGGTTTTTTTCCTTTGCTAGATTCTAGCCTGTGACAGAGTCTTAGATTCTTATGAGGCAAAGTATTAGAAGGTTTCATGATGGGGTGGGTCTTCTGAGAACATTGACATAGGGATTTTATATTATTATGGAGCATATTTTAAATTATGTGATACTTTTGTTAGACACTATGGTGGGAGCATTATACCAAGAAAATTGGCAAAAGCCACCAATCAGGGTTATTGCTTTTTCCAGAACCCCACTGTTTATAACAATTAATTTAATAACAATCAGTATCTTAACAATGCTTACTCTTAGAGAAAGTACTGACTGCAAAGGGGTGGAGGGGATCCTGGAGACACTCTCCTCTTTTGTATCTAGGTTGGTTGCATGGATGTTTTTCAGTTTGTAAGATTACAATGACCTGTAGACTTAAGATTTGTGCACTTCCCTGCATTTACATTCCAATAAACGTGCCACTAAACCCAAACAAAAAAAAACAATGATAGCTATGCCAAAGCTCTACCCTATCTGTTCAGGAAAATTGATCTATCAAAAGGCATTTATGAATCACTATATAAAAGCAGAGAACTGCACTAAATGCTATGTGACATTTCCTGCTCCTAAGGAGATTCTCATTCAATAAAAGAGATAGAAATGATCCACCATTATTTACATTGCAATGTGCATGAATCCACCAATTCATGCACATTGCAATGTAAATAAACAGCATTGGAATCATACATGACATGTATTATAGAAGCAATGCAGATACAGCATCAGAAGTTACAAAAAGGGAAAGATTGGTTTTGGTGATAAAAACCATAAAATGAATATTTCATTACTCCTCATACCCACCCACAGGCCATGCCCTGGCCAGTGTCCTGAAACACCCTGCATATATTGAGCATTATTAACTAGATTAACTAGATAAGTCAGAGGAGGCAGATAGGAAAGAGAAAACTTTGCAGACAGAAACAAAACTAATTCTAATCCCAGTTTCATCATTTACAGGATGTGAGACTAAACATATTCCCCATGGTAATCAACTATTTGTTTTGTTCTTCTAGACTTTCTCTCATTTCAAATTGGAATTCCAAACTTGCTACCATAGCTGAGGCAACCAGTCTTAATACCTCATTCACTACCACTTTAATTGGTCCAGGAATGGCCACGTGACCCAATCCCAGATTAATCAGAGTCACTGCCCATGTCTCTTGGGTAGTGAAACTGAGAGAAAGAGCTTCCATGGGCCATGTTCCCAGTCACATGCAAAAGCCAACGTGAAGGAATTAAACTGATGTGCAGAAAAATGCAGAAAAAAAATCAATAAGAGGAGGGGCCCACCACCTTTATTCTCCCTTGTTCCAGAAAACCCTACTATTCAGGATTGTACCTACCCTTTTCATTGTTTGGGTATTTGTGGAAACTAATTCCCATTTGGCTTAAGCTACTTCGAACTGGGTTTTAGTGGCTGATAATTAAAAGAACCATAACTAAATACATTTCCCTCACTATACTTTGGTTTTCTCATCTGGAAAAACTGAAACTACAAACATATAATATGTAAGTTTGAGATAAAGATGAAATTTCTTTTATAAGGTACAATTGTTCAGGGTTAATTACCAAGGCATATCAATGTAGGGATTTCCATCATACATTTAAAGAGTTCTCTGAACTAGTATCAATGTACTTTTCCTCTGACTTTACAAAGAAGTTGTACAATCCATAAACCACACCCCCATCATTCAAGAAAAGCAGAGTAGACTGATCTCAGATATTTCCCACAAACCACTTTTCTTTTCCCCAGCCAAATCTGATTTCAAACCCAGCTCATTTACCATATTGTTCTCCATGCCAATGTTGATCCCTCTGACCTCTTACACCAGGATTTTGCTCGTTTCCCACAGTATTTTATTTTTAATCTTGCTGAATGTTTGTTTTACTTGACACACTCTCCAACTCTCCTTCTTTAAGGTTAAGTATGTACTTGATATGGCTCCTTGAATTTTAACCCCTGGTAAAAAGATGTGTAGTCAACACTTCTGTTCTAATAACCAGAATGCTCTCCACACAGCCTCAAACCATCTCCAAACTACAAGAAAATAATTCTAACTAGAATTTATTGAACACTTGTTATATACTAGTTTTTTCACTAACCTATATATTCACATTATTTCATTTAATACTCACTTCGACACTTTAAGGTAAGATACTTTTATTTTCCCTGGATATTAGACAAAGAAATTGAGCCATAGAACATTATATAAATTACTTTACTACCTAGAAATTTTAAGATCTTATAGCTAATAAGATATAGAGCTCAAATTTAAATTGAGAAAGTACAACATGACAGATTACATTCTGACTACTGTGAAAAGATACAAAATGAATCAAATACTTTAGACATCAGACTGGTCCCTCTTCCTTCCTCAGACCCCCACCAAATCTATTTTAGAATATGAATTCCTTAGGCTAAATCTTCATATGAATGAAATCTTTGATAGGTAGGTTTGTGAGATATAAACTCAACCTAAAAAGAAAATATTTCTATTATTTTTATACCTCCCACCAACTTTTGAGCATATTTACATGCTTAGGAAACATAAAAGCATGTTCATAGGAGATAAAGACTCAAAAATCAAAGCCTTTTATAAAGGAGGGTTTTTTTTTTAACAAAAATATTGGCAGGAGCTGGACATGGTGGCACACACCTGTAATCCCAGCAGCTCGGGAGGCTGAGACAGGAGGATTGAAAGTTCAAAGCCAGCCTCAGTAATAGTGAGGCACTCAGCAACTCTGTGAGACCCTGTCTCTAAATAAAATACAAAATAGGACTAGGGATATGGCTCAGTGGTCAAGTGCCCCTGAGTTCAATCCCGGGTACCCGCTACCCACCCACCTACGCCACCAAAAAAATAGAAGGAGTCAGACTTCAGGAAAAAATAGCTTGCCAAATAAAAACACAAAATAATTTGTAAGGGCAAAAATTGCAAAATTACCAAGGTCACATAGTTTGCATTAATCTGTTCACTGTAGAAAAACAATAATCTCCAAGTATGATTGTTATATCTACAAAGGATGTTACATATCTTTAAAATCAGCTTTGTAAATATCAGGGCTCTGCTTATTTTGCTGGGAGTGAGTAATTCAGAGGAGATATTCAAAGTTTCATTTATTTTAGGGACCAGAACTAGACAGGGTGACCCTGTTATTTTTGGTTTATCTCATTCTGGGACATCTTATGCATATTTATTCATAATGGTGGCAGGACAAAGTGTTCATTTTGCTTCCACACTGCCCATGATCGACACAGCTCTGATGACACTAGACAACAGTTAGGTCATCTGGGTAACCTGAAGGATAATGAAAATACCTTGTGGCTGACTCAGAAATCATGTCATTGATAAAGTGGTTATTACTGTTAACACTTCATGGAAGGAAACCTTATAGGGGAAGGAATTTTAATGAGCTGGGACGCCTGTTTTCCCTCGGTTTAAAGAATACATCATGTTCCTCCTGAAAACATGGACTTAAGTCCCAGCTCCGTAAATTAGCAGGAGTTTGACCCTGACAAAGTCACTGGAGTATGGGTGATATAGAACTCAGTCACGGACCACCGGCAGAGCAGGCCCAGCGGCTGGTAGCGGGCCGGAGCCGGCCCCACCCCCAGTGCCTGCAAGGTAGGCGTACCGGGGACCCATCGGGAGGTTAGGCCCAGCAACCTACGGAGAGACAGAGGTGCCCCTCGCGCCTGCTGGGTAGGCGGACCTTCCACCGGCCAGCAGAGCAGACCTAGGGCCCGCCAGCGTGGTAGACAGATCGCACCAATTGGTGGAGGATCACAGCCACCATCTGTCCTGCAAGGGAGACTTTTCAACTATACAAGAGCAATATAAATAAATAGAGGGAAAATTTCAAAAACACAACAGTTTCACCAAGCAGAAAGAAACGCCAGCAGTATGAAAAGACAAGGAAAGAAAGGACCACAGGCAATGCAGGTCAACTCAACTCTAGAAGAGGTAATAGCTGCAACAGATGGAATGTCAGACAGAGAGGTCAGGATATACATGCTTCAGATGATCTGGAGTCTCAAGGAAGACATGAGACAGCAAAATCAGACAATGAAAGATCACATTGACAAGGAACTTCATAAACAAATCCAGGAAGTAAAAGATCAATTTCACAGGGAGATAGAGGAAATAAAAAACAAACAAATAGAAATCCTAGAAATGCAGGAAGCAATAAACCAACTTAAAAACTCAATTGAGAAAACTACCAGCAGAGTGGATCACTTAGAAGATAGAACATCAGACAATGAAGACAGAGTATTTCAACTTGAAAAGAACATAGACAGCTCAGCAAGTCTGCTAAGAAACCATGAGCAGAACATCCAAGAAATATGGGATAATATCAAAAGACCAAACTTAAGAGTCATTGGGATACAGGAAGGCACAGAGCTCCAAACCAAAGGAATAGACAATTTATTCAGTGAAATAATACAAGAAAACTTCCCAGACTTGAAGAATGAGACAGAACCCCAAATCCTAGAAGCCTACAGGACGCCGAATGTGCAAAATCATAAGAGATCCACACCTAGACACATTATAATGAAGATGTCCAACATACAGAATAAGGAGAGAATTTTAAAAGCTACAAGAGAAAGGAAGCAGATTACATTTAGGGGTAAACCAATCAGGATAACAGCTGACCTCTCAACACAGACTCTAAAAGCTAGAAGATCCTGGAATAACATATTTCAAACGCTAAAAGAAAATGGGTTCCAACCAAGAATCGTGTATCCGGCGAAATTAAGCTTCAGGATGGAAGATGAAATTAAAACATTCCATGATAAACAAAAGTTAAAAGAATTCGCAGCTAGAAAACCATCTCTTCAAAAAATCCTTGGCAAAACACTACAGGAAGAGGAAATGGAAAACAACAATGAAAACCAACAGTGGGAGGTAGGACAGTAAAGGGGGGAAAAAATCAAAGAGAAAAACAAATCAGGTTTAACAGCATTAATAAACAAACATGGCTGGAAGAACAAACCATATCTCAATAATAACCCTAAATGTTAATGGCTTAAACTCACCAATTAAGAGACACAGGCTAGTTGAATGGATCACAAAACAAGATCCAACAATATGCTGCCTACAGGAGACGCATTTGATAGGAAAGGATATACATAGACTGAAGGTGAAAGGTTGGGAAAAATCATATCACTCATATGGACTGCGGAAACAAGCAGGAGTGTCCATACTCATATCCAATAAAATAGATTTCAAACCAAAGTTAATCAAAAGGGATAAAGAAGGACACTACATACTGCTCACGGGAACCATACACCAACAAGACATAACAATCATAAATATATATGCCCCAAACAACGGTGCTGCTGCGTTCATCAAGCAAACTCTTCTCAAGTTCAAGAGTCTAATAGACCACCATACAATAATCATGGGAGACTTCAACACACCTCTCTCACCACTGGACAGATCTTCCAAACAAAAGTTGAATAAGGAAACTATAGAACTCAATAACACAATTAACAACCTAGACTTAATTGACATATATAGAATATACCACCCAACATCAAGCAGCTACACTTTTTTCTCAGCAGCACATGGATCCTTCTCAAAAATAGATCATATATTATGTCACAGGGCAACTCTTAGACAATATAAAAGAGTGGAGATAATACCATGCATCTTATCTGATCATAATGGAATGAAACTAAAAATTAGCGATAAAAGAAGCAAGGAAAAATCATGCATCACTTGGAGAATGAACAATAGGTTACTGAATGATCAATGGGTTTTAGAAGACATCAAGAAGGAAATTAAAAAATTCTTAGAGTTTAATGAAAACACAGACACAACATATCGGAATCTATGGGACACATTGAAAGCAGTTCTAAGAGGAAAATTCATTGCTTGGAGTTCATTCCTTAAAAAAAGAAAAAACCAACAAATAAATGATCTCATACTTCATCTCAAAATTCTAGAAAAAGAAGAGCAAAACAACAGCAAAAGAAGTAGAAGGCAAGAAATAATTAAAATCAGAGCTGAAATTAATGAAATCGAAACAAAAGAAACAATTGAAAAAATTGACAAAACGAAAAGTTGGTTCTTTGAAAAGATAAATAAAATTGACAGACCCTTAGCCATGCTAGCGAAGAGAAGAAGAGAGAGAACTCAAATTACTAGCATAAGGGATGAAAAAGGCAAGATCACGACAGACACTTCAGAAATACAGAAGATAATAAGAAATTATTTTGAATCCTTATACTCCAATAAAATAGAAGATAGTGAAGGCATCGATAAATTTCTTAAGTCATATAATCTGCCCAGATTGAGTCAGGAGGATATAGACAACCTAAACAGACCAATATCAATTGAGGAAATAGAAGAAACCATCAAAAGATTACCATCTAAGAAAAGCCCAGGACTGGATGGGTTTACAGCAGAGTTTTACAAAACCTTTAAAGAGGAACTAATACCAATACTTTTCAAGCTATTTCAGGAAATAGAAAAAGAGGGAGAACTTCCAAATTCATTCTACGAGGCCAACATCACCCTGATTCCGAAACCAGACAAAGACACTTCAAAGAAAGAAAACTACAGACCAATATCTCTAATGAACCTAGATGCAAAAATCCTCAATAAAATTCTGGCAAATCGAATACAAAAACATATCAAAAAAATTGTGCACCATGATCAAGTAGGATTCACCCCTGGTATGCAAGGCTGGTTCAATATACGGAAATCAATAAATGTTATTCACCACATCAATAGACTTAAAAATAAGAACCATATGATCATCTCGATAGATGCAGAAAAAGCATTCGACAAAGTACAGCATCCGTTTATGTTCAAAACTCTCGAAAAACTAGGGATAACAGGAACATACCTCAACATTGTAAAAGCAATTTATGCTAAGCCTCAGGCTAGCATCATTCTGAATGGAGAAAAATTGAAGGCATTCCCTCTAAAATCTGGAACAAGACAGGGATGCCCTCTCTCACCACTCCTGTTCAACATAGTTCTCGAAACACTGGCCAGAGCAATTAGACAGACGAAAGAAATTAAAGGCATAAAAATAGGAAAAGAAGAACTTAAATTATCACTATTTGCAGATGACATGATTCTATACCTAGCAGACCCAATATGGTCTACAAAGAAACTGTTAGAGCTAATAAATGAATTCAGCAAAGTGGCAGGTTATAAAATCAACACGCATAAATCAAAGGCATTCCTGTATATCAGCGACAAATCCTCTGAAATGGACACGAGGACAACCACCCCGTTCACAATATCCTCAAAAAGAATAAAATACATGGGAATCAACCTAACAAAAGAGGTGAAAGACTTATACAATGAAAACTACAGAACCCTAAAGAGAGAAATTGAAGAAGACCTTAGAAGATGGAAAAATATACCCTGTTCATGGATAGGCAGAACTAACATCATCAAAATGGCGATATTACCAAAAGTTCTCTATAGGTTTAATGCAATGCCAATCAAAATCCCAACGGCATTTCTTGTAGAAATGGAGAAAGCAATCATGAAATTCATATGGAAGAATAAAAGACCCAGAATAGCAAAAACAATACTAAGCAGGAAGTGTGAATCAGGTGGTATAGCGATTCCAGATTTCAAACTATACTACAGAGCAATAGTAACAAAAACAGCATGGTACTGGTACCAAAACAGGCGGGTGGACCAATGGTACAGAATAGAGGACACAGAAAACAATCCACAAAACTACAACTTTCTTATATTTGATAAAGGGGCTAAAAGCATGCAATGGAGGAAGGATAGCATCTTCAACAAATGGTGCTGGGAAAATTGGAAATCCATATGCAACAAAATGAAATTGAATCCCTTTCTCTCGCCATGCACAAAAGTTAACTCAAAATGGATCAAGGAGCTTGATATCAAATCAGAGACACAGCATCTGATAGAAGAGAAAGTTGGCTACGACCTACATGCTGTGGGGTCGGGCTCCAAATTCCTCAATAGGACACCCATAGCACAAGAGTTAACATCTAGAATCAACAAATGGGACTTACTCAAACTAAAAAGTTTTTTCTCAGCAAAAGAAACAATAAGAGAGGTAAATAGGGAGCCTACATCATGGGAACAAATCTTTACTCCTCACACTTCAGATAGAGCCCTAATATCCAGAGTATATAAAGAACTCAGAAAATTAGACAACAAGATAACAAATAATCCCATCAACAAATGGGCCAAGGACTTGAACAGACACTTCTCAGAGGAGGACATACAATCAGTCAACAAGTACATGAAAAAATGCTCACCATCTCTAGCAGTCAGAGAAATGCAAATCAAAACCACCCTAAGATACCATCTCACTCCAGTAAGATTGGCAGCCATTACGAAGTCAAACAACAATAAGTACTGGCGAGGATGTGGGGAAAAGGGTACACTTGTACATTGTTGGTGGGACTGCAAATTGGTGCAGCCAATTTGGAAAGCAGTATGGAGATTTCTTGGAAAGCTGGGAATGGAACCACCATTTGACCCAGCTATCCCCCTTCTCGGTCTATTCCCTAAAGACCTAAAAAGAGCATGCTACAGGGACACTGCTACATCGATGTTCATAGCAGCACAATTCACAATAGGAAGACTGTGGAACCAACCTAGATGCCCTTCAATAGACGAATGGATAAAAAAAATGTGGCATTTATACACAATGGAGTATTACTCTGCATTAAGAAATGACAAAATCATAGAATTTGGAGGGAAATGGATGGCATTAGAGCAGATTATGCTAAGCGAAGCTAGCCAAGCCCTAAAAAACAAATGCCAAATGTCTTCTTTGATATAAGGAGAGTAATTAAGAACAGACTAGGGAAGAAGAGCACAAGAAGAAGACCATCATTAAACAGGGTTGAGAGGTGGGAGGGAAAGGGAGAGAGAAGGGAAATAGCATGGAAATGGAACGAGACCCTCAGGTTTATACAAAATTACATACAAGAGGAAGTGAGGGGAAAGGGAAAAATAATACAAGGGGGAGGAATGAATTACAGTAGGGGGGGTAGAGAGAGAAGAGGGGAGGGGAGGGGAGGGGAGGGGGGATAGTAGAGGATAGGAAAGGCAGCAGAATACAACAGACACTAGGATGACAATATGTAAAGCAATGGAAGTGAAACTGATGTGATTCTGCAAGCTGTATAAGGGGCAATATGGGAGTGCATAACCCACTTGAATCAAAATGTGAAATATGATATATCAAGAACTATGTAATGGAGGGGTAAGACAAGATAATACAAATGGAAGAAATGATTTACAGTAGAAGGGGTAGAGAGAGAAAAGGGGAGGGGAGGGGAGGGGAGGGGGGATAGTAGAGAATAGGACTGACAGCAGAATACATCAGACACTAGAAAGGCAATATGTCAATCAATGGAAGGGTAACTGATGTGATACAGCAATCTGTATACGGGGTAAAGTTGGGAGTTCATAACCCGCTTGAATCAAACTGTGAAATATGATGTATTAAGAACTGTGTAAGGTTTTGAACGACCAACAATAAAAAAAAATAAATTAATTAAAAAAATAAAAATAAAAATAAAAAAAAAAAAGAACTCAGTCACTGCGTTTCTTTTGTTAATGGGGCTTCTGTGTAAAGACACCTGGAAAATAATCCTATTAGTCAGAGTACAATCAGAAAAGCAGACCTCCTAGGAGACATATACAATAAGAGATTTCCTGTAGGGATTTGAGCTTATACAACCTGGAGCTGGTTAAGCAATCTATTTAAAGTTCTTGTTTCTGTACAGAGGTAGGAACTGAAACCTAGAGGGAGAATAATCAGAAAAGAAAGATGGATATAAAGTAGGTACATTAGTCAGTTTTCCGTCACTGTGACAAAAAATACCTAACATAAACAACTTCGAGGAGGAAAAGTTTATTTGGGCTCAGGATTTCAGAGGTTTCAGCCCATGGTCAGCCAGCTCCATTGTTCTGCCCTGAGATGAGGCAGAACATCATGGCAGAAAGGATTGTTGGAGAAAAGATGCTCAGCTCAGGGCAGCAGGGAAGCAGACAGAGAGAAAGGAGGAGGAGCTAGAAGAACAATATATAATCCCCAAGGGCACACCCCAGACACCTACCTTCTCCAGCTATACCTCATCTGCCTAAAGTCACCACCCAGTAGTCCATGCAAGTTAATAATCCATCAAGTGGATTAATCCACTGAATATGTTTCAGCTCTCATAATCTAACCATTTTACATCCAAGCATTAACACGGGAGCTTTGGGGGAACACCTTATGTCCAAACCATAACAGTAGTAGAGGAAGCAATCCAGAATGTGTAACAACTCCCACAACTCAATAACAACAACAAAAGATGGGAGTAGGTCTTAGAAAGACATTTCTCCAAAGAATTTACACAAGTGGCCAATAAGCCTGTGAAAAGATGCTCAGCACCACAGATCTTTAAAGGAATGTAAGCCAAAAACCACAATGAGATACCACTCGCCCTTATTAGGATGACAGCTACCACCAATAATTTTTTTAAAAAGTTAGCAAAAGTGTAGAAAAATTGGAAGTTTTGTGAATGCTAGTAGGCATGTAAATGATGTAGCTGTTGTGGAGAACAGAATGGTAGTTCCCCAAAAAAGTTAAACATAAAATGACTATTTTTTTGATCTGAAATTCAACTTCTGGATATACACTCAAAAGAATTAAAAGCAGGGTCTAGAAGAGATATTTGTACACCCACGTTCAAAGCCGCTCTATTCACAGCAGCCAAACGGTGGGAAAACCCCAAATATCTATCAATTGATAAAGGGGTAAACAAAATTAATCGATATAATAAAACAATCACGCAGCCTTGCAAAGGAAATTCTGACAAACACTACCAGAGAGAAGAACCCTGAAGACATTCTGCTAAGCAAATAAGCCAGACACGAAAGAACGAATGATGTCCGACTCCACTTACATGAGATACCTGAGTAGTCATAGAAACAGAGGACAGAATGGTGATTGCCAGGGGCTCAGGGAAGGAAGAGTAGAGATCTATCATCGTTCAATGAGTTTGAAGTTTCATTCTGGGAAGATGTTAAGGTAAATGCACACAGATGGTGGTCCTGGCTGCACAACAATGTGAATGTCTCTGCTGCCATCGACTACACACTTAAAATTGATAGAATCATAGATTTTACTTATGTATGTTTTTATCACAACAAAGACTAAAAATGAGGGAAACAAAGGCACATGAAGGTCCACAGAGGTGAACTGGAACCCACTGGTTGGTCTGAAGGCTGCATAGTTCTCACACCCACACCAAGTCTCCCACCCTACCGAACCCATGGAAGAAGCCAGCACCTTCCACATGCAGCTAAACCAACACCTGGCCCACAAGGTGGAGAAGCTTAGGGAGGACCCAGCACAGCTGGAATAGCAGAAGGCCTGGCTGCTGCCTCATGACAGCCAGATAAGCCAGGTGGTTAGTGGAAATGTGCATGAGCTACACATCAGTTATTCATGATCCTGCACCAACTGTCTGAGGCTAAGGAAAAAACATGCTCGCTGTTCCACTTCCATCTTCCAAATCTCACTTAAACTATCTCATAACCCAGGCTAAAAAGGCTTGCAGTCAGGTCTGTCTTGATGCCCAGACTGCAGTGGACAATTCTTGTCATTGAGTGAATCAACCTTCTCTGAATTAGCCTTTGTTGCTCTCCTCTATATCTCCCTGTGTGTGGCCTGCCCGTGTCTTCCACTTCCTACCTCCTTGTGAATATTTTCTTAATCTTCTCCATCCAACTCCTGCACTTTCTCAAGATCCAATATTCAAACCACCTCTAAAGAAACGATTTGATTGATTCATTTATTAATAGTTATACCTGCTGGACAGAATGCCCCACCAAGTTTCTATAGATTAGATTAAATTTGGTGAAGTACTCTCCTGATCCTATGATCTCTGCCCAAATTATAGGTCACAGGGACAAGTTTTAGAAGAAGGGACTATGGGAAAGAAAGCCTAATGGATCCAATTCCTCCACAGTGAATTACTATTTTTAAGCCTCCTCTGTAAAAATCAATTTGCAGGGCTTGAGGGAGGTACTAGGGATTGAATTCAGGGGCACTCAATCACTGAACCACATCCCCAGCCCTATTTTGTATTTTTATTTAGAGACAGGGTCTCATTGAGTTGCTTAGTGCCTCACTTTTGCTGAGGCTGGCTTTGAACTTGTGATCATCCTATCTCAGCCTCCCAAACTGCTGGGATTGTAGGCATGTGCCACTGCACCTGGCTAAAAATATTAAGGGATGTCTCCCTTTAAGGTATGCTTGTGTGAATTTACAAAGATGATGAATGGAAAGTATCTGAAAAATAACAAACTATCAATATGTGTTTGTTGAAATTGGTCATCTATAAAACACAAGACACTTTGTTTTAATATGTTTTTGGTTGTAGGTGGAAACAATACCTTTATATTATTTATTTTTATGTGGTGCTGAGGATCAAACCCAGTGCCTCACATAATACCAGGAGCACTCTACCGCTGAGCCACAACCCCAACCCCACAAGATACTTTTAATACAAGGAATTTTTACTTTAGAATCTGATCCATAATGTTTAAAGAAAATAGAGTCTGACTGTCCATATATTCTTCTGGTAAAAGCATCAAAGGTGGCATTCCTTAACAGTAATCAAAAGAATACGTTCCAGGCAAGGTCACATCACTGAGAGCAATGGGTCACTTCCACATAGCCTCCAACCAACTCCACACCTAGGAATTCTATTGTTGAGAGCCACAGCTGAAGGGGCCCCAGCAAACTTCAGCTGCCAGCAAACTTCCAGCTGCCAGCTGATGATTGGCTCACAGCGGCCCCAGCAACATCTAGCTGATTGGCTCCTCTGCGGTGATGCTCATTGGGCTGTTTCCCTGCCCTTTCAGACCACGGAGCTGCTCATTGGGGGACTTCTTTGGCTCCACCCACGCAACCCAGCCAATCAGCCTCAAGAGCAGGAGGATTGTGGGAGTGGGAGAGGATTGTGTTTTTGTGAGAGAGGCTTGGGGGAAGCCGGTAGTGGCAGTTGGGCTCTGAGGGTTTTTCCTGAGGAGCTGTTTTGTTTGGCATGTATGGTTCTAAAACTAAAGTTCGTTTCTTTTGACAAGTGGCTCCTGAATCGTGCCCAGCCAGACTGTGGCATTCTATTTTGGCCCAAAGTGCATTTACTTAGTTCATCTTCTGGCTAATGGTCATCACCCCTTCCTCTGACCACTTCCAGCCCTTTACCTGAACCTGTCTTACAATGGAGAACCTTTGCTACTAAGTTAGTTGGTTAAACAAATTCTCTCTTTAACCAGACTGGAAACTCCTTGAGGGCAGAATCACGGACTGCAACTTACTGTAAATGGAAGATCCAGTTGGAGATGAGATTGCGAAATCATGAAGAACCAGGTTAACAGTCACCTTTGGCATTAAACATGATTCTGGAAGTAAAAGGAAGCACAGCAGACAAGAGGGTATATATAGATCATCATATGTACTCAGGCTTCTGTTTTAAATGATACTTTAGTGAATGTATTTTGGAATGACTACACCGGAACCTGTCACCATCAAAGACCTGAGAACAGGATTATTTTTTTTTTTTTTTTTTTTTTTTTTTTTTTTTTAAAAGGACAATAGTAGACCCTTTTGGAAATCCAGGTTTTTTCTGCCTCTACTTTTTTTTTTTTTTTTTAAAGAGAGAGTGAGAGAGGAGAGAGAGAGAGAGAATTTTTAATATTTATTTTTTAGTTCTCGGCGGACACAACATCTTTGTTGGTATGTGGTGCTGAGGATCGAACCCGGGCCACACGCATGCCAGGCGAGCACGCTACCGCTGAGCCACATCCCCAGCCCAGAACAGGATTATTAATGCCAATCGGTTTCACATTTCCACAAGTCTCAGAACAAGTTTTTGAAGTCAGTTTACCCAAATTGGAGGACACCTGCTCTGTTTTCTTGCAGTCTTAGTATTAGCAGTTTCTCTTTGTACAGCTCTGGTACTCAAATGTCGTCAATTCTCATCCTTCATGGATTCTGTATTTGTTAACTTGCCTACACAATAAAATGTGCTTGTCATCCCCAAACCTATATGCAGAGATTTCACAGTTATTTGTGGACGTGCAAAGAATGGCAAAAAAAAAGAAAAAAGAAAGAAAATAAATGAAGCTGCTGACACTGATGTCCCAGGCTGAGGTCAAGCAAGGTGATACTCTGTCTTCTCCTTTCAGCTCCTATACCTATAAACCAGTGTTCTTCATGATCTCTATTTAATGCCATGTTTTTAACCATTTGCAATTTTTTGGTGAATTTGGTATTCAGAATGGCCCCCAAGTGCAATTCTGAAGTGCTGTCTACTGTTCCTCAACACAGGGAGGCTGTGATGTGCTTTCTGGAGAAGATAAACTCATCAGATAAGCTCAGTGCAGGCATGAGTTACAGTACTGCTGGCCATGAGCTCAATAATGAATTAAAGATACATATCAAATAAAGTTTCTTAAAACAGCAACATATTTTTTTAAAAAGCTTATGTATTGATTAGTTGACAAAAATGCTGTGATCAAAGATTCACAGAAACATAACCCTGCATTTCTCCTAGAAGCAATGATTTACTGTTCCCCAGTTCAATGTTGACAGCAACTTCATAGAGCATAACAGCCATGCATAATGAGAATTGACTGTGCTTTAAATCTGCACGTCACATTTAAATACTACCTGTTTCAGCAGGTAAATAAGGATCTTCAGCTTTGTTTACTGAGAGGAACAAAGAACACAGAACACACCTCTGGCATTATATGTTAATCTGTGCAAGAGCTGAACCCAAAATTGCTATTAAGGAAGAACTTTTCAAGGGAGTAATTTGACTCTCACTCTACTTAACCACTGTTTTCAGGGGGGAAAAAACAATCTGGGTCATTTGTCCCACCTGTGTGCTTTCTCTCTGCCACCTTTATTATGTGCACTTCAATTAAAGGGCACAAGTCCTGTTCTGAAAAACTTGCTGAAGAAAGGTGACTACATGAAAAACACCATAAAAATGCTTTGTTTTACTACAGCTTACATCAGGATACTATTCTCAAGTGTGGTTTGCATTGGATTTTTTTGCCTAAACTTTGTTAAAATAAACATGTCTCAGTAAGGCTGTGGACCTAAGGTATTAGTGTCCTTGGAGACAGGCCCAGGAAACTTTATTTTATTCCATTCTCCTGTGGTCATAAAAGTTTGAGAATTACAGCTACTATAAAAGATGCCAAATAATAAATATTTCATAAAAAACAAAAGTAGCTTCATCTCAGAAAACTTGGGGGTTTATGTTTTAATTTTATGCCCACATTGTTGTAAGAACAGCCTCAGGCTAGTTATTCCTTGAGAAAAAGACAGGGCAAGGGCTACGCATCTAAGCTGTTTAGTCAAACTAAATCTAAAGCAGAGACTCCATTTATTCAGCCACAAAGAAAAATGAAATTATGTCATTTGCAGGAAAATGGATAGAACTAGACACCATTGTGTTAAGTGAAGTAAACCAAACTCAGAAGGTCAAGGGTCACATGTTTTCCTTCATGTATGGAAGCAAGAGAGGAAAAAGAAAAAGAAAGGTGGGTGGAGGAGGGTAGTCTTTTGAAAATTGAAGGGAGATCAGTCAAATAGAGGAAAGGGACCAGAGAAGAAGCAGGGGAGGGAAAAGGGAAATACTGGGGAATGGTATCTGTCAAATTATATTGTTATGTTGTGTGCATGTACAAATATGTAACAACAAAGTCTAACCATTATGTACAACTATACACACCAATAAAAATTAAGGAGAAATAAAAATCAGAGACTCTAACCTCCCCAAAGATAGCTAAACAAGGTGGAAATGTAGAAGAACACAAGCAGTCTCAAAGAGGATCCATCAAGCCTAATCAAGATGAGCCAGCCCTAGTCTATCAATTCCTAAACCATAAGAATGAGTTACTTTATTGAGCTTCAAAATTATGCAGTAATACCTTAATGAAACATTCTATACCCAGCAGATTTTTTCCCCTGCTTTTCATTTTCAATTAAAACCAGTTGATTTTAATTGAAAATACATCTGGCTTTCAGTGTCTAAAAAAAGTCCTTTCCTGTACTCTGAATGTCTTCCCAGAATTCCTCTGTTGAAACCTAATCCCCAGTGCTGTGTTAGGAAGTTGGTTCCTAAGACAATATGGTGGAGAGTTGGGATTACTTTTTCTTTTAGTAAGTATAGGGTCTCTGGTCTAATGTCTAGGTCCTTGATCCACTTTGAGTTGAGTTTTGTGAAGGGTGAGAGATGGGAGTTCAATTTCATTCTGCTACACATGAATTTCAAGTTTTTCCAGCACCATTTGTTGAAGTGGCTATCTTCTCTCCAATGTATGTTTGTGGTACCTTTGTCTAGGATGAGATAACTGTATTTATGTGGGCTTGTCTCTGTGTCCTCTATTCTGTTCCATTGGTTTTCATTTCCATTTTCATGTCAATATCATGTACTTTTCTCAATAAGGATTGCTTTGTGTCTTCTGAGCCTCTTATTTTTCCAAATCAATTTAATGACTGTTTTTTTCTATTTCCGTGAAGAATGTCATTGGAATTTTAAGAGGAGTTGCATTAAATCTGTATAGTGTATTTGGTAGCATGGCCATTTTGACAATATTAATTCTGCCTATCCAAGAAGATGGGAGATATTTCCGTCTTCTTAGATCTTTTTCAATTTCTTTCTCTAGTGTTCTGTAGTTTTCATTATTGAAGTCTTTCACCTCTTTTGTTAGGTTGATTCCCAAGTACAAGAAGTAAAATCAATAATCAATAAATGGGATACTATCAAACTAAAAAGCTTCTTCACCTCATAAGAAACAATCAAGAATGTGAAGAGAGAGCCTACAGAATAGGAGAACATCTTTACCACCTGCACCTCATATAGAGTATTAATCTCCAGGATATACAAAGAACTCAGAAAACTTAACACCAAAAAAACAAATAACCCAATCAATAAACGGGCAAAGGAACTGAATTGGCACTTCACAAAAGAAATACAAATGGCCAACAAACACATGAAAAAATGTCAACATCTCTAGAAATTAGATAAATGCAAATTAAAACTATACTGAGATTCCACCTCACTCTAATCAGAATGGCAATTATCAAGAATACAAGTAACAATAAGTGTTAGTGAGGATGTGGGGGAAAATGTACACTCATACATTGATGCTGAGACAGCAAATTGGTATAACCACTCTGGAAAGCAGTATAGAGATTCCTTAGAAAACTTGGAACGAAAGCACCATTTGACCCAGTTATCTCATTCCTTGGCATATAGGACTTCAAAATCAACATACTACAGTGATGCAGCCACATCAATGTTCATAGCAGCTCAGTTCACAATAGCTAAGCTATAGAACCAACCTAGTGCCTTTCTACAGATGAATGGATAAAGAAAATGTGGTACATATCCATAACAGAATATTACTCAACCAAAAAGAAGAATAAAATTATGGCAATAGCCAGTAAATAGATGAAACTGGAGACTATCATAATAAGCGAAATAATCCAGTCTCCTCAAAACCAAAGGCCAAATGTTCTCTCTGATGTTTGGATGCTAACACACAATAAGGAGGGGCAGGTGGAAAGAATAGAAGTTCATTGGATCAGACATTCATTGTGTGTGTGTATATATATATATATATATATATATATATATATATATATATAGTCAAAATACACCCTATTGTGATGTGTTGGGAAAAGTATAATGGCAGCCACACCCCAGAAAAAACCCCAACATGGCGCCTGAGGACCTTCTCTTCCTACTTTCTTCTTTTTTCACTGGGACGAAAAGTTCCCGGGGGTGTGAACTCTCCCGCCGGTGCAAATTTCAAATCTCGCTGTCGGGGAACCTTAGCCCCAATAAGAACTAATTCCTGGGCTCCGGAACTGATATCTGGAAGAACTTGCCAATAAACAGGTGGCCCGCCATTTATCTAAGCCCTGCCATCTCTCCTTAGATCTATATAAGCACACAGCCTTTTGCAATAAAATTGGAACTCTCCCCGGCGAATTGTCTTGCGTGGAGGATTCTTTCATGATGTATCTCTAAAGAGAAGAAATTTTAAAAAGAGAGGTGAAGTCTTTGACAAGTGGTCAACTCATGAGGATGGAGACTTGAGAAGTTGAAGAGATTGGTTTTTCCTTCCACCACCGTGACTCAGCAAGAAGGCACTGTCTATGACAAGAGAGCAGGCTTTCACCAGATCCTGAATCTGCCTTGATCTCAGACTTCCCAGCCTCTAAAACTCTGAGAAATAAATTTATGCTATCCATAAGCCACGTGGTCCAAGTGCACTAAGACATGCCTTCCCAGTTGGTGAAAGTCATGGATATTAATCCTCCACCTTCTCTGTTTTATGATTTTTCCTCTAACATTTTTGTGTATTGCCATTGATGGTATTTTGCCATATAATTTTTAACTGTTTATGCAATTTTTAAAGATTTATCTTTTTTTGTGTATGTCTGGCTTTCAAACTGCCTTGAACAGATCTCCATCCCCTTTAATTACATTTTTCATCATATAGACTTTGTATAGTTCCATTAGATTTCAGTTTTCCCCTTTTATATCAAATCACTTTTCACTAATGGCCTATAATGTTTGAATTAAAATGAGATTTTAAAATTAGACAAAACCAGTTGAAAACTCATTAAGTTCTAAGGAAATTTTTGTGGTGAATCTTTAATTGCTTTTTCCATCTCTGTGTTGATAAGTGATATGATCAAGATTTAAAGCTATTGTTAATCTAAACCAAATAGTATGCATTTTCTTCTAGTGTTTCTAATTTGATGCCTTAGGGTCAGTTAAAACATTTTTTTTAAATTACTTTCCTACTCATGTCTGAACTCTTATTATATTCTGAACCTTGCCTATTTTTTCTTACATATTTTCTTTAATCAGGCTAATAAGATTCTTTTTTAATTTCATCATCTTATTTTGGCATTGAAGTCTTTATTTCCTTTTCCCTAAATTCATTTGGATCTTTTCATTCTTATTTTTTTTTACTAATTTATTAAAGTAAATGCTAATTACTTAATATTTTGCTTTTTAAAATACAGGAATTTAAGACTGAAATTTTTCTCTAGTATATTTTTTGTATTGTCCTGAGATTTGGGTAGGAATAATTTTTCTTTTTTCCCCATTCCAAATAGCTTGTAATTCCATTTTTATTTCATTTGATCTAAAGCTTACATAGTAAAATACTTTTTCATTTCCAAATAGTTAAATTATTTGGTTACTTTTAAGTTATTCATTCCTAATTTTACTAAATTCGGGACAGAAAATATGGCTACTATAATTTTTATTCATAAATAAATTATAAAGATTTTTTTACATCCAAGTGCATGAAAATTTTATGGACATATAATAAATTTTGTTAAAGAGATAAATTCAAGCAATTCATAACTAGCTAGAGCAATAGAGTGATAGACATTGCAAAGTGTACAGCTCTCCACTGTTTCCCCCTTTCTCATCTCCTAACATTCAGTCTTTTTTGTGATTCTTATGTTTAGTTATAACCTTCTCTTTCTCTTATTTTCTTCAAAATAATTCCTGATTCTCTCTGAATTCCTGATTATCTGAAAATATAATTTTTTAGCCTGACAGGTGGAAAATTGCTTGGCTAAATATAGTATATTCAGAGAGCATTCCATTTTTCACAGTAGGATGCAAATATATTTCACAAGGAAGAGCCAGTATTATTTATGAGAAGTTTTAAGGGCACCTGCTCAAAGAACTGAAATAGGTTGTATCATTCTGAACAAGTTAGAGGGAGAAAAATGTAACCAAAAAAAGCTTCAGTTATTCCAGAAAATGACTGAAAAGTTAGGAAAGAAAAAAAATAGAACTTAAAATAAAAATAACATTGAATTAATTATTCAATTAAGTAATATATGCATTTTTGCAAAAGACACAGATTGATTAGTAGAGGGAGGTAGTATATAGCTATAATACACTAAAAATTCTCAAGACCTGAGAGAGAAAAAAACAGAAAAATTCAACTTAAACATGGGGAAATATATATCAAGAAATAATAATAAAAAGGAAGAAGTAATGTTAATACTAATATCAGAAAAATATACAGAATCCTCTATGTACATAATAATTCAGCTTGAAAACTCATAAAGCAAAAAATTATAAAAACACAGTAAGAAATTTTTAAAGTTTAAAAATACCATCATAGTAAAAAAATCTAGTATTATCTGGATATATAAAATATACATTCAACAAAACAAAATAAGGAAAAGGAAAGATATATGTAGGTATATAATAACAATTTACTATGACAAGTTCTGACAAGATTTCATGCAATCATGTGGAGAAGTCTATTATAATTCACAGCATTAACAAGTAAACCAAAAATGCTAATCATCTCAATGTATATAGAAATTATATTTAATAAAATATAATATTTACAATATTTAGCAAATAACCAAGAGTATATCCACTCAAAAATCTACATCAAATATCTTAATGATGAAATTTTAGAACAATTCCCCATAATTTGGCATTCATTAAAGGGTGACAGATATCAGAATGAATTGTAGGTTGTGATAGTTCATGATTCCTATTTTGAAGTGGTAGGTCAAATGGAGAGTTGATTGGGAAAGACATATCCTCGGACTTCCTTAAAATTAGACTAGAGGGAAAACAGAGTGGCACACAAATTAAATTCACATCTAGACTTTATTTTGCATAACAAAGATAAAAACAAGTACTATCCTTTGCAGCTAGAATGTCCCCCTAAAGGCCTATATGTTAAACGTTTGGTCTTCAATATAGCACTATTAGAATGACATGGAAACCTTTACGATGTGGGGCCCAGTGGAAGGTTTTAGGTCACTAGAGTACTCCTTCGAAGATGATTGTGAGACACTGATCTCTTCCTCTTTCTTTCTCTTCCTAGCCATTATGAGATTGATAGACCCAGCCTGATTTTCTCTTAAAATTGGGAGCCATCTTGCCAGAAAGCCATTAAAAGATAATTTTGGCTTTACTATAAATTACTGTAACTTCTGAACTTGCTTGAAATGCCTGCCTGTGCCTTGAACTCACCCATACCTGGCTCTCTGACCAGATAGCAACCCTCTCTGAAAGTTTAGTGACACCTCATAAATCTTGGCCTTCCCTGGCCAGATAATGACCCTCTCTGAGGCTCTAATGACCTTCATAAATTCTGATGTTGGGGCCAGCAAAAATGTAAACTAGCCTTTGTGTTATGCTCGTCAGAGTTTTGTTATCTGTAACCCCGCTTTGTGTAACTTTCTGGGCTGCAAGAAAACTTCGGGGCTGTCTTGTTCCCATGGTTTCTGGTGGGAGAGGCAGCCCAGCCGGTCGAAATAATAAGCTTGCTTTAATTTGATTTTAATTGGAGTCAGTGGTCTTTTCTTGTGTCCTGGTCTAACAAGATGAACAATTGTTTCACTACATGCACCTGTGATTATGTGCATAGGCTCAAAAGCAACAGAGCCAACTGACCACGGACTGACACTTTCAAAACTGTAAGCCAAATAAACCTTTTATCTTTTAAAGTTAATTATCTCTGGCATTTTTTATAGTAATGAAAAGCTGAATAATATAATAAGTAATTCCAGAAAGACAATGAAAAAAATATTAAAACCTGAACATATACAATAAGGGGGAATAGAAATTCACTGGATTAGAGAAAAGGGAATGAAGGGAAAGCGAGGAGGATGGGAATAAGAAAGACAGTAGAATGAATCGGACATAACTTTCCTATGTTATCCAAATACCTGACCAGTGTCACTCCACATCATGTACAACCACAAGAATGGGAAGTCATACTCCATGTGCATATAATATGTCAAATACATTCTACATTCATGTATTACTAAAAAGAACAAATAAAAAATTTAAATTAAAAATTAAAAAAAAAAACTGAACACATCCGGCTGGTGGTATAGTTCAATGGTAGAGAGCTTTCCTATCATGCACAAGGCCCTGGGTTCAATCCTCAGCAACACACACACACACACACACACACACACACATCCTGAGATTGTGGCATATTGTACCAAAAGTTGAGTGAGTTTCAACTTGTAGTAAAAGAGACATTAGAGAGAGAAGAGAATTCTAAGACATCCAGTCAACCCATGGCATGCATATAAAGCACCTCATATCCTGTCACACTGACAACTTCAATATCATCTACCATTATTAATTTTGTACAAACAACTCTTTAATTGAAAGCTGGGGCTTATAAGTTGTAAGTAAATCTCAGTGTGAAGTACCTGAATTGATTCAAAATAAATTAGAAAAAATTAAACATAAGCATAGAACTTTGCTACAACTTGGTTCATTACTTTGACTTTTAGTCACTCATAGTTCCAATACTATGTATGAGTATTCAAGTAATTTCTCAAGAAAAGGACATTAAATTTTCTCCATATTTTATACTTTTATGTAAAAAAAACCCCACACATTTCTATTGCCAGATTAGTCATTCTGAGCAATCTTATTTGCAAATCATGGTCAATGGCTAAAGACACTAAATATAGTTTGCACTTTCCTCTTACATGTAGATTTCTTGGTTTACTTTTCTTGAGATGGGAAAAGGGGTACTAGGGTTTGAACTCAGGGCACTTGACAACTAAGACTCATCCTCAGCCCTATTTTGTATT
The DNA here is from genome assembly GCF_052094955.1 of Ictidomys tridecemlineatus. NCBI lineage: Eukaryota > Metazoa > Chordata > Mammalia > Rodentia > Sciuridae > Ictidomys > Ictidomys tridecemlineatus. The sequence continues at coordinate 39,696,630 of NC_135478.1, read as the reverse complement.
TTATTTAGAGACAGGGTCTCACTGAGTTACTTAGCACCTCCTTTTTCTGAGGCTGGCTTTGAACATTTAATCCTCCTGCCTCAGCCTCCCAAGCTGCCTTGATTACAAGCATGCACTGACACACCCAGTGCTTGACTTATGAAATAGATTTCCAAAGAAAGATGCCTGTCAATCTAATTACTACCCATCAAGTAATAATGAATATGTGATAATTTTTCACATAACAAGATAGTAACAACTTATATGATAATCTTAGGAACAAAACCATTTCTAGTGGTTCATTAATTGAATTTGACTTCTACTCATTATACTTAAGAGTTTTGTGTCTCTTAAAATGATTGATCAGGAACCAAACATTTACCTGACCCAAGAAATCTATGAAGGGAAATCTGAGTGTGTTCATTTTAATTTGGGGTATTTCTAAACCCAGCCATCTTTTAATGTTTCAAATTTGAGTTTTCATGTAATTTATTTTCTTAGTAGAATAGTATTTCTTGGTGGTACCCTAAGTTTGACTTTGTTTTCCCTTCTAGGTTGGTAATGGCTTCCCCAGCAGGGATCCACCATAGGGATCATTTCACACCATTCAGAAACAGTCACTGAAGTGAACTATTTCAAGTCCAAGGAAGGCAGAAAAGGCCTTTCAACAGCACTAGCTGTAATTTCCCAAGAGGGATTTAGTCAGGGCAGCGAAGTTCATGGATTTGAAGAAAAACTCAATGAAGCTTTAACACTGATCAAGACCCTGGACTTCAGCATCCTCTTTCAAAGCTGGGAACAAAGTCGAGAAAAGGTTGTGTCAGGACAGATAGAGTCAACTTGAAAAAGGAGATCTTGATAGAATTGTCATTTTGCAGCCCCAGCATATTCTTGAGTAGCAGTTCTCAAACTTTTTTGGTCTCAGGCTTCTTTACACCTAAACTATTAAGAAAATACAAAAAAAAATGTTTATATAGTTTATAGCTGTCAATATTTACAGTATTGAAATTAAAACTAAGCATTAAAGATCAAATGTAAGATCAGAAATTATGAAGCTCCTGGAAGGCCTATGGGAAATGCTTTATGACATTGGTCTGAGAAAGGAGTTTTTGGTTAAGACATTAGAAGCACAAAACCAAAAATAGACAAATGGTATTATGTCAAACTAAAATGCTCTGCACAGCAAGAAGACAAGAAAGTGAAGGTACCACCTATGGAATAAGAAAAAAAAAATCTGCAAACTATGCATCTAACAAGGAGTTAATTTCCAAAATATACAAGGAACTCAAATATCTCTGTGTTCATCAACTTTTCATCACTGTAACCAAAATATCTGAAAAAAAAAAACAACTTAGAGAAAAAAAATTTATTTTGACTCACAGTTTCAGAGGATTTAGTCCATGGTTGGCCAGCTCCATTCCTTCAGATCCATGGTGAGGTAGAGCACCACGGTGGAAGGGCTCGGTGGCTTACAGCACCTGAAAAGCAGAAAAGAAAGGGGTTGAGAAAAGATAAATCCTTAGAGGCCATGCCCCCAGTGACATACTTTCTCCACCTCCCATTAGTTCATCCAGCCATCAATGGATCAACCCACTGATGAAGTAAGAGCCCTCCTGATTCAATCACTTTCCAAAATCCCCACCTCTGAACCTTGCTGCATTAGGGATCATTGTTTTTAACACATATGATTTTGGGGGGATGTTCCAGGTCCAAACCATAATAATCTCAATAACAAAAATATACATAAAAAAGAGCCCCACAAAAATTCAATTTTTAAAATGAGCAATGTGTATGCATAAATATATCACACTGCATTCCATTTTTATATATAACACTAATGCACCAATTAAAAATAAAGGAAGAAGACCAATAATTTTTTTAATCTGGGCAGATGATTTGAACAGACATTTCTCAAAAGAAAATTCAAATGGCCAACATGTACATGAAAAGATGTCCAACATCCCTGATCATCAGGGAAATGCAAATAAAAACCACAATCCTCACAGTTAAAATGGATATTATCAGAGAGATAAGAAATAACAAATGCTGGCAAGACTGTGGAGAAAGGGAAATCACATACTGTTGGTGGGAATATAAATTAGAACAGTTATGGAAAACAGCATAGAAGTTCTTCAAAAAATTTAAAAATATATTATTATACAACCCAGGTATCTCACTACTGAGCATACACCCAAAAGAAATGAAATCAGTCTGCCAAAGAGACGTCTGATCTCTCATGTTTATTGCAGTACCATTCACAACACTCCAGATTTGTAATAAACCTATGTATTCAACAGATGAATACACACACACACACACACACACACACACACACATATATATACTTGGCCTTAAAAAAGATGAAACCTTGTCATTTATAATGACATGGATGATCCTGGAGGACATTATGTTGAACAAAATTAGCTAGACTCAGAAAGATAAACACTATCTGATCACATTGATGTATTGAATCTAAAACAGTTGATCACATAGAGGTGGAGAGTAAAAAAAGAGGTAACCAGAGACTGGAAGAGGAGAGAGGAAGGGAGAAGGCAAAGGGATTGATCAATGGATATAAAGTTACAAGTAGATTCTAATTGCACAGAAGGGTGACAATAGTTAACAGTAATGAATTATATGTTACAAAATCTCTAGAAGAAATGTTTACAAATGTGCTCAGCACAAAGAAATGATAAATGTGCAACAGGTAGGAAGATGCTAATTACCCTGATTTGTTCTTTTTTTGTACTTGGAATTGAACCCAGGGTAACTTTACCACTGAGCCATATCCCCAGCCCCTTTTAAAAATATTTTATTTAGAGACAAGGTCTCACTAAGTTGCTGAGGTCGGCTTTGAACTTGCAATCTTCCTGATTCAGCCTCTGGAGCCACTGGGATTACAGGCATATGCCATTTCTCCCAGCTCTGACTTGTTCTTATACAGTGTATGCATGTATTATTGAATAATCATATTGTGCCACATAAATATGTACAATTATGTGTTAATAAAAATTAATCAAAAATAACTAAGAAATAGTTATAATATTTAATTTATTTTAAGATGCATTTATTACATGTTAGCATAAACAACTTATTTTATGAAAAAAACTACTTTGCAAAAAAATAGAGAGCAATATCGTATCTTCACAAATCTTTCTAATGTCTAACTTAATAAAAAACTGAATTCTCGTATTAGCTTTAATCAAAACTATGTCTTTGTATTTAAATATATGAACAAAATAAGGCCTCAGATAAATACGTGGTTGGAAATATAGGGGTGTTTTAGTAATCTTTTCAATATTGGTAGATTTTCTTCTTTGACACTACATCAAAACATAACAAGTTCAAAAAATTGTTTTTTAAAGGAAAAGAAACTCAACAAATAAATATATGGCTTCATTTCCAAATGTTTGGATTTTTTTCTTAATATCTTTTTATTGTTGATCTCAAATTAAATATCATACCAAAAAAAAACCAAAAAACAAAAACCTTAACAAGGGGTAGTTTCATAAAGGTAAGTGTCAATAAGGAATCTAAGACCACATCCATGAATTTTGTATACTCTGTCATATTAAAATCCATTGGGTCTTTCTTGCATTATGAATGGATTTTATACATGAATGACTTTGTAAAATCACGTGATGGTCATTTGAAAAAAATACTGGTTCACTGAGTTATGTGGATCTTCAAAATGTTGGCACATTTGTTTTGATATTAAAAAAATAATATTATTCAACATCACCACTATTGTCATCAGAATAGACTATGAGTATTAAAGAAATGTCAAGATCAAGATTCAGTATCTGGTAAAAATTTCTTAAACCCCTTCTAATTTTGACTAAATTTTGATAACTCACTTCATTTGTTTTTGAGAAAATATCTGCCAAATACCCAGGAATGAATAACCACAGTTTCTCAGTTGATCTTTTGCAATAAAACTGAATTCCATGAAAAAACAACTGTTAGCTTTCAAGCACACACAAGTGTGTTAGACATACTTCCCTTGTGTTCTTCTGAATATTTAAGAATGTGCACGGCAGAGTTATTTCATAAAACTAACAATTTTGCTGCTTCTATAAAAAGCTTTCTTAAGCGAAGTTGACATCCTTGAGAGTGTATGGCCACTAATAGGATTTGGCGAAACTACCTTGCTGCATGAACCAGCAGCTTTACACATGAACTTCTTGCACCATCAATACAAATGTCAACACGCTGCAACTGGTAAGTATCATCTTAGAATTTTTACAAAAATATTTCTGACTTGTAGACTTCCTGAAAGAGTCTCAAGGATCCCCAGAGCCCATGAGCCACATTTTGAGAACTGCTCTTCCTGAGAATTTTAGTCCTATTCAGTGAAAAGATTCTGAAGAGAAGTGGAGAATATAGTCTTTTCAGAAGGACTTTGATGTCTTTGGCTTCAGCTTTAATTTCAGAATCTAGATGAGAACTGGAAGCTAGGGTTTGCAAGTTGACTGATAATTTGAAGAAATCCAAATATTTTCAAAATGAAGAGGAAAAAAAATACAAATTAGTTTCCTCATTTTTAAAAACAAACTAACCCAGTCAGCCCTTACTTTATTTAAGCCTTTTCAGCCTCATTAGTGTTCTGACAAATTCCTTGTCGCTTTGTATAAAGTCCTATATGCAGTAAAATAATCAAATGAGAACCAGAAAGTTAAAATAGTATCATTTATAAATTTTTTAGATGTGATAAGCCATGGGTTTTGCTCTATCATTTTGAATATGTCTAAGCACATTCAATATTTTTGCAAAAAAATAAAATGTAGATATACCATAATTGCTCTGAAAACATCTCATTTCACAGATAACATAAACTGAAGTCAAGGAATTTTCAAGTTTTACAATTAAAAGTTTTTTCTTTCACCTAATTTGACCTTAGATGAACTTATCTGTTTTTCTAAGTTCAGTCCTTACTGATCTTCCAGCCTTACTTTGAACTCTGCCAGAACCAGGTTGCTCTCCACCTCAGGAAGTTTTGGAGCATTCCAGACTGGACATCATCAGCAATTCAGACATTTCTCTTTTGACTGAGACAATGCAAGTCTTACATACACTTCCTGAAGTAACACAATATTTCCATTTTCTAAGACCAGGTTAACTTTTCCACAGTCAAAACGTAATACCAAGTATGTCCAACAAAGTTGGTCCAGTGTCTATGTTATGGTTTGGATATAAGGTGTCTCCCAAAAGATCACCAGTGAGACAATGCAAGAAGGTTCACAGGAAGGGCTGGGGTTGTGGCTCAGTGGTAGAGCACTTGCTTAGCATGTGTGAGGCCCTGGGTTTAATCCTCAGCACCACATAAAAATAAATTAATTCATTAAACAAAGGTCCATCTACAACTTAAAAAAATGAAATTAAAAAAAAAAGAAGGTTCAGAGGAGAAATGATTGGATTATGAGAGTCTTAACCCAATCAGTGCTTTAATCCCCTAATAGCAATTAACTGAGTGGTTAACTGAAGGCTGGTAGGGTGTGGCTGGAAAAGGTGGGTCCCTGGGGATATGGTTTTGGGTACATATTTTGTATCTGGTAAGTGGAGTCTCTCCCTCTGATTTCTGTTGGTCATGTAAATTGCTTCTTTCTACCACACTCTTTTACCATGATGTCCTGACTCACCTTGATCCCTGAGGAATAGAGCCAGCCTTCTATGGACTGAGACCTCTGAAACTGTGAGCCTCCAAATAAATTTTGCTCCTCTACAATTGTTCTGGTTGGATCTTTTAGTCAAAACAGTGAAAAAGCTGACTAAAACAGTCTAATCTATTATGACCAATGTCAATTTTGATGTATTCAGTACTGATATTACCTACCAATTTACAGCATCAGCAATTCTGTTTTAGATATCCAACATGTCTTCATCTAATTTCCTTTCTGATGGCATAGCGACGGAGATGGCCAAACGGCCATGTCATGATACTTGGGATGCTTATTTGTTCAACATCATAGGTTAGGATTTCAGAGGCTCTACGCCCTCAGCTACCATGAATATACTAATCTGTGTGCATTGGGCTTCAAGTACTCCTGCAGCAACGATCCCAACTAATTTATTCTTACTAAGTGCAAGATTAGCAATGTTGTTCTTATGGTTATTTTTTTTATTATGCTCACTGTTATATATTTGTTCATCAGAGTTGGTGCTGGAATTTTTTTCTTTCTTATTTCAATGACTTTCTCATAATAACATGATGACTTGAGAAGAAAAGCTAATTAGGTCTCTCAGAATTCTTTCATGTTCTATGAATGCTGAATTGATATCAATTAAGGCCAAATATCAAGATATGTGTTTGTTTCATCTTTCTTGTAGCAGGGATTTAGATACAGACAGAATTGTGTCTGAATCCTAGCACCTCTGGTAACTTTCAAGTCACACAGCCTGCATGATATTCAAGACTGTGATGACAATTGAATATCGAGTATTGAAAATGCTTGATACAGTGCAAGGGTCCGGCGAACGTCGGAGGAAGAGACCACCAAGAGACCAGCTCATGCAACAGCAAAAGGGGATTTATTGAGGATCCAATCCAGCGCGCTGGGGCTCTAGGCTCACTCAACAGGGGAGAGCGGCCAAGAGCCCCAAGCAGGGGTTGAGCAGTGCTTAAGTATACTTCTTTTAGGGAGGGCAGGGGCTTTACATACAGCACAGTCTCCTTTAACAAATCACCATACACCTCGGGAAAATCAAACAACAATTCCCAAACATGATTAGTACATTCATTGGCGGGAACAGGTCTGGCGGGAGTGATAGGTCAGTCCCAAGAAGGGGGGTACATTCAAACTGATTGGTTTGGGCCCTGAGATGCCTATGTGCCAAGCTGCACAGGGTCCTAGGTTATTAAACAACTAAATGGTCTGGGGGAATATCTACTGGGGCAGTCCCGGGAATTGTTTTAACAGCTACAGGAATTTCAGGTTTTGAGTGCAGTTTAGAAACTTTACAATACCTGGTCCTTTACATTTTAACTCAGGCTTTGCAGCTTAGAAGCAGCTTTACAATGCCTGGTCCTTTACATTTTAACTCAGGCTTTGCAGCTTAGAAACTTTACCCTTTCAACAGTACCCAACACTTAGTAGGTACACAATAAATGATGATACTTATTACTAAATGTCCGCATTTATCATTCTGTTGTACAGAGGGATTTGAAAACTAGGAAAGAAAATAACACAAAGATTTAAATAACTATTTTATCCAGCAGAAGAGTTTAATATTTTAAAAAAAGAGAGAGAGGATTCAAGTTTGAAACCTAAAGCATTTGTGATGTTTTTTCCCATGTGTCCTCTTCAAAACTAATATTTCATCAGTAAGCAAAAGGGTAACAAAAAATTAATCACAAGAGAAGTACTGGGGAATGAAATCTACCAGAGTATGCTTTATCTATGTACAAATATGCCACAAGAGATGCTGCTTTTATGTATAATTATATGCACTGATTAAAATAATAAGAAAAATAGAACTGGGATCAGTGACATAGACCAAGAGGATCAGGGAGTCTTCCCCAAATCCCGCTTGGGTGAGGGAAAGGGTTCCCCTCCAGAGGGTTGGGCTGGCTGAGAAATAAAAGCTAAAAAAAGAAGTACTAGGAAATAAACCACAGGTCTCAGAAATATAGTTTCAGAATGGGGGCAGCAGCGGCCCAAGCTGACCAGAGGGTGTAGCTTTTAACAAAGAAGGGACCCCCACCCCGACTCCACCTTGCATGCTTTATTTATATTGGAATAGATCAAAGGAATTCGATAGAAAGTTCTTCACCAAAACAGAATAGAAGTGGGGGCAGGTAGGCTCCTCCGTTCCTAATGGATCATCTCCGGGGCTGCATGGGAACTCTTGGCAGGGCTGAGGGGCAGTTCACTTGTAACGGGTGATCTTAATAGCGGAATTGATGCTATTAGTTCCCAAATGCCAGATCTAGCCCCTCAATGGCTACAATGCTGAAAAGGTCCTCATGCATTTCACGGGTGGCTTCCCACAAGGGAGGGAAGGAGGTCAGGGGAGAGAAAAGGTATAAAAAAATGAGATTGATCAATTGTTATGTGCATCTACAAATAGGATCCAACAAAAAAAAAAAAAGGTCCCAAGCACAAGAAGAAGCCAAGCTTTGATATGTCTGATTTGTAAACTAATAGGAGAACTCTCTTAGACTACTCACATTCATACTTTAGGTAAAAGATCTGAAAAGCCCAACCTAATTCCCATTTCTGATGCTATTATTAAAATAAAATGAACTGTAATAGCCCAGGATGGGAAAACTCCCTAATTACAGCTACACTTATTGGAGTCTATTGTCTTAACCAGATGAGGTTCATGAAGACATAGATGCCACCAGTATTTACTTGAAAATCATTCAATTTTTTTTCCCCCTCGGAGCATGAATTCTGTATTTAGAATTGATGGCTTTTCAGAGTAAAATAGGCTCAGCTTTTTCCTCCTAGTTTACATGACTCCACCCACAATCTACCTTCATAATTTAGTCTCTTTCATCCTGGTATGCAGGAGGGTCTCCGTAACTAAGCTCTGAATCTGAAGGCATGGTTTTCTCTCTGATGAATTTCCTTCTCCTCTCTATTCATTTATTCATGACTCCATTCACTTATGCATCTAACCATTCATTCACTGAGTGCTTGCCATATGCTTGTCACCAGGGACACCAGAATAACACAGAAACCCACTAAACATAACATTTGTTTTCAAAAAAAAAGGGGAGAGCAAATGTTTTAAGAAATATTTAAATAAAAGACTGAAAGAGAACTACATTAGAATGTTAATAGAGGAGCTCTTGAGTGGTGTTTTTGTTCAACTTTTCTGTTCTAGCTATATTTTCTGCCAAAACATGCTTAATTTTATAACCAGAAAAAAAATGTAGTGAATTAAAGTTTGCTAGCTTAAAAGGAAGAGATTAATTTCTTCAATCAAGTTAGATGACATTAGATAGAAGGATGAGACAAAAATCGTGGGCAAATGTATTTCTGCAGCACCCAGCACAGGGAACTAGATAGATGGCTGCACACTGGTTCAACGAGTTTATTGGTCATCTTGCAAATATTTTGTCTTTCTTTTTTTCTTTTTGCCTTTGACTATTGCTGCTACTTCTTTTAATGTCTTTTTTTGTTGTTCCCATAATATACTTTTATTTTCTTCCTGTAATGTATATGATGACATGTCCAAGTCTGTCCTGTGCTCCCCTCTCCTAGGAATACATGAGCCCATAGTCCCATATAAGAACCAGCACTTACCAGAAAATGTGATCTAATCTGGGTTCAAGTAATATAGCCCTTCGGGGACTTAATTGAATTCATTTTCTTGGAAACCTGATTGTATACTCCAGATGGAAAGGTGAAGGATGGAAAAGAAAGGAAGCCAAAGAGGAATATAAGATTTTCCCCTAAGTAGTCTTAATTTCAGATTCCACTGAGAGCTGAAGAAAGACAGTTCATTTCTTATTAAGACTATAGAGAGATACCAGATCATTCTCTGGCCCAGGAACTGGAGTCAGGAAGAGTTGGCAGGATAGTTAGGAACATGATGCTGTGTGAGGTCACATGACCTTATTTCAATGCTTTGGCAGACAAAACTGAAATTACGGAAGCTGCCACCCGAAGATTCAGGAGGTATCATGTTGTGAGCCATGCTTTTTTCTGACCATTTTATTTTTCACTTATATCCTCTTTTTCTCTCTTTTCTTAGATTAATAAATATTTAAATACTTATTTTCTTCCACCTTTTTTCTAGGGAAAAGTAGAATTTACTCTTAAGTTTTCTGACATGCCTATTTCAGTCATTCTCTTAAGTTTGGAGATATTTGAGATTCCTTTCTTCTTCCTGAAAATGACAATGATCTTGATACCAAGTAATTCTCCAAAGCCCTATGTTTCCACGTTGCTGTTGTGAATTAAAATTAGTCTTTTTAGTTTTATTCACATGCAGTATTTATTCTACATTATTTTGGCATCCAGTAGTTAGTTACAACTATCAAAATTTTATACTTACTTTTTTAAAATCATATTTTTAATTTCTTATAGTTTACTCCTCTCAGTGTTTATTTTTCTTCTTGATGGAGAAAACTGTTTAATACCTCTTTCAGTAAGCAACGATGGCTAATAAGTATTTGAATGTATGAAATGTCTTTTGTTTTGTGTTTTCTGTTTGCCCCTTTCCTCTCCTTCATGATAGTCTAGCTGGATATAAAAGTTAAGCCATCAGTTATTTTTCAGTTACTTTGAAGAGTAGTGAGGAATACATACTCATCTTTATTTTTGCCATCTCTGTTCATGGTATGAAGTTTGTAGTCTCATGATGTCCTAGGTAATCTGTCCTTTCTCTGTGGTAGTCTTTAAGAATTTCTTTAAAATTGTTTATGATCTTCAGTTCCAGTACCAAGTACGAGTATGGGTTTTTTTTTTTTTTTTAAATCCTGGCCAGCATTTAGAATGGTTTTTTTTTTTTCCTTTCTGAGTACCAATATCGGTCATTGGTACTTCAAATCTTATTTCTCTAAAACTCTCTCCATTCTCACGACTTCCAAAGAATGCAGTATGCCTATGTTGAAAGTTCTCGATTTATCTTTTATATCTATCAGTTGTTTTTTCTTATTTAATATTTCTCTCTGCTGCATTCAGAGTGATTACTCAGAGCTCCTTTTCATTTATCTGACTTACTTCCCATGTCCAGAATAAAGTTTGTTAGATCGATCAATATTATTTTTTAAATTTATTGATTTCGTTTTCCATGTATGCATTTCTCTTTAATATTGTACATTTTATAATGTCCTCTTTGTAATTGAAGAATTTCATCATTGTAAATGTACCAATTTTATTGTCTTTGTTACATATCTCTGAAACATTAATTTTACCTCCAATGAGGAATTGTTCCTTTTTATTACTATTGGCAATTTCTCCCCATAGCAAAATCAGTGGTAAAATCTAGAAAATAGATATTTACTGCCTGCTCGGTGGTGCACGCCTGTAATCCTAGCGGCTCAGGAGGCTGAGACAGAAGAATCTCAAGTTCAAAGCCAGCCTCAGTGAGACCCTGTCTCTAAATAAAATGCAAAATAGGGCTGAGAATGTGGCTCAGTGGTCAAGTTCAATTCCTGGTACCAAAGAGAAAGAAAAAGAAAAAGAAAATAGATATTTACTTATTACTCTGTCTTTCCCATCACTTTTCTGATAAAATAGAGCATTCACTCATTAACAGAGAAGTCAGTTCTGCTCTCATTCAGTAGGAAAAAGGCAAAATTTGAGGTGACATTGGTAGCTCCTCCCAGACAAAAGAATAGTTTCCTTAATTTATCCGTGTTTAAATTCTTTTTCTAAATGAGTTTACATTACTAAAGCAAATGAAATGATAAGCAAGTCAGTGCAGCTGTAAAGAATCTTGTACCGTACTGACATCTGTGGAAACTAGTAAAAAATAAGATTCCTGCTATAGGAAAGATTGTGCACTTGATCTTAAACCATTCATTCTGTAATCTCCATTACATTGATCACTTCCTTATGACCGTTTCTCTTTTCTGTAGTAACACCACATGATTTTTATTTTGCTGAGCACTCGAAGAGTGTAAACCTCTGTCAGAAGCCATCCTGGTGAGACTGCACTGTTTTCACAATGCATAATGATTCTTCAACCAGGTGCAGTGCATATAGATTCAAGGGAAGCATCTTGATGGCCAAAAGGATTAGAAAATAGTGATCAAAAATTTCATCCAGCATATTTTTCTACTCAGCCTCGAGGTCAGAATAAGATTTCACATCACTTATTGTTCCAATTATCATAATTATTAATATTATTGTAACATAGGATTTTCTACAAGCAAGGTCATAACAGGTTAGGCAACTAGAACTAATAGCCTAACGAAATACTTCTATAATTATAGTAATGGGTGACATTTTATAAGTGGATATTACAACACTGTTCTTTAAAATTAATTGAAAATATTAGACAAAAGTTTTTGAAAGATCCTGACTTCTCTCTGAAAAAATGTACTTTGGATTCCTAATTAGTTAGTTAATCCAAAATTTTCTCAATCCTGTCTTCCGGTAGAATCAATCAACTTCTGATCACTCATTCTCTAAAACATAATAGAAATTTCTTTCAATTACAAAATTTCCAAGGCACAACACCATATTTGCCACTTTTGTCATTGTGTTACACCTGAATGCCCACATAACAATTTGAATTAATCTGTTGCCAGTCACTCTAAAAGAGATTTTTTTAATTCATACAACAAATATTTATTTAGCCTTTACTCTGGCTGGATGCTTTCTCTGCTCCATTTAGATCCTTCAGACTCCCTTTACAGTTTCTGTGTGCTCCTTCCCCAACATCTGTGCTTTGCTTTTCAAAGCCTTCTGTTGCTACCCTCTTCAGACAACTTCTGTGGTTGCCAGAGTCACTTTGCCTGGTTTTCCTGCAAGCATGAAGAACTGGAAGGTCCATGGAGTTTACATCAGCCAGATGTTAACACTAGCTCCCTTACCTTGAGCCTTGACTCCAAAGATCTCCATGAAATTAGGCTGAGGCTAGCACAACATCTGAAATTGGACCTTTGCTTGTCTTCTTCCCCTTACTTCACCTATCTCCCCAATTCTCTTTTCCCTGAGAACCGGTTCTTATGAAATCATCTGCAAACAGCTCTTTCACCCAGTGTCTACTGCTGGGGAACATGGCTTACGATATACCATGAGTCAGACGTGGATTTGGATGCTAATAATATAATGAAGAACAAATGAGACACAAAACACTGTTGTTGGGAGCATACAGTCTAAAAGAAGATGAAGCATTGAATCAGCAACCACTTAGGAGACAGAATGCCTTGGGAGAAGGAGCATGGTATCTCTTAGAGTGCCAGTGGTCAGGAGCAACTTACCAAAGAAAGGGGCATCGAAGCTCAGATCTGAAGGAATTACACAGGCAAAGGGCAGTGCAAAAAAAAAAAAAGTGCAAGGACAACATATATCATGTGCAAAGGTCCAGAGGGGGAGCAAGTGCACAGCTGGATCATTTAATGCAGAAATCTATACAAAGCCTGTGGATGCCTCATTCTCCTAGAAATCCAAGAACAAATTGTGAGCAGACTTAACTGAATTACACCTTCTAGAATGATCATTCTTGCATGCAATAAATATATTTGTGTACTTCTCTTTGATGTTTCATGTAAATAGGTGTGGCGGAGCAAAAACTACATCATGAATACCTCTTGAGGTCAAGAAACAAAAACCTGGAAATTCGAAATTACAAAGGAGCACTCTGGGCTACAGTAGTCCAGGCAGGGATCAGTCTTTTAGGCTAGGATAAGCAGGACATTAGTTTATAGAGATAAGGGAAGACCACATTACAGACAGTAAGCCCCAGAGTAGGGAATGGACAGGTCATGATTCATAGTGGAGAAAAAGACTCCACTCCAATCCATCCCTTCTGTCTGCAGTCAGATACACTGATATATCCAGACAGCTAATCATCCTCTCCTCCCTACACACTGATACACATATTTTCTGCAATCCCTTTTATTAAGTCTGACTTCTTCAATAAACTGTGACTTATTCACAAAAGAAGAGGTACTTATCTTTAATACGCTCGATGCTTAGCACATAGCCTGAGTTCACAAACGTCTTCTGGTGAGGTAATTAAAGGATAACTGAGACTCTTTCTTTTATCTTTTATTCCTTTCAATATGAGCAGAATGTCTTACGTCCAAAATCTCTAACTCACTGATTCACCCTTTCCTAGGCCAGAGCTGTCCAACACTAATATCATTTGAACCACATATGTAATTTTTAAATCTTCCATTAGCCACACTGAAAAGAGAATAAGTGAACAGATGGAATTAATTTTGATAATCTGTTTCATTTATTTTAATATTTCAAAATGATCATGTCAACGTGCAATCAACACTTTAAAATCACTGCATATTTTACATCTTTTTTTCATGCTAGGAAAAACAGTATTTTACATAGGCATCACACCTTGATTCAGACTAGTCACAGTTCAAGTGCTCAATAGCCAGATGCTACTCTATCAGGCAACACAGTTCTAGATATTACCTCAAAAGGTAAAGAGTGCACCACCGCACCCAGCAAGCATCCATTCTTGCTCACCTCTGGCCTTGCACTTGGTTTGACTGGTGCTTATTCAAGGACGATGCCAGAAAGAGCCTTTATCTGCTTCTCCTGTCATTTTTTGTACATACGTATTTCATATAGAAGAAATCCAAGATTTCTTCCTTGCCAACAATAGGAATTGATTCTAGGTAAATAAAAGAATGATTTATTGGGAAGCTATCAGACAGGTGCTTAGCAAGAACACACAGTCTGTGAGAAGAATGAAAAATCAAACTCACAAAACAATTACCAACAGAGGGAGATTCCCCTTCAGGCTCATATGGAAGAGTCTGAGTAGGATGCAACTGTTGGGGCCACAATTTCTGAACACTTTTGCTTCCTCTGGATCCTTCACCTCCAAGGCAATAATTGTAAATATTTCCAATTTCACTGTGATTTGCCTTATCCCCCACTGTAATCACTAAGTTTGTAGTTACATACTAAATGCAGGAGAATTTGGATGTGGCTAGGTCACCCTTAACCCCATTCTTAGAGGACCTGTGATATCTGAGAGAATGGAGGGATAAACAGCGACAAAGTAATAGTACTAACTAAGAAGAGTCCTTCTTCAAATAATAACGCGTGCAAAGGTCCAGTGGCAAGAAGAAATGCAGTAAATCCAAAGGATTAAATAGGTCAGTGAGGACTAAGGAAAGCACATGTGTTTTAACCTCCTTAATCACCAGGTTGCTCAATCAGATGTATGTCAAGGCAACAGTACTAATTAAAGAAAGGAGTCCTTTTGGCTGGTTTATAAGAGAGTCTTTGGAACTTATTTAAGGAAGCAGCCAACGGAAACTCTCACTGAGTTCAGTCACAATTTAAAAATGAGAGATTCCCATTGCTGGTTCGTGGCTCCTTTCGTATTTATGGAAAAGCAAAAGACTTCGGTGAATCCACCCTCTGCAAACAAACTTGAAACTGAAGAAAATTTGCTTTGCAAACATCCTGAGTTTCTGCAACAATCCTTAGAGAAAATGAACAAGCTATTCACCTAGACACACATTGGCCCATGCAATTGGTCCCACTTGACCAGTTACAGAATGATTTAAAGCAAAGTAGGAGGTATCAGGGAGGACAATGCATCTGCTCCTTCACAGCAGAGCATCTGAAAAAGCCTTGTCAGTTTTCCATCTTCATTTTCACCTCGTTGACCAGTTGTCTCCCGAGGTCATGCCGAGGGTGGTGGCAGAACCAGGCTCCCTTCCCCTAGTGCTTGGCTCCTCACCTCTTCTGACCTAAAATAAACTACAGTAAGCACCATTTTACTCTCATTTGTAGCAACGAATTCCACTTTGATGCTACCAGCTTCCTTTCTAAGATTAAGAAAAAAGAAGAGAATAGGCAAAGAAGACAGCTGCTACCAGGAGGCTGCTGTAGCCAAAGGTTAATGGCTTTATCAACAGCCTTACCTGGATGCTTCTGAGAAAGACGTTCATATGGGAAGCACCTGTCACTCATTCTCCAACCTGGATCCACCCCTTGGAAAGAACTGAAATTGAGCGATAAGAAAACAACTGGAAAATTAAGGTTGATATGTTGCATCCTTCTACTCTCTCAGATTTGTGGATTCAAAAACCCTGTCTGGGGGCCACAGGGGGGACAGACAATGAAAGACAGATGGGAGGACTATAATTAGTAAGAAGAGTAGAAAGTGAGAGAGAAAAGCAAAAGAAAAGTGAAAGAGGAGAAGTGGAAGCAATTCATAGGATGATGAAGAGAGAATGTGGGAGAAGAGGCCAGAGATGGCAGATGAAGGTAGAAAGAAGAGGGAAAGTCAGAGGCAATCAGGGATAGAGACAAAAATAAAGAGTTTTGGAGACAAAGAAAAAAATGGAAAGGGAAAAGACACCTGTAGCTTGGAGGCTGAGGCAGGAGGATCACCAGTACAAGGCCAGCCTCAACAACTTAGTGAGGCCCTTGGCAACTTATTTTGAGACCCTGTCTCAATAAAAAGGGCTGGAAATGTGGCTCGGTGGTTAAGTACCCATAAATTCAATCCCTGGTACCAAAAAAGAAAAAAAAAATCCATTCAGCCATCAGGTTTCCATGGAGGTCTCTGTGCTGCAGACATGGGGCTAGAATAATAGATCAATGAAATGAACCACTGCAAGAAAGAACAGTGTCAGGCTAGATGGAGTCCTCCAAGAAGAGGAAAGAACTTGAGAGTACTTGACATAAGTGAGCTGGTGCCCTTAGGGAAGGATTCAGATCTTTTTTCCCCCTTAAAGTATGTAAAAAACAAAGAGGAAGGAAGGGAGGGAGGGAAGGAGGAAAAAGAAGTCAGCTCAACAATTTTAAAACCAAAGGTTCCTAGGAAAGCCCCACATTTATCTGAATTTTATCTGGTTTTCAGCCTTCTTAGATACTCTCCTTTGAACTCATCGCTACTTAGCAGAGTTGCCACTAACCCATACAGCAACTGTGCAAATTAAAGATCAAACAAAAAGAATACCGACCTTTCTTCAAGACAATTCACTTCCATCCACTGGAAAATTGTCATGATGATCTGGCTTTCTTAGAACAAAATACTTTTACTTGCTCTTTGCAAGAAAAAAAAAAAACTCTGAATATATATGCATCTCTTGTGTGTAATGTCAACGGTGACATGTGATATGTGTGCTCTTGTACCGTACCCGGTCTATACTACTGGACTCAGATTCCTACTCTAAATGTTCTCCCTTAGGCCAGGGCTTCAGAATTAAAATAAAGGAAAACTTTGTTCATTGTTCTTGTTGCCTCTGAACTAGAAGTCTAAGGGCCAATGTGCCCCAGAGCTGTATTTTTGTCTGAATCTTCCTTGTTCTTATTTGATCTACTGCTTATATTGCCATGATCCGCCAGCCCCATGGATTTGGAAAGCACATGAATTTGGAAACTTTGATCTCAAGTTGTGCTACCCAATACAGTAGCCTCCTGTGGTTATTTACGTTAATCTAAATAAAATGAAACTTAAATTTCCCGTCCTCAGTGGCACCGGCCACATTTAAGTGTTTAATGCCACTTGTGGTTGGTGGGTACCATATTGGATGGCACAAATATAGAACACTTTGATTATTGGAGAAAGTTCTAGTGGATAGTGAGGCAGGATGAATTGGGGGGCCAACTTCCCCTCTGAATTGGGAACACATTCCTCATGCCAAAAGTAGAGACTGTGACCCCAACTCCAACAGGTGCCAAACAGGATGGGAACAGAGACGGCCCACGCAGGCCTAAGGCAGGCTAACTAAATCAGTGTGTGCCTTTGGTCACTTCCCTGCCTCTTCTCCTTTAAAATTCCTACTCGTTTTCAGGGATTTGGGAGATGGAACCTTTGAAATAGTTAATTTTCTTCCATCTTTGAAGGAAACCTATTTTACTACCAATTCGACTCTGAGTATTCATGGAGCAATGAGCATTACAGACTGGTCTCTTTCCTCCCCAGGTGGGATCTTGTGCCACAATTACAGTGGTAATCTGGAGAAGGACAAAGAGCCAAGGTCAGCATTCCCATTTTGCCCTCTAGGACACTAGATTCAGGAGATATTAGTAGGTGGCACTCTGATCACATAACTTTTTAAAAACACTTTGTATAGTATGTTTTGTGGCTGCTATAACAAATTATGACAAAGTTGGTGACAACATGAGCTTTCATTTTACAATTCTGGAAGTCAGAAGTACAAAGTTGGTTAAAAACAAGATGTCAGCAGGATGTAGATCTCTTTGTGAAGGACCTGGGGAGGAAACTTCCTTGCCTGTTCTAGTTTCCAGAGACCTCCTCCTTTTACCTTCATAGTCACCAGGGACCCATCTTTCCACGTCTGACTCTGAAATTGCCTCTTCTGCTTCCACCTTCCTTCCCTTTTGGAAGAGTTGTGGTGATATCAGCCCCACCCAGATCTCCAACTCAAGGTCAGTTCACAAACCTAAATTCCATTTGCCAATCTAATTCCCTCTGGACACGCAACGTGATATATTCACATGTTCTGGGGATTAGAATACCCAGTTGGAGACCGTGTTTCTTCCTACCATACCGGGTTCAATAAAATCAAGCAGAGATCTCTAACAAAAATTAAAGGAACTCTTAAAATTCACAGAAAAATGTGAATTTCTGAGGGAATGACAGGGCACAAAGCTTGTCAAATCT